>NW_022589793.1:750646-1377347 GCF_004348235.1 Phoca vitulina
AAGAAAGAAAGAAAGAAAGAAAGAAAGAAAGAAAGAAAGAAAGAAAGAAAGAAAGAAAGAGAAAGAAAGAAAAAAAAAAACTACATTGAAAAAAAAGGAAACCTGAATAAATCAGGAACTTTAAAAATAAATAAATAAATAAATAAATCAGGAACTTTAGTTAAGGGTAATATTTGATATTTGTTAGTGGTAATATTTATTCATTATTGTAACATGTACCATACTAATGTATGTTGTTAATAATTAGGGAAAGCATGTGGAGAGTATATGGAATTCTCCATACTGTCTTTGTAATTTTTCTGTAAATCTAAAACCATTCTAAAAGATAAACTTTTTTTAAAAGGAAGGAGAGTATATAATTTTCTTATAAGAGAAATTCTATACTTTTTATTCAACTTTCTTCTCAAGAAAGCTCAAGAAGTATCACTAATGGTCATTTTACCTTTTTAAAGGAAAGTGTTATTTTTTGTAAGAGTATTTGCACTTTAATACTTTCTTCTAATTATCAATTTAAGATTTCACACTTCTGAAAGGATTTGGGGCATATTTTTCATGGCATGCAATAATTAATAGGTAAATATATTAATATTCAGTAAATATATTAATATTCATATGCTTACTTGATTAGTGTATATTATATTCATGAAATTAGTCTTCAAAATTCATTGTCGAAAAGATACTTGTGTAGCGGGATAATCACTTTTCACATTCCAAATAGTTTACTTGTCTCAGTTTAGCCTAATATTTCATTTCATCCTATATTTCTTATTTATTGTTTTCTTAGTCCTTATTCATGGTGTCAGTGTTCTCTATTAAGATCTCTCTCTATCTCCCTTTCTCTCTCTCTCTCTCTCTGTCATTCTCAGATACCGCAAGGAATGTTTATTCTCTGGAAGAGAAAATGATTGGAAAGTACATGATTATAATGAGTATCACAGGCTTTATTTGCCTTCTCTTCATTTTCTTTTTGGACACTACTTTGTGGAAGCTAAGAACATTTTTCAATCAATATATTTACTTTGGTATCTATAAGACATTCAAGAAGGTGAGTAATTAAGCATGAGCCTTAACTCCAAGCAAAATCTTAAAAAAGAAAAAAAAAAAAAGGTGGGAGGGGTGCCTGGGTGGCTCAGTTGGTTAAGACCCTGCCTTGGCTTAGGTCGTGATCTCAGAGTCCTGGGATCAAGCCCCTTATCGGGCTTCCTGCTAGCAGAGAGTCTGTTTGTCCCTCTCCCTCTCCCTCTCCCTCTGCCTCTCCCTGGCTTGTGCTCATGCTCTCTCTTGCTCACGGTCTCTCAAATAAATAAATAAAATCTTAAGGAAAAAAAAAAAGAATAACTCCAAGCAAATGGAACATTAGGCCTAAAAATCATGTATCTATACATGACTATCTCAGTTACTGGTAAAAGAAAAATCTGTGTTCACAGAAATATATTTTCTTTTTTTAAATAAAGATTTATTTCTTTATTTTAGGGAGGGAGAGAGAGTGAGCTGGGGGGATGGGGGCAGAGAGAGAGAGAATCCTGAAGCACAATCCCTGCTGAGCACAGAGCACAAGCCCAACAAGGGGCTGGCTCCATCTCAGGAGTCTGAGATCATGACCTGAGCTGAAACCAAGAGTGGCTGCTTAACTGAGCCACCCAGGTGCCCCAGAAATGTATTTTCTTAAATAAAATCTATTGAGGTAATTTACCTACAAAAAACTATATTTGTTTTTATTGATTATTTCAAAGAACCAAACTTTGTGTTTACTAATTTCCTTTATTGTTGACTGTTTCCTTTTTCACTGATATTTTTGGTCTTTAAAATTTTTTCTTCATGCTGCTTGCTTTTGGGTTACTTCCCTCCTAGCTTCTTTATGGAAAGATTGAAACTACAGGTTTTAGGGCTTTCTTCTGTAATAATATAAACATTTAAAGCAAAACAGTCCTCTAGCTGTACCCTGAAAAAATTTGATTTCTTCTATTTTCATTATCATTCAAATGTTTAAGTATTTTTTAAATTTCCTGTATGATTTCTTCTTTTGATGTATGGATTAATTAAAGGTCTGTAAATAAATTTAAAAATATTTGGGAACTTTCTAGATATATTAATTGTTACTGATTTCTACTTTAATTCCTTTGTGGTCAAAAAACATACTCTATGGTCAATCCTTTTAAATTAATTGATAATTGCTGTATGGCTCAGCATATGATCTATCTTGGTGATATGCCATGTGCATGTGAAATAAATGTGTATTTTGTATCTGTTAGTTGTAATGTTCTACAAATATCAATTAGGTTATGATGGTTGATAGGATTGCATACATCATCCAGTCTCTAACTGATATTTTTGTTAGATTTATCTTTCAATTGCTGAGAAAATAGTGTAAAATCTCCAATCCTAGTTATAGGTTTGTTTATTTCTCCCTTTAATTTTGTCATTTTTAAAAATATATTTTGAATCATTAAGCCAATAAACATTAACTATTATATGTTTTTCTGATAAACTGAATTATAGAGTGTCACTGGTAATGACATATATCTCTGGTAATATTCTTTGTCTTAAAGTCTATTTCCTGTGACATTAATGTGGCACCTTCACTCTTGTACATAGTTTCTCATGGTATGCCATTTTATATACATTTATTTTCAAACTTCCGTCTTTACATTTAAAGTGGCTCACTGTAAACAGCATGAAATTGGGTCCTGACTTTGTATCCATTCTGATAATCTCTGACTTTTCAATTTGAGCATTTAGTCCTTCATTGATAAATTTGTATTTCCATCTCCCACATATATTAGTTATCTTCTGTTTGTCCTTTCAGTTTTTTGTATCACTCTTTTCACATTTCTGCCTTAACTTGGGTTAATTGAACATATTGGAATTCCATTTTAATTTTTCAGTTCACTCTAGCAATACTTCTATATTTATCTTTAGTTGTCAATGCAGGGTTTACAAAATATGTAGTTAATTTGTCATAGTCTCTTTATAGTTAATATTGTAAAATGTAGTAAATGTGAAACTGTAAACGTCCATTTCTATCCCTCATTGCTTTTAATGCTGTAGTTGGCGTATGTCTTACGTCTATATATGACATTATGTTATTAACCATGAAAAATAATATATTTTGCTTTAATACACTATGTACTTCAAAGTAACCAACAGGAAAATCATTTTGTATTTACCTAGATACTTAGCATCTCTGGTGCTATTCATTCTTTCCTGTATATATGTTTCCTTCTGCTGTGGTTTTCCTTTAGACTGAAAACTTACTTAAGGACTTACTTTAGTTAACAATTAGAGAAGAACTATGTTAGTCTTCTTTTATCTGAGAATATCTTTATTTACCTTCATTCTTGGAGTGTATTTTTGCTTTCTTTAGAAGCCTAGGTTGATAGTTGGGTTTTTTCTTGGCACTCTACGATGTCTTTTCACTATCTTCTGGCTCCTTTTAATTCATATGAGAAGATACCAGTCAAATTGTTTTCTCTTGTATGTAATGCATTGCTTTTCTTTGGCTGTTTTTGAGTTTATCATTATCTTTGGTTTCCATCAGTTTGACTATGATGTACCAAGGCATGATGCCAACTTGGCTAAGCCAGAACCTTATTTGCCAGAATCTTCTTCCCTGTATTATTCCGATTTAGAGTTGGTAAGGAAAGAAATACACATGAGATTTGGAAGGCAGAACTGAAGCAGACTTACTAGCCTCAGTCTTATAGCAGAGCATCGCTCTCCTTGTCCACTCCAAACTGTACTAGCAGCTGTGCATAATGCCACTAAAAAGAGTATCATCCAACATAAATCAAGCCACAGTTGTTTACTTAGGATAGATCAGGGAACGGCATTGTCATTTCCCATAATTTTATTCTTTTTTTAATACTTGTTCATTATATTGCTGTGTTTGATAAAGTAATGAATATCTAGCAGTTCATTTTACTGCATTTTTCCTGTACATATGTTTATATCTTACTTATTTTTACTAAGTTTTTAATTTTAATTCCAGTATAGTTAACATATAGTGTTATATTAGTTTCGGGTATACAGTATAGTGATTCAAAAATTCTATGCCTTACTGAGTGCTCATCATGATAAGTGTACTCTTAATCCTCTTCACCTACTTCATTTATCCCCCCCATCCACCTACTTTCTGGTAACCACCAGTTTGTTCTCTATAGTTAAGAGTCAGCTTCTTGGTTTGTCTCTTTCTCTTTTTTTCTTTGTCTTGTTTCTTAAATTCCACATATGAGTGAAATCATATGGTATTTATCTTTCTCTGACTTATTATACCTAGCATTATTCTCTCTAGCTCCATCCCTATTGTTTCAAATGGCAAGATTCCATTTTTATGACTAATATTCCACTATATATATATATATATATATATATATATATATCACTTCTTCTTTATCCATTCAGTGGACATTTGGACTATTTCTATAATTTGGCTATTGTAAATAATGCTACAATAAACACAGTGGTGCATGTGTCCCTTTGAACCAATGTTTTTGTATTCTTTGGGCAAATAACCAAAGTGCAATTGCTATTTTTAGCATTTTGAGGAACCTCCATACTGTTTTCCACAGTGGCTGTGCCAGTTTCCATTCCCACCATACAGTGGTCCTTTTTCTCCACATGCGAGCCAACAGCTGTTGTTTCTTGTGCTGTTGATTTTAGCCATTCTGACAGGTGTGAGGTGATATCTCATTGTAGTTTTGATTTGCATTTCCCTGATGATGAGTGATGTTGAGCATCTCTTCACATGTCTGTTAGCCATCTGGATGTCTTCTTCAGAAAAATGTCTGTTCAGTGTCTTCTGCCCATTTTGTAATTGGATTATTTGTTTTTTGGGTGTTGAGTTGTATAAGTTCTTTACATATTTTGGATACTAACCCTTTATTGTATATGTCATTTGCAAAAATCTTCTCCCATTCAGTAGGTTGTCTTTTAGTTTTGATTGTTTCCTTCACTATGCAGAAGCTTTTTATTTTGATGTAGTCCCAATAGTTTATTTTTGCTTTTGTTTCTCTTGCCTCAGAAAACGTATCTCGAGACAAGTTGCTATGGCTGATATCAAAGAGGTCACTACTGTGTTCTCTTTTAGAATTTTAATGGTTTCAGGTCTCACATTTAGGTCTTTAACCCATTTCAAATTTATTTTTGTGTGTACAGTGAAAGAAAGTGGCCCAGTTTCTTTCTTTAGCATATTGCTTTCCAGTTTTCCCAACACCATTTGTTGAAGAGACTGTCCTTTTCCCATTCGATATTCTTTCCTGCTTTGTCAAAGATTAATTGACCATATAACTGTGGGTTGATTTTGTATCCTGCAACTTTATTAACTCATGTATCAGTTCTAGCAGTTTTTTGGTGGAGTCTTTCGGGTTTTCTATGTAGTATCATGTCATCTGCAAATAGTGAAAGTTTCTTCCTAACCAATTTGAATGCCTTTTATTGATTCTTGTTGTCTGATTGCTGTAGCTAGGACTTCCAGCACTATGTTGAATAAAAGTGGTGAGAGTGGACATCCTTGCCTGTAGTGTCTTTTTTTAGTGGCATCTTTATCTGGTTTTGGTATCAGCATAATGCTGGTCTCATAAAATGAACTTGGAACTTTTTCTTCTTTTTCTATTTTCTGGAAAAGTTTGAGAAGAATAGGTGTTAACTCTTCTTAGATGTTTGGTAGAGGGGCACCTGGGTGGCTCGGTCATTAAGCATCTGCCTTTGGCTCAGGTCATGATCCCAGGGTCCTGGGATCGAGCCCCACATCGGGCTCCCTGCTCAGCGGGAAGCCTGCTTCTCCCTCTCTCACTCCCCCTGCTTGTGCTCCTGCTCTCACTATATCTCTCTCCTTCTCTGTCAAATAAATAAATAAAAATAAATAAATGTTTGGTAGAATTTGCCTGTAAAGCCATCTGGTCCTGGACTTTGGTTGGTTGGGAGTTTGTGATTACTGACCCCAATTTCATTGCTGGCGATCAGCCTGTTCAAGTTTTCTATTTCTTCTTGTTTCAGCTTTGTTAGTTTCTATGTTTCTAGGAATTTATCTATTTCTTCTAGGTTATCAGTTTGTTGGCATACAGTTTTTCATAATATTCTCTTATGATTGTGTTTCTGTGGTGTTGGTTTTAGGCAGCATATAGGTGGGTATTGTTTTTTTTTTTTTTATCCACTCTGTCACCCTGTGTTTTTTGAATGGAGCATTTAGTCCATTTGCATTCAAAGTAATTCTTGAAAGATATGTATTTATTGCCATTTTATTACTTGCTTTGTGGTTATTTCTGAAGTTTTTCTGATCCTTTCTTGTCTTTCTCTCTTTTGTGTTTTGCTGATTTTCTTTAGTGATGTATTTGGAGTTATTTCTCTTCATTCTTTACATGTTTATTAGTGGTTTTTGATTTGTGGTTACCGTTAGGTTTTTACATAACTTCCTCTGCATATAGCAGTCTATATTAAGTTTATGGTTGTTTAGGTTTAAACCCATATTTTCCCCTCTCCTCCCCACATTATATATATGTGGTGCCATATTTCATTTCCTTTTATTTCATTAATTCCTACACTGAATTTTTACTGCTTTTGTGTTTCCCACCTTTATACTGTCATTTTCGGTCTTTCCTTTCCACTCTTTAAAGTCCCCTTTAATATTTCTTGCAGGGTTGGTTTAGCGATCATAAACTCCTTTAGTTTTTTTGTGTGTTTGGGAATCTCTTTACCTCTCCTTCTATTCTGCATGATAACCTTGCTGGATAGAAGTATTCTTGGCTACAGATTTTTCCCAATCAGCACTTTGAATATATCATGCCACTCCCTTCTGGCTTGCAAAGTTTCTGCTTTAAAATCTCGTGCTAGGGGCACCTGGGTAGCTCAGTCATTAAGGGTCTGCCTTTGGCTCAGGTCATGATCCCAGGTTCCTGGGATTGAGCACTGCATGGGGCTCCCTGCTCCACAGGAGGCCTGCTTCTCCCTCTCCCACTCCCCCTGCTTGTGTTCCCTCTCACACTGTGTCTCTCTCTGTCAAATAAATAAATAAAATCTTTAAAAAAAAAAAAAAAAATCTCGTGCTAGCCTTGTGGGTTTTCCCTTGCAAGTTACGGTTTCCTTTTTCTTCCTGATTTTACATTTTTTTGTTTTCACTATATTTTGCCAATCTAATTATAGTATGTCTTGCTATGGGTCTGCTTCTCTGTGCCTCCTGCATCTGGATATCTTTTTCCTTCCTCAGATAGGGATATTTTTAACTATTATTTCTTCACATAAATTTTCTGCCCCCTCTCCTATCTTTTTCTTCTGGAACTACTATAATATGAATGTTATTACATTTGATGGAGTCACTGAGTTCCCTAAGTCTGTTCTTATTTTGCATTATTCTTTTATCTCTCTTTTGTTCAGTTTGATTACTTTCCATTACTCTGTCTTCTAGGTCGTTAATTCGTTCCTCTGCTTCTTCCATCCTGCCTTTCATTCCATCAAGCATGCTTCTCATTTTGTTTATTGAGCCCTTTATCTATGCTATGTTATTTCTTATCTCTATGATAAGGGTCTCACTCATATCTTTCACTCTTTTCTTAAGTCCAGTGAGTATCCTTATGATCACTGCTTTAAATTCTGTATTAGGCATGTTACTTATATGTGTTTCTTTTAGATCTCAGGCCACGGCCTTGTCCCGTTCTTTCATTGGGGATAAATTTCTCAGTCAGCTCTTTCTTCTGCTCTTAAAAGTAGTGACTTTATGAAGAAGAGGTCCTGTACTGCCCTGCAGTGCAATGTCCCCTGCTCAGCAGAACCTGACACTTTAGGAGAGTATCCTTTGTGTTGCTTTTACCCTGCTATTGTCTCTGAGTCACTTATCATTTCAGTGCAGTCATCTGCACTCACTGCCTGTTATGGGCTGTGCTCACTCTCTGAGGTATTAGTGGGATCCAGGCAGGCCAGCTCTAAGGGGGCGTGCCTGCCAGCGAATGTGGGAGTGAGGCAGGGGTGTGAGCAAAATTTGAGCTGGGCTACTAGTCCTATACCAGATCCCCTAAAGCACTGTGACAGCTGAGGGCTCTAGACCATGGCAGCTGGTGGGGGAGGCTGAGCCAGCAATGGCTGGACACAGTTGGGGCTAGTTCATGAAGGTGGCTCAGGGAGTATAGCTCAGTGCCAAGTTGGATGTGCACAGTGCAGTGCCACACTTGTGCACCAGGCAGCTGTGTAGGGGCACACGTGTTAACAAAATTTGCCCTGAGCCCAGAGCCAAGGCTAGCAGACTCCGAGTCGGTGAGTCCTCAGGAGAACTCATGGGCTTCGTGCAGTGCCAGCCCATTAGGTAGCAAATGTCTGTTCAGCACCACCTCCTGCAGATAGCTTTGTGTTTATGCTGGGGGCTGGGGGAGGAAAATGGAATGTGCCGGCTCCCTTGTTTTCAGAGAAGTCCTCCAACACACTCTGAAATCAGTATGCAGAGATCTGTCTCTTTTAAAAACTCATGGAATTCAGCCCCTCTGGTTTTTAAAGCCAAATATTATGGGGATTAGTCTTCCTTGTTTAAGCTCCCTGGTGCAAGCGCCTGTTTCTCTGCTCATGCATAGCTCCCTCCCTCATATGGGCAGCCTCCCTCTACCTTTCTGACCTTTGTAACCTTTCAGATGCAGCTTCTTCTCTACATTTAGCTGTGGAGTTTGTTCTGCCAATCTTCAGATTGCTCTCCTGTTTATTTACTTGGATGTGGATGATACCTAGTTATAAACATGGGATGGGGAGAGCTCAGGCTCCTCCTACTCCACCATCTTCCCAAGCTCTGTCCTATACCACTTCTTTATCCATTAATCATCTATTAATGGACACTTGGGCTGCTTCCATAATTTGGCTATTGTAATAATGCTGCTATAAACATAGGGGTGCATGTATGCCTTTGAATTAGTGTTTTTGCATTTTGGGGTTATATACCAGTAGTGAAATTGCTGGATATAGTGTAGTTCTATTTTTAACTTTTTGAGGAACCTCCATACTGATTTCCAGAGTGGCTGCACCAGTTTCCATTCCCACCAACAGTGCACCAGGATTCCTTTTTCTCCACATCCTCACCAACACTCGTTGTTTCTTGTGTTGTTGACTTTAGCCATCCTGACAGGTGTGAGGTGGTATCTCATTGTAGTTTTGATTTGCATTTCCCTGATGATGAGTGATGTTGAGCATCTTTTCATGTGTCGGTTGGCCATCTGGATGTCTTCTTTCAAAAAATGTCTGTTCATGTCTTCTGCTCATTTTGTAATTGGATTATTTGTTTTTGGGGTGTTGAGTTGTGTAAGTTCTTTATATATTTTGGATGCTAACCCTTTATGGAATATGTCATTTGCAAATATCTTCTCCCATTTCATAGGTTGCCTTTTAGTTTTGTTGATTGTTTCCTTCACTGTACAGAAGCTTTTTGTTTTGATTTAGTCCCAAGAGTAAAACATTTTTACTTTTATTTCTCTTGTCTCAGGAGACATATCTAGAAAAATCTTGCTGTGGCCAATGTCAAAGAAATTATTGCCTATGTTCTCTTCCAGGAATTTTATGGTTTCAGGTCTCACATTTAGATCTGTAATCCATTTTATATTTATTTTTATGTATGGTATGAGAAAGTGGTCCAGTTTCATTCTTTTGCATGTTTGCTCTGCAGTTTTCCCTACACCATTTGTTGAAGAGACTGTCTTTTTCCCATTGTATATTCTTTCCTCCTCTGTTGAAGATTCATTGACCATATAACTGTGGCTTTATTTCCGGGTTTTCTGTTCTGTTCTGTTCTATTGATCTATGTGTCTGTTATTGTTCCAGTACCATATTGTTTTGATTAGTACAGCTTTGTAATATAACTTGAAGTCTGGAATTGTGATATCCTGTCTTGTTTCATTTCATTTTTAAGGTTCTTTTGACTACTTAGAGTCTTTGTGGTTACATACAAATATTGGGATTATTTGTTCTAGTTCTCTGAAAAAATCTGTTGGTAATTTGATAGGGATTGCATTAAATGTGTAGATTGCTTTGGGTACAATAGACAGTTTAACAATATTTGTCCTTCCAATTAATGAGCATAGAATGTCTTTCCATTTTTTTGTGTCATCTTTAATTTTTTCATCAGTGTTTTATAGTTTTCAGAGTACAGATCTCCCATGGTTCAATTCTTACAACATTTATAATTCTTAGAGTTGCAGTTAAATAGCATGGGTGTTTTTTCCAATTTCTGTTTACCAATAAGATTATATTTTAGGGGCGCCTTGGTGGCTCAGTCAGTTAAGCATCCAACTCTTGATTATGGCTCAGGTCATGGTCCCAGTGTCGTGGGATCGAGCCCCGTGTTGGGCTCTGCACTCAGTGCAGAGTCTGCTTGTCCCTCTCTCTTTGCTCCTCCTCCTAGTCTCCCTCTCTCTCTAAACTAAATAAATAAAGTCTTTTAAAAAAAAGATTATATTTTGACCCATGCCCTAACCTTGTGTTAGCATTTGGCACTCTTTAGGAGTTGGTGAAAACAAAGGAATAATTCCAGTCATATTTTAAAATTGAGAAGTTTTAACTAAGAGGTAATTTTTTACTTTAATTTTAATAAAATTAAAAGTGGTAAAGATGAATCCCAGCTTGGGGTGTCTTACACAGACTGTCAGAGTCTCAGCAACTTCCCAACTCCTCATCTCTTCAGAACTTATTTTTTTTCTTGTCTGGATGGCAATATGTTGGGGTTTTTTTTCTCCTTTGCCCATAAGTTTTGGTAACTTCACCAACATATATCATAGTATGTATTTCAATATTCTTTTTCTTGGGATGTGATTTCTTTAATTTCAAAGTTAGTCATCTAAGTTTTACCATCTTTGAATTTTTACAGATATTTATAGGTGCGAAACCATTACAGTCTCATCATAATCAAAATATAGAATATTTCCCTCATATCAGAAGTTTCCCTTTGCAAGGAGCTCTTAGGTTTACTCACTTAGTATTCTTCTGAGGTTCAGAGTATCTGTGGTAATGTCCCATTATTCATTCTTCATATTGGTAATTTGTTTATTTTTTTACCGATCAGTTAAACTAAAGTTGTAGATATTTTAAATAACCCACTTTTGGTTGCATTGATTTTTTTCTTCTATGATTTGTATTTCCAGTAACACTGAGTTCACTCTTGTCATTATTATATCTTTCTGCTTATTACGGATTTACTTGTATTATTTGACTTTTATTTCTAGTTTCTTCTGGTAAAAGTTTGGACCACTGAGACTTTATTCTTTTTTCAAAACTTTATTCTTTTTAATATAAATATTTAATGATATAAATCTCTCTAATCACTGCTTTAGCTGCATCTCACAGATTTTGAAATATCATGTTTTCATTTCATTCTCTTCAAAACCTATTCTAATATCTTTCATGATTCCTTTTTTGATGCATGAGTTATTTGTAAAGAGTGTTGTTTAATTTCTAAATATTTCAGAATTTTATAGATATTGTTCTGCTGTTGATTTCTAATTTTCTTATTATTGCTGGAGTACATATTCTTCTGTCTTCATAAATTTATGAAGTTGTTTCATGGCCCAAAATATATGCCCTATCTTGGCGAATGTTCCTTGTGTACCTGAAAAAATGCATATTCTGCTTCTATTGGTACAGTGTTCTTTAACTGTTAACTAGAAAAAGTTGTTTAATAATGTTGTTCAATTTTTCTGTATTCTGTTTTTTTCATCAACATGTTGTACCAACTGTCAAGAGATTAGTGTTAAAGACTCTAAGCATGGCAGTGGATTTGCCTATTTCTCTTTCTTCTTTCCTTTTTTCTCTCTCTCTTTCTTTCTTTCTTTCTTTCTTTCTTTCATTTCTTGGTTTTGGCCTTATCTAATATTTTAGAGTCTAAAATATTAGGGGCACATACACTTAGGATTTTTATATCCTCTTGATGAATTGACCCTTTATCATTATGTAATTGCTTTTTTAAAAAGTCTCTGGTGATATTCCTTGTTCTATAATATACTCTGTCTGATGTTACTCTGCCAATTTTTTCATGTATACATTTTGCATGATGTATCTTTTTTTACCATTTGATCTTTAACCTGTGTATATTATTATATTTGAAATGAGTTTCTTATAGATAGCATAGTTTACTTTGTTTTAAAGATTATTTATTTATTTATTTGACAGAGAGAGAGAGAGACAGCAAGAGAGGGAACGCAAGCGGGGGGGAGTGGGAGAGGGAGAAGAAGGCTTCCTGCAGAGCAGGGAGCCCGATGCGGGGCTCGATTCCAGGACCCTGGGATCATGACCTGAGCCAAAGGCAGACGCTTAACGACTGAGCCACCCAGGCACCCCTTCATGTCTTCTTTTGGATTAGCAGTATTTTTATGATTCATTTGCATCTCCACTACTAATTGATTAGCTGAGCCTCTTGGTTGTAACAATATAAACTCTTCCAATCCGTGCGCACAGAATATCTTTTCCTTTGTGTCTTTTCAATTTTCTTTCATTGTCTTGTAGTTCTCCGTGTACAGGAATTTCACCTACATGATTAAATTTATTCCTAAGTATTTTATTCTTTCTAATGCAGTTGTAAATGGGATTGTTTTCTTAATTTCTCTTTCTGATAGATCATTATTAGTGTACAGAAATGCAACAGATTTTTGTACATTGATTTTGTAAACTGCAACTTTACTAAATTCACTAGTTCTCTTTCTTACGATTTTATCTCCTTTTGAATTTCTTTTGTTCATATATTGTTTTCCTAATTTCATTAAATTGTCTATTTGTGTTCTCTTATAGCTCACTGAACTTCTTTAAAATAATTATCTTGGGGCACCTGGGTGGCTCAGTTGGTTAAGCGACTGCCTTCAGCTCAGGTCATGATCCCAGGGTCCTGGGATTGAGCCCCACATCGGGCTCCCTGCTCGGCCAGAGCCTGCTTCTCCCTCTCCCACTCCCCCTGCTTGTGTTCCCTCTCACGCTGTCTCTCTCTCTGTCTCTCTGTCAATTAAATAAATAAATAAATAAATAAAATCTTTAAAATAATTATCTTGAATTATTTTCTCAGGTAATTTTAAAATCTACAGTTCTTTGGGATAAGTTACATGAAATTCATTGCGTTTCTTTAGTGGTATCATGTTTTGTATTTAAAATTTTTTGTTGTTGTTTCTTGATTTTTTTGTGTGTTCCTTGTAGCCTTGTATATATGTCTGTGCATTTGTAGGAACAGTCACCTCTTCCAGACTTTATACACTGGCTTAGGTGGGGAAAGACCTTTACCTACATGTGGGTCTGAAGGCACCAGGTGGGTGGAGTGTGGCATCTCTGGCTCTGGTTCAGTGGAGTACAGCAGCATCTCTGGCTCAAGGTGTTGGGGTGAACAGTAGAATAAACTATGGGCTGTTCTATCAGCTGAGTTTAGCATTATTGAAGGCTGCAAGGGTCTTTGGCAGTAAAGGCTTTAGCGTCTCTAGCAGCAGTGAGGGCTGCTGGTGTCCTTAATGACAATGGCTTCTGGGATCTTCTTGTTCTACTTTTCTCTCAAGAAGAGAGATTGTGAACGAAGAGATTCTTCTTGGTACCAAGCTGGGCTAAGTTGAGGAATGGGTTGATGTGGGTAAAATGCATCCTCTACTTTTCTATTTGGCCATCCCTGGATTTTCTCCTCCACCAGGTTGCTGCAGCCTCTTTAAATGTACTCCAGAGCTCTCCAAGGGTTATTTTCTCTGTGGTATTTGTTAAATCATTGATTTGGAGGGGGCCAGCAAGCACTGGGGTCTCCTAATCCACCAGCATGCTGATATCACTCTCCATTGTTTTTTGTAAAAAGTCAGGTGTTACTCTTGTTGGGAATCTCTTATAAGTGATAAGTGTTTATCTCTCGCTTATTTCAAGATTTTCTCCTTGCCTTTGGCATTCAGCATTTTTTCTGTCTGTACAGATCTATTTGTGTTTATCATACTTGGTATTCACTAAGCTATGGATGTGTAGATTAATGTTTTTCATGAAATTTGGGAAGTTCCAGCTATTTCTTTAAATATTTTTCTGCATACTTCTCTCTTTTCCATTTGACATTCCCATTATACATATATTGATGCACTAAATGATATCCCACATTTCTCTGAAGCTTTGTTCATTTTTCTTGATTGTTTGTCTCTCCATTCTTCAGGTTTCACACTCCCTTTGTATCTATTTAAGTTTTCTAATTCTTTTTTTCTGCCAGTTCAAGTTTGTTATTGAACGCTTCTAGTGAGTTTTTCATTTTAGTTATTATACTTTTCAACTCCAGAACTTCCATTGGATTATTTCTTTTATAATTTCTATCTTGTTATTAGTAATCTTTATTTGATAAAACATTGTCATCATACCTCCCTTTATTCCTTCAAGCATGGTTTCCTTTATTTTGAAAATAGTTATAATGACTACTCTGAACTCTTTGTCTATTAAATCTAACATCTGGTCACTTAATCACAGGCAGTTACTATTGCTTGCTTTTTTTCCTGTGTATGGGACACAGTTTCCTGTTTCTTTTATATCTTTTTTTTTCTTTTTTTTTTTTGCTGAACTCTAGATATTTAAAATATGTATTGGTTCTGTGGGTATTGCCCTTTCCCAAGGAAATTTTGTTGTTTGCTAGTTTGTTTAAGTAACTGGCTGGGATGTTTCTGTGAGGTCTATTTTCCTCGTAGTGTGAAGCCTCTGGTATTGTTCTTCAGAGGATGCAGACCTGGGCATGGGTGCAGTAACCCTGGAATGACAGTGGTTTGAAGGTCTGTCTTTGTCTCTTTCCATGTCCACACCCAACTGTTCAGCTCCACTAACTGCTGGCTGATTTTTGTATTTCTTTCATCAATGCCATAATATATAAATTGCTCCATTGAGGGAACCATTCAATTTGAGCTTCTTTGCAGAAATAGTTTAAGGTCAGTGTTAAAGATTAGTTTCATTCCAGGAGGGCTCTTCATAGCTGTCTCTTTCCCTGGTTCTTTCTAGTAAATAGCTATGCTGTGGTTAATTTATATTTCTAATGAAGCTACCAGTCATTTCTTAATTGCTTTACACAAAAACTTCCATTGTTTTGAGAGGATCTTTAGGCTTGAATTTCCCTATACTATTTCAAATAAAGACAGTTTCTTTTATAAAAGAAAGTTTATTCTTTAGCCTTTCAGTGTTTAACATACTGTAATTGTAATAAGTCACACTTGATTGATCTCAGTTGTGGCTGTAGTTTTTCCTGAGGTGTCCAATTCTGGAAAAACAACACACTATGTAATCCTAATTTTTTAATTTGTGGAAATAAAAATCAATCTGTTCTGAACTGATTGGACAAAACAGTCTTCAAAATTATGCCAAATTTCTGTTCTACCATCTAGAGATCAGTTTCCTGAAGCTACTTGGTCTAGTCAAGAGTAATAAAGAGCATTATTATCTTGTAATATTTATCTTGAAAATATAGGCCAATGAGTTTCTTAGGAAAAATCTAGTTAAACCTTGCTGATTTTCTTGGCTTCTATTCCTGATGGATCTTGAAAAAAAGTTATTATTAAGTATTCATGACTGTTTTTTAGAGTTTCCCTACCCTCCTGGGATGATTTCCTTCTTAAAGATCCAAGTGATAAAATCCATTTCTATGAATGCTTTATATTCTGTCTTTTAAACAAATAGCATGATTTCCCTCAAATGTGGAATTTAAAACATAAAATGAATGAACGAGGGGCGGGGGAGAGAGAAAGAGGCAAACCAAGAAACAGACTCTGAGCTATAGAGAACAAACTGATGGTTATCAGAGGGGAGGTGGGTGAGGGGATGGGTGAAATAGGTGGTAGGGATTAAGGAGTGCACTTGTGATGAGCACCAGGTGTTGAATGGAAGTATTGAATCACTACCTTGTACACCTGAAACTAATATTACACAGTATGTTAACTAACTGGAATTTAAATAAAAACTTAAATAAATAAATAATAAATAAATAAATTTAAAGTACACATTGTAGCATGTTAATTCACACTCTTTCTACTATGTTGAATGACTTTTTCTTCTCCTCTTGACTCCACCATCATTCTTCTGATCAACCATTTATTGGTCAAAACTTAGTCAAGTTGTACATGATGCTGAGGTGATATTCAGATACTTCATGGAATGACTAAAATCTTCCTTTTTAATGTCTTTGAGATTATCCCCCAGTTTAGCTTTCACGAAACCACCCACTCTAGACCAGACACCTAAAGAGCATTCACTTTTATGATTCTTGTTTGAAAATATAGGGAAAAGTGTCCAAAGAACTATCTGGAGAATCTGATGATGAAGAGGTACAAAATGAAAGACAGAGAATCCTGGGGCAGCCTCAGGAGTTGCTGGATTCCACAGTGCTTATTAAGGAACTCACAAAGGTAACCTCATTCACTGGCCAATATACACCGGCTTCAATTATCCCCAAGAGCATGTCACTGGTGTCCAGGGCACACTGTGGTTCTTCAGAATCTATGTGTATTTTTCCAGTGTAATAGGAGAGTTCTTGTGAAACTGTCTGAAGTCATGGTCCCTAGGGTCTGAGGTATTTATTTGGTCTTCAAAGACTCTTTACTAAATAGTGTTTTCTGGATTTTTTTCAGATATATTTTAAGTATCCAGTCGTTCTGGCTGTGAAAAATATATCTGTTAGAATCCAAAGGGGGGAGTGCTTTGGATTGCTTGGATTCAATGGAGCTGGAAAAACGACTACCTTCAAAATTTTGACTGGAGAAGAAACTGTTACGTCTGGGGATGTGTTCATTGAGCACTTTAGCATCACTAAAAGTCTCCAAAAGGTAAGACACAATTACAGTCTAAGATATGAGAAGCTTGATGCCTTAGGGGTACAGGAAACAGGCAGGTGTTGAAGATAATAGACGGCAGTCATGGTAGACATTGATATTGATATTGATACTGTCGCCTCAGTAGATTCTGGAGAAAGAAATTTTTGAGTAGAGAGAGACAACAAGAATAGAATCTAAGACAAGATTATCTTTTGTGTTCTTTGAAACTGCTAGAGTAAAAGTCAAGTTCTCTCAACAGTACATCTAACATATGCCAGACAAGGTACTGTGAGGAAGGAAAGACTGGGCAGAAGATGTAGTTCACTTATAAGAGCAGTTCACTTGTAACTGAGGTCTTCATACACCTTAGAGCTCTGGAACATGATGGCCTTTCAGAATGGTCCCAAATCAAGGCAAGGTAGCTGTCTTTTGTATCCCTGAATCAGTCAGCCGTTGGGTGCACATGCCATCCGTGGGAGAGTGCATTAACTTGGGGAAAGCTAAGTGGGAACAAAAATTCAAGAAGAAGAAAATGGTCAGTGGTGTCAGATTCCAGGAAATCTCAGGCAATGTAAAGCCTGAATAGAGTGTATTGGATTTAGCAACTAAAACTTCACTGATGCAGTTAGCAAGAACTATTGTACTATGGTCAGTTGAGTGGTAGTAATGGGAGCCTAAATGGTGCATTTCTTTCTTCTTTAGTTCATGGCACATTGTCATTATGACATCAGGAAGATGGGGTTGTGGGAGCCTGCATACTCTAGGATGAACAGTATTCTAGTAACGGAGGTGAAGCTAAGAATTTGGGTTATACTTTGAAGAAAGTTAGTTTTGAAGCAAAGGGAAACATTAGAATTGACCCAAAGTTGTGAGAATGAGACAGGGGATATTTTATACATTAAACAACTTGACCACATTTATACTAGAAGGGAAAAAATTGAAATAGAGGAAGAAGCGTTGTATGATGAAAGGAGGTGAATGGGTTCTTCCAGATGGTGCTTGGGGTCAGAGATTCCAAAATTCCCAGCAGGCACTATGGAGGTTCCTCAAAAAATTAAAAATAGAAATATCATACGATCTGGAAATTTCACTACTGCGTATTTACCCAAAGAAAACAAAAACACTAATTCAAAAAAATATATGCACCCCTATGTTTATTGCAGAATTATTTACAGTAGCCAAGATATGGAAGCAACCTAAGTGTCCGTTGATAGGTGAAGGGATAAAGAAGAAGTGGTATATACAATGGACTATCACTTAGCCATAATAAAGACTGATACCTTGCCATTTGCAACAACATGGATAGATCTAGATGGTATTATGCTAAGTGAAATAAGTCAGACAGAGAAAGACAAATACCATGTGACTTTACTTATATGTGGAATCTAAGAAACAAATGATTTTATTAATTTGGGTCCTTTCTCTTTTCTTTTGGATAAGTCTGGCCAGAGGTTTACCAATCTTATTAATTCTTTCAAAGAACCAGATCCTAGTTTCATTTATCTGTTCTACTGTTCTTCTAGTTTCTATTTCATCGATTTCTGCTTTAATCTTTAATATGTCTCTTCTCCTGCTGGGTCAAGGCTTTATTTGCTGCTCTTTCTCCAGATCCTTTAGATGTAAGGTTAGCTTGTCATTTGGGATTTTTCTAATTTTTTGAGAGAGGCTTGGATGGCTATATACTTCCTTGTAAGGACCACCTTTGCAGTATCCCATAGGTTCTGAACCAATGTGTTTTCATTTTCTTTGATTTGCATGAACTGTTCAAGTTCCTCTTTAATTTCCTGATTGACCCATTCATCCTTTAGCAGGATGCTTTTTAATCTCCAAGTGTTTGCGTTCCTTTGAAATTTTTCCTTGTGGTTGAGTTCCAGTTTCAATGCATTGTAGCCTGAATATATGCAGGGATAATCTCGGTCTTTTGGTATCGTTTGAGACCTGATTTGTGACCCAGTATGTTGTCTATTCTGGAGAAAGTTCCGTGTGCACTCAAGAAGAATGAGTATTCTGTTGTTTTAGGATGGAATGTTCTGTATGTATCTACAAAGTCCATCTGGTCCAATGTGTCCCTCAAAGCTCTTGTTTCTTTGTTGATATTCTGCTTAGATGATCTGTCTATTGCTGTGTGTGGAGTGTTGAAGTCTACTATTAATGTATTATTATCAATAGGATTCTTTATTTTGGTTAATAGTTGGGTGCTCCCATGTTGGGGGCAGAGAGATTTACAACTGTTAGATTTTCTTGTTGGATAGACCTTTTAAGTATGATATAGTGTCCCTCTACATCTCTTACTACAGTCTTTGGTTTAAAATCTAATATGTCTGATAGGAGAAATGCTACCCCAATTTTCTTTTGAGATCCATTGGCATGATAAATTGTTCTCCATCCCCTCACTTTCAGTCTGGAGGTGACTTTAGGTTCAAAATGAGTCTCTTGTAAACAGTGTATGAATGGATCCTGCTTTTTTATCCAATCTGAAACCCTCTGCCATTTGATGGGAGCATTCAGCCCGTTCACGTTGAGAGTTAACTATTGAAAGATATGAGTGAAAGGGGAGGAATCATGACCAATACCAAGGAAATAGAGGCAATTATTAGAACTTATTACCAGCAGCTATAGGCCAACAAACTAGGCAAACTAGAAGAAATGGATGCATTCTCGGACACCGATAAACTACCAAGACTGAAACAGGAAGAAATAGACAATCTGAACAGACCAATAGCCAGCAAGGAAATTCAAACAGTAATCAAAAACCTCCCAAAAAAACAAGAGTCCAGGGCCAGATGGCTCCCCAGGGGAATTCTACCAAATATTTAAAGAAGAAATCATACCTATTATACTGAAGCTGTTCTAAAAAATAGAAATGGAAGGAAAATTTCCAAACTCTTTCTATGAGGCCAGCATTACCTTGGTCCCCAAACCAGACAAAGACCCCATCAAAAAGGAGAATTACAGAGCAATATCCTTGATGAACATGGATGCCAAAATTCTCACCAAGATATTAGCAGATAGGATCCAACACTATGTTAAAAAGATTATTCACCATGACCAGGTGGGACTTATTCCTGTGATGCCATGGTGGTTCCACATTTGCAAATCAATCAAACGTGATAGATCACATTAATAAAGAAGAGACAAGAACCATATGATCCTTTCAATTGATGCAGAAAAAGCATTTGACAAAATACAGCATCGTTTCTTGATTAAAAGTCTTCAAAATACAGGGATAGAGGGAACATACCTCAATGTCATAAAAGCCATCTATGAATAGCCCACAGTGAATATCATTCTCAATGGGGAAAAACTGAGAGCTTTTCCCTTAAGGTCAGGAACATGACAGGGATGCCTACTCTCACCACTGCTGTTCAACATAGTACTAGAAGTCCTAGCTTCAGCAATCAGATAAATAAATAAATAAATAAATAAATAAATAAATAAATAGCATTCAAATTGGCAAAAAGTCAAACTCTCACTCTTGAAAGATGGCATGATACTCCATGTGGAAAACCCAAAACACTCCACCCCGCCCCCAATTAGTAGAACTTATACAGCAATTCACCAACGTAGCAAGATAAAAAAATCAATGCACAGAAATCAACTGTATTTCTATACACTAACAATGTGACTGAAGAAAGAGAAATGAAGGAATTGATCCCATTTACAATTGCACAAAAACCCATAAGATACCTCAAAACGGGTGCAAGACCTCAATGTGAGACAGGAATCCATCAAAATCCTACAAGAGAATATAGGCAGTAACCTCTTCAACATTGGCCACAGCGACTTGACTTCTTTCAAGACATGTCTCTAAAAGCAAGGGAAACAAAAGCAAAAATGAGCTTTTGGGAATTCATCAAGATAAAAGTTTCTGCACAAAAAAGGGAAACAGTCAACAAACTAAGAGGCAACCCACGGAATGGGAGAAGATATTTGCAAATGACATAACAGATAAAGGGCTGGTATCCAAGATCTATAAAGAACTTCTCAAACTCAACACCCAAAAAACCAATAATCCAGTTAATAAATGGGCAGAAGACATGAACAGACACTTCTCAAAAGAAGACATACAAATGGCTAACAGACACAGGAAAAAAATGTTCAACATAACTAGCCGTCAGGGAAATACAAATCAAAACCACAATGAGATACCACCTTACACCAGTTAGAATGGCAAAAGTTAACAAGACAGGAAACAGCAAGTGTTGGCAAGGATGTGGAGAAAGGTGAACCCTCTTACACTGTTGGTGGGAATGCAAGGTGGTACAGCCACTCTGGAAAACAGTATGGAGGTTCCTCAAGATATAAAGAATAGAGCTACCCTACAACCCAGCAATTGCACTACTAGGTATTTACCCCAAAGATACAGACATAGTGAAAAGAAGGGGCACATGCACCCCAATGTTCATAGCAGCGATGTCCACAATAGTGAAATTGTGGAAGGAGCCAAGATGTCCTTCAAACATGAATGGATAAAGAAGCTGTGGTTCATATATACAATGGAATATTACTCAGCCATCAGAAAGGATGAACACCCACCATTCACATTGACATGGCTGGAACTGGAGGGGATTATACTAAGTCAAATAAGTGAAGCAGAGAAAGACAATTATCATATGGTTTCACTCATATATGGAACATAAGGAATAGTGCAGAGGACCACAGGGGAAGGGAGGGAAAACTGAATGGGAAGAAATCAGAGAGGAAGACAAACCATGAAGAACTCTGGGCTCCGGGAAACAAACTGAGGGTTACAGAGGGAGGGGTTAACAGGGTGATGGGTATTAAGGAAGGCACGTGTTTTGATGAGCACTGGGTGTTATATGCAACTAATGAATCGTTGGGCACTACATCAAAAACTAATGATTTATTATATGTTGGCTAATTGAACATTAAAAATATTTTTAAATAAAAATTTAAAAAAAATTTTTTTAAATGAACAAACAAAAACAGAAACAGACTCTAGATACAGAGAACAAAGTGGGAGTTTCCAAGAGGGAGGGGATGGGGGATAGACAAAATAGGTGAAGGGGATTAAGAGGTACAAACTTCCAGTTATAAAATAAATAAGTCATGGGGATGATAAATACAGCATAGGGGATATAGTCAGTAATATTATAATAACATTGTTTAGTGACAGATGGTAACTACACTTATCATGGTGAGCATTGCATAATGTATAGAATTGAATTACTATGTTGTACATCTGAAACTAATATAATATAGTAGGCCAACTATACTTCCATAATAAAATTTAAAGAAAATAAGTAAAAGTGGGGTATTAAAGCCTCCAACTGATATTTTTCAGCTGTTTACTTTTCCCTTCAAATCTATTATTGCTTTCTTCATATACTTTGGAGCTCTGATATTTGGTGCATATATAACTGTTCTATGTTCATGGTAAATTGATCCTTTCATCAATATATAATACTGTATTTGTCCTTGTCATAGTTATTGACTTCAGGTCTATTTTTTCTTTTTTTTTTTTCTTTTTTTTTAAAGATTTTATTTATTTGACAGAGAGAGACACAGCGAGAGAGGAAGCACAAGCAGGGGGAGTGGGAGAGGGAGAAGCAGGCTTCCCGCAGAGCAGGGAGCCCGATGTGGGGCTTGATCCCAGGACCCCGGGATCATGACCTGAGCAGAAGGCAGACGCTTAACGACTGAGCCACCCAGGCGCCCCTGGGTCTATTTTTTCTAATAATAGTACAGCCACCCAACTCTTTTGGGCACTATTTGCATGAAATTTTTTTTCTGTCCTTTTATTCTCAACCTATTTGTGTCCTTAAACATAAGCGAATCTGACTAGATAGTGGATATTTGGATCATGTTTTTTTTTTAAATTCATTTTGCCAATCTATGCCTTTTGATTGGGGAATTAAATCTATTTACATTTAAAGTAATTACTGATAGAGGGGCAGCTGGGTGACTCAATTGGTTAAGTGTCTGCCTTTGGCTCCGGTCATGATCCCGGGTCCTGGGATCCAGCCCTGCTTTAGGCTCTCCGCTCACCAGGGAGTCTGCCTCTCCCTCTCCTGCTCCTCCCCACTACTTGTGCTCTCTCTTTCTCTCAAATAAATAAATAACATCTTTAAAAAAAAAAAATAAAGTAGTTACTAAGAGAGAAGGACTTACTTTTGCCATTTCTTGTTTTCTGTATCTCTCATTTACATTTTTTGCCCCTAATTTCCTCCATTACTGCCTTATATTGTATTTAGCTGATTTTTTTGTTGTTACATTTCCTTTTGTATATATTATACACATATTTTCTTTGTGATTACCATTGGGATTTCATCTAACATCATAAAGTTGTAACCATCTCTTTTGAATTGATACCAACTGAAATTCAATCACACAAAAAACTCTACTTCTATACACCTCTGATACCATGTCCACACTTTGTCATTGTTGTCACAAAATACATCTTTATACTTTGTGTACCATTAAATATTATTTTATGCATTTACCTTTTAAATATTGTATAAAATAAATAGTTGAATCATAAATCAAAATTATAACAATTCTGGTTTTCATATGAGCTAGTGTATTTAGCTTCACCAGAGATCTTTATCTCTTTATATGGCTTTAATTTACTGTCTAGTGTCCTTTAATTTCAATGTAAAGGATTGTTTTTAGCATTTATTGTAGGGTAGATCTGATGGTAATAAACTCCCTCATCTTTTATTTGTTGGGGAATTTCTTATTTTCTCCTTATTTTTGAAGGACAGTTTTGTTGGTATAGAATTCTTGGCTGATGTTTTTTTCTCACCTTAAATATATCATTCCACTACTTTCTAGCCTCAAAAATTTCTACTGAGGAGCTCCTGGGTGGCTCAGTCAGTTAAGCATCCAACTCTTGATTTTGGCTGAGACCGTGATCTCATGGTCCTGGGATATAGCCCAGGATTGGGGTCCAAGCTCAGTGGGGAGTCTGCTTGAGGATTTTCTCTCTCCCTCCATCTCTGCCCCTCCCCCTGCTTGTGCTCTCTCTCTCAAATAAATAAATAAATCTTTTTTAAAAAATTAAATTAAAATTAAATTATAGATGAATTGAGGAATTAGCTTATCTTTGCGTAAAAATCCTGGGATTTTAAGTGGGATTCCAGAAGATTGACATACTCATAGTGAACATATCTTTCCATGTGTTGGATCTCATTAAATGTCTCAGAATAATGGTTTTAAAGTTGTATAGGAATTTTACACTAAACAGAGAATTCAGCTTGTTTGGATATAAGATCAAGAAGCAATAATACTGTGTGCAATTTATTTCTATATATATATTATGTTTTAATATTTAAATGATTTTATATTTTTTATTTGCTGATGGTCTATTGAGTGCAACTGATTTTTTTTAAAGATTTATTTGTTTATTTTAGAGAGTGTGTGTGAGCAAGGGGAGAGGCAGAGAGAGAGGGAGACAAGCAGACTCCCCACTGAGCACAGAGCCCAAGGTGGCGCTGGATCCCAGGACCCTGAGATCATCACTTGAGCTGAAATCAAGAACCTAATGCTTAACCAACTGAGCCAGCCAGGCACCCTGAGTGCAATTGATTTTTAAATATTGAACTTGTATTCAACAAAATCACTAAATTCTCTTTTTTTTTTATTAAAGATTTTATTTATTTATTCATGAGAGACAGAGAGAGAGAGAGAGAGGCAGAGGGAGAAGGAGACTTCCCGCAGAGCAGGGAGCCCGATGCGGGACTCGATCCCAGGACTCTGGGATCATGACCTGAGCCGAAGGCAGACGTTTAACCATCTGAGCCACCCAGGCGCCCCTAAATTCTCTTAATTCTAATATTTATCTATAAATTATATTGGAATGTTTACTTATAAATCATGACTGCTCCAGATAACAAAGGTTTATTTTCCTTTCCAACCCGATGCTTATTTCCCTTACCTTATTACAATGGCTAGAACCTCTCCTCAGCATGGAATAGAAATGGCAATTGCAGATTCTCAATCTGAAACTCACAGGCAAACTTTCTTATTCATGTTTTGTTTTGACCTGTAAATACCTCTTATTTACCCTCATTGGCAAAAGATATTTTCATTGTGTGTAGAATTTGAGGTTTGCCGTTATTTTTCTTTAGCAAATTGAGCTGTTGTTTCACTATCTCTAGTTTCCATCTACTTTTGAGAAATTTTGAGCTCAGTCTGATATTCCTTTATAGATAATCTTTCTTTTCTCTGTAGCTGCCTTTTATACTTTCTCTTTGTTCTACATAAGCTTCAATATGAAATGTTTAGATATGAATCTTTTAAAATTTTGTCCTGCTTGGAATGTGTTGACATTCTTCAGTTTATCAGTTGGTATCTTTAATTGGTTCTGGATCATTTTCACTTACGACTTCCTCAACTATTTCTCCTGCTCCTTTCTTTCTCTCCTTCTGCAACTTCAGTATCCAGATATTTCCAATGTATCTCTCACTTTCATGATTCCCCATTTTTAATTTTTGTGCTGCATCCTAGGTGCTTTCTTATTACCTAATCTCCAGGCTAAGCTAATTTCTTCCATTGTCATTAAATTGCTGTCAAATGCATTCACAAAGTTTGTAACATGTTTTATCTATTTATTTATTTATTTTTAGTTTTTAGGTGCTATACATGGTTCATTCCCAAAATAGCCAAGTGACTTTATACTTTTCTTTTTCATAAAGATTTTTAAAATTTTTTATTAAGTTTCTAATTTTAATTCTAGTATGCTTAGCATACAGTATAATATTAGTTTCAGGTGGACAATACAGTGATTCAACAATTCCGAACATTATTCAGTGCTCATCATGATAAGTGTACTTTTCATTGCCGTCACCTATTTCACCCATCCCCCACCTACCTCCCCTCTGATAACCATCAATTTGTCCTCTATAGTTAAGAGTCTGTTTCTTGGTTTGTCTCTCTCCCTCTTTTCCCTTTTGTTGGTTTCTTTCTTAAGTTCTGCATATGAAATGAAATCATATGGTATTTGTCTTTCTCTGACTTGTTTCACTTAGCATTATACTCTCTAGATCCATCCATGTTGTTGCAAAGGGCAAGATTTCATTCTTTTTTATGACTGAGTAATATTCATTGTATATGTATGTATATACCTTCTTTATCCATTCATCAGTCAATGGACAGTTGGGCTGCCTCCATAATCTGGCTATTGTAAATAATGCTACAATAAACACTGGGGTGCATTTATCCATTTGAATTTTGTGTTTTTTCTCTCTTTGGGGTAAATACCCAGTAGTGGAATTACTGGATCAGTCATAGGGTAGTTCTATTTTTAATTTTTTGAGGAAACTCCATACTGTTTTTCACAGTGGTGGTACCAGTTTCCATTCTCACCAACAGTGCAGGAGGGTTTCCCTTTCTCCACACCCTCTTCAGCACCTGTTGTTTCTTGCGTGGTTGATAACCATCCTGACAGGTGTGAGGTGGTATCTCTTTGTAGTTTTGATTTGCATTTCCCTGATGATGAGTGATGTTAAGCATCTTTTCATGTGCCTGTTGGCCCTCTGGATGTTTTCTTTGGAGAAATGTCTGTTCATGTCTTCTGCCCATTTTTGATTGGATTATTTGGTTTTTGGGTGTTGAGTTGTATAAGTTCTTTACATATTTTGGATACTAACCCTTTATTGTATATGTCATTTGCAAATATCTTCTCACATTCAGTAGGTTGTCTTTTAGTTTTGTTGATTGTTTCCTTCACTGTGCAGAAGCTTTCTATTTTAATGAGGTCCAAATATTATATTTTTGCTTTTATTTCCCTTGTCTCAGGAGACATATCTAGGAAAATCTTGTTGTGGCCAATGTCAAAGAAAATATTGCCTGTGTTCTCTTCTAGGAATTTTATGGTTTTGGGTCTCACATTTAGGTCTTTAATCCATTTTGAGTTTATTGTTGTGTGTGGTGAAAGAAAGTGGTCCAGTTTCATTCTTTTGCATGTAGCTGTCCAGTTTTCCCAACACCATTTGTTGAAGAGACTGGAGACTGTTTTTGTCCCATTGCATATTCTTGTCTCTTTTGTCAAAATTGACCATATAATCATGGGTTTCTTTCTGGGCTTCTATCCTGTTCCATTTATCTGTGTGTCTGTTTTTGTGCCAGTATCACAGTGTTTTGATTGCTACAGCTTTGTAGTACAACTTGAAATCTGGAATTGTGATACCTCCAGTTTCATTTTTTTATTAATATATTTTTAAGTTTTAAAAATTTATCATGTGCACAATCATTTGCACATTTGATCTGGTAATCCCAATATCTGAAGTCATTTCAAATATGTTTCTCGTGAGTACTGTTTCTACCGATGGCATTCATGGTATCTTTTTCCTTGTTCATTGAGTTATGGTTGTATGAAGCTCATTTACTTTCAAAATTATATGGGAGGATAATTTTATACCTAGAATAGAAGAAAGGGTTTGTTTTGATTTCCGTCAAGAGATTAGGGGTGTAAACAACCTGGGATTACTGTAAATTAATTAATAAAATCTCAGAGGAAAAGGTATGAATTTTAAGTATTTTTAATTTTAATTAATTTTAATAAAATGATGTTATCTTTTTCACTTGTCTGTGTGCATCTGAATGCAAATCCATTAAAGGGTTGGTTATTGGGAAAACAACACTCACTGCATTCTCCTGTTTGTGGGCGTGGGGAAAAGGCTTTGCTTCTGGTTCAGCCTTACTGTGAAACAAGATCTACAAATGTGTAAGTTGTACAGTGCAAAAAACTTCCATGGTGGCCATGTCCTTTGGAGTTTCTTATTAATGAGGAGAGAATCTCATATTCTAATACTCCTCCAAATTCAGTGGGCTCCGGGATTTTAACTTTTTCATTCCTAAGATCATTAAAAGTGAATTGAGGAACCAGTTATTCCAACTTATTACAATAGATCCAGCAGTCATCATTGTGTAGCCTTTAGAAAAGAAAAATCCTTGGTAGGACTCTTAGAGACATGGCCTGGAGGACTGTGGTCTTCTATCTCATCCAGGGATGCTCAGCAGGATAGATGACTTGGGTCCTTATTAAGGCAATTCTCATAATCAGGTGAAGTCAAGAGTTGGCTATTGTCCTCAATCTGATGCATTGCTGGAATACATGACTGGTCGGGAAATAATGATCATGTGTGCCAGATTATGGGGAGTCTCTGAGCCCCAAGTTCAGCTGTATGTGAATAGATGGTTGAGTTCAATGCAACTGGAACCCCATGCTGACAAGCTTATCAGAACCTACAGGTGAGTCATTTCATTATGATGATCTTTTTGTTGCTGCCATTAATGTAGATATGCTTCCCTATGTTTCTGATATTTGAAATAAATGAGCACAGCTTCACTCAGGTCCCTCTCTCACACAATTATCTAATTGTAAAACTACCTCACAAGTTGCTAGGTTTCAGATAATAAGACAGATCAATGTAGTTCCATGTCTTTTCTTTGCAGAGATGAAACTAAAAATCCCAGTTCTATTTGAACTGTAGCCTCTAAATCTCAAAAGGGATTATATTATTCTTCCTAGTGTCCATATGGTTCTTTGTCTCCCAAGAAAGGAGGAATCTCGGTCCCTTGAATTATGGTAGATTTTTATACTTGGGAAATCATGGTACCCTAAGCACAAGTAAATAAATGCCACTGACAGTGTACCTAAAATCAGTTAAATAAAAGTCACTCATCTACAGGGGCGCCTGGGTGGCTCAGATGGTTAAGCGTCTGCCTTCAGCTCAGGTCATGATCCCAGGGTCCTGGGATCGAGCCCCACATCGGGCTCCTGGCTCAGCAGGGAGCCTGCTTCTCCGTCTCCCTCTGCCTCTCCCCCTGCTCATGCTCTCTCTCTCTCTCTGTATCTCTATGTCTCAATTGAATTAAAAAAAAAAAAGTCACTCATCTACATTTCAAATGAAATGGACCCCGAGAAACAAACAGAGGGTTTTAGAGGGGAGGGGGGTCGGGGGATGGGTTAGCCCGGTGATGGGTATTAAGGAGGGCACGTACTGCATGGAGCACTGGGTGTTATACAAAAACAATGAATCGTGGAACACTACATCAAAAACTAATGATGTACTGTATGGTGACTAACATAACATAATAAAATGAAATAAAATTAAAAAAAAAAAAGAAAGCAAATTAATTGGAACATACACCTGCACTGGGCTTGCTAACTTATTGAAGTACAACTAATCAGCATTGTGGAATTCTATATTACATGTTTGTTGATATGTTTGTGCTCTTTCCTATAAGTAAGGAATTTGTATAACTTCCCTTTCCCCTAAATTTTCTCTCCTTCTATGACCATAAAGTGGAGGAACCAAACGTAGCCTGAGTACTGCTATTGCCCTAATAGGGAAGACCTCAGTCATTTTGCTGGACGAGCCATCAACTGGCATGGACCCTGTAGCCCGACACCTGCTCTGGGATGTTGTGACACGGACCCGTGAAAGTGGCAAAGCCATCATTATAACTTCCCATAGGTGTGACTCATTTGGATGCTTGAATGAGGGTTGGCAAGTATGATAGTGGCTTATAAGCGA
Organism: Phoca vitulina; assembly: GCF_004348235.1. Taxonomy (NCBI): domain Eukaryota; kingdom Metazoa; phylum Chordata; class Mammalia; order Carnivora; family Phocidae; genus Phoca; species Phoca vitulina. Next base: position 779,883 of record NW_022589793.1, read on the forward strand.
GAATTATTTGGGGCTAGGAATATTGACAATAAATTTGCATAGGTATGTGATTTCCTCCTTAGTACTAATGAATGGAATGGCCACAAATCCTTGTTGAGTTAAATAATTAAGAATGGGGAAAGAGCAAGAAGTTCAGGAGCTGTTGTGTCTGGGGATTAGTACTCTACTACTAATTGTTTGAAAATTTTTCACTTTCCAACTATGATCTTTATGATGAGCAAATTCCATTTCACACTGAAAACAGAGTCACAAAATCCTGGCTCCGTTTGAACTACAGAATGTCCTCCAAAACAGAACTTTTTATGCTATCATGTTTTGCTAGAATGGAGGAATGTGATGCCTTCTGTACCAGGCTGGCCATCATGGTGCAGGGAAAGTTCCTGTGCCTGGGTAGCCCTCAGCACCTCAAAAACAAGTTTGGCAACATTTACGTCCTGAAGGTCAAGGTCAAGATTGATGCACAGGAGGATAAACTGGATCGTTTAAAGTATTTCATCACACTGACATTCCCAGGTAAATTAGGTTGAACTAACTTTTACAGAGATGTGTTAAATCATGAGTTTTTTTGTTTCACCATCCATATGTTTTATGTCTTCAATAACTGTTTCCTATGGGTTCTTGATATTTATTGATCTTCCATAGTAAATTCCTTTTGGGAATCCTTCTTCCTATAGTTTCTTAGCATAATAAGGCATATGTTTTCCACACATACAAAGGTTCTCACTCAGCTCTTGTATCATTTTAATAAGGCAGCTTTGGATTCGAGCTGTCAATATAAATTATATCACTAAAGTCATGTTTTTGAGTACAATTCTCAATTATTTTCACATATTACCCATGCAAAGTTTCAAGGCTTTTTTCCTCCAACTAAGCATGTATCCCTAGTCTTTTGATGTCTAAACCAGGATGTGGTATAGAAATGCAAACAAGAACCACTAAGCGTCTCTCTTCCCTCAAAACTAGTTCTGTTTCTGCTGCTAAATTCAACAAGCACCCCTCTGCCTACATGGTGTAATACCAGAGATAGCAACTATTTTTTTCTGTCCTTTACCTCTCTTTCCTAAACATAAAGCAGAAGCATGGCAAAGATTTTAATAATGCTGGTTTCTTCTCTTACTTTCCACTTTGTTAGGTTGAGCAAAATATCACTGAAGTTCCTATTATGTGTCAGGCTGAAGAGTTGTAAGTTTTTCTTCCAGGCAATGGAAAATAGCATGATTGATTGTAGTGTAGGAACAGAGATCACAAAGTAGATAAGAAATGAATGGAAGAGCAGATGTGGAGAAGGGATGTATGGAAAAATAATGACACCAGTGTTGGTCATAGTGATTGTGATGTGCCTATGACACCTGCAAATGGATGTGTCCATTAAGAAGTTCAATACTCACTTAATGCATTTATTCAGCACATAGTTTTGAGTATTTATTCTATCAGACTTCTATTTCATGTGGTGTCTAAATTACCACAAAGAGAAGCTGTGACCAAAAACCTCACTTACTGTCTGCTGTCCTAGCTTTGCTTGAAGGAGGGACACTAAACACTGACCTAAGACCTTGAGGATGTGGACTCAAGAGGTTTAATGAGAATGTGGGTTCGAGGCACATTCTCTCCTGTAAGGTGGTTGTTGCCCCGTTCTTCCTTACATCATGCTGGAGCAGATACTTATTCAAATATGACAGAATCAAAAAGGAACTGACATGGACCCTACACCTAAATGTTGATTTTTAAAAAGAAGAAATAAATATTGCAAGCAAAAGTTATCCAGAATGTATATAAAGAGGATTTACCACAATAATCGGATATTTGGGATAAATGATTCTACACAAGCCCAAGGAAATTTAAGTGAGGTGTGTTCTCTTTTTAAAATGCAAAGATGGGGGCGCCTGGGTGGCTCAGTTGGTTAAGCGACTGCCTTCGGCTCAGGTCATGATCCCGGAGTCCCAGAATCGAGTCCCGCGTCGGGCTCCCTGCTCGGCAGGGAATCATCTTCTCCCTCTGACCCTACCCCTTCTTGTGCCCTCTCTTTCACTCTCTCTCTCTCTCAAATAAATACAATAAAATCTAAAAAAAAAAAAAAAAAGCAAAGATGATTCTATTTCTACAACGTGGAAGATTATATATTCTGAAAAGTACTGCTGGTAAAACGAAACTAGAAATTGATCAAAATTAAAACAAATACATCCTTAATACAATAGTCGGCTTACAAACAAAAGAGAGAAAAAAATTTTAACCAGAAAACAAGAAAAAAAAAAAAAAAAGAAGAAGCCAAACAAAAGAAAGGAAACAGTGAGCAGTTAGAAAATGCTAATTGTGGAAGCAAATGCCATTGTAGCACTGGGATCACTGATGAAGTTCTGGACCCTCTTCAGGGTTGGGAAGCTCATGCTGAGACTGCCATGTAAAGGGGGACCCTCAAGTGGGCGATCAGGAGCATCTCTGATTCCAAGCAGGAGCAAGCAGAGATCCTCTCTGCTGGAAAGGATCTGAAATTTAAGCTTGGAGTGGGGAGAGACTCACAGGAGGCAGATATGAGAAAGTACCAGAGGAAGGTCTACACTGGGAGGCCATATTACTTGATACATCCCAGAAGCCTCTCAGAAGGAACCCTACAGGAGAGGACTCTAAAGCTAAGAAAGATATTCTGTCCCACCTCACTTTCTATATAGGAAACTCCTTCTAAAGCTTTAAGAAAATTAATCTCAAAGATAAATGACTGAAAAGATTATCATTGAATCCTACAGAAAAATACCGTAAGTAAAAGAGGATAAAAGAAAATACCTACAGACATTGAAAGAACAGCAGAGCTATAAGGCCACAAAGCAGATGAAACTATTATCTAATATTTCAACGTGAGCCTAAAGAATTAAGAAGGGGATGAATGGTATGTAAGAAAATCCTAAACTCCAACTAAAAGGACAAAGAGATTAAATGGCTAACCAACAGGGTGATATGCAGACAGCTGACCACATTGGAGACGGTAAACAGTTCAGAAATACTTAACTATCAAGAGCAAACAAACCACATAGAAAGCACAAGGGAAATGGAGATTGGAAAGGAGAAAAACAGAAAACCACCAAATGGAAACACAGGTAGGCTTTCAAAAAAAAGTAAGTGAGATGTAAGGCAAGGACAATCCAACACAACTATGAAATTAGTCCAAAAGGAGAAAAGCAAAGCCATAGATTAGAACAAATACTAAAAACTATCATTCAAGAAAATTTCCTAAGATGAGACAAACCTGCTTACTGAAAGGACAACCTGAAAAATTGACCCAGTATCATCAACACCAAGGAATATTCCAATATAACAATTGTATTTTAATAATAAAGTGGGATGACCTTTGGATCCCAGATTAAAAAAACAAGGGGAAGAAAGAAAATTTATATGGGAAGAAAATTAGATTGATTTTGGGCTTTGTGACAAAACATTTTATGCTAAGAAAAATGGAAGCCATAGTTTTCATATATAGTCAAAATGATGTTCAAGAATAAAATTCAAAAAGAGTTATAAACAAATAGGTATTCAGGGGATGTTATTCCTGATGGCTGTCCCTGAAGACTACACAGACAAAAATTTCACGTTGACTGAGGAATGATCAGAGAAGTTTCTGCATAAGTACTCTTGGTGAGCACTGAATATTTATCCCAGTATCTTAAAAAGAAGGGACAATTTATGGGTATTAGGAAAAGATGTTAGAATAAATTTAACCATTAGAACAAAAATATATTCTTTACTGTATCACGAATATAACAGTAAGAATAAGAACGAGCCACAAAGTGAAATACATACAAACAGATGTATTTTGTGTATTTATATTTGTATTGATATTTATGCATTTATCCAGTATATATGCATTTATAACTTTAAAAATTATATAGGAGGACTATAATTAAACATATTGTTCCTTTCAATATATGTAAATAGACTTAACTCCTGCATTGAATGAAAAAAAATTTCAGCTTGGCTCACAAGCAAAATTCAGTTCTCTAATGTGTGTAAGAAGTAAGCGCTACTAAAAAACCTAAATCAGAGAGGTTAAAAATTTTTAAAATGGGCTTCATCATTCTCTTGCTATCCCACACTTAATCTTTAGCAACTTATTACATTTTTTATTGCAGCTTATGTCATCTGGTAGTGTCTGCCTTGTACAAGCAAATGCTATGGTCCTGATCTTCTCTGTAGATGCCTGTCTCTACCCAGATATGGGTTAGTTATTTGCCCTGAGTTTGCCCTGTCAGAAAACTGATGGGTTCAAGAAATGCATTAATTTGCAATTTGTCCAGCTTTCTTGTAGTAGCAGTGGGAGTGACAGTCTTTCCAACTCACTATATTTCACAGGTGAAACTGGACCAATTTTTTAAAAAGCAATGGCCCAATGATTCTACCTACAGCTATATTTTAGATACTTGCATCCACCTGTAAAAGGAGATAAGTAAAATAATATTTAAGTCAGTAATATTCACAATAGTCAGACAATTTCTATGTCTATCAGTAGCCTAATTGATAAATTGCAGAATATTCATATGCCAGATTACTATTTAGAGAAGAAAACGAATTATAGCTATATGCAACCGCATGAATGAATCTCACAAACATTGAGTAAAAGAAGAAAAAAGAAAAGAAAATATACCAGATGATTCCATTCACATAAAGGTCAAAGGTAGGAAGACTCTACCTCAGTTTTTAGAGGTATATGCATTGGTAAAAACACCTTTGAAAAGGAAATGTCCACAGTAACAATGAAGGTATTGGTAATTTTTTATGTGGGATAGAGGCTGAGGAGTGGGACATGGAAGTCTCTGCGTTACTATTACTTGGCCTAAATGGGGTGATTTCACCAGTGTTTGCTTTGAATAATTCATTAAACTCCATGTTTCAAATTTTTCACACACAAAAAAGAGCTTTATGGCATCATGGAAACAATACACGCATTAAAATTCACATAAGAAAATCCACTCACCCTTATTATAAACATGTATTTTTTACTTTAAAAGATTTTGACCCCAGTTAATCCAATTTGCAACAACCCACAAATGTGCACTGATGAGAGTAAACACATTTGTTCCAATTAGAAGTGGATACCACCCTCTTCCCTTTCGTTCCACCAGTGGGTTCTTATTCACCAGTGAACAAAACCAGAACACACAGCCTGACTTTGGTGATTTATATGTATGATTTCCTCTTTCACAGGACATGTAATAATGAAAAAGCAAGGAAGCCTTGTCCTGCTCTCCTCGCCACCAAGCACACAGCACATGCATACATATCCACACAACCAGGGTGAAAATCCGGCCAGCTCATAGTCTCAGCACTATGTTCAGGAATAAAGTCTTGTAACAGAATTTTAGAAGGCTCAGAGTTTTTCCATGGGGTATGTGAGCTGACAATTTTACTGTGCCTGAAAGCCTGCCCTCAATAACTGTTATGAAATCCATTATAATAAGAATATTTCATCAGAGGGGCGCCTGGGTGGCTCAGTCGTTAAGCGTCTGCCTTCGGCTCAGGTCATGATCCCAGGGTCCTGGGATCGAGCCCCACATCGGGCTTCCTGCTCAGCGGGAAGCCTGCTTCTCCCTCTCCCACTCCCCCTGCTTGTGTTCCCTCTCTCGCTGTGTCTCTCTCTGTCAAAGAAATAAATAAAATCTTTAAAAAAAAAGAAAAAAAAAAAAAAGAATATTTCATCAGAAATAAATCCAAAAGGAATTAGCCATGTCATACACATCAAAGAGAGCAGGTTATTTGACCATGTCCCTTTTTGTATTAACAACGTCTATTCACCCCTCTATTGTGAATGATTAAGTTGATGTAGCAATATTTTGGAAATTTAAAATGATATCTGCAAGATTATTCATCTATCCTGTCTTTCATTTCTTAGGTAGTGTATTAAAGCAGGAGAATCAAGGGATCCTTACCTACTACATTCCCAGCAAGGACAACAGCTGGGGAAAGGTAATATAGAAACCATGACCTTCTAACATTATATAGTTAGAAAGCACTAATGATGGGGGCAGTATTTGATATCCAGGCATGTGTAATGGGAGCCTGACATTGTATAAGGAGCAGAAAGATAACCTAAAGTATGTTATTTTCCAAAAGTCCCTAGAATTTAATTGATTTATTCCTTAAATCCCATTATTAATCTCTGGCCATCAAGAGAAGGGGGACAGAGAACTGCTTCCTTGCAGATTCTCAATTATGTTTTCTATCGTTTTCTCATCTCCCCCTTTTGTCCTCCAACATTAACTTGACAGGACTTGGAGGAAGTGCAGGAGAGGCTTATCTGGGTTGGGCACTGGAGGGGACTATAAAAATGGTAACTGCACTTTTTTATTGCTGTTGTCGCTAAAGGTGTTTGGTATTTTGGAGGATGCTAAAGAGCAATTCAATTTAGAAGACTATTCCATCAGTCAGATAACGCTGGAACAAGTCTTCCTGGCCTTTGCTAACCCAGAGAACACAGAAGGTGATTATAAAGAAAAGGTACCCTGAGATTCACTCCCAACCAGTGAACTTTAGGTCTTCCTTAGACTACTCTGTCTATGCATGGACACACACAGGGGCATTACTATGCGTGTGCCTATCTTGGTATAAATATATTTACATAATAAAGAGTCCCCCAAAGAAGAACATACGTCACTCTTTTGTAGATTTACATGAGTGGCTCGTGTATACAGCATGTGCAAATCTAAAGACATTTGGAGAAATTCCTGTTCATTTTCCTAGAAATATAAAAGAGCGCCATTAATCAGGGTAGGAAAAGGACCTATTCCTGAGCATGCTGAATGTTTAAACAGAAACATCCAGAAATGGTGGTGCTGTCAAATGGGATAGCTTGAAAAGCAAGAGGATTATGTTTCAGTATTGAGTTATGGTGAAGAGGAGCAGTAAGCCTCTATCAGATCATCTTTTGCATGAGTACACACATACACAGTTTTATACCAAAAAGGATGTAATTAAAATCAATATCAAAGTTTAAGGGGTAGGAGTAAGTTGGATTATTATTTCCAAAACTCAAAGCAAGATTCTTCATTTGTAAGAGAATCTTTGTACCAAGACATTTAGAGTCCAAGAACAGAAGGTAAAACACGTCTTTAAAAATAGTGTGTTTTCTTTCCTATTCTCGCCCCACTTCTGATTAAGAGAGAAAGAAGAAGAAATGAAGTGGAGAGAGACACAGCTCTTCCTCAGATCTCGTCTGGGCACGTGGAGTACACCATAAGCCACATGAGAAATCTAATCACTCTCAAGACTCATGGGCAGATGAGCAGCCAAGTAGGGATGACTGTTGTCCAGTTGCAAGACAGAAAGAGTCCATGAAGCTACTCTATTTTGAGATGGTTTGTTCAAGGTTTTTATATCCTCAGTTGGATTTTGTGAGTAATAAAATGATACCCAGAAGCTATTCTGTGTTTTATTGTTTTTAGGTGTGACTTTCTATGGGCTCCACTCCCACACATGCCATACATCACCACTGATTTCAGTAATTGCAAAATTTGTTTACCAGTCTCGCCACCTTTAAAAAGAGGAGAGGGAACTCATTTGATTAAGCTATTATTACTTGCATCTAGTCTCACAGTTGGCATCATTAATGACTCTTTTTAAAATTCCTTTAATGTGGCAGTCTCTTTCACTGTCCCTCCCTATCTTCGAGCAAGAAACAAAAAATTATATGTCAGTTCCTCTACTAAGCAGTTTACATGCATTGCATCATTTAATTGTGCTACAAGCCTCTGAAGTAGGTGGTGCCGCTTTTATTATCCTCACTGTACATGGGAGGCACAGAGGGGTAAAGGGATTTACCCAGGGTCACCCAGCAAGCAAGCAGGAACATCTGTCAATATCCCCATTAGGAGCCAGGAAACCACACAGCAATTTGAACGGGAAAAGTTAAAAGAATTATTAACTATAACAGGGGGTTAGCCATAAGAAAGTACAGAGAATGCTCAAGAATACACTATGGCTGAGAGAAATTACCCAAGGAAGAAACAAACTTGGAAGAGGACTCCTCCCCAAGGCTGGGATTCAGATCATCTTGGAGAAGGTAAAGTTGGTGGGAAGTTCCTTGGCCTTGGGTCGAGGCTGTTCCACACCTGCTGAGCAAGCAGGAAATGCCCCATGGAGTACAGGCTGCCTAGGCTGGCCAACAGGGAACCGGCTGGATCTAGCAAGCGGGAAACTTTTCTGATTGTTGGCAGGCTGGTGCTAGGAAGGGGCACCTCGAGAGTCACTGAGTATCCACGGTTAATGAGCGTGGGGGTGTAGGGTGAATGCCGCGAAATGTCCTCCACACCTGCTGCTGGCAGCAGCAAGGTGATAGTAAGAAAAATCAAGAGAAAACACCCGAACCTGGACCAGCAGCCCTTGGTCCTGCAGGGTCCATCCAGCACGCTCTCCTGACAAAGCTTAACCTGACAGTTCAAGAGCCCAGCTCCATTTAGCCCTGCGAGGCCAGAACCCGATACCTGGTCCAGTAGGGAAGAGGTTTGCCCTCTGATAGAATCCAGAACCTGGGCTTCCAACCACTAAGCTGCAGTGGAGGTGCGTATCGGCTGGGGCGGAGGTCCGCCAAGAGAAGCGACCATCAGTGAATTGGAGCAGCATGAGAGAGGTCCGGGGCTGAGGCCCACTGAGTGGCTGGCGGCTCAGGGCAGCGGTGCAGAGGACGCAGTGGGGGTCTCCACGCGCTGAGCGCCCACGGGCAGAGGCGGCGCATGCCACCGGGGCGAGGCGCGTGGACGGCGCGCCCTAGGCCGGGTCGCCGCGCGTCTGGGGCTTTGGCCCCCGGAGCAGGGTTGCGGGCCCCTGTGCCTGCGCCTCTGCAAGTTATCTGTTGACCCCGCAGACCGTGGAGCGCGGCGGCCGCTGAATCTCCTCCCACTTCCTGCCACCAGCTACTGGCCCGCTGAGGGTGACCACGACACATGAGGGAGAGGGGAGCCAGCGACAGATGGAGGATGGTCGGGTCGTCCAGTGGGGTGCAGAGGCAAAGAGCCTGGGAGCAAGCGAACGGGCCCGAGGTAGGGCCCTCAGGGCGGTGGGGCCGCGGGCAGTACGCGAGGGAAGAGTTCAGTGAGGCCTCACGCTCTGAGGTGTCCCGGGGCCGGGTGGGGCCTGGGCGCGTGCGCGCATGCGCGAGGAAGGGGCGCGAGGTGGCGGGTCCGCTCCCGCGCTCAGCGGCGGGGCGGTTGGGGAAGCCGTTGGGAGGAGGCAGCGCGCCGCGGGTGACGCGTGTCCCTCACAGGTGGAGGTGGAGGTGTGGCCGTGGCGGTTACGAGGCCTGAGCGGTGAGTGTGGGACCTCCGCGCCCCGGTGTCTTCTCCCCAGATTCCCCCGGGGAGGCGGAGGGTGCTCCCTGGACTGCCCCCCGGAGGCCGACCCGCCGGCCGCCCTCTGAGCGCAGAGCCCGAAAGTGCGAACCCCGCACAAGACACACTGGAACCGTCCACAGCCCTCTCTGCTCCCTCCAAAACGATACCCAAACCCCCTGGACGTGATATACATATTATAATATTACCTGTACCTCACTGTCGACTGTCAGGGGCCGCCACACCCAGTGTTGACCGTCCGTCCGGTGTTTTGCGTGTCCCTCGCTGGACCTCACTGCTATCCTTTTCCTCTCCGGGTCCCCCTGCTCTGGGGAATGCATCCAGGGCTTCCGAGGGAGGAGAAAGTGCCCTCCCCCTCAAAAACACCAAAACAAGCACCGGAAGTAAAGGACCCTTCTCGGGACCCCGAAACACACACAGCAGCTAACGAGAGCAAATTAAACAAACTTTTATTTGGGCTGTGCCAAGTATTTGAAAGCCAGGGCTCTGGAGGCACGTGTTGTGGGTCTAGGCCTGCGGAGTCCAGAATTTATTTGCTCTGTGACTGTCCCAGTCAGCTGGGGCTGCCGTAACAGAATACCGTAGGCTGGGTGACTTAAAAACAACCAATGTGTTTCTCACAGTTCTGGAGGCTGGGAAGTCTCCGATCAAAGCTCCATGCAGATTCAGCGTGTGGTGAGAGCCTGATTTCTGATTCACAGACAGGCATCTTCTCAACGTGTCCTTCACATGGTGGAGGGAGCAAGGGAGCTCTCTGGGGCCTGTGTCATAAGGGCACTAATCCCATTCATCAGGGCTCCATCCTCATGACCTCATCACATGCTGCGTGTCCCTCATGGTGATACCATCACATTGGGGTTAGGATTTTAACATACGAATTTGGGGAGAAGAGGAGGACACCGACATTCAGATTATAGCAATGACCTAATGTAAATTGCTTGATTTCACTAAGCCTCAGTATCCTCCTGTAAAAGAAGCTGGATACTATTTGTACCCATCTCTGAGGGTGATTAGAATATTTCAACTGACAGGAGGTAGTAAACGTTCAAGAAATAGAAGGGTTATGGAAGTTAAGTGCTGCAGGAAGCTCCAGTGTCTTTGTTCTCCTCTGCCAAAGCGGAAATTGCACTGAACTAGGTTAAACAGGCAAGGAAGACTTTATGCAAGGCTCTAGGAGCTGGGAAGACAGGCCAGAACTCAGTCTGAGCTCAGTTCTGCTGAGACAAAGGATGGGAGGGTGTTTGAGGGCTGAGTGAGACAGTGGGAATGTGCTGGAGGACTGTAGAGGGGAGGTTGACCAGTAGGACACCTTGAGTAACTTCCTGAAGTTTGCTCAGTGGTTCTCTGTGATTAGGCCGTGTGTGTTTGCTGTTGGTGCCTGTTAGAAGCTAGCTCCTACCCTCCCACAGAGACTGGGAAGAGGGGTGCTATCTTCCTTGAGGATTACATTTCAAAGGATGACTCCCAGGCCCTTCAGAAAGAGAGTTTGGGGTTGTAAAACAGAAAAGAGGCTTGTAAAAAGAGTTATACATGTTTTAAACAGAGAAAGGATGTTTAATTAAAGGTTTTCTAAAGCAGATGCCCAGAGAAAAGGGTGGTCAGGACCTAGAACCAGGGAGAGCCAAATGTATAGTATTAGTCCAGCTCAGAGGAACATTCAAGCCATCTTGGTCCCCTCATTTTATGCAAAGTAGGCAGAAGATTTAAAAGGAAAGATACCTCTGTTTTAGCAGAATTAAGAAAGCTGCTGTGTTTCATTCAGAACAGCTCAGTGCTTTTCAGAAAAGGACATAAACTGTAGTGAGTCTAAGTCTCATTCTAAGACTTTAGGACTGTAAGCAGTGTAATGGCTTAATTTTCAGTAACTCCATTTAATTGTTTTTTGAGAGCCCACACATCAATAGGTTGCCCTAAAATTTTTTAGACACACCAGGTTCATGTCCCTTCAGCTTCCTCCTCCTTTCCCTCCCACCTCAGTGTTGCATCCAAATTTGGGATGGACAGGAGTGGGAATGCATTTAGTATTTAAGGCCAGATTATTATAGATGAACTGGTTCCTGGCCTGGCTCTTGTGGAGTCAGACCTCTTCTGCCCGAAGATTCTCCCAGATCTGTTTCAGAGATAGTGAAGAAGGTGGGGTGACAGGATATTAAGAAGCTTTGCTTTTCCTCGTTGTGCATAATTTCAAATCATTTGTGCTATCCTAGAAAGGATGAATGGAAAGAACTAGACTTTGTCCTTTTAGGCTTAGGTGTTCCTCTCTCTTCTTTGAGACCAAAAAAAAAAAAAAAAAAAAAAAAAGATTGAGTGGGGGATGGGACACTAAGATTGTAATGAGTGCAAACTTATAGTTAATATTTCAAAATATTACCCACTATAAGAGCAAGAGAAAAAAGTTTTTGGGTCTGTCAGTACAACAGGTAGTTCTTCACAGATTTATAACCCCTAACATCTGAAGAAGCAATTAGAAAAATGGTACAGGTGCCTTGTGTAGAATTCAAGTCTTACAGACCTAACAAATTGTAGAATGTGTAAATCTCCTGTATTTCACTCTTGAGAGACAGACACTGTCAGCACACTAGAGTATATTCTACCATTTTTCTTCTCTCTACATAAACTAACATATATATGTATATTTTTACAAAAAAGTATATCACATAGAATATTTTGCATCTTTTCCCCTTTCACGATATATTATCCTCCCATGAAAGTACAGTTTTTATCTTCCTCTTTGAAACAGATGAATAGGATTTCACTGAAGGGATTGCCATCATTTATAGAATCATTCTGTCTGTTTACATTTTATCTTACTATTTCCAGTGTTCTGGTGAATGATCATCTTTCTGTATGAATCTTTGTTTTGCTGTGGTTTTGCTTTAGGAACTTTGTTTCTGGTTGTTGTCGTTGTTGTTTTCTCTTTAAGACTTTGATCGGCATAAACTCCTTTATTGTTAATGTAGCAGACCCCTACTGAGTGTCTTTTATCAACCAGTGAGGGATAATATTTACCCTGATGTGAAGCCCTATCTTCTAATGAAAAGTTCAAGAATGGCATAATTGCACAGATAGAAGGCTGTATGAATTGTAAGTTGGTGTTACGCCATTGCCATATAAACAAAACACCTGCCATGCCATTTGAAATGAGGTTAGTCTTGTATTAATTGAGGTTTTCAGGATTGCGGTCTTTAAATAAATAATGCGCAATACAGTAGGCTCCATGTTGTTTGAGACACAAAGGAAAATGACACTATCCCCACTACAGGGCTACCCACTACCCACTACAGGTATCTTGTCACATTCTTTTTTTTTTTTTTCCCAAAGATTCTTTCTTTCTTTCTTTATTAGAGAGCGAGTGAGAGAGAAACAGCATGAGAGGGGGGAGGGTCAGAGGGAGAAGGAGGCTCCCCGCTGAGCCGAGAGCCCGATGTGGGACTCTATCCCAGGACTCCGGGATCATGACCTGAGCCGAAAGCAGTCGCTTAACCAACTGAGCCACCCGGGCGCCTTCTTGTCGCATTCTTAAAGCTAAAGATTGTTTTTTAGCCTCTGTGTTCAGTATATAGGAGCTATAATGATTTTTAAAATTTTTCACTTGAAGTATAATTTACATAAAATGGAATGCCCAGGTTTTGAGTGACGGTTTGATCAATTTTGAAAAATGTATACCTCTGTGAAGACACAGACCATTTGTATCACAACAGAGAATATCCTCCTGCCCCTTTGTTTTCACCCACCACTCACCCTGCACACCCTAACCCTTGATAGGATTTTGCCTGTTCTAGGTATTTCACATGAATGCAATCATGTGGCATGTACATTTTGTGCCTGGCTCTTTCCCCTTATACCCCTTTGTCACATTCTCCCATACCTAGAGTACTGATCTGTTTTATGTGTCTATAATTTTATATGGCTTCTTTATGTATTCTAGATAGAAGATCTTTATCAGATAACATGTATTGTGAATATTTTCTTTTTCTGGCTTGCCTTCTGGTTTTCTTAGCAGTGTCTTTTGAAGAGTAAAAGTTTTTTTATATTACTTATGCCCAGTTTATTAATTTTTTTGTGTCCTAAATAAGAAATGTTCACATACCAGGTGATGAGGATGTTCTCCTGTTTTCTTTTGAAAGCTTTATATTTTTAGACTTTCAATTTAGATCTGTGATATATTTTGGGTTCGTTTTTATGTATGGTATGAGGTAAGGCCAGTACTCATTTTTTTTTTTTCCATACACATATCCAGTTGTCCCAGCATCGTTTTTTGGGAAAAGTCTTTTCTCTACCCGTTGAATTCCCTTGGTAATTTGTGGAAAATAATTGACCATAGTCATGTGGATCATAAATATGTGACTGTATTTCTGGACCCTATTCTGTGTCATTGATCTATGTTTGTCTCTTCACCAATACCACACTATTTTTTGTTTCTATTTTTGTGGTGCTTATTTCCCCCTTCCATTTGAAGAACTCTATATTTTAGAGAGATTAGCCCTTTGCCAACAGTATAAGTTGCTAGTTTTCTCAGTTTGTCATTGGTCTTTTGACTTTGTTCATGTTAATATTTACCACACAACCCTTACTTTTTTTATATATGTTATTTTATGAAACTTGTATTGCTAGTGGATTTGGATTCATGGAGACTTTTCCCACTCCCACATTTTATCTTTTTCCATATAAAAAATATCTTTTTCCAAATGACTATTGTTTTGTTCCAGCAACATTTTTTTAAAAATACACCTTTTGCCCACTTATTTCAATGTTACCTACAGCATATCCTGAATTTCTGTATGTACTTTGGTTTATTTCTGGACTTTCTATTTTGTTCCATTTGTCTGGCTTTCAATTAATGTACAAGTACCACTTTTTTTTTTTTTTTAAGTAGGCTCCACACACAGTATGGAGCCCAGCGCAGGGTTTAAACTCACGACCTTGAAATCAAGACCTGAGCTGAGATCCAGCATCAGATGCTTAACCAACTGAATTACCCAGGTGCCCCTACCACCCATTTTTAAGATAGAGACTTTATAATATGTTTTAACATCTGGTAGAGCTAAACTTAACCTCATTAATCTTATTTTTCAATGTTTTCCTAGCTGTTTTTTCTTACCTTTCCAAATAACTTTAGAATGAAAGGAAACTTACTGGTTATTATTTTCATCGGGATAACGTTAAATATATGCAGACTATGGAGAAAAAGAACATATTTATGATTTTAGATCATCCTATTTAAGAACAAGGAATATTTTTCCAACTGTTCAGATCTATTTCTGAGTTTTACAGGAGGGCTTTTGTTTTTTTTTTATAGATTTTATTTATTTATTTTAGAGAGAGAGAACAGAGAGTAGAGGGAGAGTGAGAGGGAGAAACAGACTCCCCTCTGAACGGACAGCCTGACACGGGGCTCAATCCCAGGACCCTGAGATTATGACCTGAGCTGAAGGCAGATGCTTAACCAACTGAGCCACCCAGGCGCCTCTATACGAGGGCTTTAAAGTTTTCCTCATATAAACCTTGCACATTTTTTATTACATTTATTTCTAAGTATTTTGTCTTTTTTGTTGCCATTATAAACTGGAGTATTCTCTTCCTTTATGTCTTGTGTTGGGTTTTTTGTTTATAAGTTCTGTGTATATGAAAGTTACTGGTTTTTATGTTAATTATATATCTCACTATAAATAAGTAAAGTTTTATATCCTATGAAAATTCAAAAAGATTGAATTGTTTTTTTTTAATTTAAGTTTTAGTTAACATACAATGAAATATTGGTCTCAGGAGTAGAATTCAGTGATTCATCGCTTACATACAACACCCATTGGTCATCACAAGTGCACTCTTTAATATCCATCACTCATCTAGCCCATCCCCCACCCACCTCCCTCCATCAACCCTCAGTTTGTTCTCTATCATTAAAGAGTCTCTTATGAGGGAGTGCCTGGGTGGCTCAGTTGTTAAGCGTCTGCCTTCGGCTCATGTCGTGATCCCAAGGTCCTGGGATCGAGCCCTGAATTGGGCTCCCTGCTCTGCGAGAAGCCTGCCTATCCCTCTTCCACTTCCGCTGCTTGTGTTCCCTCTCTTGCTGTGTCTCTGTCAAAATAAAAAAAAAGTCTCTTATGGTTTGTTTCCCTCCTCCCCCCCGCCCACTTCCCATATGTTCATCTGTTTTCTTAAATTCCATGTGTCAGTGAGATCATATGGTATTTGTCTTTCTCTGACTGACTTATTTCACTTAGCGTAATACATTGGAGTTCCATCCACATCATTACAAATGGCAAGATTGAATTTTTTTGATGACTGAATAATATTCCATTGTATATTTATACCACATCTTTTTTTTTTAAGATTTTATTTATTTATTTATTTGACAGAGAGAGACAACGAGAGAGGGAACACAAGCAGGGGGAGTGGGAGAGGGAGAAGCAGGCTTCCCGCAAGCAGAGAGCCCGATGTGGGGCTCGATCCCAGGACTCTGGGATCATGACCTGAGCTGAAGGCAGACACTTAACAACTGAGCCACCCAGGCCCCTATACCACATCTTCTTTATCCATTCATCAGTTAATGGACATTTGGGCTATCTCCATAACTTAGCTATTGTTGATAATGCTGCTATCAAGATCAGGGTGCATGTACCCCTTCAAATCCGTAAGTTTCTATCCTTAAAAATTTTTTGTTTTTCACATTGATTATCTTGGGTCAAACAGTTATATCTGCAGATAGAGATAGTTTTACTCTTGTTTTGTTTTCTCTGATTTCATTGTCTAAAATCCTTAATATATTGTTAAACTGTAGTGGGAATAGTAGCCATCATTATTTTTTCTAAAGTGGAGTGTATACATTTTACTATATTAGGACATGTTCATGAATTCCTATTAGTTTTTAAGTGGTTTTAATCAGGAACAGAATTTAAATTTTGTCAGAGACCTTTTTAAGAAGGTAATTATTAGAATTTTTTACATATGAGATATATTAATATGGTGAGTTACCTGATAGATTTTCTAATAGTGAACCATCCTTCTTCTCCTGGAATAAATGCCACCTGCTATAGTGTAATTTTTTTAATACTTGGATTATGTTTGGTAGTATTTAGAATTTCTCATTGATATGTAGGTGGAATTAGTGTTGTTTCTTTGGTGGGCGGGTAGTCTTTGTTAGATAGGTTTGCTTCCTAAAAATAATTTGATCTTCTATGCTCTTGAAAGTTTAAGTAGTGTTGGAATTATCTGATTATCAAAGGTTTGACAGAATTTCTCTATGCTTTGATGGAGCATTTCTTAGATACCCTTTCTGTTTCTTCAATGAAAATTCATCTGTTTTATATCTCCAAGAGGATAAATTTTGGTATATTGTATTCTTCTAGGAAATTTTCCATTCAGTTTAGATTTTATAAATGTATTTGCATAGACTCATACATGTAATCTCTTATGATTTTAAGAAATTCCTCTATCTAAATGTGTTTTCTTCATTGCCTTTTTTATTTTTTTAAATTTTATTTTATTTTATTATGTTATGTTAGTCACCATACAGTACATCATTAGTTTTTGATGTAGTGTTCCATGATTCATTGTTTTCGTATAACACCCAGTGCTCCATGCAATACATGCCCTCCTTAATACCCATCACTGGGCTAACCCATCCCCCCACCCCCCTCCCCTCTAAAACCCTCAGTTTGTTTCTCAGAGTCCATAGTCTCTCATGGTTCGTCTCCCCCTTCATTTTTTCCTTCCTTCTCCTAATGTCCTCCATGCTATTCCTTATGTTCCACAAATAAGTGAAACCATATGATAATTGACTTTCTCTGCTTGACTTATTTCACTTAGCATAGTCTCCTCCAGTCCCATCTATGTTGATGTAAAAGTTGGGTATTCATCCTTTCTGATGGCTGAGTAATATTCCATTGTATATATGGACCACATCTTCTTTAGCCATTCATCTCTTGAAGGGCATCTCGGCTCTTTGCACAGTTTGGTTATTGCAGACATTGCTGCTCTGAACATTGGGGTGCATATGGCCCTTCTTTTCACTACATCTGTGTCTTTGGGGTAAATACCCAGGAGTGCAATTGCTGGGTCATAGGGTAGCTCTATTTTTAATGTCTTGAGGAACCTCCATACTGTTTTCCAAAGTGGCTGTACCAACTTGCATTCCCACCAACAGTGTAAGAGGGTTCGCCTTTCTCCACAACCTCTCTAACATTTGTTGTTTCTTGCCTTGTCAATTTTTGCCATTCTAATTGGTGTAAGGTGGTATCTCAGTGTGGTTTTGATTTGAATTTCCCTGATGGCTAATGATGATGAACATTTTTTCATGTGTCTGTTAGCCATTTGTATGTCTTCTTTTAAGAAGTGTCTGTTCATGTCTTCTGCCCATTTCTTGATTGTTCTTTGCATGTTGAGTTTGATAAGTTCTTTAGAGATCTTGGATACTAGCCCTTTATCTGTTACGTCATTTGCAAATACCTTCTCCCATTCTGTAGGTTACCTTTTAGTTTCGTTGACTGTTTCCTTTGCTGTGCAGAAGCTTTGTATCTTGAAGTCCCAATAGTTCATTTTTGCCTTTGTTTCCCTTGCCTTTGGAGACACGTCTAGCAAAATGTTGCTGTGGCTGAGGTCAAAGAGGTTGCTGCCTGTGTTCTCCTTGAGGATTTTGATGGATTCCTGTCCCACATTTAGGTCTTTCACCCATTTTGAGTTTGTTTTTATGTATGGTGTAAGAAAATGGTTCAGTTTCATTCTTCTGCATGTGGCTGTCCAGTTTTCCCAACACCATTTGTTGAAGAGACTGTCTTTTTTCCATTAGGTATTCTTTCCTGTTTTATCAAAGATTGGTTGACCGTAGGGTTGAGGGTCCATTTCTGGGTTCTCTGTTCTCTTCCATGGATCTCTGTATCTGTTTTTTGTGCCAGTACCATACTGTCTTGATGATTACAGCTTTGTAATGGACCTTGAAGCCCGGTATTGTGATGCCACCAGCTTTGGTTTTTTTCTTCCAGCGTTCCTTTGGCTATTCAGGATCTTTTTTGGTTCCATACAAATTTTAGGATTGTTTGTTCCAGCTCTGTGAAAAGTGTTGATGGTATTTTGATAGAGATTGCATTGATAATGTAGATTGCTCTGGGTAGCATAGACATTTTAACAATATTTGTTCTTCTAATCCATGAGCATGGAATGTTTTTCTATTTCTTTGTGCCTTCCTCAATTTCTGTCATAAGTGTTCTATAGTTTTCAGAGTATAGATCCCTTACCTCACCCAACATGGGGCTCTAACTCACAACCCCAGATCAAGGGTTGCATGCTCTACCAACTGAGCCACCGGGTGCCCTTAAAGTCTGTTTTGACTGATATAAGTATAGCTACATCAGCTTTCTTTTTGTTTCCATTTATATGGAATATCTCTTCCAATCCCTTCACTTTTATTGTTTGTCCTTCTTAAGTGAGTCTCCTGTAGGCATTATATAGGTGTGTCTCATTGTTTTTGTTTTGTTTTTTTTAATCCAGTCAGCCATTCTGTGACTTTTGATTGAAGAATTTTGTCCATTTATTTTAAAGTAATTGTTGATAGGTATGTACTTGTTGCCATTTTGTTAATTGTTTTCTGGGTTTCTCTCTGTTCCTTTCTTCTTCTCTTTATCTCTTATAGTTCAATGACTTTCTTTAGTGTTTAGATTCCTTTTTCATTTCTTACTCTAAGGTTTTGTTTTGTGGTTACTGGATCACATATGTCATCCTCTGTATAACAATCTATTTTAATTTGATAGCAACTTAAATTTGAACACATTCCAAAACTCTATGTTTTTTATTCTTTTCTCATTTTATGTTTTTATGTTACTTTTTACATCTTTTTATATATGTATTCCTTAACTCTTGTAGTTTTCATTAATTTTACTACATTTGCCTTTTAAACTTCTTAATAGCTTTATAAGTGATGAGTCCACTAACTTTATAATGACCTTTTCCAGTGAAATTTTTACTTTTGTATGTTTTCTAATTGATTAGTGCCATTTCTTTTCAGCTTTGAAGTCCCTTTAATATTTCTTGAAAAGCTGGGTTAGTAGTGATGAACCTCTATATCTTTTGTTTGTTTTGAAAACTTTTCATCTCTCCCTCAAATACGAATGACAACCTTGTTAGAGTATTCTTGGTTGCATGTTTTCTTCTTTTCAGCACTTTGAATATGTCATGCCAGTCCCATCTGGCTTGCAAAGTTTCTGTGTAGAAATTTGCTGTTACTTCTATGGGGTTCCTTTCTATGTAACAATTTGTTTTTCTCTTGCTGCTTTTAAGATTCTCTATTTAACTTTTGGCATTTTAATTATGGTGTTTCTTGGTGTGGCTCTCTTTGTGTTTATCTTATTTGGAACTCTCCAGGCTTTCTGCACCCGGATGTCTGTTTCCTTCCCTAGGTTAGAGAAATTTTCAGCAGTTATTTCTTCAAATAAGTTTTCTTCCCTTTTCTCTCTCTCTTCTCCTTCTCGGACCCCTATAATGTGAATGTTATTCAGCTTGATGTTGTCCTAGCAGTTCCTTAAGTTACCTTCATTATTTAATTTCTTTTTTGCTTTTGCTTTTCTGTCTGGGTGAGTTCCATTGCTTTATCTTCCAGCTTGCTGATCCATTCTTCTACTTTATTTAGTCTGTTGTTGAACCCCTCTAGTGTACTTTTCATTATTATATTCTTAAGCTCTTTGACTTCTGTTTGATACTTATGTTTTCTGTCGCTTTGTTGCCAAGTTCTCATTGCGTTCATCCATTCTTCTCCTGAGTTTGGTGAGCATATTTATGAGTATTTGAATTATTTATGAGGTAGATTACTTATGTACCTATCATTAAGGTTTTTTTCTGACCTTTTGTCTTGTCTTGTTCTACTGTTTGGAACATATATCTCTGTTTCCTTGTTTTCCGTGAATCTCTGTGTTTGTATCTATGTATTAGGCAAAACAGCTACTGAAGGAGAGGCCTTGTTTAGGTAATGATCCTCATCCTTCAACTTTGACCTAGAACTCTTAAATGTTTGTGATTGTCTAAACCACCTGATTTATTCTTTATATGCCCTTGATGAGGGTGTGCCAGGACCTGTCTATGATCCAAGAGAAGAAATCTCATTTAGCACCTACTTTCAGGCTGATTGGAAGCCACGCTGGGTAGCAACTTTTAAAGTATACAAAAATGTACAATTCTGTGGGGCCACAATAATAATCCCTGCTGGCCTTCAGACCAGGAGATCTGGAGGATCCCCTGAGCCACCGTTGTAAAAATTGAGGTTCCAGATGAGTGTATAAGCTTCTTTATGGGAAATCTCATTGAGCTCTGGCAAGGACAAGTGAGTGCACAAGAATGGTGGTCTCCCTGCTTACATTCCCTGGGACCACCTACTTAGCCTCTAAGTGTATGAAACCTGAAGTCTGTCCCTCAGATTGAAACTCCAGTCTGAGTAAATAGGCCTGTTTCACAGGAAAACTGAAGTTGTGTTTCAGTCTGCTGTCTGTGCAGTGCCCTGGCATTGGTGGTCTGCCAGGAACTGTCTTTGCTCTTGTTACAGTCACATGGAGCTCTGGAACACCAGCCCTCTTGGCCACCAGGGCTTGGCAACTGGGGTGTCTCCTGTGTGGATTTCGTGCTCCAGCTGACTTTAGTGTGGCAGCTGGAGATTATCTGGGGTAGGACATGCTTGTTGGCTTCAGAAAGGCAGCAGGAAAATGTGTTGGCTACATGCACCCATGGGCTTCACTAGTGCAAAGAAGAGTGCCTTGTCTTTGTATGCCTGCTGGCTTTAAGTTGGGAGTGGGACAATACCATAACTGTTCACACTCACCAGCCCCAGCCAGAGGGCAAGGGAATGTTGCAGCTGCCCTGCTTGCAGACTTTAGCTAGGGAGCAAGAGAACTGTTTGACTGTTTGTGCTTGCCTGCACCACCCATGGAATGGAGAAGTGCTGCAATTGCTTGTACTATCTGGCCTTGGCAAGTGCCGTGACTGCTCATCCTCACCTGTCCCAGCAAGGTGGTTGGGAGTGCTGTGTCCACGCTCACCTGCCTGTGTTAGCAGTCTATGTGGAGAGTGCAGCAATGGCATCTGCCAATGCCTCTATCTCTGGGATGCATCTCAACTCTCCCCTGCCCCTCCAGCTGATGCCCCTTGATATACAAATGAATCTCCATATATAGTCGAGGTATTTTTCATACTACTCTTCTTTCACTGGGTCTCAGGGCCAGTGAGACCATATATAAGCCCTCCAGAGGATATCTGTTTCTTACAGCACTTTGGGACCCCTGGATGTCAGTCCCTTGGTTTTCCAAGCCAGACATCCTGAGAGCTCATCTCTTCAGTGCAGATCCCAGGGGCCAAGGTGCCCAACATGGGCTACAAAACCCTTGTTCCTCTGAGAGAAGAGCCTGTCTGGTGAGATCCTTCCCCAGTGTATATTGCCATGCCAGAGTGGAGTTTTTTTTGTGAGTCCTTGTCTCTGCCTCTTTTACCCCTTTCAGTGTGGTCCTTTCATCCTTTGTTGTGAAAAGCAGTTCATCTAGTTTCCAGGGTTTTTTCAGAGAAATTATCCATATATAGCTGTAGATTGGTATGTCTGTAGAAGGAGGTGAATTCAGAATCTTCCTACACTGCCATCTTGGGCCTTCTCTATTCTGACAGTCCAATGACCTGACTTCTTCTACACTAATTCTTCCTTCTTTTTGATTCAGTCTGCTTTTGAAGCTTTCTATTGAATTCTTGAGTTCAGTCATTATATTCTTCAACTCTGGGATTTTGGAGGTGGGATGTGGGGTAGTGGGTTTTTACTTTTTTATGTAACTTCTCATTTTGTTCATGTATTACTTTCCTAATTTTATTTAGTTGTATATGTGTGTTTCTTGTGGTTCACTGAATTTCTTTAACAGCATAATTTTGAATTCTTTGTCAGACACTTTGTAGACCTCCTTTTTTTAGGGTTAGTCATTGGAGGTTTTTTTTCCCTTTGGTGGAGTCATGTTTCTTTGATTATTAATAATCCTTGTGGCCTTGTGTCTGTGTCTGGCACTCCAAGAAGTAGGTACATCTTCCAGTCTTTACAGACTGGCTTTGTCAGGCAAAGCCCTTCACCAGTTAGCCAGTCCAGAGTTTGTTCCAGCACTTTGAAAAATGTCATTGGAATTTTGATCGGGATGGCATTGAAGGTATAGATTGCTCTGGGTAGCATAGACATTTTAACAATGTTTATTCTTCCGATCCATGAGCATGGAATATTTTTCCATCTTTTTGTGTCTTCTTCAATTTCTTTCATGAGTGTTCTGTAGTTCCTAGAGTATAGATCCTTTACCTCTTTGGTTAGGTTTATTCCGAGGTATCTTATGGTTTTGGGTGCTATTGTAAATGGAATCGTTTCTCTAATTTCTCTTTCTACACTTGCGTTGTTAGTGTATAAGAAAGCAACTGATTTCTGTGCATTAATTTTGTATCCTGCCACATTACTGAATTGCTGTATGAGTTCTAGTAATGTGGGGGTGGAGTCTTTTGGGTTTTCCACATAAAGTATCATGTCATCTGCGAAAAGAGAGAGTTTGACTTCTTCTTTGCCAATTTGAATACCTTTTATTTTTTTTTTGTTATCTGATTGCTGTTGCTAGGACTTCTAGTACTGTGTTGAACAATAGTGGCAAGAGTGGGCACCCTTGACGTGTTCCTGATCTTAAGGGAAAGGCTCTCAGCTTTTCCCCATTGAGGATGATATTCGCTGTGGGTTTTTCATAGATGGATTTTATGAACTTGAGGAATGTTCCCTCTATCCCTATACTCTGAAGAGTTTTAATCAGGAAGGGATGTTGTATTTTCTCAAATGCTTTTTCTGCATCAATTGAGAGGACCATGTGGTTCTTCTCCCTTCTCTTATTCATGTGTTCTATCATATTGATTGATTTGCAAATGTTGAACCACCCTTGCATCCCAGGGATAAATCCCACTTGGTCGTGGTGCATGATCCTCTTAATGTATTGTTGGATCCTATTAGCTAGGATTTTGTTGAGGATTTTAGAATCCATATTCATCAGGGATATCGGTCTGGAATTCTCCTTTTTGATGGGGTCTTTGCCTGGTTTGGGGATTAAGGTAATGCTGGCCTCATAGAATGAGTTTGGAAGCTTTCCTTCTGTTTCTGTTTTTTGAAACAGCTTCAGTAGAATAGGTATTATTTCTTCTTTGAATGTTTGGTAGAATTCCCCAGGGAATCCATCAGGCCCTGGACTCTTGTTTTTTGGGAGGTTTTTGATCACTGCTTCAATCTCGTTACTGGTTATTGGCCTATTCAGGTTGTCAATTTCTTCCTGTTTCAGTCTTGGCAGCTTATAGGTTTCCAGGAAGGCCTCCATTTCATCCAGATTGCTCAGTTTATTGGCATATAGTTGTTGATAATAATTTCTAATAATTGTTTCTATTTCCTTGGTGTTAGTCGTGATCTCTCCCCTTTCATTCATAATTTTATTAATTTGGGTCCTTTCTCTTTTCTTTTGGATAAGTCTGGCCAGTGGTTTATCGATCTTATTAATTCTCTCAAAGAACCAACTTCTAATTTCGTTGATCTGATCTCCTGTGTTTCTGGTTTCTAATTCATTGATCTCTGCTCTAATCTTAATTATTTCTCTTCTAATGCATGGCTTAGGCATCATTTGTTGCTTTTTCTCTAGTTCCTTAAGGTGTAGAGTTAGTTGGTGAATTCAGGATTTTTCTATTTTTTTGAGTGAGGCTTGGAAGGCTATGTATTTCCCCCTTAGAACCACCTTTGCAGTATCCCATAGGTTTTGGACCGATGTGTTTTCGTTCTCATTGGTTTCCATGGATTGTTTAAGTTCTTCTTTGATTTCCTGGTGGACCCAAACATTCTTGAGCAGAGTGGTCTTTAGCTTCCAAGTGTTTGAATTTCTGCCAAATTTTTTCTTGTGATTGAGTTCCAGTTTTAGAGCATTGTGGTCTGAGAATATGCAGGGAATAATCTCAATCTTTTGGTATCAGTTGAGACCTGATTTGTGACCCAGTATGTGGTCTATTCTGGAGAAAGTTCCATGCGTGCTCAAGAAGAATGAGTATTCTGTTGTTTTAGGGTGGAATGTTCTGTAAAAATCTATGAGGTCCATCTGGTCCAATGTATCATTCAAAGCTCTTGTTTCCTTGTTGATTTTCTGCTTAGATGATCTGTCCATTGCTGAGAGTGGAGTATTGAGGTCTCCTACAATTAACGTATTGTTATCAATATGGACTCTTTATTTTGGTTAACAGTTGGCTTATGTAGATGGCTGCTCCCATGTTGGGGGCATAGATATTTACAATTGTTAGATCTTCTTGTTGGATAGACCCTTTAAGAATGATATAGTGTCCTTCTGTGTCTCCAATTACAGACTTTAGTTTAAAATCTAATTTGTCTGATATAAGAATTGCTACCCCAGCTTTCTTTTGAGGTCCACTGGCATGGAAGATGGATCTCCATCCCTTCACTTTCAGTCTGGATGTATCTTTAGGTTCAAAATGAGTCTCTTGTAGACAGCATATGGATGGGTCCTGTCTTTTTATCCAATCTGCAACCCTGTGCCATTTTATGGGAGCTTTTAGGCCATTCATGTTAAGAGTGATTATTGAAAGATATCAATTAATTGTCACCATGTTGCCTGTGAAGATATTGTTTTTATAGATTGTCCCTGTATATATCTGTTGTACATGGCTCTTGGGGTCTTTCTCCTTTTATAGAACACCCCTTAATATTTCTTGCAGGGCCGGCTTAGTGGTCACATATTCTTTCAGTTTTTGCTGGTCGTGGAAGCTCTGCATCTCTCCATCCATTCTAAATGACAGCTTTGCCAGATAAAGTATTCTTGGCTGCATGTTCTTCTCATTTAGTACCCTGAATATGTCTTGCCAGGCCTTTCTGGCTTGCCAGGTCTCTGTGGATAGGTCTGATGTTATTCTGATGTTCCTCCCTCTGTACGTAAGGAATCTCTTCCCCCTAACTGCCCTTAAGGTGGTTTCCTTGGTTCTAAGATTTGCAAGTTTTACTATTACAGGTTGGGGTGTTGGCCTGTTTTCCTTGATCTTGGGAGGGGTCCTCTCTGCCTCTAGGACGGGAATGTTTGTTTCATTCCCCAGATTAGGGAAGTTCTCAGCTACGATTTACTCAAATACATCTTCTAGTCCTCTCTCTCTCTCCACTCCCTCTGGGATTTCCATTATTTTGACATTGGAACGCTTCATGGTGTCACTTATTTCTCTGATTCTATTTTCATGGATTCTGAGGTTTTTTTTTCCCCTGGCCTCTCTTTTCCCTTTTTATCTATTAAATTGTCTTCCAGGTCGCTTATTCGTTCTTCCTCCTCAGTTACCCTAGCTGTTAGATTATCTAGATTGGATTGGATCTCACTGATAGCATTTTTAAATTCTGCCAATTCACCTTTCATTTCTGCCCTTAGAGACTCTATGTTGCCATTAATTGATTTCTCCATTCTAGCCATTGTCTTCACAATTGTTAGCCTGAATTCCATCTCTGACGTCTTGGTTATATCTGCATCCATTTGTAAATCTGCAGCATAGGTCATAATCTCTGAGTCTTTTCTATTTTGGGGTCTCCACCTCCTAGTCATTCTGTTGATGGGTGGTTGAGGGAATGTATAGAGTCCAAATTATTGACCAGTACCCAAGCAAGTTACACCTGTTTTCTTGGGACCTTAGGGTTGCTGGCCTCTGGTTTTCCCAGCCTGTCTTCTGGGGGAGGGGCCTGCCACGCTGTTACTCAGGCAACCCTGTTTGGGCGGAGTTGCCCTGCCCCCCTGTGGTAGGGATGGGCTCAGCAGGAATCAGTTTTGGGGGCTTTTGTTCTCTGGCGGTTTTCCCTGGTGGCTTTCCACGTCTCTTCCTCGAGTCAGAGCAGAAGAGACCGTTTCCAACACTGCCTCAGAGCAGAGAGACCGCAGTCTGTTCAGTGAGCTCTCCAGGCCACACTATCTCCATTTCTGTCCGTGCTGCTATAAACTGCAACAGCCTGGGTTGTGCGCCCCTCCGCAGCACCCCCAGTCCTGCCTCCAGGTCAGGGTATATCTCTGCCCTTTGTGCTTCTAAAATTGCCCCCTGCTCCCAGTTCGCCCACGTGACCCCGCCTCTCTGGGTTTCCGCCCTGGGGGTTGCCCTAAAGTCCTTTCCCCACCGCTACCAGTCTGTGAGTCTGTGCCCCGTCCCCAGTGCATGAGGCTGTTGCTCACCGGCGGTGTAGGATCCCCACAGCCAGGCTCCCTCCCACTGCCGTTTATCCTCCAATATCTGCCCGCAGAATCAGGGCTCGCGCTTCATACCTCAAAACCAACCGCCTGCGATATTCTGCTTGTAGAGATCCAGATCTTCTTACATCTCAGGCTGGTTTCGTGGGTGCTCAGAGTGGTCTGGTAGATATCCAGCTCAATTCTGGGGACCAGTTGAAATAGGGTCCCCCACTCCTCCGCCATCTTTCCTCCCTCCCAGACAAAAACTTTAAATCAGCTACTACAAATATTTTCAAAATACCAAAGGAAATATGTTTAAAGAATAAAGGAAAGTATAGTAACTATGTCTCCACAAAGAGAATATTAATAAACAAATAATTTTTAAAAAAATAAACAGATTTTGTAGTTGAAAAGCATGATTGAGAGAAAAAAAAAGTGGAAGAAAGATGGTGGAGTAGGAGGATGCCATCCCACATTTTTCAGCTAGATATTGTCCACATCCAAGTCAACAAACCAGAGAGTGATCCAAAGACTGGCAGAACAAACTGCACAACTAAATATAGAGAAGCTACAACTGAAGGGTTAGAAAGATCAGAAAGGCAGAGGAAGGCTGCCTGCAACAGGGAGGGAGCTGTAAGGGCAGAGAGGGCACAGAACCCTCACACCGGGGTACTCGCATGGGGAAGACTACTCCCATAACATTTGGCTTTAAAAACCAGAGGGGCTGAATTCCATGAGTTTATGAAAACAGTGGTACTTGGAGTGGTACTTTAAAAGTCTGTTGACTAAACACTGGGTGAGCTAGAAGGATGAGTCATACCTTGGTTGTCACCCTTAAAGAGACAGCAACCTACACAGAGGGGCAACATAAAAATGTCAGTTTACACAGCACTGGGGGCAAACGGGAGACAGATCTGTTCATACTGATTTTGGAGTGTGTTGGAGAACTTCAAAAATGAGGGAACTGACAGGTGTTGTTTTCTCCCTTGCCCCCCAGCATGAACAAAGAGCCACCTGAGAGAGTCAGGGGGCTGCACAGACACTTGCTACCTTACCAGCTAGCAGTGCACCACACCCTGAGTTCTCCTGAAGACTAGCCCACTCCAAGCTTCCTAGCCTAGGCCCTGGGCTCAAGGTAAATTTTATTAAAACCATGTGTGCACTCCAACCAGCTACTGGGTACACTGCTGTTGCAGCATGCCACACACATGTGTAACAGTGCCCAGCCATGTGCCTCCAGCCACAGACACATGCCACATACTCACAGCTGCCAGCATGTGCCAGGCCCAGTCTTGCCCAACCTCAGCCCCAGCAGCCCTGGTATGCAGCCCCCAGCTGCCACAGTGCTTCAGGAGATCCAGCGTAGGACTAGTGGCCCAGCACAAATTTTCCAAATACTGTCACTTTGCTCCCAATTCCCCAGCTGGCACACCCCCTCAGAGCTGGCCTCCTTGGATCCCACTAACACCACAGAGAATAAGCACAGCCCATAGCAGACAGAGAGTCAGTGCAGATGACTACACTGAAAGGAAAAGTGACTCAAACACAACAATAGGGTGTAAGCAACATATATAGATACTCTTTTAAAGTGCTAGTTTCTGGCGAACAGAGGATACTGCACTGCAAGGCACTCCAGGACCTCTTCTTCATAAAGTGACTATTTTCAAGAGCAGAAGACACAGCTGACTTTCTTAACACAAAGAAAGAGACAGAGGCAGACAAAATGAAGAGATAGAGAAATGTATCCCAAATGAAAGAACAGGACAAGGCCACAGCCAGAGATATAAGCAAAACAGATATAAGTATCATGCCTCATAGAGAATTTAAAGCAATGATCATAAAGATACTCACTGGACTTGAGAAAAGAGTGGAATAAAAAATAATGAAATCTTGACATTTGCAACAACATGGATGAAGCTAGTGTATAATGCTAAGTGAAATAATTCAGAGAAAGACAAATACCATGTGATTTCACTCATATATGGAATTTAAGAAAATGAATGAGCTTAGGGAAAAAAAGAGAGGCAAACCAAGAAACGGACTCTTTTTAAAAAATTCAATTTAATTAACATATATTATACTATTAGTTTCAGAGATAGAATTTAGCGATTCATCAGTTGCATATAACACCCAGTGCTCATTCCATCAAGTGCCCTCCTTAATGCCCATCACCCAGTTACCCTATACCTCTACCCTCCTCCCCTCCAGCAACCCTCAGTTTGTTTCCTATAGTTAAGAATCTCCTATGGTTTGTCTCACTCTCTGTTTTTGTCTTATTTTTCCTTCCCTTACCCTGTGTTCATCTGTTTTGTTTAAGTTCCACATATGAGTGCAATCATATGGTATTTGTCTTTCTCTGACTGACATTTCATTTAGCATAATACCCTCTAGTTCCATCCACTTTGTTGTAAATGGCAAGATTTCATTCTTTTGATGGCTAAGTAATATTCCACATCTTCTTTATCCATTTATCTGTTGATGGACATCTGGGCTCTCAAGAAGCAGACTCTTTTATTTTTATTATTATTATGTTATGTTAGTCACCATACAATACATCATTAGTTTTTGATGTAGTGATCCACGATTCATTGTTTTTATATAACACCCAGTGTTCCATGCAGTACGTGCCCTCCTTAATACCCATCACCAGGCTAACCCATTCCCCCACCCCCCTCCACTCTAAAACCCTGTTTGTTTCTCAGAGTCCATAGTCTCTCATGGTTCATCTCCCCCTCCAATTTCCCCCCCTTCATTTTTCCCCTCCTTCTCCTAATGTCCTCCATGCTACTTCTTATGTTCCACAAATAAGTGAAACCATATGATAATTGACTTTCTCTAAGAAGCAGACTCTTAACTATAGAAAACAAACTGGTGGTTATCAGAGGGGATGTGGGTAGGGGTATGGTCTAAATAGGTGATGGAAATTGAGTGCTCTTGTTGTAATGAGCACCAACTATTGTATCAAGAGTTGAATCACTAAATTATACACCTAAAACTAGTATTACACTGTATGTTAATTAACTGCAACTTAAATAAAACTTTAAAAAATCAAATAAGCCTTGTATGACCTTGAACTTATGAGGCAATCATCTGTTCAGTGCGAGAAATCTTCAGCTGTAAACTTCTCAAATCTAGTCAACAACTGACAGCTGTCACTGGATACCTGGATTGTTGGCAAAATACTACTCATTAAGCTTGCTAAACATAGAAAATTAAAAGATTTCTGGTCACCTAAATCACTAAACCCCAAATGTACCCAAGAATTGTCAAGAGTCAGATAAACTCTGGAAGGAGCAAATCAGTTGGCCTATCACCTCCTTTTGGAAAAGAAGAACAAAGACAATGAATGTTTTCAGAAAAGGAACTATGTCCAAACCATGCAAGGCTTATTACAAAAGTAACCAGTTGGCATCCACAGAATGCCAAATTCAAACTCTACAACAACCACATAGAAAGTGTACAGCTGGGAGTTCAAGGTCTAGGAGAAATATATCCAGCTAGAGCAAACCTCACCAAGGAGTATACTTTGAAAGCAACTGACCTAAAAGTTTTCATGAGGGATAACACAAAAACCAATGATGTCTAACAGAAGGCTCCAGATCTGTTAAAGTAGCAGGTGGTTATCAATGCCATATGATGATCTGATTTAATTGACATGACAGTCTTGAGGCTGTGAAGTGAAAGAACATAGTTGACCTGAAGTGTAATGAATAACCCAGTCATATGGCACATCTTAAAACAAATGCAGAATTCTCCTAGGCACTCAGTGAACACTTAAAAGGATCCTTTATTAGCTCAGAAAATTGAAAACCTGATAAATGTGAGTCTGGTTACAATTTGGTATTGGTTTGTTTAGCTCCCTTTTCTTTCCCTTCCTATGGAAAGAGGAACTGGGACTATAGTGAGCAGAATGGAGGAAAAAAGGAGAGAAGATGAAAAAGAGAAACAATTTAAATGTATATATGTATACACATTCATCCATGGACAATTCAGAGATGTGTGCTCACATTCTTTGTGCAACCACTGTTTTCGTGGCCCTCTCGGTGCAGGCTTAGTCTATTCACTGACACATGTTCTGTGTTTCCTCCCTATAACGTTCAATCACTATCTCAACTCTTCTCTCCATAGGTCATATTTTAATTTTTGGACAGCAAACATGTTTGGGAAGGAGGGATGTTTGGCCCAATTGTTTGGCCCACCTTACTAAGTACTTTTATCTCTCCCAGTAAAAGTCCCACAGCAATTCACACACATACACACACACATACACACAAAGAGTTAATAAGCAGAAAAAGAAGGAAAACTTCCAATTCGTTATATGACTCCAGCATTACCCTGATACCAAAACCACTAAAGGCACCACTAAAAAAGAGTGCAGGCCAACATCGCTGATTAACACAGATGCAAAAATCCTCAACAAAGTACTAGCAAACCGAATCCAACAATACAGTAAAAAACAAAACAAAACAAAAAACATTCACCACAATAAAGTGGGATCTGTTCCTGGGTTGCAAGGGTGGTTTAATATTCACAAATCAATTAATGTGATACATCACATCAATAGGAGAAAAGATAAGAACCATATGATCATTTCAGTACATGCAGGAAAAGCATTTGACAAAATACAGCATCCATTCATGATAAAAACCTCAAGAAAATAAGTTTAGAGGGAAATTACCTCAACATAATAAAGGCCATATATGAAAAATGCACAGCTAACATCATGCTCAGTGGGGCAAAACTGAGAGCTTTTCTCCTAAGATCAGGAACAAAGATGTCCACTCTCACCACTTTTATGCAACATAGTACTAGAAGTCCTAGCCTCAGCAGTTAGACAATGAAAAGAAATAGAAGACAAATACCATATGATTTCACTCATGTGGAATTTAAGAAACAAAACAAACAAGCAAAGGAAAAAAAATAAGAGAAATCAAGAAGCAGACTCTTAATTACAGAGAACAAATCGATGGTTCACCCAAGATGGGGTGGGGTATGGGGGATAGGTTAAATAGGTGATGGTGATTAAGAAATGCACTTAACATGATGAGCACTGGGTGGGGGTATGGAAGTGTTGAATTACTATTTGTACATTTGAAACTAATATTACACTGTATGCTAACTAACTGGAGTTAAAAATAAAAAGTCTTAAAAAGAAAAACAATTAGAAAAACAAAAAGAAAAGCATGACTGAAATTAAAAGTTAAACACAAGCAGGGGAGTGGGAGAGGAAAGCAGGCTTTCAACAACAGACTTGAATTTTCAGAAAAATGAATCAGCTATATTGA
Organism: Phoca vitulina; assembly: GCF_004348235.1. Lineage (NCBI taxonomy): Eukaryota > Metazoa > Chordata > Mammalia > Carnivora > Phocidae > Phoca > Phoca vitulina. The sequence goes on from NW_022589793.1 coordinate 811,704, forward strand.
AGGTAGGTCAGTAAAGGTCAGTAAAGATTATCTTTCTGTGGAACAGAAAGAAGAAAAAAGTGGGGGAGGGGAGCTTCTGATAAATATGGAACAATAGCAAGCATGCCAATATATACATAATGGGAGTACCAGAAGGTGAGGAGAATGATAAAGGGGCAAAAAGTAATAATAATTTAACGAAAAAATGGCTGAAAACTTCTCAAATTTGAGAAAAAACATTGATCTTTACATACAAGAAGCTCAATAAGTTCTAAGTATGATTAACTCAAAGATATCTACACTTAGACACATTATAATCAAAGTAGTGAAAATCAAAGAAAGAGAAAATCTTAAAAGCAGAAGAGAGATGATTTATTAGGGGATTATCAATAATATTAACAGCTGACATTTTGTCAGAAATCAGTGGGATGGCCAGAAGGCCAGAAGACAGTGGGATGACAAAAAAGTGCTGAAAGAAAGAATTGTCAGCCAAGAATATTATATCCAGCACATTTCTCCCTCAAAATGAAGAAATATGGACATTCCCAGATAAACAAAGACCAAGAGAATTCATCACCATTAGACCTTCCCTCTAAGAAATACTAAAGGGATTTCTTAAGACTGAAATAAAACAACACTAGACAGTAACTTCAACCCATACAAAGAAATAAGAGCACTGGCAAAGATAATCACATAGATAAATATGAAAGAAGTATAGACATATATATTAACTACTTTTTTCTAACTTATTTAAAAGACAATTGCATAGGGGTGCCTGGGTGGCTCAGTCATTAAGTGTCTGCCTTCAGCTCAGGTCATGATCCCAGGGTCCTGGGATCAAGCCCCGCATCAGGCTCCCTGCTTGGCGGGAAGCCTGCTTTCCTCTCCCACTCCCCTGCTTGTGTTCCCTCTCTCACTGTCTCTCTCTGTCAAATAAATAAATAAAATCTGAAAAAAAAAAAAAGACAATTGCATAAAACAGTAGTTAAGAAACTGTGTTAATGGGCTTATAATATATAAAAGTGTAATTTATATTATGATAATAGCACAAAGGAGGGAGGAGGGAAGGGAACTATATTGGAGCAAAATTTCTGTACACTATCAGAAGTACATTGGTGTCTATCTGAGCTAGTTAAATTAGGATTTATATTGTAATCCCCAGAGCACCCACTGAGAAAATAAACTTTAAAAAAAAAAACAGTAAAACAACAACAACAACAAAGGAACTTAACTGGTACAGTACAAAATGTGTTTAACATAAAATTGCAGTAGTAGGAAAATAGGAACAAAAAGGAGATAAGACATAGAAGATAAATAGCAATATATTGGCTAATTACACATAATAAAAATAAAAATAAAAAATAAATAAAGTGCAAAAAAAAGAAAATAAATAGCAAAATGGCAGATATAAATCTTAGCATATCAGTAATTACATTAAATGTAAATGGAGTAAACACGCCAATAAAAAGGCAGAACTTTTCCAACTGGAATTTTTTAAATCCAACTTAGGTGAAATGGACACAATCCTATGGGAGAAAACACAAGTTACCACAAATCATAATAGCATCAAAAAGAATAAGACTGGGGGTTCCTGGGTGGCTCAGTTGGTTAAGCATCTGCCTTCGGCTCAGGTCATGATCCCGGGGTTCTGGGATTGGGCCCCTTGTCGGGCTCCCTGTTCAGCAGGGAGCCTGCTTCTCCTCCTCCCTCTGCCTTTCCTTCTCCCTCTGCCCCTTCCCCCCCACTCATTCTCTCTTTCTCTCTCTCTTTCAAATAAATAAATAAAATCTTAAAAAATAATAATAAGACTGAATATTGTTAGGATAGCAGTTCTCTCCAAAGTGATCCTATAGATTCAATGCAATTCTTATCAAAATACCAGAAGACTTTTTGCAGAAATGGCAAGCCAATTTTAAAATGTATATGAAAATGCAAATGACCTAGAATAACCAAAATAACTTTGAGAAAAGAATAAGCCATGTTTGTTTTAGACAAGAATAGAGCAAGGCATTCTTAATAATTTATTGTTTTTTCAAAGTTAAAGACTATGTGGTGAGATTATTGTAGGGATTAGTGATGGAGTGGAATTTTTGAGGAGAAACAAAGATTTGAAATAGCCATTGTGGGAAGCTGGAAAGGGAAGAGACAAAAGGAAAAATATTTTTCTTTCCTCTCCAACTTAAGTAGTAGGTGATTTATTACATGTTGACTCACTGATCAATTTCTTTCTTTATCCTAGGTAAGGTAACAAAACATATAATGGAAAACAAAGAGTTTCATGACTTCTCCATTACTGCACTTTCCATTGAGGTTGAGAATAACAAAACAGTATTTACTGTTTTGTTCAATAATGAGGCATACCATTCAGCGGCAACATCACTGGCAGTATTAGACAACGTTCTTTTTATGTCACTTTCTGACCCCAATGCTTCCATCAAAGTCTCCAACAAGCCTCAACCTCTCCCTCTTTATGATCATAACGTAATGTATGTATGATTTTCCATTTTACTGGAATTGATCCTAAATATATCCCTTGCTATCTGGCCATATGCATTTAAAAATAGCTATTAAATCATCATTTTCTACTTATATTTCATAATTTCTTTCATCATTTATTTCATCCTCTGTAGGCCTACAAATGGATTACAAATAGTAATAAGTTTGGCTTTTGGCATGGCTGTTGTGGTCGGTAGCTTTTGCCTTCAGACAGTGACTGAGAGAACCAGTAGGGCAAAGCACATCCAGTTTGTGAGTGGGGTCTCTGTACTTACTTACTGGCTCTCTGCTTTTCTGTGGGATCTCATCTACTTCTCCATTCTCTGCTGCTTACTACTGGTGAGTGTTACTGATGGTGCATGAAGGCTTATTGTTCTATGTCAACCACAGGAAATTCCTATTCAGTAATTTGTATCCTAAAATAAAACTCGTAAAGAAATTTGAAATTACTTTGGCTTATTATGCCAGAGAATATATTGTGGAAACCTCATTATGGAAATGTTCTTCCTCATATTTTTTCAATTGGAGAAAACATATTTCTTTGAAAAGTCTCTTTTTAATTGTCTTCCCATGTAATTGCTCAGCATTATGCCTTGTCCCAAAAACTAAAGAAATAAGGGCTATCATTTGTCACTTGTCCCTCACTACTCATATAGATAAGCCACTGCTCACTAATTCCCAATGCTGAGCCCTCTGGTAAAATTAGACAGAAGCACACAGTTTAGAATTGTCTTAAGTCAGATTTCCTGTTACTATTCACCACCAGCACACACAAACCCCACTCCCATTCCACCACTTTCATACCCCAAATCCAAGTTGGCTGGGTCTGCAAAACAGAACTAGTTTTTACTTGGACACCCAACTCTAGACACTGAGGATGTGCAATAAAGAGCAAGCAAGGATGGTATAACATCTTTTAATGTAATGATTTTGCTCATTGGTGAACTTTGCAACTTCTTTTGTTTTAGATGCATATTTGAGGGTGAGGGAGAGGTAAAGCTATATAGTTTCAAGGGGTGAGCACATAGATAAAAGAGGTAAAGTTCTGGGGCACCTGGGTAGCTCAGTCAGTTAAGTATCTGCTTTCAGCTCAGGTCATGATCCCAGGTCCTGGGATGGAGCCCCACATCGGGCTCCCTGCTCAGTGGGGAGCCTGCTTCTCCCTCTCCCACTGCCCCTCCACACCCCCACCCCCACTTGTGTGTGCACTCTCTCTCTCTCTCTCTCAAATAAATAATGCTTTAAAAAAAACAGGTAGGGCGCCTGGGTGGCTCAGTTGGTTAAGCAACTGCCTTCGGCTCAGGTCATGATCCTGGAGTCCCGGGATCAAGTCCCGCATCGGGCTCCCTGCTCAGCGAGGAGCCTGCTTCTCCCTCTGACCCTCCCCCCCTCATGTACTCTCTCTCATTCTGGCTCTCTCAAATAAATAAATAAATCTTTAAAAAAAAATAAAATAAAATAAAAAAAAAATTAAAAAAACAGGTAAAATTTCTTTCTGTACAAGAGGTACTGGGGAAGAAGTAGTTTAGGCTCATAAGCTAAGACTTTTCTTTTTTTAATGGGTAAAGTGATTGAAGTAATGAATAGTTCTATCTTCTAATGAAGGCAGGGCTTGCTGTTTTCTAAGTATTCTGGCTTGACTTCTTATTGCACAGTGTCCTTCACCTTGCACTTACCTCTGCACTCTGTGTCTCAGGGAGTGTTCCAATACTGCAGATTGGATGCATTTGTTGCAGATTACAACTTTCTGGACACAATGATGATCTTTATGCTGTATGGTTGGTCTGCTGTACCTCTCATGTATCTTGGAAGCTTCCTGTTTTCTAGTAGTACTACTGCCTACATCAAGCTCACCCTCTTTAACTACTTTTCAACTATTTTCAGTATCAGCATTCACGTCATAAGACAACACTATGGTAAGGACTTCACACAATTTTCCCTTTCTCAAGGAAATACATTAAATAAATGAGGATGAAAGAGCTTGAGGATAAAAATATTAATTGCTAAGCACTTACTTTACTGTGCTTTTTGGAAATCAAATATTTATCAAGTGGGTATGTGAGAGATAGAGTTTGAATGAGAGGAGGGAGGGAGGAAATAGAGAAGAGAAAGGAAGAAAGAAAAAGAGAGAATTTAAGTCCTTTAAAGGATCTGGACTCAGTATCACTCTAGCCTCATGAAAGAAAGAGTTAGAAGAGTAAGAGATTATGAGTATGCAGATCCCCCCCACCTCCACCTTGAGACATGGTTCTTCAGTTTTTACCATCTTTAGCACTTTGGAGCAAGGTGGGGAGACTGGAGAGTGGAAGGTCTTCTGGTATGATTCTTCCCTAATTTAATGAAGCACATAATCTTGAACCTCCTAAGGAGAATTTTCTTCAGAAGAAAATAATAAAATATGCAACAAATGTAGTCATCATTAAACCAGTTTATTCCTTTCGGGCCTGGTTTCAGCAGGATTCCAGGAGTAGGTTTTCCCTATCTTCCTTCTCTGATTATGAAATTTAAAGAAAGGCAGACTCTGCTGGTGATTAACATAAATAGAATTTGTTTGTTTTTACCACATTCCATTTTTCATTTCTTATAAACATGAATTTTGAACTGTATTCATCTAGTCAACTCTGCCTTAAGTGGCAGAACCCCACCAAAAGAGGCTTCCAGACTCATTCCCTACCTTTATGCCTTGGCCTCCCACAAAATGAAATTTAGTGTGTGAACCAGAAATAGCTTTTTTATTCTTTTGCACACCTCTCCAAAGAGTAGTATTATGCCATGTAGGGAAGGCTTGAGCCCCTGAATAGTAGGCTAAAACTCAAGTAGGAGTTACGCATTCATCTCATTCTCTGAAATAATGATACTATTGTCAATCACTTTTATTCTACCTATAGGTTCTGCCAGTGGTCTGCCCTATTAATCGACCTGTTACCCATTCTGTCTTGCATGTATTTCTTTTCTAATTTTTTCCTCTACTAGTAACTTAAACCTTTGGACTCTTGCACAACATTGACTTATTTTCCCTGACACCAGGTGGAACTGAAGGTCATTTCTCATAGCAGGTTGTCCATCCCTTCTCCCTCAGTGAATCCTCTTCCCTATAGACCGCCAGACTATAAATCCTCAGATTTTCCTAACAGAAGGTAAGAGTGGAGTAATAATGTTAATCTTCATCATTATATTCATTTCTGAGACTTTATTGTCTGGCCATAGTGTAGTATCTTAATTTAGAAGAATCAGTATTTCCTACCACCTGGAGCACAAGAGGTACTGATTTTGCTTTATCTAAAACCCAGATACTATGGGTTTTCTGAATTCCAGTATCTAATTATGAAGACTCTTCTCTTCGAGTGTGCTTTCATGGACCTGTTGGTTTACTTCTTGGATTAAAATAAAATTTGTCAGGGTGTCTGGGTGGCTCAGTTGGTTAAGCATATGCCTTCGGTTCAGGTCATGATCCCAGAGTCCTGGGATTAAGCCCTGCGTCAGGCTCCCAACTCAGCCTAGAATCTGCTTGTCCCTCTGTCCCTCCCCCAGCTCGTGTTCACACTCGTGTGCTCTCTCTCTCTCTCTCTCTCTCCCCCTCAAATAATAAAATTAAAATAATTTTTTTTACTTTTTAAATTTTTTTTAATTTAAATTCAATTAGCCAAAAAATAGTACATCATTAGTTTCAGATGTAGTGTGTATAACACCCAGTGCTCATCACATCTTTTGCTCTCCTAATGCCCATCACCCAAATAACCCCATCCCCCCATCCACCTCCCCTTCCACAAACCCTCAGTTTGTTTCCCAGAGTTGAGAGTCTCTCATGGTTTGTCTCCCTCTCTGATTTCTTCCCATTCACTTTTCCCTCCCTTCTCCTATGATCCTCTGCCCTATTTCTTATATTCCACAGATGAGTGAAACCATACGATAATTGTCGTTCTCTGACTGACTTCTTTCACTTAGCATAACACCCTCCAGTTCCATCCATGTCAAAGTAAATGTTAGGTATTCATCCTCTCTGATGGCTGAGTAATATTCTATTGTATATATAAGCCACATCTTCTTTATCCATTCATTTCTTGAAGGACATCTTGACTCCTTCCACAGTTTGGCTATTGTGGACATTGCTGCTATGAACATTGGGGTGCATGTGCCCCTTCTTTTCACTTCATCTGTATCTTTGGGGTAAATACCCAGGAATACAATTGCTGGGTCATAGGGTAGCTCTATTTTTAACTTCTTAAGGAACCTCCATATTGTTTTCCAGAGTGGCTGTACCAGCTTGCATTCCCACCAACAGTGTAAGAGCATTCCCCTTTCTCCACATCCTCACCAACATTTGTTGTTCTCTGTTATTAATTTTAGCCATTCTAACTGGTGTAATGTGGTATCTCATTGTGGTTTTGATTTGTATTTCCCTGATGACAAGTGATGTGGAGCATTTTTTCATGTGTCTGTTAGCCATTTGTATGTCTTCTTTCAAGAAGTGTCTGTTCATGTCTTCTGCCCATTTTTTGACTGGATTATTGGTTTTTTGGGTGTTGAGTTTGAGAAGGTCTTTGTAGGTCTTGGATACCAGCCCTTTATCTGTTATGTCATTTGCAAATATCTTCTCCCATTCCATAGGTTGCGTTTTAGCTTTGTTGACTGTTTCCTTTGCTGTGCAGAAGCTTTTTATCTTGATGAAGTCCAAATAGTTCATTTTTGCTTTGTTTCCCTTGCCTTTGGAGACGTGTCTTGAAAGAAGTTGTTGTGGCCAATGTCAAAGAGGTTACTGCCTATGTTCTCCTCTAGGATTTTGATGGATTCCTGTCTCACATTGAGGTCTTTCATCCATTTTGAATTTACCTTTGTGTATGGTGTAAGAGAATGGTCCAGTTTCATTCTTCTGTATGTTGCTGTCCAATTTTCCCAGCACCATTTATTGAAGAGATGGTCTTTTTTCCATTGGATATTTCTTCCTGATTTGTCGAAGATTAGTTGACCATTGAGTTGACCATATCTGGGCTCTCTATTCTGTTCCATTGGTCTGTATGTCTGTTTTTGTGTCAATACCATGCTGTCTTGGTGATCACAACTTTGTAATATAGCATAAAGTCAGGCATTGTGATGGCCCCAGCTTTGTTTTTGTTTGTTTGTTTGTTTGTTTAAGATTTTATTTATTTATTTGACAGAGAGAGAGACAGCGAGAGAGGGAACACAAGCAGGGGGAGGGGGAGAGGGAGAAGCAGGCTTCCCACTGAGCAGGGAGCCTGATGCGGCACTTGATCCCAGGACCCTGGGATCATTACCTGAGCCGAAGGCAGATACTTAACCACTGAGCCACCCAGGTGCCCCATAATGCCCCCAGCTTTGTTTGTCTTTTTCAACATTCCCCTGGCTCTTTGGCATCTTTTCTGTTTCCCTACAAATTTTAGGATTGTTTGTTCCAGCTCTGTGAAAAATGCCAATGGTATTTTGATAAGGATGGCATTGAAAGTGTAGATTGCTCTGGGCAGCATAGACATTTTTACAATGTTTATTCTTCCAATCCATGAGCATGAAATGTTTTTCCATCTCTAATATTCCATCTCCTTGTGTCTTCCTCCATTTCTTTCATAAGTGTTCTGTAGTTTCTAGAATATAGATCCTTTACCTCTTTGATTAGATTTATTCCTAGGTATCTTATGGATTTTGGTGCTATTGTAAATGGAATTGATTCCTTCATTTCCCTTTCTACAATCACATTGTTAGTGTATAGAAAACCAACTGATTTCTGTGCTTTGATTTTGTATCCTGCCATCTTGCTGAATTGCTATATGAGTTCTAGTAATTTGGGGATGGAGCCTTTTGGGTTTTCCACATGGAGTATCATGTCTTCTGCGAAGAGTGAGAGTTTGTCTTCTTCTTTACCAATTTGAATGCCTTTTCTTTCTTTTTGTTGTCTGATTACTGATGCTAGGACTTCTGGTATTATGTTGAACAGCAGTGGTAAGAGTGGGCATCCCTATCATGTTGCTGACCTTAAGGGAAAAGCTCTCAGTTTTTCCCCATTGAGAATGATATTGGCTGTGGGCTTTTCATAGATGGTTTTTATGATATTGAGGAATGTTCCCTCTATCCCTACACTCTGAAGAGTTTTAATCAAGAAAGGATGCTGTATTTTGTCAAATGCTTTTTCTGCATCTGTTGAAAGGATCATATGGTTCTTGTCTTCTCTTTTATTAATGTGATCTGTCAGGTTCGTTGATTTGCGAATGTTGAACCACACTTGCATCCCAGGAATAAATGCCACTTGGTCATGGTGAATAATCCTTTTATTATTTTTTAACTATTTTTAAAAAATAATCCTTTTAATGTAGCATTGAATTCTATTGGCTAGTATCTTGGTGCGAATTTTGGCATCCATGTTCATCAGGGATATAAGTCTGTAGTTCTCCTTTTTTTTTTTTTTTAAGATTATTTATTTATTTATTTATTTATTTGACAGAGAGATCACAAGCAGGCAGACAGGCAGGCAGAGGGAGAGGGAGAAGCAAGCCCCCCGCTGAGCAGGGAGCCCGACGCAGGGCTTGATCCCAGGACCCTGGGATCATGGGCTAAGCCAAAGGCAGATGCTTGACTGACTGAGCCACCCAGGGCCTCTGCAATTCTCCTTTTTTGATGGGGTCTTTGTCTGGGTTTGAGATCAAGATAATGCTGGCCTCATAGAAAGAGTTTGGAAGTTTTCCTTCCATTTCTATTTTTTGAAACAGCTTCAGTACAATAGGTATTATTTCTTCTTCAAATGTTTGGTAGAAATCCCCTGGAAAGCAATCTGGCCCTGGACTCTTGTTTTTTGGGAGGTTTTTGATTACTGATTCAATTTCCTTGCTGGTTATTGGTCTGTTCCGATTTTCTATTTCTTCCTGTTTCAGTTTTGGTAGTTTATAAGTTTCCAGAAATGCATCCATTTCTTCCAGATTGCCTAATTTGTTGGCATAACTTGCTCATAATATGTAATTAAAATTGTCTGCATTTCCTTGGTGTTAGTCATGATATCTCCCCTTTCATTCATGATTTTATTAATTTGAGCCCTTTCTCTTTTCTTTTGGATAAATCTGGCTAGAGGTTTAACAATCTTATTAATTCTTTCAAAGGACCAGCTTCTAGTTTCATTTATCTGTTCTGTTCTTCTGGTTTTTAGTTCATTGATTTCCGCTCCAATCTTTATTTCTTCTCCTGCTTGGTTTAGGTCTTATTTGTTGTTCTTTCTCCAGCTCCTTTAGGTGTAAGGTTAGCTTGTGTATTTGGGATTTTTCTAATTTTTGAGGGGCTTATATTGCAATGTACTTCGCTCTTAGGACTGCCTTTGCTGTATCCTAAAGGTTTTGAACAGATGTGTTTTCATTCTCATTAGTTTCCAGGAATTTTTTAAATTCTTTAATTTCTGGGTTGACCCATTCATTCTTTGGTAGGATGCTCTTTAGCCTCCATGTATTTGAGTTCTTTCCAAATTTCCTCTTGTGATTGAGTTCCAGTTTCAAAGCATTGTGGTCTGAAAATATTCAGGTAATAATCCCATTCTTTTGGTATCAGTTAAAACCTGATTTGTGGGGGCACCTGGGTGGTTCAGTCATTAAGTGTCTGCCTTCGGCTCAGGTCAGGATCCCAGGGTCCTGGGATCAAGCCCCGCATCCGGGCTCCCTGCTCAGCGGGAAGCCTGCTTCTCCCTCTCCCACTCCTCCTGCTTGTGTTCCTTCTCTCGTTGTGTGTCTCTCTCTGTGTCAATTAAATAAAATAAAATCTTAAAAAAAAAAACTGATTCGTGACCCAGTATGTGATGTATTCTGGAGAAAGTTCCATGTGCACGTGAAAAGAATGAGTATTCTGTTTTTTAGGATGGAATGTTCTGTATATATCTGTGAAGTCCATCTGGTCCAGAGTGTCATTCAAAGTCCTTGTTTGCTTGTTGATCTTCTGCTTAGATGATCTGTCCATTGCTGTGAGTGGGGTGTTGAAGTCCCCTATTATTAATGTATTATTATCAATGTGTTTCTTTACTTTGGTTATTAAGTGGTTTATATAATTGGCTGCTCTCATGTTGGGAGCAAAAATATTTACAATTGTTAGGTCTTCTTGTTGGATAGACCCTTTAAGTGTGACATATTGTCCCTCTTCATCTATTATTACAGTCTTTGGTTTAAAATCTAATTTGTCTGATATGAGGATTGCTACCCCAGCTTTCTTTTGAGGTCCATTAGTGTGGTACATTGTTCTCCACCCCCTCACTTTCAGTCTGGAGATGTCTTTAGGTCTAAAATGAGTCTCTTGCAGAGAGTATATTGATGGGTCTTGCTTTTTTATCCAATCTGATACCATGAGTCTTTTGATTGGAGCATTTAGTCCATTCACATTCAGAGTAACTATTGAAAGATATGAATTTAGTGCCATTGTATTGCCTGTAAAGTCCTTGTTTCTGTAGATTGTCTCTGTTTCTTTCTGGTCTATGTTACTCTTGGGCTCTCTCTTCACTTACAGGATCCCCCTTAATATTTCTTGCAGGGCTGGCTTGGTGGTCACATATTCTTTCAGTTTCTGTCTGTCCTGGAAGCTCTTTATCTCTTCTTCCATTCTGAATGACAGCCTTGCTGGATAAAGTATTCTTGGCTGCATTTTCTTCTCTTTTAATACCTTGAATATATATCATGCCAGCCGTTTCTGGCCTGCCAGGTTTCTGTGGATAGGTCTGATGTTAGTATGATGTTCCTCCCTCTGTAGGTAAGGAGACTCGTGTCTTGAGCTGCTCTCAGAGTTCTCTCTTTTCCTCTAAAATTTGCAAGCTTTACTATTATATGTCAGGGTGTTGATCTATTTTTATTGATTTTGGGAGGGGTCCTCTCTACTTCTTGGTTATGAATGCCTGTTTCCTTCCCCAGATTAGGGAAGTTCTCAGCTATGATTTGCTCAAATATACCTTTTGGTCCCCTCTCTTTCTCTCTCCCCGCTCAGGCACCCCAATAATTCTGACATTGATACATTTCATTAATTTCTCAAAGCCTTTGTTCATGGGCTATTAGTTGTTTTTCTCTCCTTCCCCCAACTTCCTTCCTTTCAATCAGTCTGTCTTCTAGATCACTTACTCTCTCCTCTGCCTCATTCACCCTAGCTGTTGGAGCATCCAATTTAGACTGCATCTCAGTTATAGCATTTTTAAGTTCGGCCTGATTAGATCTCATTTCTGCACTAAGAGATTCTCTACTGTCTTTTATGCTTTTTTTCAAACCCAGCTATTAACTTCATAATTGTTATCCTGAATTCCATCTCTGACATTTTACTTATATCCATATCAATTAGATCTGTAGCAGAGAACATTACCTCTGGTTCTTTCTTTTGTTGTAAATTCCTCCTTCTAGTCATTTTGCCCAGAGAACAATGGGTTAGCAAATGAGCAGAATCAAAAATATCAACCATGACCAAAGCAAAATACACACTAGACAAATCCGAAGTGGTCAGAAACCAAAACAGAAAAGCAAACAAAACAAAACAAAAAAGAGAAAAAAGGGAGGGAGGAAAGAGAATATAATCTCATAGGGTGGACAAAGCAGGGTGATCCACTTGTTCCTGAGTGAATCTTGGTCTGTGTGTTAGAAGACACTAAATCCCAAAATTGCAAAGAAAGCAAAACTTATATGTATACAAAAATAAAATTGAATAGAGTAGAAAAAGGCCAAAAATGAAGCATATATCTATAAAATGTAGATGTAAAAAATGAAAGTTGAAAAGCGACTTAAAAACAAAGAGTTGATAAAAAAAGAAACTAGTTGAAATGGAAAAAAAGGAAAATTTTAGACTGAAAGATAAATGAATCATGAGAAAAAAACCTCGAGTTCTATATATTTTTTCCCCTAGCGCTGGAGTTTTACAGTCTTGTGGGATCCATAAACTAGTTGTGCACCTGTTCTTCCAGCTCGTCTTCTTGGGGAGGGGCCTGCTGTTCTCCTTCTCAGGGGTCTTTGCCTGGGCGGAGTTGCACCACCCCTTGCCAGGGGGCTGGGCTCAGTGTAAGCTGATCCTCTGTGTGGCTTTTGTTCCATGAAAACTTTCTGTGCCTCTTTAGAGGATCAGAATAAAAATGGCCATGCCCCAATCTCCAGCCCCAGAGCTGAAAGATCATGGTCCCCACTCTTCAGTAAACCCTCTGGGACAAGTAGTCTTCACTTTTGTGTGTGCCAAACTCCATAGACTCCTGCAGTGCATGTCCACAGCAGTCCTCCTGGCGGGGAGTCCGAGGGACCCATGTTGCTGCCCTTTGTGTGCCCTGGGGCTGAGAGCGGTTGTGGGCTCCTGCGCATACCTGCTTCACCACTCCCAGGGAATGGCTGAGTGTCGCCCTACTGTCCTTTACAGGGCCACCGCCCTGAGAGCTGTTGCCCAGTCGTGAGTGTAACTGTTTGCCCCTCCCGGGGGATGGCAGACAGTCTGCGCATACCAGTCCTTTTCACGGTGCTCAGGCGGAGAGTGGTCACCCAATCGCCTGGCTCATGATTTATGGTGACTCAAGCTGAGAGTCCCCTCCTTGGCTCACTGACCATAATCAGTTTCCCCACTCCACTGCTTGGGTACTCTATCAGCTCAGACTCCCCCTTAGTTCTGTGACTCCTGGAATCCTGAGACCACACGGACCCACCTAGAATTCTGCCCTTTTCATCTCCTGAGCCCCTTTCAGGCAGGGATGTCTCTCACTGGAGCAGATTTCTAAGGGTTCTGATTTTGCCCTCTGGGGCTGTATCAATTTCTGGTAGCCAGCTTACAGAGGCTCCTTCTCCCCTCCGTTTATCTTCCAATATCTCCCCTCAGATTCATGTATCTGCACCTCCTACCTTGCAAAAAGCAGTCACTTTTCTACTTGTAGAGTTGCAGATATATTTTCTTACATCTCAGGCTGGATTCATGGGTGTTCAGAATGGTTTAGTAGTTATACTGCTCAATTCAAGGGACCAGATGAAATGAGGTCCCCTACACTTCTGCCATTTTGCCTCCCCCTAAAAATAAAATCTTTAAAAAAAAATAAAATAAAATCTGTCTGCAAAAGATACTGAGCTTAGAAAATCAATTCCATTCCTGTAGTTGAAAAAAAAATCTGATTACCATTCTATCCTTGTTGTTTGTTGTGGTAATGTTTCCTATCTTGTTTCTAATAGTTAAGTTCTGCCACCAGGCTTCTCCTTTCTAGGATCCCATTATTCCCACTGATATCAAGGAACCAAATTCCATTGCAACATACCTTACCATCATCTTCACCCTACAGAAGACAGTCAACACAGAGCTCTTCAAGAATATTTATTTTTACCTTTTACTGAAGTATAACTTGCATAAAGTAAAGTGCAGAGACCGTAAATGCACAACCTGAAAAATGTTCACAAAGTGAGCATAGTAGTGAAACATCCCTCTTCCCAGCCAGGGTTTCCCATGGGTCTAGACCAACCAGAAGCCAGGGAGCAAAGAAGTCCCTTGACTCATTGTACACAGATAATCTTCCCAGGGCAGGAAATGTAATGGAGAAGGGTGGAGTATTGGTTTGAAGGGACAAATAGAAGAAATGTGACACAGAGGCTATTGGATTTGGCAATGAGAAATTCAGTGTAGACTTCCATGTTCAGAAGGATGAAGGAATGAAAATTGTGAATTGCCCTCCCACTTAAAACAACAATATACATTGGATTAAAAGTTGAGTTTTTGGGGGTTTTTTGGCAAGAATTTCTATCTTTTTGTTTGTTTCAGTTGTAGAATTTAGTGATTCATCACTTTCATGCAACATCCAGTGCCCTCCTTAATACCCATCACCCATTTAGCCCATCCCCCTGCCCACCTCCCCTCCAGCAACTCTCATTTTGTTCTATATAGTTAAGAGTCTGTTTTATGGTTTGCCTCTCTCTTTTTCCCGCTATGTTCATCTGTTTCATTTCTTAAATTCCACATGAGTAAAATCACATGGTATTTGTCTTTCTCTGACTTATTTCACTTAGCATAATACTCTGTAGCTCCATCCAAGTTGTTGCAAATGTTAAGATTTCATTCTTTTTTGTGGCAATATCCATATTACCACACACATATATATGGAATGTATATATGGAATATTACCATATCTTCTTTATCCATCATCAGCTGATGGACATTTGAGCTCTTTCCATAATTTGGCTATTGTTGATATGCTGCTATAAACATTGGGTATTAAAAATGGTTTAAACATTTCAAATACCTCATTCATCTAGCAAGAAATTTCAGAATGCAGAGGCTAACAATAAAGTGGAATTCAGAATCCCATGATTTTCCATTTTGTAGCCTGTATGGGGAACAGAGAAGAGTAGAAAGACCTAGAGCCAAGAGGTGGGGATTTTAATAGGAGACCCACACATAAAGAGGGAAGAAAACAGATCCTAGGAAAACACCATTAGCAAAATCTCCTATTTAACTCTGTAATTGACAAATCCAACCCACAAGCTATCAAGGTGAACAAGTTTAGTGACTTAACAACTAGTGTTTTCTCAAGGATAATCTGTTAGATTGGTAACTATCTGGTTTACCAGATGAAAGGTTTAGTCATCTTGGGGAAGTTTGTTGTTATGGGAAGTTCATTATTTTCCTATAATTAAAGTTAATCTATCATCTTTTTAATCATAGGCCTTGATTTTCCTCACTACACCAGAACCCTCATAGATAGTATCTTAGTGATGCTTCCTAGTTACAACTTTGCAATGTGTATCAGCAAATTCTCTGATAACTATGAGGTGAAAAAGCTGTGTTCCAGACAATTTCCAAGTATATCTGTGAACTGCAATAAAACATGTGAGTATCTCAGGCTCTGTAGGTCCTTAAAAACAATCTATTCCTTTCCAGGTGTTCACATTTAACATTATATTGTGGAAGATAAACCTGTCCTTCCTCCAGTGGAGATAGTCAGGCTTGCTGTTTTGAATGCTTTTCTGTACCAAAGTTTTTCTTTACCACAATTATTTTCACAGACTGTGGGGAAAAAAGGAAGTCTCAAAATAAAATCTAGGATAAATTTCATGAAGTCACCACCAGATTTAGGATAAGTTATTACTAGTAACTCACATACTATGTGAAAATAGCTTTACATACATTATTTTAAGCCCTCACAACACCCTGCAAGCCAGCCATTATTATCTCAGTTTTATAAAGGAGGAAACTGAACTTCTTACTAAACTGAACATTAAATGAGTTCTCTGGTCCACTAAGCTTTAAGTGTCACACAGGTAAAGAAAGGTAAATTCAAAGCCATATCAAAGTCAGGAAAAAAAATAAAGGCATTCTATTAAATTTTCCATATTTCATATTTCAAATTGATTTTTAAATTGAGAAATAGCAAGCATATTTACTGTGTGTGTGTGTGTGATTCATTCTGGAACCAAATAATTTATATGTTGCCACAGAAAGAAAAATATAATCATGTTTGCCTAAATAAGTACAATATATAAGTTCTAGAGAGGAGGGGGGTGGGGGGATGGATGGGTTAGCCTGGTGATGGGTATTAAGGAGGGCACATTCTGCATGGTGCACTGGGTGTTATACGCAAACAATGAATCATGGAACACTACATCAAAAACTAATGATGTAATGTATGGTGATTAACATAACATAATAAAAAAATTTTTTAAAAATAATATGGAAATATCAAATGGATTATATTTTCAGGGTGCCTGGGTGGCTCAGTCGGTTAAGCATCTGCCTTTGACTCAGGTCATGATCCCAGGGTCCTGGGATTGAGCCCCACATTGGGTTCCCTGCTCAGCGAGAAGTCTGCTTCTCCTTCTCCCCCCCTTGCTCATGCTCTCTCTCTTGCTATCTCTCTCTCAAATAAAAAATAAAATCTTTTTAAAAATGGATTATATTCTCTTGCAATCCCTGAATAAGAAAAACTGTATCACATTTTAGTTTGCATCATATTTTAACCATAAATTCCTCTCTCTGCTTTTTAAAAATAGCTCTGTTCAGTTATTATTTACATACCACAGTCACCAGTTTTAATTTATTTTACTTATTATTTTTAGGACTCATAAAGCTGTACAGCCATTACCACAAACCAATGTTAGAATATTTCCATCATCTGAAAAATATCCCTCGGGCCTGTTTACAGTTAATTTTCATTACCACATCCAGCCCCGACATCCTCTGCCTCTATAGGTTTGATATTTCTGTATATTTCATATAAATAGAATCAGTTACATGTATAAGTACATCAGGTGCATGTATCCCTCTGAATCACTATTTTTGTTTCCTTTGGGTAAATACCTAGTATTGCAATTGCACTCTATGTTAACTAAATTTAAATTTAAACAAAACTGGGGGGGTAATCATTCACCACAATCAAGTGGGATTTATTCCTGGGTTGCAAGGGTGGTTCAATATTTGCAAATCAATCAATGTGATACATTATGTTAATAAAAGAAAGGAAAAGAACCATATGATCATGTCACTAGATGCAGAAAAAGCATTTGACAAAATACAACATCCATTCTTGATAAAAACCCTTAACAAAGTAAGGTTACAGGGAACATACCTCAACATAATAAAGACCATATATGAAAAACCCACAGGTAATACCATCCTCAATGAGGAAAAACTGAGAACGTTTCCTCTATGGTCAGGAAGAAGACAAGAATTCCACTCTTTTTTTTTCCTTCCAAGATTTTATTTAAATAGTGTAATATTGGTTTCAGGAGTAGAATTTAGTGATTCATCACTTACATATAACATCCAGTGCTCATCACATGTGCCTTCCTTAATGCCCATCACTCATTTAGCTCATGCTCCCACCCACTTCCGCTCCAGCAACTCTCAGTTTGTTCTCTAATTAAGAGTCTCTAATTGTTTGCCTTCCTCTCTGTTTTTTATTTTATTTTATTTTATTTTTCTTTCCCTTCCCCATGTTCATCTGTTTTTTTCTTACATTCCATATATGAGTGAAATCATGTGGTATTTTTCTTTCTCTGGCTGGCTTATTTCATTTAGCATAATACACTCTAGTTCCATTCATGTTGTTGCTAATGGCAAGATTTCATTCTTTATGATGGCTGAGTAATATTCCATTCTATATATATACCACATCTTCTTTATCCATTCACAAGTTGATGGACATTTAAGCTCTTTCCATAATTTGGCTATTGTTGATAGTGCTGCTATAAACTTTTGGTTGCATGTGCCCCTTTGAATCAATATTTTTGTAAAGGATGTCCACTCTTATTCAACATAGTACTGGAAGTCTTAGCCACAGCAATCAGACAACAAAAAGAAATAAAAGGCATCCAAATTGGCAAGGAAGAAGTCAGGCTTTCACTATATGCAGATGACATGATACTGTATATAGAAAATAAAAAAAAAAACTCCACCAAAAAACTGCTAGAACTGATATATGAATTCAGAAAAGTTGCAGGATACAAAATCAATGTACAGAAATCTGTTGCATTTCTATAGACTAATAATGAAGTAGCAGAAAGAGAAATTAAGGAATCAGTCCCATTTATAATTGCACAAAAAACAGTAAGATACCTAGGAATAAACCTAATCAAAGAGGTGAAAGACCTGTACTCTGAAAGCTATAAAACACTGATGAAAGAAATTGAAGATGACACAAAGAAATGGAAAGACATTCCATACTCATGGACTAGAAGAACAAATATTGTTTAAATGTCCATACTACCCAAAGCAATCTCCACATTTAATGCAATCCTTATCAAAATACCACCAGCACGTTTCACAAAACTAGAACAAATAATCCTAAAATTTGTATGGAACCACAGAAGATCCCAAATAGCCAAAGCAACCTTGACATTGTTTTCTCAATTTTATTTTGTGTTACTCACTGCTAGCATATGGAAATCCAAATGATTTTTTGTATATACTTAAAATACTATGACTTTTTGGTTTTATATCCTGTATACTGAATTAACTCACTTACTAGTTCTAGTAGTTTCTTGTGGATTCCTTAAGATTTTTCCATATGGAGGATTATGTTGTTTGTGAATACCCTTACTTCTTCCTTCCAAAATCAAGATTTCCTTTATTTTTTTATTATGTTATGTTAGTCCCCATACAGTACATCATTAGTTTTTGATGTAGTGTTCCATGATTCACTATTTATGTATAACACCCAGTGCTCATTACAACACATGCCCTCCTTAATACCCATCACCAGGCTGCCCCATTCCTCCACCCCCCTCCCCTCTGAAACCCTCAGATTGTTTCCCGGAGTCCATAGTCTCTCATGGTTTTCTCCCGCTCTGATTTCTCCCCCTTCAGTTTTCCTTCCTTTCTCCGAATGTCCTCCATGCTATTCCTTATGTTCCACATATAAGTGAAGCCGTATGATAATTGTCTTTCTCTGCTTGACTTATTTTAGTTAGCATAATCCCCTCCAGTTCCATCCATGTCAATGCAAATGGTGGGTATTCATCCTTTCTGATGGCTGAGTAATATTCCATTGTATATATGGACCACATTTTCTTTATCCATTCATCTGTAGAAGGGCATCTCAGCTCCTTCCACAGTTTGGCTATTGTGGACATTGTTGTTATGAACATTGTGGTGCATATGCCCCTTTTTTTCACTACAGCTGTATCTTTGGGGTAAATACCCAGTAGTGCAATTGCTGGGTCATAGGGTAGCTCTATTTTTAACGTCTTGAGGAACCTCCATACTGTTTTCCAAGGTGGCTGTACCAGCTTATATTCCCACCAACAGTGTAAGAGGTTCCCCTTTCTCCACATCCTCTCCAACATTTGTTGTTTCCTGCCTTAATTTTTGCCATTCTAACTGGTGTAAGGCGGTATCTCATTGTGGTTTTGATTTGTATTTCCCTGATGGCTAATGATGTTGAACATTTTTCATGTGCCTGTTAGCCATTTGTATGTCTTTGGAGAAATGTCTGTTCATGTCTTCTGCCCATTTTTTGACTGGATTGTTTTTTTGGTGTTGAGTTTGAGAAGGTCTTTATAGATCTTGGATACCAGCCCTTTATCTGTAATGTCATTTGCAAATATCTTCTCCCATTCCGTGAGTTGCCTCTTAGTTTTGTTGACTGTTTCCTTTACTATGCAGAAGCTTTTTATCTTGATAAAGTCCAAATAGTTCATTTTTGCTTTTGTTTCCCTTGCCTTTGGAGACGTGTCTTGAGAGAAGTTGCTGTGGCCAATGTTGAAGACGTTACTGCCTATGTTCTCCCCTAAGCAAGGGAAACAAAAGTAAAAATAAACTATTGGGACTTCATTAAAATAAAAACTTCTGCACAGGGGTGCCTGGGTGGCTATGTCAGTTAAGCATCCAACTTTGATCTCAGCTCAGATCCTTATCTCAGGGTCATAAGTGCAAGCCCTACATTTAAACCTAATGTTTTTTTAAAAAGAGAGAAAAAGCTTCTGCACAGTGAAGGAAATAATCAACAAAACTAAAAGGCAACCTACAGAGTGGGAGAAGATAATTGTAAATGACAAATCTGATAAAGGGTTAGTATCCCAAATATATAAAGAATTTATAAAACTCAACACCCAAAAAAACGAATGATCCAATTAAAAAATGGACAGAAAACATGAATAGACATTTTTCCAAAGAGGACATCCATATGGCCAACAGACATGAAAAGATACTCAACATCACTGATTATCAGGGAAATGCAAATCAAAATCACAGTGAGATATCACCTCACACCTGTCAGAATGGCTAAAATCAACCACACAAGAATCAACAGGTGTTGGCAAGGACGTGGAGAAAGGGGAACACTCTTGTGCTGTTGGTGGGAATGCAAACTGGTGCAGCCACTCTTGAGAACAGTATAGAGGTTCTTCAAAAAGTTAAATGGAACTACCTTATGATCCAGCAATGGCACTACTAGATATTTACCCAAAGAATACAAAAATGCTGATTTGATGGGATACATGCATCCCAGTGTTTATAGCAGCATTATCTACAATAGCCAAACTATGGAAAGAGCCCAAATGTCCATCGACTGATGAATGGATAAAGAAGACATGGTATATATATATATATGGCTGAGTTATATATGTATGAAATCTTGCCATTTGCAGTGACATGGATGGAGCTAAAGAGTATTGCGCTAAGCAAAATAAGTCAGCCAGAGAAAGGCAAATACCACATGATTTCACGCATATGTGGAATTTAAGAAACAAAACAAAAGAGCATGGGGGGACAAAAGACGGAGACAAATGAAGAAACAGACTATTAACTATAGAAAACAAAGTGATCATTACCAGAGGGGAGGTGATGGGGGAATGCATGGAGCACTGGGTGTTATGCACAAACAATGAATCATGGAACACTATATCTAAAACTAATGATGTAATGTATGGGGATTAACATAACAATAAAAAAATTTAAATAGAAAAAAAAAAAAAAAGAAATAAGTGCTGGAGATTAAGGAGTGCAGTTGTGATGAGCACCGGGTGTTGTATGGAAGTGTTGAATCACTATATTGTAGACCTGAAACTAATATTACACTGTATGATAACTAACTGGAATTTTTTAATCTATATTTTCTTTTTAAAAAGTTGTTATAAAATATAATTTTGAAAAAAATTATTCTGATTTCCAGTCACTGACATAAAGCTAATGTAGTTATTTTATTCTCTTTTATAATTATAAGTCCTATCTACTTTCTCCTTCCTAATATAGTATACTTGGGGGGGAGGGGTTCCCTTATTTTTTCTTACTCTTGCTTACCAAAGGCTTATATAATATACATCATTTTCAGGAATCAGCCTTTGTTTTTATTCTTCCTTTTAACTCTTTTTAAATTTCTATTTTGTTAATTGCAGCATTTTTAACTTTCTTGTCCTCTTTCAAATTTCTAAGCGAATATTTACCTCTCCTTTTTCTTTTTAGAATAAAGTCTTGACAAAGGTATACATCTAATTAGGTTATTTATATGTAACTTAATATTTTAGTTTAAGTTTTAAAATTTCTATTTTGTTCATTTCAGATATTCTTTGTATAATTTGTTCCTGCCTTTGCTTTACTTAGTGTTATTGCATATGGTCACAGTATTTGGCAGTTATGCTATAACACTATATTACAAAATGAAAAGACAACCCAGAAAATGGGAGAAAATGTTCCCAAACCATATATCAGCTAAGAGGTTAATATTCAAAATATATAAGGAATGCAGTCAACTTAATAACAAAAACGATCCAATTTAAAAAGGGGCAGAGAACCATAGGGGGAGGAAGGGAAAACTGAATGGGAAGAAATCAGAGAAGAAAACAAACTATGAGAGACTCTGGACTCCAGGAAACAAACTGAGGGTTGCGGGGGGTGGGGGGTAACTAAGTGATGGGTATTAAGGAGGGCACGTGTTGTGATGAGCACTGGGTGTTGTGCACAACTAATGAATCATTGAACACTACATCAAAAACTAATGATGTACTATATGTTGGCTGATTGAACATAATAAAAAAAGAAAAAATAATAAAAATGGGGAGAAGAACTATATAGACATCTTGTAAAAAGGACATCAAAATGGCCAACAGGCACATGAGTAGATGCTCAACATCAGTAATCATCAGAGAAATGCAAATCAAAATCACAATGAGATATCACTTCCTTAGATATCTATACCTATTAAATATCTGATACATATCTAGATATCTAATACCTATTAGAATGGCTGTTATCAAGAAGACAGGAGAAGACAGGTGCTGGCGAGGATGTGGTGAAAAGGGAACATTTATACACTGTTGATGGAAATTTAAATTAGCCCAACCACTATGGAAAACAATATAGAGGTTCCTCAAAAAGCTAAAAATAGATCTACCATATGATCTAGCAATTCCAATTCTAGGTAGATGCCCAAAGGAAATGAAATCAGGATTTTGACAAGCTATATCCACTTCCATGCATATATCACAGCATTATTCACAATAGCCAAGATATGGAAACAACCCAAATGCCCATCAGTGGATGAAGGGGTAGAAAAAGATATGGTACATAAACACGATGGAATGTTATTCAGCCATGGAAACAGAAGATATTCTTCCATTTGAGACAACATGGGTGGAACAAGCACATTATGCTAAGCAAGATTAGTCAGACCGAAACAAGTACTCTATGGTATCACTTATATGTAGAATCTAAAAAACTTAAACCTGTAAAAAAACAAGGGTAAAATGTTGGTTACCTGGGAATGGAGGACAGTTGCTAAGAGGAATGGTGTTTAAGGTTACAAACTTGTAATGAGTACTAAATAAGCCATAAAGCTCTAATGTACAATATAATGAATACAGATAATAATATTGTACTATAATTATGTAATGTGATCAATATCACTACATCGGCAATCACGTTGCAATATATAAATTTTTTTAAGTAGCATGCTATACACCTTAAACTTACACAATGTTACATGTCAAATATATTCAATAAGAAATGCACAATGAGACATCACTTCATACCCACTTGGATGGCTATAATCAGAAAATGAAAAGTATCAAAGATTTGGTGAGAATGTGGAGAAATTCTTACTCTTGTATATTGCTGGTATGAATGTAAAATGTTGCAGCTGCTGTGGAAAATGGTTTGGTGGTTCCTCAGAAAGTTAAATATAGAATTACCATATGACCCAACAATTCCATTCCTGAATATATATCCAAAAGAATTGAAAATAAGTATTTAAACAAGAACTTGCACACAAATGCTCATAGCAGCATTATTCATAATAGTTTTTTCCCATAAAAAGTGGGGGAAACAATCCAGATGTTCATCCTCTGATAAGTGGATAACAAAATTGTGTATCCATACAACGGAATAATATTCAACAATAAAGAGAAATGAATTACAGACACATGTTACAACATGGATGAGCCTTCAAAACATTATGCTAAGTGAGAGGAGCAAGACACAAAAGACCACTTACTGTATGATTCCATTTATATAAAATGTCCAAAATAGGCAAATCCATAGAGACCGTAGATTAGTGGTTACCAGTGGCTAGGGGGAGGGGGTTAATAATGACTGGTTCATAGATACTGGGTTTTCTCTTGGGGTAATGAAAATGTTATGGATCTAGGTAGTGGTAATTGTTGCACAACATTGTGAATGTATTAAGTGTCATTGAATTGTACACTTTAAAAAGGTAAATTTTATGTGTATTTTGTTACAATAAAACAAATTGCATTTCTGCATATTGGCACATATCAGAAAACACAATTTTATTTTATCAGAATAAAAAGAGAGTGATTTATCTCACATCTCAGAGATGTCTGCTATTTGCATATCTAGAATTCAGCTGTTTGTATTAGCTAATTTTCTCTGTAGTAAGGCCAAAAACTATAAGCTATTGTCCGTTTACATTTAAACTATTTGTTGTTTTCTTCCTTAAGATTATTTTCATTTATTCTTTTCCTACTTAAAACTTTTACCTATTTATAGATTAAAGGTTTTTCTCACTTTAAAGGACTTCAATTATTTGACATGGCCTACAATAATAGTTAGATATGCCACAAATACCTTTATTTTGTTTGCTTTCTTGAATTACTAAACATTGTGTTCATGGAGGCTCAGCCTTTAAAATTCATTGAGTATGTGGTAGTGTTGTCCTGGTAAAAACCAGAGGAAAAACTAGAGGAAAAAATCACTGGCAGAAGAACTTTTATAAAAAGATAAGATAAATTAATAAAATATTAAGATAATTATTTTCCATATTCTATACTTCCTAAAATCTAATTTAAAATTCATTTGACCCTGTGTTTCTTAACTTGGTGTCATCTTAGACTATGTATCGTTTTTAAAGTAAGGCTATCTCTCTTTTATCATCCTCAGCTGTGGAGAACAGTGTCTATAATTTTGGAACACATGGGATTGCAAAATTTTTTATTGCATTGGCTGTCTTGGGCTTATTTTATCTCCTTTTGCTTTTGTGTCTGGAGACTACATCCTGGAGCCTGCAAAACTTTCTCTCTCATAAAATTTTATCTAAAGTCCACAACCTACTCATAAAAGGCAGGAAGGTGAGTAACTAACATAGACTTTAAATACAACTCAAAGAAAGCTCACTATTAGGCCAAAATGTATGAATCTACATATTCCTACCTCTATTACTTGATAAAGAAAATATCACACAATTATGTCAAGATCTAACTGAAACTAATTTGAATCATAAGTCTCATTTTAGTTGGATTGACTATGATAGAAAGCACTGCCTTATGCACATACTGTCTGAGATGTATTTGGTTGTAATTATGGAATTGACTTTTTAAAAACTATGTAGTGATGGGTATTAAGGAGGACATGTGTTGAGATGAGCACTGGTTGTTATATGCAACTAATGAATCGTTGAACACTACAACAAAAACTTACAATATACTATATGATGGCTAACTGAACATAATGAAAAATAAAAATACATAAATAAAAATAAAAACTATGAGGTGGAGTGCCTGGGTGGCTTAGCTGGTTAAGTGTCTGGCTTGATTTCAGCTCAGGTCACGATCTCATGATTGTGGGATCGAGCCCCATGCCAGGCTCCACACTCAGCAAGGAGTCTGCTTGAGATTCTCTCTCTCTCTCCTCTCCCTCTGCCCCTTCCCCCACTTGCTCTCTCTCTCCCTCAAATAAATAAATCTTTAAAAAGAAAACAAACAAAAAACAATGTAGTATTGTAGGGCTTCATGGCTTCTACCAGTCAGATTATTAATTATTGCTTTACTTAACTCTCATGATTTCACATAATCTTGGAGTTTTGCTTAGGATTTTAAAAATTATTTTAATGGTACATCCATTCGGTTACTTAATTCCCTTCCAGTCTGTACTTGAACTTCTTGAGGCAGGAAACCACTATATCTTTCTCTTTGTAATTTCATTCATCCCAGTTTTGTCCCTGGGTTCTATTCTGGGGTGGCTCTAGATCTTGGCCATAAATATCTCTGAGCCTGCATATCTTTACTATTTCACAAGGAAGGATATTTTGAGGCCATATGGCCTCTTCCACTACCTGGAATTTTGATTAGGATGAGAAAAAGTCACAATTATCTATGAGAATTAAAAGATACTGTTTTCCAAAATGGCTGCACCAGTTTGCATTCCCACCAACAGTGCAAGAGGGTTCCCCTTTCTCCACATCCTCGCCAACACCTGTTGTTTCTTGTGTTGTTGATTTTAGCCATTCTGACAGGTCTGATAACATCTCATTGTAGTTTTGATTTGTGTTTCCCTGATAATCAGTGATGTTGAGCATCCTTTCATGTGTCTGTTGGCCATCCGGATGTCTTCTTTGGAAAAATGTCTATTCATGTTTTCTGTCTATTTTTTTAATTGGATCATTCATTTTTTGGGTGTTGAGTTTTCTAAGTTCCTTATATATTTGGGATACTAACCCCTTATCAGATATATCATTTCTGGGGCACCTGGGTGGCTCAGTCAGTCAAGCATCCAACTCTTGATTTGGGCTCAAGGTCTGAGATCAAGCCCTGTGTCAGGCTCCATGCACAGCGTGGAGACTGCTTAAGATTCTCTCTCTCCAGGGGTACTTGGATGGCTCAGTTGGTTGAATGTCTGACTCTTGGTTTTGGCTCGGGTCATGATCTCAGGTCATGGGAATCAAGCCCTGCATTGGGCTCACACTCAGTGTGGAGTCAGCTTGGGATTCCTCCCCCCTCCCTCTCCCTCTCCCTTTATTCCTCCCCCTACTCACACTCTCTCTCTAAAATAAGTAAATAAAATTTAAAAGATTCTCTCTCTCTCTCTCTCTCTCTCTGCCCCTCCCCTCCTCACATACACTCTCTCTTTAAAAAAATGTCATTTTCATTTCATTTCATATCTTCTCCCACTCCATAGGTTGCCTTTTAGTTTTGTTGATTGTTTCCTTCACTGTGCAGAACCTTTTTATTTTGATGAAATCCTAATAGTTTGTTTTTGCTTTTATTTTCCTTGCCTCAGGAGACATATCTAGAAGGAAGTTGCTATAGCCAATGTCAAAGAGGTTACTGCCTGTATTCTCCCCTAGGATTTTTATGGTTTCCTATCTCACCTTTAGGTTTTTGATCCATTTTGAATTTATTTTTGTGTGTGGTGTAAGAAAGTGGTCCAGTTTCATTCTTTTGCATGTTGCTGTCCAGCTTTCCCAACACCATTTGTTGAAGAGACTGTCTTTTTCCTATTGGATATTCTTTCCTGCTTTGTCAAACATTAACTGACCGTATAGTTGTGGGCTCATTTCTGGATTTTCTATTCTGTTCCATTGATCTATGTATCTATTTTTGTGCTAGTACCATACTGTTTGGATCACTACAGCTTTGTAATATAACTTGAAGTATGGAATTATGATGCCTCCAGCTTTGCTTTGCTTTTTCAAGGCTGCTTTGGCTATTCAGGGTCTTTTGTGGTTCCATACAAATTTTAGCTCTGCGAAAAATGCTGTTAGCATTTAGATAAGGATTACACTGAATGTGTAGATTTCTTTGGGTAATAATGGGCATTTTAACAATATTTGTTCTTCTAATCCATGAGCATGGAATGTCTTTCCATTTCTTTATGTCATCTTCAATTTCTTTCATCAGTGTTTTATAGTTTTCAGAGTACAGATCTTTTACTTCTTTGGTTAGGTTTATTCCTAAGTATCTTGGGTTTTTTGTGCAATTGTAAATGAGATTGATTCCTTAATTTCTCTTTCCACTGCTTCATTACTAGTGTATAAAAATATAACAGGGGCGCCTGGGTGGCTCAGTCGTTAAGCGTCTGCCTTCGGCTCAGGTCATGATCCCAGGGTCCTGGGATCGAGCCCCGCATCGGGCTCCCTGCTCAGCGGGGAGTGCTTCTCCCTCTCCCCCTGCTTGTGTTCCTTCTTTCGCTGTGTCTCTCTCTGTCAAATAAATAAATAAAAATCTTTAAAAAAAAAATATAACAGATTTCTGTATGTTGACTTTATATCCTGCAACTTTACTAACTTCATGTATCAATTCTAATAATTTTTTTTTTTTTTTTTTTGGTGGAGTCTTTCTACATTGTTTTCTACATTGAGGATCATGTTGTCTGAAATGAAGTTTGACTTCTTCCTTGCTGATTTGGATACCTTTTATTTTTGTTGTTGTTGTTGTTGTCTGATTGCCATGGCTAGGACTTCCAGTACTATGTTAAATAACAGTGATGAGAGTGGACATCCCTGTCTTGTTCCTGACCATAGAGGAAAATCTCTCAGTTTCACCCCCACTGAGGATATTAGCTGTGGGTTTTTCATAGATGGCCTTTATTATGTTGAGGTATGTTCCCTATAATTCTACTTTGTTGAGAGTTTTTATCATGAGTGAATGTTGTACTTTGTCAGGGCTTTTTCTAAATCTAGTGAAATGATCATATGGTTCTTAGCCCAGATACCCCTGCAATGAAGTTGTTGCCTCTAGCTTTTGGGAGTACTATCTTTAGACAACCTTCGGTGGTCATTATCTTTATGGATTGCTTCATCTACAAAAAGTCTTGTCTCCCAAGGTGACACTTCTTACCAGATGGCCAGCATCCAATCACTTACAGATACAAGAGTAAAATGTTTGGTGTTCTCAATGCCTCTCAAACAACTTCAAGGCTTCCCACGGGGTCAACTGAGGATATCATTTGACCTTCATCACAGCTTGACTTCTTCTGCCTACTCCTGATTCCTTCCTCTCCTTTACACAGGTTTTGGTCCCAAGGGAACTCTACGTGCAAGTTAGTTCCAGGAGAGTTCTAAGAAAGTATATAAGATGGGGTTTTAGGACTAGATCATTCCCCACTCAGCTGTCAATGAGGTCCATGTTACTGGTAGCAAAGGAAACACATATTTCCTCTGACACAAAGTAGTAGTCTAGTTGCTAAAATTTTCACCAGTGCTGAATTGGGATGATATATCAAGAGAATGCACTGATTGATGGGTATATCAAAGAATCAAGAAATATGGGGAAAATAGCACCCGTTAGAACAATGGAATTGTGAGACTATTGCTAAGCTCATTGCTTTATAAAATAAAATGCCAAGAGTTATTAGTAGGAGACTGAAAGCCAAGTGTGAAAGTGAAAGGGCTTCCTTGGTCGCATATAATGGAGCTCTTGTTTCCTTCAGTGGAAGGGCTGAGAAAAGTGAGTACTGGGAGCAAGGTCCAATTTTCAGATTTTATGAGCTCCAGGAAGGTCAAATTCTCAACCAAGGCAGATCTGCTATTCCAAGATC
The DNA here is from genome assembly GCF_004348235.1 of Phoca vitulina. NCBI lineage: Eukaryota > Metazoa > Chordata > Mammalia > Carnivora > Phocidae > Phoca > Phoca vitulina. The sequence continues at coordinate 840,342 of NW_022589793.1, forward strand.
ACAGCCCTTATTAGAAAATAATGGGACTCCAATACATGGAATAGGGACATCTGAGTTAATGACCCAAAAATCTTAAATTCCCAGATTCCCCTGAACCCTCAGAGTCTAAAGAAGTGGCACACTCCTCTCTCTTAAGAATCCACACTCCCTTCTCAGGTGAAGAAAATATGGAGGTCTCCCCTGCAAAACAGCATGTGCTCATTCACAGCTTTCATAATCTACCAAATACTCCCTCACTAATCAGTAGAACACAAAGACAGAAAATCAGTGAAGAACTGTAAGACACTATCTACCAACTAGATCTAGTTGACATTTATAGAACACACCCCATAATAATAGTGCACATGGAACCATCACCCAAAATACACCATTCACAATTTTAAAAGAATTGAAATAATGCAGTGTTTTCTGATCATCATGAAATTCGACTATGAATGAATAACAGAAATATAATGGGAAAACCCCTGTAGACATTGGGAAATTAAGCAACACACATCTCTGGAACCCATTCATCAAAGAGGAAATTGCAGAGGAAATTAAGAAATATTTTGAATTGAATGAAAATGAAAACACAACAGATCAAAATTTGTGGGATGTGACTAAAGCTGTGTTTTAATGGAAATTTAAAGTATTAAATGCTTATATTATTAATGAAAAAAGGTCCCATCTTATTTTATTTTTCTTTCCCTTCCTCTATGTTCATCTGTTTTGTTTCTTAAATTCCACATACAAATGAAATCATATGGTATTTGTCTTCCTGACTGACTTATTTCACTTAGCATAATACCCTCTAGTTCCATCTACATCATTGCAAATGGCAAGATTTCGTTCTTTTTGATGGCTGAGTGATATTTCATTGTATATATATACCACATCTTTATCCATTCATCTGTTGATGGACATATGGGGTCCTTCCATATTTTGGCTATTGTGGACATTGCCGCTATAAACATTGGAGTGCAGGTGCTCCTTCAAATCACTGTTTGTATCCTTTGGATAAATACCTAGTAGTGCAATTGCTGGGTCATAGGATAGCTCTATTTTTAAGTTTTTGAGGAACCTCCATACTGTCTTCCAGACTGGCTGCAACAGTTTGCATTCCCCTCAACAGTGTAAGAGGGTTCCCCTTTCTCCGCATCCTTGCCAACATCTGTTGTTTCCTGAGTTGTTAATTTTAGCCATTCTGAGAGGGAGGCAAACCATAAGAGATGCTGAACTCTAGGAAATAAACTGAGGATTGCTGGAGGGGAGGTGGTTGGGGGGAAGGGATAATTGGGTGATGGGTATTAAGGAGGGCACTAGATGTAATGAGCACCAGGTGTTATATGCAACTGATGAATCACTAAATTCTACCTCTGAAACTAAAAAAAAAAAGAAAGAAAGAAAGAAATATTCCCAGGTTAATAATTGAAACTTCCACCTCAATAAGCAAAAGAAGCAAAATATACTCAGAGCAGGCAGAAGTAAATAAAAATAAAAGAAATAAAACTGAAAACAGAAAAGCAGTTGAGAAAAATGAATGCAACCAAAAACTAATTAAAAAAAAGATTATAATTGATAAGCCTATAGCCAGAGTAATCATGAAATAGAAACATATTACCAATATGAGGACAAATGAAGGGTTATCACTATGGATACCACAGAAATTAAAATCCAGTCTATCTCATAAATTTGTAACCTTAGATGAAATAGAACAATTCCTAGAAAGACACAAACTATCAAAACTCACTCAAGAATAAACTAAATAGTTTTATTTCAAGTAAAGACATCATATACATAGTATAAAACCTCCAAAAAAGAAAACGCTAAGCCTGTATAATTTCACTTATGAATTCTACCAAAAAATTAAAGAAGAAATAGCATCAATTCTGCATTATTTCTTCCAGAAAGTAGAAGTGAGAACATTTTCCAATTCATTTTGTGAAACCATCATTACCCTAATACAGAAATGGAGAAATTATAAGAAACCAATATCCCTCAAGAACACAGACACACAAATTCTCAACAAAATATTCATAATAGAACCCAAGAATATATGGGAGGAATAATACACCATGAACAAGTGGGGTTTATTCCATGAATGTAAAGCTAGTTTAATATTTGAAAATTAATATTACCCACAATGTTAATCATCGCTTCTCGGCCTTTTGGCTAAGATCAAGTGTAATAATCTCAAGAAGAAAAACCACATGTTCATACCAATTATTGCAAAAAAAGCACTTGATAACATTCAACATCCATTTGTGATTTTTCAAAAAACTGCTAACCAAGAAAATAAAGGAAACATTTCAACCTGATAAGTGGCATCCACTTATATAGTCTACAGCAAACATAATGATGAAAGAGTGAATGTTTTCCCCCTAAGATCGAAAGCAGTGCAAGGATGTTCACTCTTACTATACATCCAATTTATCTAGACTGGAAAAGAAAAAAACACTTAAAGCAGCTCTCTTCTCACTCTTCTGACTAGCATGTTTACTGAGCTAAATATATTCTCCTGCTCCATTCCTCCTTAATGAAGTACTGTTAAATGAGTACTTGTTGCAAAAATAGACAATTCAAAATAATAAAGTTGTGCTCAAACACTACAAATTACTATTCACAAAACATGTCCTGTTGGTTCATTCCTACTTATCTCTCAATCAGCTCCCACTGCTGATAGCAGCTTTCTTCCTTCCCCACCCTACCTTCACTCTTTCAATAAATCCTTATTTATTCTTCAAGCTCTGACTTTGCCTATCAAGGGTATTTCCTTCAAAAAAGAAAGAATTCATTCTTTTTTTTTTTAACTTGGATCTCATGGTGTCTTCAACATATTTTATTTGTAACAAATCACACTAGACAACAATTAATAGTACCAGTGTGGCTTTTGTTTTCCATGAAGTGCTCATGTTATTGGCAAGAACATACTGCTTACTCACAGCTGTGGAAAAACTTGCTCTTGACTATGATTTCCAAATCTAAGCAAGTCAAGAATAAACTTGTGCATGAGAGTTCAGGAAATTGGTAGAAAGGCTCTTGGAAATCATGCAAACATTTTCTGACATCTTTGATATTACTTCCTTGGGTCAGCATTCAGAAGGTCACTCAGTTTAAACCAGATATCTAAAGTATATTCTTATCTGTGATTCTTGTCTTAAAAATATAGTCTACAGTGTCCTGTCAAACAATCAAGGACTATGAGGATGAAGATATAAAAAATGAAGAAAATAGAGCCCTGATACTGCCTCCCAAGTTAAGGAATACCCCACTCATTCTGAAAGAACTTACAAAGGTAACATCATTCAATAATCAACATTGCCCTGAACTGTAGCCCACAATTCCTGGCAAGAATTTATTGGTAGTACAACTAATCTATTGGAGTTCTATGGGACCTGTGTATATCTGGTAAAATAGAAGGCTGAGAGTGGAAGGGTGAAACTGTCACAGGTACCAGTCTACAGGGGTTTCAGGTTATGGTTGTAGTTGGCCCATAATCAGTGCTCCAGTACACTGTGGGGTTTTTTTTTCTTATTTTCTCAGGTTTATTATAAGTGTCCAGTTGTAAAGGCTGTAAGAAATATCTCCCTTGTAGTCCAGAAATCTGAGTGCTTTGGATTACTTGGATTAAATGGAGCTGGGAAAACCACTACATTCAAAGTATTGACTGGAGAGGAGACCACAACATCTGGAGCTGTGTTGATTGATGGCTTTAACATTACCAAAAATATCAGAAAGGTATTTCTGTTACTAATCACTGAGTTGTTACCCTAAGGGAGGAGGCAACTGGGCAAGTGGGTGGGGGACATGAAAGGGAAGCTGGAAGCACTAATATATATATTCTTTCCTCAAAAGTAACAGAATCCAGGGACAGCAATTGTCATGATAACATATTGAGTTTGGGAAAAGGCAATTAGTCTTTCTGTTTGAAACAAAGTCTGAGTATCTTTAGTGGGCCAAACTAGAAACAGGAAGAGCAGTTATTTCACTTAAACTGCTATGACACAGTTAAGAGTTTGGTATGAAACAATTATTAGAAAAAGTAGTTGTGAGCGTTATTAAGAAAGTCGAATTGAAGAGAAAGACATGTATCATATGACCTCACTGATATGAGGAATTCTTAATCTCAGGAAACAAACTGAGGGTTGCTGGAGTGGTGGGGGGTGGGAGGGATGGGGCGGCTGGGTGATAGACATTGGGGAGGGTATGTGCTATGATGAGCGCAGTGAATTGTGCAAGACTGTTGAATCACAGATCTGTACCTCTGAAACAAATAATACATTATATGTTAAAAAAGAAGAAGAAGAAGATAGCAGGAGGGGAAGAATGAAGGGGGGAAATTGGAGGGGGAGATGAACCATGAGAGACAATGGACTCTGAAAAACAAACTAAAGGTTCTAAAGGGGAGGGGGTGGGAGGATGGGTTGGCCTGGTGATGGTTATTAAGGAGGGCGTATTCTGCATGGAGCACTGGGTGTTATACGCAAATAATGAATCATGGAACACTACATCAAAAACTAATGATGTAATGTATGGTGATTAACATAACATAATAATTAAAAAAATAAATAAAAAGAAAGTGAAGAGCAAAAAAAAAAAAAAGAAAGTCGAATTGACAGGGTTTGGACTCCGTTTGGATGTGGCTTATAAGGAAAACTGATGATCTTAAGATATGGTCCAGGTTTCTATCATGAGCCAGTGAATAGGTGAAAGTTCCACTTACCAATATAGTAACACAGGGATGAGTGTGTTTGAAAGAGGCTATGTTGAGTGTAAGATACCTGTGACATATCCAAATGGGAGAACAGCCAACAGGCAGTTGGAATCTATGAATTGATATAAAGATATAAATTTGGGATTCATCAAAGTAAAGTGAAATTTAAACTGGATAGATAAGATAATCTATTGAGAGTATGTATAATAATGAGAAGAGAGATAGGGGCTGAATCCTGAGGACTCTCAACATTTCTAAGACAGAGAGAGAATAACTGATGAAAAAAATGGGGAGGATTAGTGAGATAGGAGGAAAATCTGGATAAAGTGTTATTGCACAATCCATGTGAAGAGAAAATGTCAAAAAGGAAATGAAACAGAAATGTCAGGCAAGATAGACCTGAATAGTGTACACTGGACATCATTGAAATCTGAAGCAGTGGGTTGACACACAGACAGGTGAGGATGGGGAAATAATGAATGTGGACAAACATAGAAGAAAGGCAGCTGTCAAACAAAAGAGGAAAAAGAGTGACACCCAGAGTTTTAGGAAATAACAAAGACAGAATCATAATTTCTAATAAGTAGTAACTAGGTCATGTTTATATAAATGAGGGGAAAGCAGTAAGAAGTTTAAAATATATAACAACAGGAGCTCTCTGAGAAAAGAGGGTATTCATTCAAATGAACCATAAATCAAAACAATATAAAAAGGTATACAAGTGAGTCTAATTCCCTCTCCTACCCACCTTTCCTTCATCCCTTCCCACAGGAAAAAAAAAAACAACACTTTTATCACACTACATATACTTTATGCATCCTCAATAAAATATAATGATCTATCTTCCATTTTACTACACAAAATGGAACATATTACACACAATCTTCTGGATCTTGCTGAAGTGCTTTCCGTATGTGTTTATACAAATTATACAAATCTATATATGTTTATACAAGCAATTTTTGCAAATGCCTATTTCCATAAACCAACCACAACAGAGTATACGATCAACTCTTGGATTTTTGCCAGTCTGGTAGATTTTTTCATCTTTGGTATAGTTTTAATTTTTCTCTTATTATAAGTGAGGTTGCATAATTTAAGATTTTTATTTATTTTATTTATTTGACAGAGAGAGAGATAGCGAGAGAGGGAACACAAGCAGGGGGAGTTGGAGAAGGAGAAGCAGGCTTCCAGCTGAACAGGGAGCCCGATGCAGGGCTCGATCCCAGGGCCCTGGGATCCTGACCTGAGCCGAAGACAGACACTTAACGACTGAGCCACCCAGGTGCCCCTGCATAACATTTTAAAGAAAAATTTTATATAATAAAGGTGTACAACATGATGGCATATATATATATAATGGTTACTTTAGACAAGCTAATCAACACGTCTTCTCCTCACCTAACCTTTTTTTTTTTTTTATGTAATGAGAGTACCTGAAAGCTACTCTCCTAGCAAATGAATGGATAAAGAGGATGTGGTATATATAAATATATACAATGAAATATTACGCAGCCATCCAAAAAAATCAAATCTTGCCATTTGCAACAATGTGGATGGAACTAGAGGGTATTATGCTAAGTGAAATTAGTCAATCAAAGAACGACAATTATCAAATGATCTCACTGATATGTGGAATTTAAGGAACAAAACAGAGGACCATAGGGGAAGAGAGGGAGACAAACCATAAGAGACTCTTTTTTTTTTTTTTTTTTTTTAAGATTTTATCTATTTATTTAACAGAGACTCTTAATCATAGGAAACACACTGAGGGTTGCTGGAGGGGAGGGGGATGAAGGGATGGGGTAACTGGGTGATGGACATTAAGGAGGGCATGTGATGTAATGAGCACTGGGTATTATATAAGACTGATGAATCATGGACCTGTACCTCTGAAACTAATACATTATATTTTAATTAATTGAATTTAAATTTTAAAAATGTTTTAAAAAATAAAAAATTAATCAACTTTGCATCCCAGCAATAAATTTCATTTGCTCAAAATATATAATCTTTTTGATGTGTTGTTCAATTTGGTTTGCTAGTATTTTATTGAGGATTTTGCATCTATGTTCATCAGAGATATTGGCCTATAGTTTTTTTTTGTTTTTTTTTTTTCTTTTAGTGTCTTTTTGTGGTTTTGGTCTCAGGGTGAGGCTGGCCTCAGAAAATGAGTTTGGAAGTATTCCTTCCTCTTGAATTTTTTAGAGAAATTTAAGAATGATTAGTACTAACTCTTTGAATGTTTGGTAGAATTCAGCCATGAAGCCATCTGGTCCTGGGCTTTTCTTCATTGGGAAGATTTTGATTACTATTTTAATCTCCTTACTTATTAGGTCTCTTTGGGCTCTCTATTTCTTCTTAATTCAGTTTTGGCAAGTGTATTTTTCTAGGAATTGATCCATTTTTCTAGGTTATACAATATGTTCAATATATTTGGTCCTGATAGTCCCTTATAATCATTGTTATATCTGAAATACCCTTTGTAATATCTCTGCTTTCATTTCTGATTTTATTTATGTCTTTTCTCTTTTTTCTTAGTCTTACTGATTTTGTTTATTGTTTCAAAACTAACTTTTAGTTTCATTGATTTTTTTCTATTCTTTTTCATTTCTCCAGATCTTTATTATTTTTACTTCTGCTAACCTTAGGTTTCACTTCTTCTAGTTCCTTCGAGTATAAAGTTAGGGTGTTTATTTGAGATCTCTTTTCTTTTTAAATATATGTGTTCATTACTTAAATGTTTTTCTTAGTACTGCTTTGCTGTATCCTATAAGTTTTGATGAGTTGTTTTTAATTTTCCTTAGTCTCAAGATATATTTTAAATTCCCGGGGCGCGTGGGTGGGTCAGTCGTTAAGCGTCTGCCTTGGGCTCAGGTCATGATCCCAGCGTCCTGGGATGCAGCCCAGCATCGGGCTCCCTGCTCCACCGGAAGCCTGCTTCTCCCTCTCCCGCTCCCCCTGCTTGTGTTCCCGCTCTCGCTATTTCTCTCTGTATCAAATAAATAAAATCTTTTAAAAAAAAAAAGATATATTTTAAATTCCCTTTTCATTTTATCTTTCACCCAGTGATTATTCAAGAGTGTGTTTTTTAGTTTCCACATATTTGTGAATTTTCCTGTTTTGTTGTTGTTACAGACTTCTAGTTTCATTCCACTATGGTCAGAAAAGATACATGGTATGATTTCAATCTTCTCAAATTTATTAAGACTTTTTTGGTGACCTAATATGTGGATCTTTCCTGGAGAATGTTCTATGTGCACATGACAAGAATGTATGTTCTTCTGCTGTTGGGTGGAAAGTTCTGTATGTGTCTGTTAGGTCCATTTGGTCCATAGTGTTGTTCAAGTCTACTGTTTTTTGTTGATTTACTATCTAGAAGTTCTATCCAGTATTAAAGGTGGGGTATTGAAATCTCTTACTATTATTCTATTGCTGTCAATTCCTCCTTTGGAACTGTTAATATTTTCTTTATATACTTAGGTATTCTGACGTTGGGTGCATATATATTTACAAATGTTACATATTCCTGTTGATTTGACCCTTTTACCATTATGTAATGACCTTCCATGTCTCTAGAGATAATTTTTGCTTTATTTTTTTAAAGATTTTATATTTTTTCCTGAAACTATTCTTTTTTTATTATATTCAGTTAGCCAACATATAGTACATCATTAGTTTTTGATGTAGTGTTCAACAATTCATTAGTTGCATATAACACCCAGTGCTTTAGCTTTAAAGTTTACTTTGTCTGATTAGTATTACCATTCCTGCTATATTTTGGTTACCATTTGCATGGAATATCTTTTTCCATCCCTTCACATCCAGCCTATGTGTGTCTTTGAATCTAATATGAGTTTATTGTGGATAACAACAGTTGGATTCTGGTTATTTATGCATTCAGCTACTCTGTGTCTTTTTATTGGGGACTTAGTCCATTTACATTTAAAATGATTATTGATAGAGGATTTACTATTGCCACTTTGTAAATTATCTGTCAGTTTTGTAGTTATTTTGTCCCTCTTTTTCTCTTTTGCTGTTTTCCCTTGTGTTTTGTTGTTGTTGTTTTGTATTGATAGGTTTTGACTCCTTTCTCTTTATGTGTATAACTTCTATTGCTATTTTCTTTGTGTTTACCAAGGGGTTTACATAAAATATCTTATGTCTATTTTAAGCTTATAATACCTTGTGATAAATTGCACAAGAACTCTTAAATTTCAGGGCGCCTGGGTGGTTCAGTCAGTTGAGCGTCTAATTCTTGGTTTCAGCATGGGTCATGATCTCATGGATTATGAGATGGAGTCCTGTGTGTGGCTCCCCAGTCAACGGGGAGTATGCTTGGAAATTCTCTCCCTCTGACCCTCCCCCCCCCTTCTCTCTCTATCTCTCTCTCACATACATACACATGAATAAATAAATCTTTTTTAAAAAGAACTGTTAACTCTCTTTTTCTTATTTAAATTCAATTTAATTAACATATAGTGTACTATTAGTTCGAGACATAAAATTTAGTGATTCATCACTTGCTCATTCCATCAAGTGTCCTGCTTAATGCCTATCACCCAGTTACCCCATCCCCCACCCACCCCCCCTCCAGTAACCATTTGTTTCCTATAGTTAAGAGTCTCTTATGAGGGCACATTCTGCATGGAGCACTGGGTGTTATGCACAAACAATGAATCATGGAATACTACATCAAAAACTAATGATGTAATGTATGGTGATTAACATAACAATAAAAATTTTTTTAAAAAAGAGTCTCTTATGTTTTGTCTCCCTCTCTGCTTTCATCTTATTTTATTTTTCCTTCCCTTCCCCTATGTTCATCCATTTTGTTTCTTAAAGTCCACATATGAGTGAAATCATATCGTATTTGTCTTTCTCTGACTGACTTATTTCACTTAGCATAATACCCTCTAGTTCTGTCCATGTCATTGCAAATGGCAAGAGTTTGTTCTTTTTGATGGCTGAGTAATATTTCATTGTATGTATGTGTGTATCTTCTTTATTCATTCATCTGTCAATGGACATCTGGACTCTTTCCATAGATAGTTATTGTGGACACTGCTGCTATAAACATTGAAGTACATGTGCCCCTTCAAATCACTATGTTTGTATCCTTTGGATAAATACCTAGTAGTGCAATTGCTGGGTCATAGGGTAGCTCTTTTTTAAACTTTTTTGAGGAAGCTCCATTCTGTTTTCCAGACTGGCTGCACCAGCCCCATTCCCACCAACCATGTGAGACAGTTCCCCTTTTTCCACATCTTCGCCAACATCTGTTGTTTCCTAACTTGTTAATTTTAGCCATTCTGACTGGTGTGAGGTGGTATTTCATTGTGGTTTTGATTTGTATTTCCCTGTTGTGATGTGGAGCCTTTTTTCATCTGTCTGTTGGCCATTTGTATGTTTTCTTTGGAAAAATGTCTATTCATGACTTCTGCTCATTTCTTGACTGGATTTTTTGGGTTTTGGGGTGTTAAGTTTGAGAAGTTCTTTATAGATTTTGGGTACTAGCCCTTTGTCTGATAAGACATTTGAAAATATCTTCTCCCATTCTGTAGGTTGCCTTTTAGTTTTGTTGACTGTTTCTTTTGCTGTGCAAAAGCTTTATATCTTGATGAGGTGCAAATAGTTCATTTTTGCTTTTGTTTCCCTTGCCTTTGAAGACATGTCTAGCAAGAACTTGCTGTGGCTGAGGTCAAAGAGGTTGCTGCCTGTGTTCTTCCTCTAGGATTTTGATGGATTCCTGTCTCACATTGAGGTCTTTCATTCATTTTGAGTTTATTTTAGTGTATGGTATAAGAAAGTGGTCCAGTTTCATTCTTCTACATGTGGCTGTCCAATTTGCCCAGCACCATTTATTGAAGAGGCTGTCTTTTTCCCGTTGGATATTTTTTCCTGCTTTGTCAAAGCTTAGTTAACCAGAGAGCTGAGGGTCCATTTCTGGGTTCTCTATTCTGTTCCATTGATCTATGTGTCTGTTTTTATGCCATTACCATACTGTCTTGATGATTACAGCTTTGTAATACAGCTTGAAGTCCAAAATTGTAATGCCTCCAGCTTTGGTTTTCTTTTTCAACATTCCTTTGGCTATTCCGGGTCTTTTCTGCCTCCATATGAATTTTAGGGTTGTTTGTTCCAGCTCTGTGAAAAATGTTGATGGTATTTTGATAGGAATTGCATTGAATGTATAGATTGCTTTGGGTAGCATAGACATTTTCACAATATTTGTTCTTCCAATCTATGAGCGTGGAATGTCTTTCCTTTTCTTTGTGTCTTCCTCAATTTCTTTCATAAGTGTTCTATAGTTTTCAGAGTACAGATCCTTTACTTCTTTGGTTAGGTTTATTCCTAGGTATCTTATGGGTTTTGGTGCTATTGTAAATGGGATCAATTCCTTAATTTCTCTTTCTTCAGTTACGTTGTTAGTGTATAGACATGCACCTGATTTCTGTGCATTGATTTTGTAACCTGCCACACTGCTGAATTCCTGTATGAGATCTAGCAATTTTTGAGTGGAGTCTTTTTGGGTTTTCCACTTGGAGTATCATGCCTTCATCGAAGAGTGAGAGTTTGCCTTCTTCTTTGCCAATTTGGATGCCTTTTATTGCTTTTTGTTCTCTGGTTGATGAGGGTAGGACTTCTAGTACTATGTTGAACAAAAGTGGTGAGAGTGGACATCCCTGTCGTGTTTCTGACCTTAGGGGAAAAGTTCTCAGTGGCAGGAGCAAACTTCAGCACAGCTTGCTGGCCAGTATTCCTAGAGGGTAAGACACTGACATCAGCCAGGTTTTCAGTGGCAGCATTGGCATGAGCTGTCAGCAGGAACTTCTCAGGTTCTCTTAAGATTTATGATATAGATGCTATCACTTTTCCTTTTGTAGATGTTCTGCTCCATTTGGAAGTCAAAGTTGGTGCCACATCTTCCTTCTTCATTTGCAGGACATCAAGGGCTCCAGACATTATGAAAGTTTTCCTTTAAGTTATGACAGTATCTCCTCTCTGGCTTGCATGGAAAAGCTGGCCATTATTTCTTTGAATAAACTTTCTGCCCCTTCTCTGTCTCTCTCTGTTTTCTGGGACTCCCATAGTGCAAATATCGGTACACTGGTGGTATCTCATAAATCCCTTAAATTATCATCCCTCTTTTTCATTCTTTCTTCTTCTCTGGATGATTCCCACTGGCTTGTCTTTGAGTTCACTGATCCTTTCTTGTATGTCATTTGGTCTGATGTTGATCCCTGTTGTTGAATTTTCAGTTCAGTTATCAGATTCTTCACCTCTGTGATTTATGTTTCATATTTTTAATATTTTATCTCTTTGTTGAAATTCTCACTTTGTTCATGTACTGCTCTCCTGACCTCAGTGAGCATCTTTATGACCATTATTTTGAATTCTCTGTCAGGTAAATCATTTATCTCCATCCCATTAGGGTCAGTTTCTGGAGATTTATCTTGTTCCTTTTTTGTTCTTTTATTTCTTGTTCTTCATTTTCCTTGGCTCTTTGAATTGTTTTCTACCCATTATATAAAACAGCTATCTCTCCTAGTCTTAACAGACTGGGCTTGTGGAAGCTAATAGGAGATAACCCTTGCCAATCAGCCCAGCTAGAGATATGGGTGCCTCTCCAAGCTTTGTCCTTGTCCAAACTGCCATCTTTGTTCTTAGTGGTCCCTGGGAGATTAGGTTATGCCAAGTTTCATCAGTGCTCTGAAGGCAGGGGGAAGGTGCACACCCTATTCAGGCTCTTGGAGTACTACAAAGTGCCTGCCCCATCAGCTCCTAGATGCAAGATAATTAGAATCCTAATCTTCAGGCAGCAACTGGGTAAGTTGGAATGTTAGGTACACAGTCTAGCCCCTTTTAGGGAGAAACAAATAACTGGGTGCTTTTGCCTGCTCTCTCTGTCCCTAGCCAGGGGGAATAGCTGCTGGGAGTGCTTGTGTGCCTATTTAAAGCCACCTCTTTGGTCTCTGTGGTCCTAGGGGACTAGCAAATGCTGAAGACCATTAGCTCGAGAGTTAGCTGATTTAGAAGCCAGTTCCATAGGTGGCAGCTGTAAAAGTTGGGGTGCTAGATATGTGGACAAATTCCTTTCACAGAGAAGCTAGAAACTTGATTTTATCATTAGAGGAAGCCATAGAGAGAAGGCACAGGAAATGCCTGCATACTCATTCAGGCTCCTGAAAGACTACTAATTACCTGTCCTCTAAGCTCCCAAATGCAGACTAAGTGGAAGCACAACTCTCAGGCAGCAGTTGGGAAATTTTCAGTCTAACCCATTACAGGGAGACTATGGGAACAAGATGTTTTTCCCCTTTCCCTCTGCACTGAGCCTGAGTGTATAGCCACAGCAAATGATTACATGCTTATTTAAAATCACCTCCTTGGGGTGCCTGGGTGGCTCAGTCATTAAGCGTCTGCCTTCAGCTCAGGTCATGATCCCGGGGTCCTGGGATCGAGTCCCACATCGGGCTCCCTGCTCAGCAGGGAGTCTGCTTCTCCCTCTGACCCTCCCCCTTCTCATGTGCTCTCTCTCATTCTCTCTCTCTCAAATAAATAAATAAAATCTTAAAAAAACATAAAAATAAATAAAAAAATAAAAATAAAAAATAAATAAAATCACCTCCTTGACTCTTAATTATAGAGAACAATCTGATGGTTACCAAAGGGGAGTTGGGGGTGGGGAAGTGGCTCAAACAGGTGATGGAGATTAAGGTGTACCCTTGTCCTGATGAGCACCAGGTGATGTATGGAACTGTTGAATTACTACACTGTACACCTGAAACTAATATAACACTGTATGTTAACTAACTGGAATTAAAATAAAAACTAAAATAAAATAAATTTTAAAAATAAAATAAAATAAATAACATCTTTGCTTTCTGTGGTCCTGGAGACAAATAAATGTCAAGCCATGCCAGCTCTCAGAGCTGGGTAATTTGTGATCCAGTCCCTTAGGTGGCAGGCATAGAAGTTGAGGAATTAGATATGTGGCCCTGGGCGCCTACCTAGCTCAGGTGGTGGAGCATGTGACTCTTCTCTCTAGGTTGTGAGTTTAAGTCCCACATTGGGTGTACAGATTACCAAAAAGTAAACTTAAACAAAAATGTTTACTTCTTATAGGGTGACTTCCAACTTAGCAACCGCACTTACTAAGGTCACAATGACTTCCCCTCTGTCTTAGTTGGCTAACTTCTCTCCATTCTTCAGGTTTTAGTTAAAAATAAATAAATAAATAAAAAGATGTGTGACCCGAAGCTTTCACTCCTCAGGGAGAGGCTAGAAGTTGGGATTCCCTCCTAACTGTAAGGCACTATGCTAGGAGTAGGATATATGGAACAAGTGTTTCTCAGCTTTTCCTACCCATTTTGATGTGGGTATTTTCTGTCACCCAACATGTAGGAGTGTCTTAATTTTTTTCTGTATTTCTCTCAGAAGTATTTGAACCATACGCATCTGTTTATTTGGTGCATCCATGGAGAGGGAAAGTGAGGAGCTTCCTATTCCACCATCTTGCTGACATCATCCCAGCTTTTTATATGTTTAAAAGTCTTTTGCATTTCCTTTCCTATGAATAGTCTATTTACATCCTTTATACATCTTTAAATTATTGACATTTTTCTTTATTTTTGAGTTCTTCATATATTATCATTTTCTGCAATATGAGTTTCAAATATATTTTGTGTTTGCTTCTTGACTTGGCTCATACTGTTTTTGTCCTGCAAAAATGTTTAGTTAAGTAAATATATCACTCTTTCTCTCTTATAGCCACTTAATTCCTAGTCATTGTTAGAGTAAAACTCATTAGCCAAAGATCACTAGAAACACACCTGTAAGGGCGCCTGGGTGGCTCAGTCAGTTAAGCATCTGCCTTCCGCTCAGGTCATGATCCCAGGGTCTGGGGTAGAGCCCTGAGTCGGGCTCCCTGCTCAGTGGGGGATCTGTTTCTCCCTTTCTCTCTCCCTCAGCCTCTCCCCCTGCTCATGCTCACTCTCTTGCTCTCTCAAATAAATACAATCTTTAAATAAAAAAAAAGAAACTTACCTGTAGTCAAAAATATTAAGTTTATTTACCTAACTGCAGCAAAGGGAAATGCACAACAGAGGAACTAGAGGGGTCTCAGTAAGAGGAGAGGGGATTATTACAAGATTTGGGTTTGTGCTGGGAATTAGAAAGAATCAGAGATTGGAAGCTGTCAAGAAGTATGGGAAATTAGTGATTATTGGTATTTCCAGCCAGAGGCAGAAAGATTAAAGCAAGGTTAGAGATGTCATTAGAAAAATAAAAGCAGCAATCACATATGTTAGCCAGAGGAGAGAGTTGCTTAGTTATTTTTGTGATTGGAGAATATCCTTGTTTCTGTCTCATTTCAGACAAAGTTATGGAGTGGTCATATTTCAATCTTGTTCCACCACAGTTAAGGAGGTGCCGTGTTTAATTATTGTTCCTAGTCTATAAGAATTGTTTATGTTTTGCCTAGGATACCATATGTGTCCAAGATAGATTTCCTGTTAGATGAATCATGTTAAGAAAGTAGTCATTTATTTTCATTTTTGAGTGCTTTTGAGTATTAAATTATGTCAAATACATTTTCACCATCTATGAAGAAAGTTATACTATTTTTTCCTTTTATCTCTTAATAGGATAAACTTATATAAATTTTCTGATATTAATCCATCATTGCACCCTGAAATAAATTCCAGTTGTTCCTAAGAGATTGTATCAGGAGGCTGCTGAATTTCTATAGTTATTTTTTTAGGAGTTTACATCAATATTCAGAAGTGAGATCAGACTTTTATATCCAGCAAAACTATCCTTTAAAAGTAAAGGTAGTTTTGGGGGACCTGGGTGGCTCAGTCATTTGGGTGTCCAACTCTTGATTTCAGCTCAGGTCATGATCTTAGGGTCATGAGATTGAGCCCCATATTGGGCTCTGCACTGAGTATGAAGCCTGCTTAGGATCCTCTCTCTCTCCCTCTCCTAAAATAAAAAGAAAAAATAAATTCACACGCAAAATAAATAAATAAATAAATAAATTCACATATATAAGTGATGATTTTCAGAATAAGAGAATTCAATGTTACAGTAAAAGGGCAAAGATTGACAGTTGGATAAAAATAAAGAAAGAAAATTTAAACTATATCCTCCTTACAATGGGCATATTTTAAAACATAAGGAAAGTTTGAAAGTAAATGAAGAGAAAAAGATATGCTGTGCTCATACTAATCAAAAGAACAGGGATAGCTATATTAATATTAGGTAAAACTTTATAGCAGAAATCATTACTAGCATTAGAAAAGTGTAACTACATAATTTTTATCAAAAAGCCAGTTAAAAATGTTAGGTGTCTAAGAATATAGTCTCAAAATATATAAAGCATAAAAAGGAGAAGGAATTCAAGAAGAAATAGACATTCATGGTCACAGTAGATAATTTTAACATATTTCTCTCTCATTGTGATAGAAAAAGGACATTAAAAATCATTAATGCTGTATAATGTTTGAATAAAACAATTAGTAGACTAAATCTAAAGAAATATATAAAGCATTGTATACCCAACAACTAAAGAATGATGATATTTTTTCATATACACAGGAATATTTATTTAGTAGAACTGCTCATATGTTGATTAAGGCAAGTCTCAATAAATTTCAAAGATATAAAAAGATATATAAATAGTTATTTATAAAAGATACCATTAGAACAATACAAACCTTTGTAAATACTGGAATGAAAAAAAGGGAATAAATCCCAGTCATATAAATAAATATAAATAGATCTAAACCACCCATTGTAAAAAAAGATTTTAAAATTGCAATTCCAAATAAAAGTCAAATTCATGCTAACCTCAAGACACTCCTTATGCAATGATTCAGAAATATTGAAAATAAAATGGGAAGAGTATGAAATTAGGAGTCTCAGCCTTAATATAAAACAAGGTGGAATTCAAACCTAAGAGCATCAAAAGTTACCCAAAAAAAAGGCATTAATACTAAAATATAACATTTATAATCGAGATAGAAAAGTTATGAATATTTCTGTACCAAATGACAGGCAACCTCTGTAAGGCAGAAATTACAGGAGATATGAGAAAAAAAAACCATATAATACATGAGATGTTTAATTCTCTTCTTTTAGTCCAAGATAGATTATGTCAGTAGAGAATAAACATGGACAAAGAATACATAAGTGATAAAGTCAATTTGGTAAACATGATCAATATCTGTCTAATTCTATATCCTTCAAAAATAATTCATTTGTGAATATGACCATTTTTGCATACATTTAAAAATACATATATGTTCTCTGATTGTAACTGAATAAAACAAGAAAAAACAAAATCAGAATATGAAAACACCCTCCCTCCCTTTTGAAATTTCTTAAAGATTATTTTTTTCTTTGTAATTAATCTCTACACCTGACATGGGTCTTAAACTCACTACCCTGAGATCAAGAGTCACACACTCCACCAACTGAGCCAGCCAGGCGCCCCCTACCCCTTTTGAAATTTAAAAAATAATTTTAGGTGATTCTTGCTTTCAATCAAGAATTACAAAAATTTCTAGAAAATAATGAAAATATTATTTATCAGAAACTATGAGATGTAATAAACAACTACTGGGAGAATAATGTGTATATACATTATACACTCATTTCAGTAAGAAAGAAAAAAAAGGGGTGCCTGGATGTCTCAGTCAGTTAAGCATCTGCCTTTGCTCAGGTCATGATCTCAGCATCCTAAGATTGAGCCCAGAGTTGGGCTTCCGGCCCGGCAGGGAGCCTGCTTCTCCCTCTCTGTCCGCCTGCTTGTGCTCTCTCTCTTTATCATATAAATAAATGAAATCTTAAAAAAAAAGAAAAAGAGGGGCGCCTGGGTGGCTCAGTCGTTAAGCGTCTGCCTTCGGCTCAGGTCATGATCATAGTGTCCTGGGATCGAGCCCCGCATCAGGCTCCCTGCTCGGCGGGAAGCCTGCTTCTCCCTCTCCCACTCCCCCTGCCTGTGTTCCCTCTCTCGCTGTGTCTCTCTCTGTCAAATAAATAAAATCTTTAAAAAAAAAAAAAAGAAAGAAAAAGAAACAACTGAAACACATGACTCATTAAAAAAATGAATGGAAGGAAAATATATAAAAATGTACACAAGTACATAAATTAATAACTAAAAATATAAAGCCAGCTAACCAACAATTAAATCAAGACAACTAGAACTTCATAAAAATAAAGAAATGGGTAAACCTGCCCCCACAAAAGGAGATATAAATACTTTCAAAAAAATGATAAGTTAGTGCTGCTATAAACATTGGAGTGCATGTATCCCTCTGAAATAGTATTCTTCTATTCTTTTGGTAAATACCTAGTAGTGCAATTACTGGATCATATTTTTAACTTTTTGAGCAACTTCTGTACTGTTTTCCAGAGTTGCTGCACCTGTTTGTATTCCCGCCAGCAGTGCAAGGGTCCCCCTTTCTCCACATCCTCGCCAACACCTGTTGTTTCCTGTGTTGTTGATTTTAGCCATTCAGACAGGTGTGAGGTGGTATCTCATTGTAGTTTTGATTTGTATTTCTCTGAGGATCAGTGATGTCATAGCAACATTATCTACAATTGCCAAATTATGGAAACAGCCCAACTGTCCATCAAATGGTGAATGGATAAAGAAGATGTGTGTGTGTGTGTGTGTGTGAGCGTGCACAATGGAATATTACTCAGCCATAAAAAAATGAAATCTTGCCATTTGCAACAACATGGATGGAGCTAGAGAATATTATGCTAAGCAAAACAAATCAGTCAGAGAAAGACAAATACCATATGATTTCACTCATATGTGGAATTTAAGAAACAAAACAAATGAACAAAGGGGGAAAAAATAGGCAAACCAAGAGACAGACTCTTACCTATAGAGAACAAATTGATGGTTACCAGAGGAGAGGTGGGTGGGAGAATGGGTGATGGGGATTAAGGAGTGTATTGTTGTGATGAGCACTGGGTATTATACGGAAGTGTTGAATCATTATATTGTATACCTGAAACTGATATTACACTGTATGTTAACTCACTGGAATTTATTTTTTTTAAAGATTTTATTTATTTGACAAAGAGAGACACAGTGAGAAACACAAGCAGGGGGAGTGGGAGAGGGAGAAGCAGGCTTCCCGCTGAGCAGGGCGTCCTATGCGTGGTTGGATCCCAGGACCCTAAGGACCATGACCTGAACCAAAGGCAGACGCTTAATGACTGAGCCACCCAGGCGCCCCGCTAACTGGAATTTAAATAAAAACTTTTAAAAAAATAAATAAGAAACACAAAGTATAAAAAAAAAGAAACAAAAAGCACTTGAATTCCATGCAAATAAAATTTAAATTTTTTATAAGATTTTATTTAATTTTTATTTGAGAGAGAGAGAGCACGTGGAGGAGCAGAGGAAGAGGGACAAATAGACTCCACAATGAGCATAGAGCCTAATGTGGGGCTTGACCCCATGACCCTGAGATCATGACCCAAACCAAAACCAAGAATCAGACACTCAACCAATTGAGCCACCCAGGTGCCCCAATAAAATTTAAATTTTTAACGGAACTCATAACTTTCTAACTACAAAAAAAAATATTAAAACTGATGTCAGAAGAAATAGAAAATAGAAAACTGAAACTTTCACAATTTTTATAGAAATAAACTTGTCAAAGATTCACTCTTCAATGAAATAAGAAAAGTCCCAGATGGCTTCATAGAGGGTGTTCCATAAGCTTTTAAAAAAGTAGATAACCCTCGGTGGCTCAGTCGGTTAAGCGTCTGCCTTCAGCTCAGGTCATGATCCCAGGGTCCTGGGATCGAGTCCCTCATCGGGCTCCCTGCTCAGGGGAGAGCCTGCTTCTCCCTCTCCCTCTGCCCCTCCCCCTGCTTGTGCTCTCACTCCCTTTCAAATAAATAAATAAAATCTTTTTTAAAAAATAAAGAGCAGATAAGAACAATGGTATTTAAATGTTCAGATCCTAGAAAAATTAAAACTGAACAATATAAAATAAAAATATACTTAAAAATAAAGTTTACATATAAGTGAGATCATACTGTGTCTTTCTCTGTCTGACTTATTTCATGTAGCATAATACCCTTAAGGTCCATCCATGTTGTCACAAATGTCAGAATTTCTATATTTTTTATGGCTGAATAATATTTCATTATATAGATATACCATATTTTCTTTATCCATTCAATCATCATTGGACTCATGTTTTCATGTCTTGGCTATTGTAAACAATGCTGCAATGAACAGCAGATACCTTTTTTAGTTAGTGCAGATATCTTTTTGAGTTAGTGTTTGTGTTTCCTTCAGATAAATACCCAGAAATGGAATTAGTGGATCATATGGTAGTTCTATGTTTAATCTTTTGAGGAACCCCCAAACTGTTTTCCCTACTGGCTGTACCAATATATATTCCCACCAGCAGTGCACAGGTTTCCCTTTTCTCCACATCCTCACCAACATTTTTTTATCTCTTGTCTTTTTTATAATAGCCATTCTAATAGGTGTGAGGTGTTTGTATTTCACTCATTATTAGTGATACTGAGCACCTTTTCATGTACCTGTTGGTCATCTGGATGTCTTCTTAAAAAAATATCTGTTCAGATCCATTTTTTAATCAGATTGTTTGTTTGCTATTGAGTTGTATAAGTTTTTTATGTATTTTGGATATTAAACCCTTATCAGATATATAATTTGCAAATATTTTTTCCCATTCAGTAGGTTACCCTTTCATTTTATTCATGGTTTCCATTGCTGTGCAGGAGCTTTTTAGTTTGATGTTGTCTGACCTATTTTTGTATTTTTTATGTATATAAAGACACATGTATGATATATATCATATAATTCTTATCTATGAGAGTGTTGGCCTGATAGACGTTCCTTGGCCATTACTGGAAATAAAATCCTATATATTATTTTAATTGATTTAATAGAAGAGTTCTTTCCTAATGATATTTAAATAGGCAACTTCCTCTAACAAAATTCTGTCTTGGGTACATAGGAGTGCACACTGGATATGTGTTGATAATTCCAGTTAGAGATGTTAGTATTCCATCTTACTACAGTGGGTTCCACCTAGAAAAGAAATAATCCTTGTTGGGAGCTCTTTGGGTATCAAACCTTCTTAGCAACATGGGCTAGAAAACCAGGTTTTCTATCTCATCCATTTAACTATATGCTCAGTGGAATAATTGACTTGGGTCTATTCTTATGATTACTCTCTTGATTCAGATTAGGTCAAGAATTGGCTACTGTCCTCAAGATGACCCCATGCTCAACCACATGACAGGTCAGGAAATGCTGATGATGTATGCCAGGCTTCAAGGGGTCCCTGAGCCAGACATTTACAAGTATGTGGAAACCTTTTTGTATGCAATGCACCTGGAAACAAATGCTGATGAGTTTGTCCACATATACAGGTCAGACATAATGCTGTTGCAGTTAAACTGCCTACTTGTGTTTCTACTGTTTAGAATGAATGCCTGCAAACTCAACCTGATCTATCCGTCACACAGGGGCAATGACTGTGAAATAGCCTAATGTCCTGTCAGGGTTCAGATGTCAGGAATGAGGCAGATTCCACTTATATGAATTTAACCTTTTGCAGACATAAGCTGTAGACTTTGCATTTCATAAAAAAGTACCTTCATCCTTACGTCTTTATTGTTTTTTCTTTCCCCAAAACAAAATTGTTTTACCAATAATGATGCTGAAATAAATTACCAAGGAAAAAGTCATTTCAATGAAAATGAATTGATATATACATCTGGACTTGGGCTTGCTGCTGCTTTGTGAGTCATATCAAATCAGCATTCTGTATACATGAGCTAATTCCTATGAATTAATGACATGTGTACCCTTATCTTCTTTCTCCTCTACTTTCTCCTTTGACAATAAAGTGAAGGAAACAGACGTAGACTGAATACTGCTATTGCCCTAATGGGAAAGTCCTCAGTTGTCTTCCTGGATGAGCCATCTACTGGCTTAGACCCAGTAGCCAGGCATCTGCTGTGGGACACAATTACATGGATGTGTAGAAGAGGCAAAGCTATCGTTATAACTTCCCACAGGTATGACCCTTTGGGAAGCTTGGTTGAAAGTTAAAAAAAGTATAGGAGGGCCTTAGGTGGAGCCAGAAATAAAGACAGTGAATGCTTAAATATATGAGCTACATAGGAAAGACTGTAGGTAGAGGCTAATTCTTGACTGATGCCAAGAATCCTCAGTTGAATTCAGTAGTCCAGAAATGACAGAAGATAGGAAGTTAAGGAACTTTTCCTATTGTTATTTAGGAACCAACTGCTTTGAATCTTAAGATCTCCTCTTCCAAAATATGGTCTCAGTGGTGATTATCTGCATTACCAAGCTTTCCTACTGCAACTATTACTTTATCATCTTAGCTCTGTTTGGAGATATGGAATTTGCCTGCTGAAAGGCAATATCTTCAACAATATCTCCTTTGTGCCCTTAGCATGGAAGAATGTGAGGCCCTCTGTACCAGACTGGCCATTATGGTAAAGGGGAGGTTCAAGTGCCTGGGCAGTCCTCAGCACCTCAAGAACAAGTTTGGTAATGCATACACTCTGACAGCAAAGATTAAGTTTGGAAACAATGAAGATAAACTAGAAGCATTCAAAGAATTCATGGCAGCAACTTTCCCAGGTAATGTAGGCAGGGCTTCCTTGTGATGACTGTGTTAAGTTTTTACATTGTTCTGCTTCATAACCTTTTAGTTATGCATTTGCATTTGGAATAATTTCTCTATGATTTCTCCATGATCTCCATGGAGATCTCTCCATTTCTCCAATGATCTCCATGATTTCTTAGTGTATACTTTCTCAAAATAGTAGAGGCTCTCGCCAGTCTATTATGGGAATCAACGAGTACGACAAACCTGTTCATATGTATTCCTCTAGAATTAAATTATTGAGATTAAGCCTTTTTTTACCCTTGATAATTCTTTTTTTAAGATTTTATTTGAGGGGCACCTGAGTGGCTCAGTCGTTAAGCGTCTGCCTTCAGCTCAGGTCATGGTCCCAGGGTCCTGGGATCGAGTCCCACATCAGGCTCCCTGCTCAGCGGGAAGCCTGCTTCTCCCTCTCCCACTCCCCCTGCTTGTGTTCCCTCTCTCGCTGTGTCTCTCTCTGTCAAATAAATAAATTTTAAAAATCTTTAAAAAAAAAAGATTTTATTTGATTGTTTGATTTATTTGTTTGTTTATTTATTTATTTATTTGCGAGAAAGAGCATGAAAGAGAGAGAGAGAGCACGAGCAGGGGGGAGTGGTAGAGGGAGAAGGAGAAGCAAACGCCCCGCCAAGCAGAGATCCTGATGCAGGACTCAATCCCAAGACCCTGGGACTGTGACCTGAGCCAAATGCAAACACTTAACCAACTGAGCCATCCAGGTGCCCTCCCTTGATAATTCTTTAAGGTTTCCTCTTGACCATGTATCTTCTGCCTTTCCTTGGTCCCTGAGACAGGCAATGCTTATGAAATGCAAGCTAGAATAATAAACTTCCTTTACTCCTTTCAAGGAGATAATCTGGATGTGTAACACACAATGTGTAACAATCATTCTGCTTTTGTGGCTAAATTCAGTAAGTGCCTCTCTGTGCTCATGGTACAGAGTCATTTACAGCCAGCTCTATTTACTTCCATTCCCACTACTTTATTCGAATCATTAAGCAGAGACATGGTATGACTTTTAAGAATTTTTACTTCCTTAGTCTCCAGCTTGAGTGATCGCTCTATCAATAGTGTGGTGCCCAGATGGTCAGGATACAAGATTAAATACATGGAGGATATAACAATGATAAAGCAGTAAATGGTATTGGACTGCACCAAGGAAGTCACAGTAAGAATAGAAAGGGAAGGAACCACTATGTGGGAAAGATCATTAATTCGGTATTAACTATATCAATTATACCTAGATATCCAGATAAATATGTCTGTTGGGCAGCTGAATATTCATTTAATCATTCATTCATATGATAAAGATTTATGAAGTGCTTATTGCATGCAGTGCTGAAGTTATGGAATTAACCACACAGTATCATATATGCTGTCTTTCAAATGTTGTATTTCTTTCTTTTCTCCTTTTCTGGATTTATGTACATTATCCAGAAAAGGAGAGAAGAAAGAAAATAGTTGCTCTTTTTATAGCATGGCAGATTATACTCTCAGAAAGTTTCTTCTATTAAATAAAAATACATACAGGAAACATTAAGTAAAATTGCTTTTTAATGATTTGCTTAGACTCATAAAGAAAATGAGAACAATTCAAAAAAACAAAACAGAACAGAAAAACTCATCAAGCTGAAACTTGATAGTAAAAATTTAAAAATGCAAAAGTGGATTTGCCTGAAGCAAATTCCAATACCAGTACTGAGATAGGAGGTGAAACTTTGGACTCACAGCAATATTGGGCAGCTTAACCTAAGATTCCCATAATAAGCAAGGACTTTCAAAAATGAGCAGATGCTTTGGTTTCCAGCCCAGCATGTAAGAAGGTTGGAAATTGCCACTCTGTCCTAACAACTAAAAAGCTGAACAAACTGAAAAATCAATAAACTCTTCTAGAATCTAAAAGAGAGATGATGAAACAGGGCAAACCACTGCAGCCAAGATCAAAGAGAAAGGCAAATACAGGGACTCCTGGCTTACCAGAGTGGAGACTTACAAGCAGAAACCACAGTGGTAACCAGGCCAGGATATGAAACCCTGAACTGTAACTGAATTGCTAGGTGTGCTGTGTGGATAATTCTGAGAGGTAAAAACTCCAGGGAAGGCAATCATGGGGGATTTCTACAACCAGACTACCACAGTAAATATCAGAGAAAAACCCTGCATATTTCTCACAGGGAGAAGGGAAGAGGAATCATTTTGAAGTATACCAGACAGCTCTTTTCTTTGTAACAAGGCCTGCCCTCAGGAGGAAACTAGTTAAACTAAACCCAACTGGATAAAGTATTATCAGAGCCTAACTGACCTTGAAGAAGGGAAATACCCAACTTCAGCCATCTTTTTCCACATAAGGGAGGAGAAAAAAGCTGGGAAACTCTTACAATCCAGAGGCATAGGCCCCGTAAAAGAGTGAGAGTTACATAGGCTATAGAACACTTCCCCTCCAGAACACCACATTAGGGAAGATTACTAATGACCTAACTACAGCATTTCCTTTTTCCCAAGAAGTCTAGCTATCAAGAAAAAATTACAAAGCATACAAAAAGGCAAAAAACACAATTTGAAGAGACAAAACAAGCATTAGAACCAGACACAGCAAGGATGTTGGAATTATCAGACCAGTAACTGAAAACAACTATGATTAATATGCCCAGGGCTATAATGGATACAGTAGACAGCAGGTAAGAACAGATGGGCAATATAAGCAGATAGATGGAAATCCTGAGAAAGAACCAAAAAATTATGCTGGAGATCAAAAACACTATAATAGAAATGAAGAATGCATTTGATGGACTTATTAGTAGACTGGACCTGGCTGAGGAAAGAATCTCTGAGCTGGAGGATGTATCAATAGAATCACGAAAAAACAAAAAGCAAAGGAAACAAAAACAAACAAACAAACAAAAAAACGAAAACAAAAAACAGAACAAAACATGCAGACCGTAGGACAACTACAAAAGGTGTAACATATGTATAATGGGAATACCAGAAGAAAAAAAGAGAAACAGAAGAAATATTTGAAACCATAATGACTGAGAATCTCCCCCAAATTAATGTCAACACCAAACCACAGATCAAGGAAGCTTAGAGAACATCAACAGGATAAGTGCAAAACAAACAAAAAACCACACCCAGGCACATCATTTTTCAACTACAGAAAATCACAGAAAAAGAAAAAATCCTGAAAGAAACTGGAGGAGAAAGACCCCTTATCTATAGAGAAACAAAGATAACAGTCACATCCAACTTCTCCTCAAAAACCATGCAACTACGGGTGCCTGGGTGGCTCAGTCAGTTAAGCGTCTACCTTTGGCTCAGGTCATGATCTGAGGGTCCTGGGAGTGAGCAGTCTGCTTCTCCCTCTCCCTTTGCCCCTCCCTAATTCATGCTCACTCTCTCTCTCTCTCTCTCAAATAAATAAAATCGTTTAAAAAAAAATGCAAGCAAAGAGTGAAGTGAAATATTTAAAGTGTTGAGAAAAATAAAACTACCAACATAGAATTCTGTACCTAGAGAAATTACCCTTTGTTGTGAAGGAGAAATAAAGACTTTGCCAGATAAGAAAAGAAAAAAATTGAGGGAATTTTTTGCCAGTAGACCAGCCTTGCAAGATATGTTAAAAGAAGTTCTTTAGAGAGAAGGAAAATGATACAGGTCAGAAACTCAGATCTACATTAACAAAGAAAGAGCACCAGAGAAGGAATAAGTAAAGATAAAAATGAAAACTTTAATTTTTCTAATTCTTATTTGATCTAAAAGACAAAAATTTGTTCAAAGTAATAATAGAGTGATGTAATCAAAATGGCCAAATAGGAGTTTTCTGTCTTCTCCACAAAGAACATCAATTTTGACAGTCACCCACATGCAAAAGCCCCTTTGTGGAAGTTAGAGAGTCAAGTAGAGAAGTTCCAGCACATCGGTAAGCAGAAAAATCCAAGATTGGTCATACTGATGAGGGTAAGAGAAATAATTTCATTTTACCAGTGTCACCCTGACCACAACGTGGCACATCTCAGTGCCTAGAGAAACCTTCTTTGCCTATAATTTCCCCATGAGGGAAAGTAAGAGTGAATGAGTAAGTATCTGGCTTCCCAAGTTGTGAGGGACACTGGCAAAGAGATCCACTTTTTTCTTGCTCCATCCAGAATACTGAGATGCATTGCATGACTGGGGCAGGGACAAGCTAGGAGAACAGCAGCAGCCAAGACTCTCAGAAGTCATCAAAGGGATGCAGATCCTACAAATCACTTTGAAGACCCCATCAAAAAGCCTGCCAATGAGCTGCTGTTAACACCTTGACTACAGTTCCCCCTAACTGGTCCACAAACACCAATGATACTCCATGCAAGTCACCCACACAAAATCCATATCCTGTGGCTGGCTCCCTATGTGCAACTCCAGGGTGTCAAGAGTGAGCCTTTGCAGATGACTGGTGTGCACACAGAGAAAGCTGGTCCAAATCTATGGGGTTGGAAGAAGGTACACAAATTTGAGCATTCAGCATCATGCTATGGAAAGCAAATAATATACTCTCATCACCTAGCCTAGCATAGCAGGATTGACAGAAGTCAAAGTCTTAATAATTCACTTCCAAGAGGGAACAAGTAGTATGAAGCAAGCATACCCATTGAAAGGGTCTGAGAAAGCCTCAGAATCCCTAACTGGTTGATAAAAGGTATTTTCTTCCTGAAAGCAGTCAGAAAAGACTGGAAGAGGTGACTGCTACTTCAGATGTAAAGACTCAGACTCAAAGTGAAGGGATGAATAAAGATGCTCCATGCAAATAGAACCAAAAGAGATCAGGATTGCTATATTCATATCAATTTTAAGTCAAAAACTGTATCAAATGACAAAGAAGTTCATATAATGACAAAGGAGTCAATTTTATCAAGATGATATAACAATTATAAATATATACACACCCAACATCAGGGTACTTAAATATATTAAGCAAATACTAACAAATCTGCAGGGAGAAATAGGCAACAATATAATAGTAAGAAACTTTAATACCGTACTATGAACAATGGATAGATTATCCAGACATAAAATCAATAAGAAAATAGCAGACTTGAATGACACAATAGACCAAACAAAACTAAAACAACATAACACACATTCTTCTCAAACACACATGGAACATTCTCCAGCCTATATCTTCTATGAGGTCTCAAACAAGCCTTAGCAAATTTAAGAAAAAATAAACCAGTTATCTTTTCTGACAACAATGGTATGAAACAGGAAATCAATAACATGAGAAATAGTGGAAAATTTACAAATATGCAGAAATTAAATAATACACTCCTGAACAACCAGTGGGTCAAAGGAGAAATAAAAAGGGAAACTTAAAAATGTCTGGCACCAAATGAAAATTGAAACAGAGTGTATCAAAACTTACGGGATTCAGCAAAATAGCTCTAAGAGGGAAGTATACAGCTACAAATGCTTACATTAAGAAAAAAAATTAAAACTTCAAATAAACAACCTAACTTTATACTTCAAGGAACTAGAAAAAGAAGAAAAAGGTAAACACAAAATTACCAGAAGGAGGGACATAACAAAGATCAGAGAAGAAACAAATGATGGAATCCAGAAACACAGCAGAAAGATGAATGAAACTAAGATCTGCTTTTTTGAAAAAATTAAAAAAAATTGAAAAGCATGTACCTAGACTAAAAAAAAAGAGAAAAGACTCAAAAATCAGAAATGAAAGAGGAGAGGAAACATTACAACTGATACCACAGAAACGTGAAGGATCATGACTACTAGAAACAATTATATGTGAACAAATTGGATAACTAGATGGATACATGGGGCGCCTGGGTGGCTCAGTCATTAAGCATCTGCCTTCAGGTCAGGTCATGATCCTAGGGTCCTGGAATCGAGCCCTGCATCGGGCTCTCTGCTCAGCAGGAGACCTGCTTCTCCCTCTCCCACTCCCCCTGCTTGTGTTCCCTCTCTTGCTGTCTCTCTCTGTGTCAAATAAATAAATAAAATCTTTAAAAAAAAAAAAAAAAAAAACCAGTTGGGGAAAAGATGGCAGAGGTGTAGGGGACCCTATTCCAACCGGTCCCGGGAATTGAGCTGGATATCTAGCAGACCACTCTGAACACCCACGAAATCAGCCTGAGATGTAAGAAGATAGATCTGGATCTCCACAAACAGAATATCAGAGGTGGTTGGTTTTGAGGTATGAAGTGGGGAACCGTGATTCCGTGGGCAGATATCAGAGGATAAATGGCAGTGGGAGGGAGCCTGGCCATGGGGATCCTACACCGCAGGTGAGCGATAGCCTCCCACGCTGGGGACCCGGCACAGACTGGCAGACCGGTAGCGGTGGGGAAAGGACTTTAGGGCAGCCCCCCAGACAGAAACCTGGAGCAGTGGGGCTGCACATGCAAACTGGGGGCGGCTGGTGGTTTTAGAAGCTCAAAGGGCAGAGACGTGCCCCGACCTGGAGGCGAGGACTGGGAGCTACTACAGAACACTCATGAAAGAAATTGAAGAAGACACAAAAAGATGGAAAAACATTTCATGCTCATGGATCGTAAGAATAAACATTGTTAAAATGTCTATGCTATCCAGAGCAATCTATACCTTCAAAGCCATCCTGATCAAAATTCCAATGACAATTTCAAAGTGCTGGAACAAACAATCCTAAAATTGGTATGGAATCAAAAAAGACCCCGAATCACCAAGGAAATGTTGAAAAAGAAAAACAAAGCTGGGGGCATCACGTTGCCCGATTTCAAGCTATATTGCAAAGCAGTGATCACCAAGACAGCATGGTAGTGGCACAAAAACAGACATATAGACCCATGGAACAGAATAGAGAGCCCAGATATGGACCCTCAACTCTGGTCAAATAATCTTTGACAAAGCAGGAAAAAATATGCAATGGAAAAAAGACAGTCTCTTCAATAAATGGTGCTGGGAAAATTGGACAGCCACATGCAGAAGAATGAAACTCGACCATTCTCTAACACCATACACAAAGATAAACTCAAAATGGATGAAAGACCTCAATGTGAAACAGGAATCCATCAAAATCCTAGAGGAGAACATAGGCAGTAACCTCTTGGACATCGGCCACAGCAACTTCTTTCAAGATACATCTCCAAAAGCTAGTGAAACAAAAGCAAAAATGAACTTTTGGGACTTCATCAAGATAAAAAGCTTCTGCACAGCAAAGGAAACAGTCAACAAAACAAAAGGCAACCCACAGAATGGGAGAAGATATTTGCAAATGACACTACAGATAAAGGGCTGGTATCCAAGATCTATAAAGAACTTCTCAAACTCAACACCCAAAAAACAAATAATCCAGTCCAAAAATGGGCAGAAGACCTGAACAGACACTTCTCCAAAGAAGACATACAAATGGCTAACAGACACACGAAAAAATGTTCATCATCATTAGCCATCAGGGAAATTCAAATCAAAACCACACTGAGATACCACCTTACACCAGTTAGAATGGCAAAAATTGACAAGGCAAGAAACAACAAATGTTGGAGAGGTTGTGGTGAAAGGGGAACCCTCTTACACTGTTGGTGGGAATGCAAGTTGGTACAGCCACTTTGGAAAACAGTGTGGAGGTGCCTCAGAAAATTAAAAATAGAGCTACCCTATGACCCAGCAATTGCACTCCTGGGTATTTACCCCAAAGACACAGATGTAGTTAAAAGAAGGGCCATATGCACCCCAATGTTCATAGCAGCAATGTCTGCAATAGCCAAACTGTGGAAAGAGCTGAGATGCCCTTCAACAGATGAATGGCTAAAGAAGATGTGGTCCATATATACAATGGAATATTACTCAGCCATCAGAAAGGATGAATACCCAACTTTTACATCAACATGGTGGGACTGGAGGAGATTATGTTAAGTGAAATAAGTCAAGCAGAGAAAGTCAATTATCATATGGTTTCACTTATTTGTGGAACATAAAGAATAGCATGGAGGACATTAGGAGAAGGAAGGGAAAAATGAAGGGGGGGAAATCGGAGGGAGAGATGAACCATGAGAGACTATGGACTCTGAGAAACAAACTGAGGGTTTTAGAGGGGAGGGGGGTGGGGGGATGGGTTAGCCCGGTGATGGGTATTAAGGAGGGCACGTATTGCATGGAGCACTGGGTGTTAAACGAAAACAATGAATCGTGGATCACTACATCAAAAGCTAATGATGTATTGTATGGTGATTAATATAATAAAATAAAATTTAAAAAATAAAAAATAATAATAAATAAATAAATAAATAAATAAATAAAAAACTAGATGGACACATCCCTAGAAACATACACCCTACAAAGACTGAATCAAGAAAAAAAAAAAAACAGAAAACCTGAACAGACCAAAAATGAGTAAGGAGAATGAAGCAGAAATAAAAACCGTCCCAACAAAGAAAAGCCCAACTCCAGATGGTTTCATACATGAATTGTACCACATCTTTAAAGAATTAACCCCAATCCTTCTCAAACTTCCACAAAAATTTAAAGAGGAGGGAACACTCCCAAATTCATTTTACAAGTCCAGCATTATCCTGATACCAAAGCTAAATAAGGACACTACAAGAAAAGAAAATTACAGGCCAATATCTTTGATGAATATGGATGCAAAAATTCTCAACAAAATACCAGCAAACATTGAGGTGCATGTGCCTCTTTTCGTTAGTATTTATGTATCCTTTGGGCAAATACCTAGTAGTGCAATTGCTGGATCATAGGGTAGTTCTATTTTTAACTTTTTGGGGCGCCTCCATTCTGTTATCCAGAGTGGCTGCACCAGTTTGCATTCCCACCAACAGTGCAAGAGGGTTCCCCTTTATCCATATCCTCACCAACACCTATTGTTTCTTGGGTTGTTGATTTTAGCCATTCTGACAGGTGTGAGGTGATATCTCATTATAGTTTTGATTTGTATTTCCCTGATGATAATTGATATTGAGCACCTTTTCATGTGTCTGTTGGCCATCTGTATTCTTCTTTGAGAAAATGTCTATTTGCATCTATTTTTTTTATTGGATTATTCGTTTTGGGGGGTGTTGAATTTGATAAATTCTTTATATAGTTTGGATACTAAGCCTTTATCAGATATGTCATTTACAAATACGTTCTCCCATTCTATAGGTTGCCTTTTAGTTTTGTTGATTGTTTCCTTTGCTGTGCAGAAGCTTTTTATTTTGATGAAGTCCCAGTAGTTTGTTTTTGCTTTTGTTTCCCTTGCCTCAGGAGACTTATCTAGAAAGAGGTTGCCGTGCCATTGTCAAAGGGGTTAAAAAAGAATGAAATGCCATATATATATATATGGCATTTATATATATATATATATTTATACATATATATATCTCAAGATTTTATATATATATATAAATATATATATATATATATAAATATATGTGGAATGTATATATTCCACATCTTCTTTATCCATTCACCATTTTATGGACACTTGGGCTGTTTCCATAGTTTGGCTATTCTTATATAGAATATATATATATGGAGAGGCAAAAGTTCCAAAATAGCCAACATGATATTGAAAAAGAAGAAGTTGTAAGACTGACAGTACCTGACTTCAATACTGAATATAAAGGAAATTCAATCAAGGCAGTGTGGCTTTGGGGAAAAAAATAGGCAGATTAATGGAACAGAATAAAGAGTACAGAAATACAAAGCCAAGTGACCTTTGAAAAAGGAGTAAAAGCTATTCAATGAAGCAAAGATAGTCTCTTCAACAAATGATACTAGAACAACTGGATATCCACATGCAAAAAAAATGAACCTACACACATATCCAACACCCTTCACAAAAATTAACTCAAAATGTATTACTGGCCTAAATGTAAAACTATAAAACTATAAAGCTCCTACCAAAAAAATAGGACAAAATATGGGATGGAGCCCTGTGGCAGGCTCCCTGCTCAGTGGAGAGTCTGCTCCTCCCCCCACTCTTGCTCTTCTCTCTCTCTCAAATAAAGAAGTAAAATCTTTTAAAAAAAAAAAAGAAAAGAAAGAAAGAAAGAGGGGTGCCTGGGTGGCTCATTTGGTTGAGCGTCTGCCCTTGGCTCAGGTCATGATCTCAGGGTCCTGGGATCAGGCCCCACATCGTTCTCCCTGCTCGGCAGGGAGCCTGCTTCTCCCTCTGCCTCTGCTGCTCCCCCTGCCTGTGCTCTGTCTCTCTGTCAAATAAATAAATAAAATCTTTAAAAAGAAAGAAGAAAGAAAAAGAAAGAAAGGAGGGAAGGAAGGAAGGAAGAAAGAAAGAAAGAGAAAGAAACTGCCATAATGTCTTTTGAAATGGCTGTTCATGGAATTAAAATTAAAACTTTTTTTAAAAATGAAAAATAATATTAATAAAAAATAAAATGGCTGTACAATTTTGCATTCCCATCACTAATGAATGAGAGTTCCCATTGATCCACATACTTGCCAGTATTTCTTGTTATCAGTGTTTTGGATTTTAGCTATTCTAATGGGTGTGTAGTGATGTCTCATTGTTATTTTAATTGTTTAATTTAATTCCCTAATGACAAATGATTTTGAGCATCTTTCATAGGCTTGTCATCTGTACATATTTTTTTGGTGAGGTATCTGTTTCAATCTTTTGCCCATTTGGAGCACCTGGGTTGCTCAGTCACTTAACTGTCTGCCTTCAGCCCAGGTCATGATCCCAGGGTCCTGGAATCGAGCCCCGCATCAGGCTCCTTGCTCAGCAGGGAGTCTGCTTCTCCTTCTTTCTCTGCCTCTCCCCCTGGCTTGTACTCTCTCTCCCCCTCTCTCTCTCTCAAATAAATAAAATCTAAAATAAGTAAATAAATCTTTTGCCCATTTTTAGTTGGGTTATTTGCCTTCTAATTATTGAGGTTTTTCTTTTTATTTTTTAATGTATACCAACCTTGTATTCCCAGAATAAATCTCACTTAGTTCTAATGTATATACTGCTAGATTTAATATGCTAGTATTTGATAAATATATTTTCTTTTTTTAAAAAAGATTTTATTTATTTATTTTAGAGAGCATGCAGAGGGAGAGGGAGAAGCAGACTCCCCACTGAGCAGGGGCCCCGAGAAGGGGCTCGATCCCAGGACCCCGGGATCATGACCTGAGCCAAAGGCAGACACTTAAATGACTGAGCCACCCAGGTGCCCTTTAACAAATATATTTCCATCTATGCTCATAAGATATATCATTCTGTAATTTTCCCTTGTAATTTATAGTGTCTAATTTTAGAATCAAAGTTATGCGGGTCTTATAAAATGAATTGTGAAGTGTACTCTCTGTTCCTGAGATACATAGTAGGAATGAGTACATATGTTCATTAAAAAATATGTACAAGGTTGTTTATTAAAAAGCACTATTCATTCATATTAGTGCTTTTAACTCCTCTTAACTTTATTATTTCCTTCCTTCTATTTTATTTGGATTTATTCTATTATTCCCTTTCTAACTTCTTAATTAAATAATTAACTTACTTAGTTTTAATCTTTCCTCTTTTATAATATAAAGCATAAAGTTTCCTCTTAGATAGTTTTAGCTGCATTCCAAAAGTTTTTATGTGTAGTATTTTCATCATTATTCACTTTCCTGCATGTGTGTCTAATTTTCTTACTTGAGTACATTTTACACACAATGTTACGTTAATATTAGTTGTACAACATAGTGATTCAGCATCGCTGTACCTTATGCTATGCTTACTACAAGCATAGCTACCATTGTCATCATACAGTGCTATTACAATATCATTGACCATAGTCCCTATGCTGTACATTTTATCCCTGTGACTTATTCATTCCATAACTGGAAGCCTGTATCTACCACTCCCTTTTACCCATTTTGCCCACCCCACCACCCCATTCCCTTCTGGCAGCCATCAGTTTGTTTTCCGTATTTATAGGTCTGAGTCTGCTTTTTGTTTGCTTATTCATTTGTTTTGTTTTTTAGATTCCACATTTAAGTGAAATCATATGGTATTTGTCTTTCTTTGTCTGCCTTATTTCACTTATCATAATATCCTCTAGGTTTAGCCATGTTGTTGCAAATGGCAAGATCTCATCATTTTTATGGCTGTGTAATATTCCATTGTGTGTATAGACATAGATATATAGATATATGTCTATCTCATCTTCTTTATCCATTAATCTACCAGTGGACACTTAAGTTCCTTCCATGTCTTGGCTACTGTAAATATATATTTAGACACACATACACACATACACACACACACACCATAAATAGAATGGAACAAATAGAATGGCAAAAGTGAAAATCCATGGTAAATACCTATAACAAAAACCATAAAGAACAGGAAAATAAATGCTTACCAGAAAGAGGAAGTGAGTCGCTAGTGCATATAGCTGACTTCTTGAATGCTGGGTTTCAGTTACATATTTGTTAACTTTATTATAATTCACTGAGCTGTACATTTATGTTCCATACATATTACATAGTTTATGTTTGATGTATTTCCCAATTTGAAAAGTTTTACATTTTACCTCATGGAGGATATTTAGGGACTTATGACAAGATAAAATCAGTATTATTGATATGTACTTTTTAAAAAATATTTTAATTCCAATTAATTCCATTTGCAATTATCTTCAATTGTGTGATAATACATATAAGTGCATCCTATCAATTAGGAATGGCTACAGTATTACTACTGTATTTTCAGAAGCTGTAATATCCCATTTCCCTAGTGAATGCCTTCACATTTGTGTTTTATTATTACAATTTTTTTCTTTCCTTTAGGATGAAGACTGCCTAGTCATAAGAATAGTGTAGAGATCCTACCCTAAACACACACACACACACACACCCATACACACACACCTGGAGAAAGAAACTACACCCAAATTTTATGAGCAGTTTCAGGACAATGGAACATTAGGATTCATATAAGTCAGGTTTCGCAAGGTAAGTGTATGAGCTTGCTGTGATTATCTGACCCTCTGTAATTTTTACAAACTGTAGGTATTAAGACCATACTTCACGTGGAAGTAAATCTATTGAAATATTTAACAAAGTGACAATATACTAAAAGAGAATGGGCTTTGGGATTATGTTGTCTTTTGTATTAACATATATTGTCTCTTCTATTAGTATGGACAATTGGAATGGTATTTATTTGGGAATTTTGTAAAACTCTTATCACATACGGGGCCCTTTCTGTTACTTTCCTTTCTTAGGTAACATCATACACCGGGAGCATCGAGGGATTATTAGCTACTACATTCCCAAAAAGGAAATCTGCTGGGGAAAGGTGATTTTAGAAATCAGATTCTTCTAGCATTATGTGTAATAGAGGACTGATAGAAGGAGGCATTGAGATTCAAGCATATGGAATGGAAACCTGACATTGGCATAGAAGAACCTTTGTTATTTTCCAAAGGCCCCTATAGTTTGAGACTTATGACCCTAAATTCTATTATTCCATACTATTAAGAGAATGAGGATGGGAAACTGCCTCCTCTCTATTTTCAACCACCTTTTCCTTCTACTTTCTAGCTTCCCCCTTCTGTGTCTTTTTGTCCCTAAGCATACGCCTGGCAGGAGTTGGGGAATGACTGGGTGGGGAAAAGGTCACTGGGGAAATTACAATGGTAATACCATCTTTTTTTTTTTCTGTTAAAGGTGTTTAGTATTTTGGAGGAAGCTAAAGTGCTATTCAATCTAGAAGACTATTCTGTCAGTCAGATAACACTGGAGCAAGTCTTCCTGACCATTGCTAATATTGATAAAACAGAAAATATTCAAGAAATAAAAGTGCTATGAGATTCAGTTCCAACCAGTGACCATTATGTCTTGTCTAGATTGCTTCCTACAATTAGATACACAGAGGGACTTCTCCCTCTGCCTCTGTATTTTTCTGTGTGTGTGCACATGTGTATATACAAATTGAACCCCCAAAGAAGAAAATTTGTAATCTTTGGAGATTAAGATAAGTGACCTGTTGTGAAGAACTGAACTGTAAAGGATCTGAGATTTTACCCTACTTGAAAGTTATCAAGTTGGCCCTACCACGTTTCACGAGTACTGGCAGAAGACACTGGAATCCTGGGTCAAAGTCACAGGAATTTGTTACAGCAATAGCAGTAGTCAGAGATTATATTTGTGCCAGTCCTTTAATCCTAATTCTCACAAGGCAACACAAAGAGAGCCAGGTAATTCCTGTACATTCAGGGGACTGTGTTACAGGAGAGAAACCCTGGGTTTATGGAACCCAAATCTTTTATAATGGGCCATAAATAAACCTGCCCTACCTTTGCTCTGGAAGGAAACATTCTCATTATACTAAAAATGAAGTAAATGTTTCCTTTGGTCCAGAGGGAGATATGATCGCTCTTCGAGGCTGTTTGCTCTACAATCAGCCTTGCAAAAATAGTCCAAAACAAAAAGGCAGTTAGTGCTTCTGTTTGCAAGTCATGCAAAAATGCAAGAGACTTATGATTAATAACTATTTTTTAAATGGTAATGTTAATCAAAACTCATCCCATCTGATGCTACAAAAAAAAAAAAAAAAAAAAGGCCTAGATGAGTTTTAACTATTTTCAAGGAATCTGTATTTTATAAATTTTTCCTGAAAATATAAAAACTACAAAATTTGTCAAACTCATTTTATGAGATCATATAATCTTGATACTAACAATCATATAAACAATCATATAAACTTGATACCAACACTAGATAAGCATAATTCAAGAAAACTATTTTCATTCTATGAACATAGATTTGGGCAGATAGCTTTCTAAATATTCTATACAACATAATCCTGGTATTTCATTTTATTACATGCCTGGGTTCTACTTTTTCTGGTATACTGTATCTTCCTATTTCTTGGTTGTTGTCCTCTTTTTGCTAGAGTGAAACCACAAGTAACTTTCTAGGCAAGAGTGGGGAGTAAAGTTTCTGAGTGCTTGGCTCAAAGTGTTTCTTTTTACTTCACACTGAAGGGATTGTCTGCCTACAGAATTCCACTCTAAATAGTATATTATTCCACTGTCTCCTAATATCCAGGGT
This sequence comes from Phoca vitulina, assembly GCF_004348235.1. Classification (NCBI taxonomy): domain Eukaryota; kingdom Metazoa; phylum Chordata; class Mammalia; order Carnivora; family Phocidae; genus Phoca; species Phoca vitulina. Next base: position 877,758 of record NW_022589793.1, read on the forward strand.
TGCTGATTAGCATTCCTTTGTAGGTAAACAGTTTCCACTCCAAACATGAACACACCCAGCTCTCTCCTCCCCTCAAGATTTTTTCCTTTTACGCGTGGGGTTCATACATTTCATGAGAAGTCTTGGTGTAAGACTTGTATTCATCCTGTTACCCAACCCAATTATTTGTTTAATAACTGCTCCCCTCTATCTTCCCCTGTTCTCTCCTGTATTTACTATTATTCAAATGTGAGATCTCCTACATTAGTAAGTTGTTTTCTCCCATATTTTTTTCTTTTTTCTATATTCTTAGATAGTGCCTCCATATTGTCTTCCAGCCCTTAATTGTTTCTTTTAAGCAATGGTATTTTTCATTTCAAAGTGTTCTTGCCCCACTAAGGCCTCCTTTTTAAAAAAGCATCCTCTGGCTTTAAGCATTGCAGGCTTTTCTAATGTCTGAGGATTCTACACTTGGAGTCATCTGGGTACTGTACCCTACCTGACTGGCACAACTATTCTAGATACTTTTAAATTACATATATGTATGTATTTATATATATACAAATATGTATTTTTATATATATAATTAATATATATATTCCCCCCCCCCATAATTTTAAGATCTCCAAATCACATGCCAACTCCAAGCCCTGGGCCTCTCCAGGACTCCACTGAGAAAATCTGCACCCAGATCTAGTGTATCCCCTCTTACTTGCATGGTGACAGTTGATTTCTCTTGTTTTCTTTTCTTTCTTTTTTTTTTAAATTTTATTTATTCATTTGACAGAGGGAGACACATTGAGAGAGGGAACACAAGCAGGGGGAGTGGGAGAGGGAGAAGCAGGCTTCCCACTCAGCAGGGAGCCCCATGTGGGGCTGATCCCAGGACCCTGGGACCATGACCTGAGCCTAAAGCAGACGCCTAACGACTGAGCCACCCAGGCGCCCCTGATTTCTCGTTTTCATTTGTCAACACACTTCCGTTGTGTTTACAACTTCAAATCTTTTATATTATTAATCCACTCATGACCCTTGCCTTTTTTCTCTTTTGTTAGAGGTTTATTTCCATTCCATTCATTTTAGGGAAGAGAAACACCATGTCCTCCGGCATCCAAAAACTAAAAATTTAAACTAAAGAAGAACACACACACACACAAACGAATTCAATCTCCGAAGCATACGTAGGTAATACATTAATCAAGGACGGGTAGTGTTAACCGGTGTAAATGGATAAAGAGGGCATGGCGCAGGAGGGCCTCACAAGAAGAGGGCCTGTTGCAGGATATAGAGAACAGGTAAGTAGAAAGGCGGACAAAAACGGTGGGAGCCCAAGGCTGTAGGGTGCATGGGCAGGGATAGGACTTGCTAAGGGAAAGCGGAAGGAGGTGGGGGTATGGAGGATAAAAGCTGAGAAGTCCGGAGGCACGGGCAGGGGCTGAGGGGGACGGGGCGCACTGCGTGAAGCTGAAGGGAACGGGACGCCACCACCGCGGTCTGAAGAGGCGGGCCGCAAACGCCGGGGGTTCAGGGGGTGGAAGGCACACTCTGGGGCTGACGGAGCAGGGCGCACGCGCAGAGGGGCTAGGGAATGGGCTACCGGCGCTGGGGGCTGGGGAGCGGGGCGCACGCGCAGGGGGGCGAGGGATTGGGCTACCGGCGCTGGGGCTGGGGAGCGGGGCGCACGCGCAGGGGGGCGAGGGATTGGGCTACCGGCGCTGGGGCTGGGGAGCGGGGCGCACGCGCAGGGGGGCGAGGGATTGGGATACCCGCGCTGGGGCTGGGGAGCGGGGCGCACGCGCAGGGGCGTCACGGGGTACGTCCGAAGCATGGCCAGTTGGGGAAACCGAGCGGTGCGCTCAGTTTTGAGAGTGGCCGGAGCCACGGAGGGAGCGTGGTGTCTGGGGCGCTGCGGACAGAGAGCGTAGCGTGCCGCTCCGGCGTGGGGGTGGTGACGGCTGTGGGACCAAGGGAGGAGCGAGCGCCTCGCCCAGTTCTCGGGGTGAGGCCGCAGTGGTGGTCGACGCCGCGGAGTTTTGGAGCTGTTGGGTGAGTGCCCGCAGGCTCCTTGCCCGTAGCTCCTTCCCACCTGTCCCTCCCGTCCTTTTCTCCTCGGGGCAGAGCCCTACCTTGCTGAAGGCCCGAAGGCCAAAGTGGTGTGCACAAGTGTGCCCTAGCTTTGTAAAAGTTCTGGAAAATTTAGGTTGATTCCTGAAATGCCGAGGAAAATTTAAAATGACTTTTTTCCCTTTACCCGGTACAGGACTAAGTCACTCCGTGTCATCTAATTTGATTTCTACTTGAAATTGTCCTGTGTATGTATTTTCAGTGTTAAAATATAGTGTGTGCGTGCAGTAACTACAAAATAAGTAAATTTATTTCTAAAAACTTGTATTTAAAACGGAATTTTAAAATGCTTTAAGACTTTAAGGAATCTGGCAGCCTTTATTTTTTTCTAGTTTTTTTAGATGGTTTTTGAAAACCAACAGTTTTGACAGATGACATAATTTTGTGTTTGGGGACATAAAGTTTTAATAGTGTCTGAACAGAACATCTTCTTAAGTGTGAACTAGAGAATAAAACATCTATCTAAGAGACCTAATTGTCTTTGTACCTCTAGGACCTAGCATTGTGTCTGGCACATTGTAGACATTTAACAAATGTTTGCAGAATGGGGGAATGCTATTTTTAAATGGACAGACATGTTATATGAAGCCATTTAAACCCATTATGCCCACTATATGATCTTCACACATCTTTAGAACCTTTAGTAGACAGGCTTGCCTAGACAGTTATCTTTGAATACACCTGACCGAATCCCACCGGAAGAGCTTCTCTTTCATGAGATCTGCAGTGGGATTTCAGAATCTGTATTTTAACCAGCCAGGTGATTTTTATGCACAGCCAAATAAAGGATCCATCTCAAAGAAATGGATCTCAAGGATGTACCACCAGAATTGTACAACCAAGCTTCAAGAACTAGGCTAACTGTGAGGATTTTGTGCACTAAATCATGGCCATTCTTTCTCTCTGCATATTAGCTTAATTTCCTCTACTATATTAGTCTGTACTCCCAGAGTGGGATGTTGCTGCTTCTGGCTTACAGACTCACCTCATTACATTTTACCATCAGAGAAAACTTTACCCCACTCAAATTAGAAAATGACTAGAAGGATTCCGATTGATCTTACTGAGATTATGTATGCCAATCATTTTGACGCACAAAAAAAGATCTCAACTTCCATTTAGATCTCATGTCTAAAGTGAGAGAAGGGCGCCTGGGTGGCTCAGTTGGTTAAGCAACTGCCTTTGGCTCAGGTCATGATCCTGGAGTCCCGGGATCAAGTCCCACATCGGGCTCCCTGCTCAACTGGGGGTCTGCTTCTCCCTCTGACCCTCTTCCCTCTCGTGCTCTCTGTCTCTCATTCTCTCTCTCTCAAATAAATAAATAAAATCTTTTAAAAAAATTTAAAAAAAATAAAGTGAGAGAAGATCAGTTCTCCAAGGGCCACCACATAAATAAATGTGGCATGGAGTGCCTTTTTTCTAATTTGCATGTGTCATATAAACCAGCAGAACCATAATTCCCTAATAATACTCATTAATATTGAGCACTTAAAATGTAAGCACTGTACTAAGCACTATATGAGTATAAACTCAGCTCATAACGAGTTAAATAGGTATTGTTGTATACCCATTTTACAGATGACAAAACAGAGGCAAAGATAGGTTATGTAACTTACCCACAATTACTCAGATTAAAAAAGTGGTGTACTGGGATTTAAACTCAATTTATCTGGCTTCAGAGCTAGTCTCTTCAATTCTTGTAGGGATTAATAACATACTGCTTCTCAAAAGAAAGGAATTGCTATTCCAATAAGGCTGTAGTTCTCAACCAGGTCCAGTTCTGTCCTGCGAAGATATTTGGCAATACCTAGAGACATTTTTGGTTGTCACAGCTGGGAATGTGGGTGCCACTGGCATCTAAAGGATAGATGCCAGGGATGCTGCTGAACATTCTGCAATATACATATAGCCCACTATAGCGAAGAATTATCTGGCCCAAATTCCAGTAGTGTCCAGATTGAGAAAACCAGTCATAAGGGAAAAAGGGCTTTGAGCTGACCAGCTACCTTTTTTTTTTTTTTTTAACATTCCAGATGTTGATCTTCATTATCCTGGTGTGTATTTGAATTTCCTGTGGAGTGTTCTAAAGTTACACAAGCTTTCACTGAAATTTTTACCCCTTTTTTCCCATCTCACTACTGAAGCAATTCTCAGGAGGGTCAGATGATGTGCAAGGTGGGGAGGATGTGGTATATTAAAATATACACATTTTCATCTGTAGGAGAATTTTAAATTAAAACAAAAGTAATTGATTCTTCCAACCTCCCTTCTACTTAAAACCAGTGTTCTGATGACACAGTTTGTCCATTAGTTTTCTGGCTTCCTTCTGCCTTCCTCCCAAGTTAGTTAAATAAGCATAGGTAACTTACAGCCACTCTTTTGTACAAACCAGCTTGATCCTCTACCTACTTACTCCTTCCTTTAGAGACCCCCAGCAACTATGAAGACAGAATGAAACTGTGTAAAAACTGGCACTCTTTTAAGAAGATGCCTGGATACTTCCCAAATTATGGTTCTCCAGCAACATAATTGGGTAGCTTTTTATTAGTTTCTAAGGTTATCTTTTGGTGTTTTTACTTTACTAGAGATTCATTAAATTAAGTCACCTTTTTTTAGAAACACAAATTTGGAAAGGTTAAGTCATTCATAAGTTAGTTCAGTCAGATCACTGTTATCCCAGCCCTTATGTGAAATTTAACTCCCTTGCCAGGAGAGAAGTTTGCTGGGGTTTTTTATCTGTTTTTGTAGATAGGTCATGGTGAAACATTAAAAAGTGGAGAGAGGTTAAAATATGCCTGGGTGAAGAGCCAAGAAGGGGAATGAAAGAATAGGATTTTACACAGCCTGCATGCAGTACTCAGAGTCTTTCACTAAAAAATTAAGAGAAAGGTACAATATGATGGTGTGTGGTTTCAAAAAACAAAACCAAACAAAACAAAAACACCCCACATATTTGAAAAACTTTCCCAGGGAAAAATGATGATTGTCAAGAATAAAATATATTTTGGAAGACTATATCTAGCACAGGCTTTTATGTAACCATTGTATAATTGCACATATAATATTTTCAGGATATCGTTATATATGAAGGTGAAATAGTAGTAATGGAGAAGGTAGCATAAATGTAAGAAATCATTTTTAAAGAACAAGTGGCAAAACCTGGTGGCAGTCATGGGACGCCTGAGTGGCTCAGTCGGTTAAGCGTCTGCCTTCAGCTCAGGTCATGATCCCAGGGTCCTGGGATCAAGTCCCCCATCGGGCTCCCTGCTCAGCGGGAAGCCTGCTTCTCCCTCTCCCATTCCCCCTGCTTGTGTTCCCTCTCTCGCTGTGTCTCTCTCTGACAAATAAATAAATAAAATCTTAAAAAAAAAAACTAGTGGCAGTCTGTGGGGAATAAATTATTAAAGAACAGCCACATGGATCTGAACTTGAACCATTAACAGAGCTAAGGAAGTTAAGCAAAGTGAATTTGGAAAGATTTATCAGCAAAATCTTGTGCCTTTACAGCTTTTTCATGGCCCATGGTTTTGTTAGTGAGCCTCTAAATGTCAGTCCAACTATGTTGTTAAATGTCGAAACAAGAGCTACAGAGACCAGGGCTACCCTGGGGAATCCAGGCTACAGTGGTCACTGCAGCTATACAAGGTTCTACCCTTCCACCATCACCAGAACCAGTTTGAATGGTGGCTATAATCAAATCTTTACCTTAGCCAATCCAACAAAGTTTTATTGAGTCAACACCCTCTTTGGGTACTTTTCTTGATGTTAGAGATACTGAGATTTAAAAAAAAAGACAGATCCTCCCTGCCTAAAGTTTACAGTCTACTTCCCATAACTGAGAAAAAGCACAAATAGATACAAAAGATACCAACATTGCATAGCCCATAGCAGAAAAAATGATGTGGGAGTGTGTGTCAGAAAGGGGTTAATTCACTCATTTTTTTCAAAATATTGAGCACATACTCTCTGCCAGGTACTACTAAACACTGAACACGGAGTAAAGAACTCCACAGAAGAAGTGTCCCTTTCCTGGTTTACATTTTAGTAACAGAGGTAATAAACAAACAAGATACTTACAGATTGATAAATGCCATAAAAGAAATAAGGTGATAAGAGGGAGTAACTAAGGTTAGGCCAGTCTTGGACTCTAAAGCAGATCCAAGTTTGAGGTGGTCCTCCCATAGGCCTTGCAAATGTACCATCCCTCAAAATATTTGTAGCTGCTGTTGTAGAGGTAAATAGTCCCTAGTAACTAGTTTATAGGATTAACTAGGATTATAACTCAAGCCCATAGAATCACTGGAAATTTTCTAATTTCTCTTTAGTGCATACCCAGTTAATTTCCTGCAACATTTGTGAAGATGGCCGTTTCTTATGATGCTGCTTTTCAAAAGAATAGATCAGATTTTGTTGTACAGGTTTTATAAGAAAGATACCCAGAGGTATGAATATAAAAAGAGGGTTTGGTGGTGCTGGTGGTGGTGGTGGTGGTGGTGGTTGTTTTCAGGCAGGAGAATTATTCAATAAACCGTGTGCCAGATATTTTTCTACTCTTGGAAATGGGGAATGAGAAACAATGACACAATGACCTTTTTTAACTATTTTTCTTTTTTTACATATATTCTATTATACATGAATATATATAAATGATATATATTATCTATATTCTATGTATAAATATATATATCATCTATATTCTATATATATATTTATATATGCATGAAGTAATATGTGTATAAAAGAGTGATATAAAAATAGGAGTATGGGATTTCTGATATTTGATCCCAGGTAACATTTCGTTGAATATTCTATATTTCTCCTCTTTAGTCTTTACCAGTGGTGAATTGCCTCTTAAATAGAAGAATGGTAATGGTGTTTAGGCATATTACACTTCTTCGGAAGAATTTTGCTTTAAAAGTGAGTATATTCATCTGAAAAAATAAGGAGGGGAGCTAATACCCAATGAGTAAATATGGTAACTGATACTCTCTATTCCGGGATCATAGATTCAGAATTAGCATTTGGATCATCAAAAATCAATTACACACTAGAGTTAGGGAGCTGTTAGTATGTTCCTTAAGAAGGCGGATGATTGGCATATATATTTGGAAGTCCAGAAACCTACATTGGTTAAAGGTCAGAAGAGGAAGTAAGAATATCACTAATAAGAGGAAGCCGAGGCGAACATTTGATCACATGTGACAGGCATATGGGTTTCAGGAGGACACAAATACTGAATGAGAATGCAAACCAAAGAGAAGTCTACTGACAGGATCCAGCTTCCACAGAAATTGGAATAGCTGGGCAAAATGGGCTAGAGAACAGACACAACATACCAACACCAGAAAGTTTGATAATTAACAACCTTCTGCCACAATAAAGTTGTTTCCAAATAGTTCCTTTTTGGTCAACAGAAAGCATCTTAGGGGGAAGAGCTGATTGGAGCAAAAGTGAACTACTGGGACCTTATCAAGATAAAAAGTTTCTGCACAGCAAAGGAAACAAGCAACAAAACCAAAAGCCAGCCTACAGAATGGGAGATGATACTTGCAAATGGCATATCTGATAAAGGGTTAGTATCCAAAATCTATAGAAAACTTATCAAACTCAACATCCAAAAAAACATCCAGTTAAGAAATGGGCAGAAGACATGAAAAGACACTTTTCCAAAGAAGACATCCAGATGGCTAATAGACACATGAAAAAGTGCTCAAGATCACTTATTGTCAGGGAAAACCGCAATGAGATACCACCTCACACCTGTCAGAATGGCTAAAATTAACAGCATAGGAAACAACAGATGTTGGTGAGGATGTGGGGAAAGGGGAACCCCCTTGCACTGTTGGTGGGAGTGTGAACTGGTGCAGCCACTTTGGAAAACAGTATGGAGATTCCTCAAAAAGCTAAAAATAGAACTACCTCATGATCCAGCAATTGCACTACTAGGTATTTACACAAAGGATACAAAAATACAGATTTGAAAGGGTACATGCACCCTGAAGTTTATAGCAGCATTATCAACAATAGCCAAACTATGGAGAGAGTCCTAATGTCCATCAACTGATGAATGGATAAAGAAAATGTGGCATATCATATATATACAATGGACTCTCAGCCATCAAAAAGAATGAAGTCTTCCCATTTGCAACAACATGGATGGAACTAGAGTGTATTATGCTAAGCAAAATAAGTCAGTCAGAGAAAGACAAATACCATATGATTTCCCTCATATGTGGAATTTAAAAAACAAAACAGATGAAGATATAGTAAAGGTGGGGGAGAGAGAGGGAGCAAACCATGAGACTTCTAACAATAGAGAACAAACAGGGTTGATGGAGGGAGGTGGGAGGGGGACGGGCTAAATTGGTGATGGGTATTAAGGAGGGCACTTGTGATGAGCACTGCATTTTATATGTAAGTGATGAATCACTAAATTCTACTCCTGAAACCAATATTACACTATATGTTTACTAACTAGAATTTAAGTAAAAATTTAAAGAAAAAACAAAACAAAAAGAATGAAGAAAAACGAACAGAGCTTCAGAGACCTGTAAGATACCATTCAGCACACCAACACAAATGTAATGGGAGTTCCAGGAAAAGAGAGAAAGAAAAGGACAGAACAAATATTCAAAGAAATAATGGGTTAAAACTTTACAAATTTGATGAAAAACCATCTATATATTCAAGAAGCTCAGTATAGGTTAAGTATGGAGAGCTTCAGGTAGGACTGCCTTGCCAGCGCAGCCTCTCCCTCAAGCATTCTTATTTGAAGGAAAGCTTGTTCCAAGCAAGGAGAATGTTTCTCAGCAAAAGAGGCCCTTGTCCATTCAAACCAGATTCCCATCTATGAGAACTACCCCCACCTGACCAGTCCCTCTATAACCGTCACCCATTTGTATTTTCCCATAGCTCTGAGATCCTCTGCAAGCCCACCGGGTTGGTCTTAGGGTCAATGAATATTCAACTCACAGGATTATTATAAGCCATGCTTGGTACCAGTCTACTCAGTAGGACAGGAAATGGCAGCAGGGCAGCACCAGGTGCTGCTCTTGTGCAAGTCCCTGCAGCAACTCAGATGCAAGAGGACAAAACCCACATCGCATAGGTGTGGGAACCTCCCTGGCTTAGAAGCTCCATAGGAGCAATTCCAAAGGCAGAGCTTCCAGAGTCCCCACAAGAGGCCCAATTATAAGTAATGAGGATCACTGCCCTCAAGAAAGCCCAAAGTCTAGTTTCTTTGTCAGGTGTTTATAGTTCTCCTTGTCCGGGTGTAATTTGTCCATCAGGGATCATTTTTACCATAAGCAGTATTGCCTAGTAACACAGGTTATGTTTTTATCTGGTTGCCAGGAGAACATAAAAAGAGTCAACCAAAGGTCAAATTCTCATGCAGAATGGATAAAAAATGTAACACACTAAGATGCTTCCAGGACTCATTTACTTGTTTGTCAACAATAGAGACACACGAGATTGCTTGTCTACATTTTAAATATATATACACATACGTGTGTGTATGTGTTGGGGACAAGGTTAGGGGACATTTCACTGTATTTATATGCGTCTCCGAATCTTGGGTGTAGGTAGGAATTACCATAATTTATAACCTTCTCTCTTCCTTGCTTCCTTTCCTCCTTAAACCCTTCCCTACGTAGTGATGGCACCAAGCATAAGCTCAGTACAGTTATTGCCCTGTTAGGAGGGCCTGACATCACCTTCCTCGATAAGCCATCTTCTGGCATGGATCCTGTGGCCCAACACTTCCTCTGGGACACAGTCTCATGGACCCGTGAGTCTGGCAAGATCGTCATAATCACCCATAGGTGTGGCTTGTATCTTGATTGAGGGATGGGGAAAAGGGGAGTTACACTTGGTGCCATGGGCATGTGGTTGTGTCCAAGAACATAAGTCAGTAATGACCTTGCCAGGGCCTGTTAATGTCCCTGGAAGAACTACAGTCTGTGATTCCTGCCAGAAGAAATAGCCTACAGTTCTTAGATGAACTCTTTGGAACACTCTATCCAAAAAATGAAAAAGTAGAAAGAGATTGGAGCTCTTACTGCAGGTTTAAGCATCTGCCTCTTGGTTTCTGTTTTTATTTTGACTGTAAGAGAATGTAGTCAATAGAGATCCCCCAAATCTTACATGGGTCCTAAATACCAGTCTTACCAAGAACTTCCCTGATTCTTTGAGGGTTCTAGCCTTCACCATGCCATGGTGAGCCTCTCCAGCTCTACCTCCCTCTGGTTCCTTATTTTCCCAGGATGGAAGAATGTGAGGCTCTGTGTTCAAGACTGGCCATTATAGTAAGTGGGAAGTTCAAGTGCCTTGGCAATCCAGGCAAGGATCCAAAGAATAAGTGTGGAAGTGCATACATTCTACAGGGCAAAATCAAGACGGTTAAGCAGGCAAAAGAGGTGCAAAAGCTGAAGATATTCATTGAAACAACCTTTCCAGGTACTAAAGGTTAAGCATGACCCTCTCAATTAAGCTTCTCTTGAGCCCTAGTGTTCCCAAACTTTTCACCCCATTGATGTAGACATTAAGAGTTAGTAAGTAAGGCCCTCAGCCCCTCTTTGTCATTATGCAATTACAGTGCTTTCTTCTCCCTGTGATTCTAACTACATTCTACAAGATAATTCTTCCCAGCTATGAAATAATTACTCTTGTACCAATTATCAGTTCCAATATTTACAATTTCTCCCGGCTACCTTAGTCAAGGTAGGATCAAGAAACACCAACTAGGCCACAATGGTGAAGCTGAGCCACGAGGCCAAGCAGAAGCTGCAGCAGCTCCTTGAGGGTGGCCAGTTTGCCATCTGCGGGGGCTTTCTTCCTCTCGTGATTTACCTGGGATTCAAGGGTGGTGTTGCAGATCCTGGAATGCCTGAACCAACTGTTTTGAGCTAACGTTGGGAATAAAGGTTATCTGGATTTGGAAGCAATCAATGGACAGGAACAACATGGAAGGTGGGTGCTCTGGCTGGGATAGAGATGGGACATTGCGCAGATGTTCACCAGTTGAATGGCACAGGGCTCTTCTCAGATGAATCTGTGGCAGAATGGGATCTCAACTGACTTATTTATCATAGACTATATCAAAATACATGTTTTTAACAATGTTAAAAAAAAAGAAATGCTAACTAGCACTAACAGCTCTCTTCTCATTTTTCAGGTAGAATTTGTGTGAGGGACATAACTATACATACAACCAACAGATAAATGTCTGCACAGTGCAGATGCCCCCTCTATGTAAATGGTAGGCCATTGTTAGAGATAACCAGCCTATATGTACCCATGCCTGTGTCTTCTCTCTGCGGTTAATCATATCCCCATGGTTTGCACAGTGCCTAGCACACAGTAGGTATTCAGTGAACTTCTGCTGAAAGCCAAGAGTGTGACATAATCAGATTTGCATTTAGAAAGACCAATTCAACTTCAGAATTTAGACTAGTGATATGTTTTTGTTATCTATTCCCATACTTGTCCTACCATAGTTTTTTTTCTTTTCTTACTCTATGTAATTGCTGGTCTAATTGGCTGTCTTTCTCACTCGTAAATTCCATTATGGCAAGGGCCATATCCTGGAGTAGAAACAAAATTGGAGCCTGACCCAGTATGGAAGTATGTTAGGGCTTGGCCAATCAAATTAGGTCAAAAGGGGGATGAAAAAAATGAAGTTCAGATGTCTGCCTCCTATCTGGCTTTCCTGGGATGAAATTCAGAGACTTCAAAAATTAAAAAAAAAAAATACTCCTCCCTCCAAAAATTTTTCATTTTAATTGTGATGGAATTGTCAGGATCCTAGTGCCCTAACTCCTTCTTGCCGAGAGGATTATTTTCCTCCACAAGTAATATAAAAGGGCGGATCTTTAGCCTAGCCTAGGTTGTGACAAAAAGAGCGAGCCCAGCTGGGCATTTGTGAGCTGGCCAAAAGAAAAAGCTTCACTCTGCAACTTTTCTTTTTTCTTCCCATTTTGTGCAAACGTTTCTTACTGAAGCCTCCTACCTGTCCGTTCATGCTTTCTGCCTCGATGCTGGGCTCAAGCCTTGTTTCCCTCTTCTGCCTACAGTACCAGACAAAAACCAGTTTGCCCAGTGAGCACTTTTTAAGCTAAATTACATCATTAGCATAGTTCTGCAAATTAGATGGCCATGCACTTAAGTAGTATCCATGCCTACCTGAGATAGAGTAGTATAGAGCATACTATTTTTTCCCGTTTTTTTTCTATAACAATACAATGAGTTAAAATTACAGTATTTAATGTTTTAATGTTGTCTTCCTCCTTAAATTGTTTAGCTATAGAACAATGTAGACATGGTTTAGGTATAGGCTAATATGCTTAGCCATGTGACCTACATCAAAGTGGTATAGAAATTTAGGAGATAGAGAAAGAAAGGGGAGCTAAAGCAGTCATGGAGGGCTTCACCAAGGTAGTGGGACTTCAGGTAGGTATTTAGAACGAGTGCCTTTTCCAGGTGACCAGTTTAATTTTCATTTACAGACATTATTTTGAGATATTATTATTTGCTAGGCACTGTGCTAGGTGCTAAGGCTATAAAGATAAATAAAATGGAGTCCCTGACTTGATGGGAGTTTACAGCCTAATGGGTAAGGCAGACCCATAAACAGGAAAAAAAATTAAAATATTAATTTATAATACTTCATATTTACTCCATTTCAATAGAACAATTATATTTCTTTCTGTTCTTTAAATTCTAATCTTAATGCCCACTTTGGAATCATTCTCAACTCTCTTTCACTGTTCGTAGCCACTCCCGCTCTATATCAGAGTAAAACCATTTCTCTTTGACTAGCTTTAAAATCTTCTGGCAAATGAGAATCCCATCTGTGCCTTCACACTTTCACACTTAGGGTCAAAAACTTTCAAAATAGCTTCCTTCTGCCTTCAGTCACTTCTTTCTGCTGCTTGAACATTCTCTATCCTCATCCTTAACCCCTGTCTTCCAAAAGGAAAGCCTCTTTTGCCATTTTGTTCCTTGTTTTATTCTGCTTTCTGAGGGTATTATATAAAATCCAAATTTGAATCAAATAGTAAAGATCGACCACTCTCTCTGGCTGCTTCTCTATTTAAAGGGACCAAGTGTTTTTGATTAAATATTTTAAAAATACAACTAATCAAGGGGCACCTGGGTGACTCAGTTGGTTAAGCCTCCAACTCTTGATTTTGGCTCAGGTCTTGATCTTAGGGTTGCGGGATCAAGCCCTGCATCGGGCTCTGTGCTCAGCGCTCAGCGGGGAGTCTGCTTGAGATTCTCTCCCTCTCCCTCTACCCTTCCCCCCTGCACGCGCGCGCGCGTCGCCTGTGTGTGCGCGCATGGGCGCGCGCTCTCAATAAATAAATATTTTAAAAATACAACTAATCAAAAAATAACATTTAGATCAACATAAAGTGGTTTCTCACCTCATCCTTATGAATCAAAAATGTGAGCTCTGTCCATATTTTCAGTGTGAGGTGAATTCCTGAATTTTTTTTTCAAAGATTGCTCCTTCTAGAATGCAAGGATCCCAGTGATTTTTTAAAAACTTAGTTTGACGTGTATGTGATAAAAACATTGTGCTAGAAATAGGATTGCATTATCCTATTTTTATTATGGTTAAAAAAATGCATAACATAAATTTTACCATCTTAACCATTTCTAAGTGTAGAGTTCAGTAGTGTTAAGTGTATTCACATGGTTGTGCAACCAATCTGCAGAAATTTTTCACCTTGCCAAACTGAAACTCTGTACCCATTAAAGAAATAATTCCCCATTTCCCTCTCCCCACAGCTGCGGGCAGCTACCATTCTACTTTCTATTAATTTGACTACTCTAGACACCTCACATAAGTGGAATGATATGGTATTTGTTTTTTTATGACTGACTTATTTCATTTGGCATATCAAGTTTCATCCGTGTTGTAGCAGGTCTCAGAATTCCCTTCCTTTTTAAGGCTGAATAATATTTCGTTGTACATATACAACACATTCATCCCTCAGCGGACACTCGAGTTGCATCTGCCTCTTGGCTATTGTGACTAATGCCACTGTGAACATGGGTGTGTAAATATCTCCTCAAGACCCTGTTTTAATTCTTTTGAATATATACTCAGAAGTGGGATTGCTCTTCAACTTTTTGAGGACCCTCCATACTGTTTTCCATAGTGTGCCTGCACCATTTTACATTCCCACCAACACTGTACAAAGGTGAAACCCTATGATTTAAGGGAAGAATTCTTACCAGAATATTACCTACTTCTTTTACTGTAAAACAGAGGAAGAGTTCTTCTCCTTTAAGTATAATAAGGAAAGGTCAAAAAATTAATTGCAGAGAAAAAAATACAGTCAAGAATAAAGTGAGAGAAGCACTTTTTTGCCTTGAAACTTTTCCCTGGTGCAAATACAGGGACACAAAACTGACTTGTACCTCTTTCTAACAGTTTTCCTGTTCCTACCTCTGTGCATTTTTATAGAACAGGGACAGTAGGATGTAGTCAGCAATGTCACGTGTGACTAGAAAAATAAATCTGCAAGCAACATGTATATATATTTTTTTAATTAGGAGCTTTGACTTGGTTCCTCATTTGAATTGACTCTAGCCTTTGCTTTGGTTTAAAAAATACATGTGCCCAGAAATGGCCCTTGTTTCGCCTTATCCCTCACACAAAGCACCTCTTTCCCTTTTTCAGCCCCCTAAAGCATGAGCTCCAAGGGACGGTCCATTACCACATACCTAGCAAGGACTTTACCTGAGGAAAGGTAAGTGTGGTACCAGGCGCTCCTAAAGCCACAGGAGGTGTTTTGACCTTAGAGTTGGTGGATGATATGAAGCATTCAAATTCAGGCATCTGAGATATTTCAGACAAACCTGGCTCCATCAGAGACCATTTCTATTTTTCCCTTTCTTGGGTACTGTAAAGCCGATACAGTTTCTTTCCAGCTCTTACCATAGTAGTTTTATAGAACATGGCTTAAGCCTAAATTATTTTGGCTTCTTAGGAGTTACTTGTAATTTGAGGGTGTAGATAGATGAGTTCTGTTTCAGCAGGTGTGAGGTTTATAAATTCACAGTATCCTGGGAAGCTGACATTAACAGGGGTAGATGGGCAAAACATTTCCTCTCTCACTGGGATTTATTAGCTTCATAGGAAGTCTCCAGGTCCATGCAAGGTGGGAGTAAACAGCCTTTTCCCCCTTCTCTCTACCAACCCAGTATTTTTCCTCACCTGTCCCTCTGAGGGCCTTTAATAACAGTGATTTCTTCTGCTGCCTTGAAAGTATTTGGTATCGTGAAGTCAATCAAAGATGAATATGGATTAGAAAATTATTTCATGGGGCACCTGGGTGGCTCAGTCACTTAAGCGTCTGCCAAAAGCATGATCCTGGAGTCCTGGAATCGAGCCCCGTGTCAGGTTCCCTGCTCAGCGGGAAGTCTGCTTCTCCCTCTCCCGCTGCCCCTCCCCGCTTGTGTTCTCTCGCACGCGCTCACTCTCTCTCTAATAAATAAATAAATAAAATCTAAAGCGGGAGGAGGAAGTGCCTGGGTGGCTCAGTTGTTAGGCGTCTGCCTTCGGCTCAGGTCATGATCTCAGGGTCCTGGGATCAAGCCCCGCATCGGGCTCTCTGCTCAGCGGGAAGTCTGCCTCTCCCTCTCCCATTCCCCCTGCTTGTGTTCCCTCTCTCTCTCTGTCTCTCTCTCTGTCAAATAAATAAAATCTTTAAAAAAAAAAAAAAAAAAGAGGGGCGCCTGGGTGGCTCAGGTTGTGATCCTGGGTTCCTGGGATCGAGCCCTGCATCGGGCTCCCTGCTCAGCAGGGCGTATGCTTCTCCCTTTCCTATCTCTCCCTCTGCCCCCCCCTTCTCTCTCTCAAATAAATAAATAAAATCTTTTTTAAAAAATTATTTCATTAGATCACACTGGAGCAAGTTTTCCTGGCCTTGCCCAAACAGAAATAAACAAACAAAAACCCAAATTATAAAGATAATTGAACAGTGGTTCCAACCACCATCTGACACCTCCCCACCAATCTTCTGCGTATAAAAATGACTAAGTTTTCTGTCCTTTGTGCTTTGTGTTTGTGCAACAAAAATGTAAAGGCATATACTCCTGCTATATCCTAATTACTACATAGGGAGAGAGGCTAGGCCGGTGTTCCCAGACTTTATGACTATGCACTAGATTCACCTGGGAGGCATTTCTTTAAAATGAAGATTCCTGGGGTGCCTGGGTGGCTCAGTCATTAAGCGTCTGCCTTCAGCTCAGGTCATGATCCTGGTGTCCTGGGATCGAGCCCCGCATTGCAGGAAGCCTGCTGCTCCCTCTCCCACTCCCCCTGCTTGTGTTCCCTCTCTCACTGTGTCTCTCTCTGTCAAATAAATAAAATCTTTTAAAAAAATAAAAATAAAATAAAATGAAGATTCCTGGATTCCAAACCGGGTAGATTCTGATTCAGTCAGAGTGGTGGCAAACCCAGGAATCTGCATTTCAACAAGTATTCCACATGATTCTGATGCCTGTTTGGCTTTGGGGCAAAAAATGGGCTAGGCCTTCCAGGGGATTCTCAAATTAAGGCTTGCAATTTAAACACCTAAGAAGTCATTTTTATTCCTGGTAATTTTTCCTGACATTAGTATAAAATTAGTATAAAATACTACCAGGTGACAGCATATCACCGTTCAATGTCACCATTCAAATAAGACTTTTACTAAAGCTATAATGAAAACATAAACATATTTGTCTTTCCTTTCTTTCCCAAACTTACCAGTGTCAAGACCTCTTTGCCAAAGTAGCTTTGGCTACTTGAGTCACAAAATAATTTATTTTTTTTTAAGAGTCACAAAATAATTTAAAAAAAGCTAGTTCAACCTAACTTGCTTGCACAATTTCAGATTTTTGTTGATATCATGAGGTCTAAGCTGGACATCCTAAGAACTAGAGCATTGGCATCTAGACGGGCTCCAGAGTATTCTTTCCCAGGAAAGTGTTAATCCTGAGGTCTCTTCCCTTCCTGTCTTTGCAATCATATGACACAGCTGATGTCACTTGGGTTCTCCCCTTCATATCTGATATCAACTAATAAGGTGCATAGCAAACTTACTTAGATCCCACATACAACTAAGAGAAAAGTGAAAGGCAGTTTTAAGACAAAAGGGATGTGTGTTTCTGTTTAATAAAATGCACAAATCCATAGGACGCCTGGCTGGCTCAGTTGGTTAAACGTCTGTCTTGGGCTCAAGTCATGATCCCAATGTCCTGGGATGCAGTCCTGCATCATGCTCCCTGCTCAGCGGGGAGCCTGCTTCTCCCTCTGCCTGCCGCACCCCCTGCTTGTGCGTGCACTCTCTCTCTGACAAATAATTAATCTTAAAAAAATAAAATAAAATGTACAGATCCAAGAGACAGTGGGAGAATAAACATTAACTAGAGCAGCTTTGACTTCAGATCTTGACCGCTTAAGTCAGGTATCAAAAATAGCCATGCCCCTGGCCCCTGCACAATTTAGGGCACTAATTTAAAAATTAGTGATTTAAAATGTAAAGTCTTTATTTAAAAAATTTTTAAATAACCATGCCACCCCCAATTATGGTTATAGCCACCTTAAACATTTATTAAAAGTCATAGTTCTCTCCACTAAGGAGCTTAAAATCAAAGAAAGGTAAAATGTTGATTCTGGTTGAAACTGGGTGTTAGGTAAATGGGAATTCATTATACTATCCCTTTAACTTCTGTTTGTCTGAAAACGCCAATAATGTTTTTTCTTTCATCTAGTTAAGGAGCTAAAACATGATTAAAAAATTAATTATCAATAGAAGACAGTAAAGTTCCAAGAAGGGAGAAAAAACTCCAGGCTATAGTGGTATTTGCCGGGAAGGGATTCTGAGAAGAACAGGGAAGGAAATGCCAACCATCAGAATAATGGATTAAGAGGAGCCATGATTAATGCCTCCAGCCCTAACATGGCAAGGTGATGTTCCCAAGTTCAAACCACTTTCCTGGGGCGCCTGGGTGGCTGTCATTAAGTGTCCGCCTTCGGCTCAGGTCATGATCCCAGGCTTCTTGCTCAGTGGGGAGTCTGCTTCTCCCTCTCACTCTGCCAGCCACTCACCCTGCTTGTGCTCTCTCTCTCTCTCAAATAAATGAATACAATCTTTAAAACACACACACACACACTTTCCTGGAGTCTCCTTCCTTATGACTTTCCTCCCCACCCACCTCCACACATACGCACCCACCCAACTGCAGCTCAAAGCAGGAAGTTGGGCTCCATTGAGTCAGATTTGACTCTACAGTAAGAAAACCGACAAAACTTTCCAGCAATGTACTCCTCTAGTCTTCTATGTCTATTCTCTTCTTGTCTGTTCATTTTCTCTCCCAGGGCTTGAAATGTCTCCTATGCAGAAACAGTTTCCAGGACCTCATTTTCTTCCACAGTAGAATTCTAGCATTGTGGCAGAAATATGACATGAGCTGGTAAGGCAAACTGGAGAAATTTCAAGGTTTTCTGTCACCTACACTTTGTTTTTATGCTAGTCTGGGTCATGGGTATTCTAAAAGAGGAAGAGATTTTAAAAATACACTTACTAAGCAACAGTAATGAGTAAGGAGATATAAGCAATCTGGAGCCTCATCTAGAGAATGCTCTTCTTCCCTCCCTTTTTTCTCCTTTATTTTGTATCCTCTTGGTCACCCACTTTCTTCTTCTGTGTCTTCTATTCTCAACTCTTTTACTACTTCCCTCCATTATGGGGACTTACTACTCCAAGCATTAATTATTCAAAAGGTATAGGGAGTGTCAACACAAAATGAGAATTGGAGCTCATGGATCCAGCCTCTTCTATCACCTTAATTATGTAATTAGCTACAAGACTGGTTGGGAGCTGAAGAAAAGCATAAGGTGGAAAATGTACAACACCTACCACCACCACACGTTACTAATGGCATCCCATCTCAACTACACGCACACCTTCCTCCTCATGTAAGCAGCAGTCACTGAAGTAGGTAGGACACTGGTTAAGACCTGAAAGTGTTAGATCTGTCCACAAGATGGCAGTACGACTTTGGAGTGTACAGCTTAATAGGAAATTTTGCAGTGGTGTAAAATACAAATAAACTTAGAATTTTATTTATGTAGCTGATGTCATGAATTATATTTCAGTTCCTACCACATTTGAACAGAATTTTTTGTTTGGGTCACAGTTATGTTTTGAGGTGGGGGTGAAGAATTAGGGAACATTCTAAATAGGAGTTATACCATCAACCCTGAACTGTTGGAAGTTCCAATGACTGGAACTCTCAGGGATGCAACTAATTTGGGGGTAATGCTTAAAAAGTACTGGAAACAGAGATTTAGGTCCCATGTTAATGAATTTGAACTTTATCTTGAAAAACATGGGGAATCACTGAAAAATTTTAAGCAGGTGGGCAACTTGATCAGAGCGATGTTTCTCCAGCCTCACTCATTGGTAGAACACCTTCATGATTTTTGCCCTATCACCAATAGTTTACTCAACGTTGTTTAAACCTACTTTTACTCTTTTTGCAAATGTATTTAAAGAGGAAACTCCTTACCAGCTTTGCCTGCCATAATATTCAAAATAAATGTACAACTATTGAAATGGAATAGTGTTCATTTATGAACAACTTAAAATCATCTCATGCACCACTAGTGTTAAGTCTGCCACACTTTGACTGAGACAGGGGTGCCCCCTGAAGGCACAGAAATTGGATTTGCACCAGATTCTTAATGGCCAGATCGGGTCTTAAATGTCACCTGAAATCCTGTTGGACAGTTGTAGAAGTCAAGTAAATCAGCCACAGGCCAAAGAGTTAGACATAAGTTTGGCTATGCGTTGTAAATGTCTACAGCACCACCAACCCTTCTGAAATTTTAATGTGCATATGAATCTTGTAAAATGCAGATTTTGATTAAGTATGGAGATTCTGCATTTCTGACTCCAAATGGTATTGATGCTGTTGGTTTCCCAACCGTGCTACAGTAGCCGACTGTAAGTTCCTGAAGGGCAAAGACCACGCCTTCATCTTTAGCAGTGTCTGACACAAGGCGATTTCACGGTTAATACTCACTGAAAAGTGAACTTTCTTCCCCCGATAGTCACATGACTCCCAAAATGCAGCTTTCAGCTCAGAAGTACCCCCAACGCACACCCCTACTCTTCAAAACATTTTCCGTTTTCTCATACGAAAATTAAGTGTTTTCTACGTAGCCCCAGCCTAAGAATATATTTTTCATGAGAGCAGAGACTTTAGTTGTGAGGACTGCCTCGGTTTCAGGATTCATCCATTTGTGTCTCCCGCCTGTTCCGGGAGTCAGAGCAGCGAGTTCATCGGACAAGACCTCTACCCTCATAGAGCTAATGATCTAGCGAGGACTTTAGCAAGCAAGAAGCAGTCACGCCCGGCTTCGAAGCCCAAGTCTCGGCAAAAGCCAAAGACATAAAGAGGACTCTCGTTACGCGCTCGCTGTGCGGGAGCTCGAGAGCGGACGGGAGCCGAGAGACCGCGGGAGGAACCCGGAGAAAAGGGGCTGTCTCATTGGACAATCCGGATCGGGAGAATCCAAAGTGGCGGGGGTGGGTTGTGATGGGCTGTCCTAGAACTAGAGCAGGATTACAGAGTGGATATCCGGGCCAGGACGAGAATCCAAAAAGTGGTAACATAAGTAATCTTCTGAGTATTTACTTACAAAACTTTGCGTCCGCCTATACTGCGTCTTGGAGGAATTGGACTGGCCCAACCTCCTCCAGGGAGCAGTAGAGCGCGGTCCGCATAGAGAGTCCTCTCCACGTAGAAGGCGTGGGAAAGAGCGCGCGGGGGATGCTGGGAAACTCATCTCGTCAGCCACCATCTTGCTTTCCTTTAAGCCGGCCGTGACCGTGGATTAGAGCAAACTTGAGCCATGAAGCTGCTAAACAGAGCCGGGTCCTTCTCGGTGAGCACAGCCGGTGGGCATGGGGAAAGGTTGGGGAGCAGTTTGTCAGCAAGGTGATACGGACCGGAGGTGCTTGGTTTGGAGCTCCGGGGCCTTGGGCTTCCGTCTGCCCTTCAGCCGAACTCTGCGGGCCAAGTGGTCTGCAAGGTGGGTGGGTCGGGCATTGGAGGCCCAGCTCGTGCTACGCGCAGAAGAGACCTAACGCCGGAGAACCTGAAGAGAAAAGGCAAAGGGCTTGAGAGCGGAGGTGACGCGACTCGGTGGAGAGACCTCTGAAGGTCACTGCTGCATTTGCGTGCCCGAGGAGGAAACCGCGAGTCCTGGGGGGCAAGGGGCCGCCGTAGACCTAGCTCTCCACCCTCACCGTCAGCTCTGGCCTCTGCTTCTTAGTGTGTCACGGAGCATGTTTCCCCAACGGTTAAGTGGGCTTATGAGTAAAATCTTAAGGAAGAAATGAGCCTGTATAGTGCTTATCACTGTTCTAGAACTTATTACGGTGCCCTGGCAGGATGCCGTGTTTTTCTTCATGTCTTGTTAGAGAATTCTAGGAGCGGCTCTCGGTCAGTCCTCGGGAGCTGCTTAAGACTCCTCCTTCAAGCCCAAGCGAAACATAGCTGTCACTTGGGGAAAACTCCTCAAATGTCAGTGTGCTACCACTACGGAGTGGTAGTTATCAAGAGGGGAGGTGAGGAGCACTTAAAAATCTCAGCTTGGCCAGTTTTGCCCCCAGGGGATAGTTGGCAATATCTGAATACATTTTTGGTTGTAACAGCCTGTGGGGAGTGCAGCTGGCATCTAGAGTCCAGAGGTGCTGCTAAATATCCTACAGTGCACAAGCACATCCTCCCCACACACAACAAAAAATTACCTAGCCCGAAATGCCAACGGTATCTGGGTTACTAGGTAACTACTAACCTGCCAGACAGAGATGCAGAAGAACAGGGAATGGAGTTTCTCTGTGCCTAATGTTTAAATAGACATACTGTGGATTATACGAATGGTTGTAATTTAAATTATAATATAGCCTAAATTACCCTTACTGCCACACCTAGACAAACTAACGATTAACAACGCTGAGAGCAGCCTAGAGTGGCAAAAGACCCCCAAATCGCCTCCATTCTATCCATCCCAACTGTCTAGTAGATAAAAGAGCTCAGAGGTAACGGTTGGAGAGGACCGATGTAAACAAATTGCAGTAAACTTGAAAGCAGTGTTTCTAATTATATCCCTTATTTTACAAAAGAATAAATTTATACATATCTTGTTATTAAAATTATCTAGTAATTGACAATTATGAGGATAATTCTTTGCAGCTGATTTGAATGGGACAAATTATAGACAGTATATAATCAAAGTGTCACTATTTCTTGAGGTGAAAGCACCTAAATCTCCCTTGGCAATGGAACTATAGATTATTCATATTTGAACAGCTATGCTCACATATCTTAAAATTTTACTTTTTAGAAAATCAAAAGGCAGAATCACAAGTAGGGTTAGCTATACCACACCCAGCAAACAAAACTGATGTAAAACAAAGCTAATTGTATTTTATAGTTAAAAAGTACTAATAGCGAGTGAAAACTAGGAACCAACTCAGTATAGGACTGATGTTGAATATTTAACAAACAGCCCTTCAGGACATCACGGAGTCGGGGCATTGCGGCCTCTGATGGGAGTCCTCAGGAAACTCCAGCAGGATGTTCATTTGATTTTGGGACAACATCTCTTCTAATAACCTCATGAGCCTTAGAATGAATTCTATAGCATCGTATATCATTTACCCAAAAAACAATAAAGTTATGCATTTGGATCAATTATCCAGCCTTTAAGAGGACCCTTTTACCTTTCCAGTGGCTGCATATAATGAACTGAGAATCTGCTGTAGCTGAAGCTATTGTTAATCTCAGGATGATATAAATGTGTATTAGTCAAAGAAATAAAGCCCTTGGTTGTGTGGTCTTACTGTAGCGCCCAAGAGAGTGAAGATACTATGTGAAATATTGGGGTCTTGGAGGAATTGTCCTTGGTATACTTGGTCTTTTTTAAAGGTTACTAAAATGATTATGGAGATGAAGTCATTTCACTTGGGAGGTAGACTAAAATGAGACTGGGCAGATAAGGGAAATAGTAATGCTAATATCTAATAAAAGAGTATGGGTGTGGCAGTCCTACACTTTTTCAAAAAATTCCAAAGCAGGGGCGCCTGGGTGGCTCACATGGTTAAGCGTCTGCCTTTGACTCAGGTCAAAAAAAAAAAAAAAAATTCCAAAGCATTAGAGCCAGGAAGAGCCACCCGAAGCTTTAATAAGATAGTTAACAGGGAAAAGAAAAATACAGTGGTTCTTTACATTCTAAAAAAATGAAAATGTAGGATTAGGTATTCCTTCAGGCTCTACAAATCACACATAAATACGGAGATTTAAGAGTGGTTGGGAAATAATAAGTCCGCTAAATCGAACTTTGAAGATATATTATCACTGAACACCTGTTGCTTGGGCACACCAGAATACAGGACTCTCTTCTTGAGAGAAATGTGTGTAACCTGTCTTTTTTGTGTTTAGCGATTTTATTCCCTGAAAGTTGCTCCCAAAGTGAAAGCCACGGCCGGCCCTGCAGGACTGCCTTCACATCCCCAGGACCTTGAGGTCAGTCCCACTGAGTTACTCACTGGAACCCATACACTCCTTACTGTCTTTGGTAATAGAAAAGCATTGATCACATCTCACTTTATCTTCAATACAGTTTACCAAATTACCGAATGGCTTAGTGATCGCTTCTCTGGAGAACTATGCTCCTACATCAAGAATTGGTTTGTTCATTAAAGCAGGCAGTAGATATGAGGACTCCAACAACTTAGGAACCTCTCATTTGCTTCGTCTCGCATCCAGTTTGGTAAGCATCATTACTACCTCACTCTGTTCAGGACTGCTGTGGTATCTTTTTTTTTCCCCCCATTAAAAATAATGCATCATATTATTCGAAACACACAGAAGGATTTATGTAACATGTAGGTTATAAAGTATACAGTCAAATAAGCACCTCTGAATGTATCACTCAACATATTCGAACGTTATCATTAAAATCAATGTTACTTGTGTCTCCTTCCCTTCCCACCCTCTTCACCCCAGATTAACAACTATTCTAAAATGTTTGCTTTTTCTTCCCTTTTCTTTTGAAATAGTTTCAATAACAAATGCTGTTTTTCATATTAACAAAAACTATTTTATATTTATCCATATTTGTTTGTAGTTGTGGTCAATTCAGTGTTACTCTGGGATAATACTTCATTACATTCTTTTTTTTTTTCCCTTTTTTTAAAAATTAACATATAATTACTTGTTTCAGGGGTAAAGGTCTGTGATTCATCAGTCTTACACAATTCACAGCACTCACCATAGCACATACCCTCCCCATGTCCATCATCCAGCCACCCCATCCCGCCCTCCATTGAGATTAAGAGTCTCTTAATGGTTTGTCTCCCTCTCCGGTTTCGTCTTGTTTCATTTTTCCCTCCCTGCCCCTATGATCCTCTGCCTTGTTTCTCAGATTCCACTTATCAGTAAGATCATATGATAATTGTCTTTCTCTGATTGACTTATTTCGCTTAGGAATGCTATGGTATCTTGATCCTACAGAAAAGAAAAACTATTGTGTGTTTTTTGGCAAACTTCATTTTATAATTCTTAAACTAAAAAGGGATCCGCTGTTTAGGTAAAGTTCTTTTTGAATCTAATGACAATTAGTAGACATTTAGATTGTAATATTGTGTGATTGCAAACTTAGCATTAAAAAATTACTAAAAATACGGTTCTTTTTCCAGACTACAAAAGGAGCTTCATCTTTCAAGATAACCCGTGGAATCGAAGCAGTTGGTGGCAAATTAAGGTTTGTTAAAAATAAGTAGCAGGAAATAGTGAAAACACCAGAAAATAATCGATCATAAGGGAACTTACCAACACGATTAAGGATTTGTTAAACAGGCACAAGGAGGAGAAAGCTAACGAATTTAACTACATCAAAATGTAAAACGTTTTTATGCTTTAAAGTGAGTATTTAAGTAACTGGCAGTAAATGTTTGCAACATACATAACATGGAGAGGGTTATTTGGAAAAATAAAGAACTACAAATTAGGAGAAGACAAGCAAATAGAAAATGGATGGACAGGGCGCCTGGGTGGCTCAGTCAGTTAAGCATCTGCCTTCGGCTCAAGTCATGATCCCAGGGTCCTGGGATCGAGCCCTGCATCGAGCTCCCTGCTCCTCGGGAAGCCTGCTTCTCCCTCTCCCACTCCCCCTGCTTGTGTTCCCTCTCTCGCTGTGTCTCTCTCTGTCAAATAAATAAAATCTTTAAAAAAAAAAAAAAAGAAAATGGATGGACAAAGGATAGGAACAGGCTATTCCCAGAGGAAGAAGCCAGAAACACTGATCTCTACTTGTAATCACAATGTGATGCCATTACCCATCAGATTTATATATCGTGTTGGCAGTGTTAAGGAAGAGGGAGAATCTCTTCTACAATTAGTGGCATAAACTGATAAAACTACTTAGAAAAGAATCAAGGAAAATCTAGTAATATTGAAAAGGAGTGTATCTT
Organism: Phoca vitulina; assembly: GCF_004348235.1. Lineage (NCBI taxonomy): Eukaryota > Metazoa > Chordata > Mammalia > Carnivora > Phocidae > Phoca > Phoca vitulina. The sequence continues at coordinate 903,407 of NW_022589793.1, forward strand.
GGGCGCCTGGGTGGCTCAGATGGTTAAGCGTCTGCCTTCGGCTCAGGTCATGATCCCAGGGTCCTGGGATCGAGTCCCACATCGGGCTCTCTGCTCAGCGGGGAGCCTGCTTCTCCCTCTGCCTCGCTCTCTCTCTCTTATAAATAAATAAATAAAATCTTTAAAAAAAAAAAAAGGAGTGTATCTTGCAACCTAAGTTTTTAATCCACATGCACAAAGATACTGTTTATTTTTGTAAAGACTGGAAATAATCTAAATGCCATCTTCAGGGAAATGGGATAAAGTATGATCTAGTGATGTGATGAGACTAGTGCACAGCAGTTAAGGGATTAACTAGATTATTCCAGTTAAATGTTTTGTGGAAAAATGAGATATTTTTAAGGTATGGGGCATTTACAATTTTTTTTTTAAAACAATAGTAGTGCTTACAATTTTGCTTGTCTCTAGAGTGGGAAGGAGGGAGTGAGGTTAGCCAAAGAAGGGTACAAAGAGATCTTCAGCTTTAATTGCCATTTTTCTTTAAAGATTTTATTTATTTATTTGAGAGAGAAAGAATGAGACAGCATGAGACGGGGGAGCGTCAGAGGGAGAAGCAGACTACCTGCTGAGCAGGGAGCCCTGTGGGGACTTGGTCCCGGAACTCCAGGATCATGACCTGAACCAAAGGCAGTTGCTTAACCAACTGGGCCACCCAGGCGTCCCTAATGCCATTTTTTTAAGTTGTGGTAAAATATACATAAAATATACTGCTTTAAGTGTACGGGTCTTTGGCGTGAATTTGGCATTAAGAAACTATCGCTACCATCCGTCTCCAGAATGTTTTTATGTAGCTATTAAACAGAAACTCCACCCCCTCACCCAGCAGCCCCCTGCAGTGACCATTCTACGGTCTATGATTTTGACTTCTCCAGGTTCCTCCTGAAAGTAGAATTACGGTATTTGTTCTTCCAAGACTGACTTACTTCACTTAGCATAATGTCTTCAAGGTGCATCCATGTGTAATATGTCAAGATTGCCTTCCTTGAAAATAGTTTCTTAAATATTTTATATTTTAGTTGATGAATATGTGTATTTTTATACTTCAAAATAATTTTTCCAAAGGAATTGGTTGATTTAACAAAGATATAAGGAAAGCTTATTCTTCTGATTAGATAATTCACTGTAATTTATTTCTGATGCAGTGTGACTTCAACCAGGGAAAACATGGCCTACACTGTGGAATGCCTGCGGGACCACGTGTAAGTACCTGCATGTGTTGAGGACACCTGCTTTTAAAGAAACACTTAGCTGCTCAGTTCTTGTCTTTTTTGATGTGGCATTGTGACCTCTGATTTTTGTTTTGGGTTCTTACTCACAAACTGTAGAACATTGTGTTTACCACAGGCCTAAAACTTAACATTGAGAAGATTACCTTTACGTAGCATGGACATTGGTTTTAAATTTTTGACTCGACACTCTCATCTTGATGTCTTCTGTAGTGATATTCTAATGGAGTTCCTGCTCAATGTCACCACAGCACCAGAATTCCGTCGTTGGGAAGTGGCTGCCCTTCAGTCTCAGCTAAGGATTGACAAAGCTGTGGCTTTTCAGAATCCACAGGCTCGTAAGTATATTTTCAGATCCCGTTCAGTTCTTTCTAAGATACTGGGTTTTTGAAGGGCACCTGGGTAGCGCGGTTGGTTAAACATCTGCCTTCGGCTCAGGTCATGATCCCAGAGTCCTGGGATCGAGCCCCACATCGGGCTCCCTGCTCAGCGCAGAGCCTGCTTCTCCCTCTCCCTCTGCTGCTCCCCCTGCTTGTGCTCTCACTCTCTCTCTGTCAAATAAATAAAATCTTTTTTTGTTTTTTTTTTTAAGATACTGGGTTTTTGAGAACATCAGTTTGTAGAGGGAAGAAATTGCCATTGAAATTTTTCTCTGCTTGGGTTTAAAACTGCCTTTTCCAAAAATTTGTCTAGTTTCTTAACTGTATTGTTCTTGTGTTTCTAAACATTCATATTGTTGATTATTTTTCATCTTTGATAGTATGTAAGTTAATTATAGAATCCCGGCTTCAGAATTTAGAGTACGGTGTTTCTTCAATAGTTCGCTTACACCAAACCCCGCAACAGTTCGTGGTCGCTGCTGGCATTACTGTTCAGCCACTCACCTTTGCTGGATCTTCCCAAAGCAAGCAATTTAATTTTTAAAAAAATAAGAACTTTTTAGGTGTTCGTACTTTGTGATTATATAATGTTCAATACATAATCTTGACAAGTATGACTAGCAAAACAGATTAGTAAACAAGCACCACTGACTTGGAAGTTCTGCAACTTCCGGTAGGAGCAGAAGTGTGCGGGTGGGCCCCTCGGGTCTAAACAGGTGACCAGCTGCAGGGGCCTGCATGGGGTGGGCCTCACTCGGAAAGCAAGCCTGTCAAGTGTCTGGAACAAAGTGAGAGTTTGGTCTATGTTAGCTAATATTATTTCACTGTGATACTTTGTTTTACAAAGGAGTATGATCTTCCTTACTCCGGACCTCCACCAAAGAAATAGATAGAATATTGTAGAAAAGATGACTTACCTACCAGCTGTGGCTTCTTCCCCGCTGTCAGCAATGAGGTTCCAGCCCTCATCCTTTCTGTGTGAACAGTTAACTGCCATCTCCCTGCTGCTATCTGCCCCCAAATCTGCATCTTCATCCTTTAAAGGCTGCTGCTTATCTGTGGGATAAAGTTCAACCTCTTCAACTTAGCATATATGTTAACTTTCACAGTCTGACCCCTGCCCACCTCCCTTGCCTCTTGCGCTACCTTCTTCCCCTCCCAGGCAGTTCCCCTTTGAATCCGTTGTCATGCTTCACGCCTTTGTCTGTTCTCTCTGCCTGAAATGCCACTCCCTAATCCTTCCCCTGGTAAACACCCATCCATCTTAAGACTCATTCCAGATTTTACTTCCGTTACCCCTTTCCAATTCCCACTGCCCTTCCCTTGCACCCCTGCTGCGCTTTTGATCTACTGCTGACATCACACCCATCATGCTTTATTTCACCATTTTCCCGCTCAACATTTTGAGGCCAGGCATTGTGTCTTACTCATCTATTTCCGGCACCTGACCGTTCCCGGCATAGGGAGATTGCCCAAGTAATGACAAAGGCACTGACTGAAGCAGGAAAGCAGGGACAGTGCCCGTGCTCCAGTGAGGATGACACTTGGACCCCCCGAAAGCTATTGATAGGACTTAACACTGGCACTTTCATATATCTTTTTAACCTGACAACTCCTCATTACGTAGAGAACATACGAGTAAAATAGAGGTAAATCACTTACCCAAGGTCACATGGTGCATTGGTGGCAGAACTATAACTAGATTCAGACTTGCTGAAACCCAGGCCATTATACTCTCCAGATGATACCAGGTAGATTAAAGTTAGAGAAGTGGTCAGGCGAGCCCTGGTGTGTAGAAGCTGCTGTCCTAATTTCTTACTTTTCTCAGCACATTCAGCTGGCCGACTTTTAAATTTCAAGCCCTCATAACACTTGAATGCCATAAGGTGACCAAAATTGTATATTCTAGTTGCTTTCTAGGTTCTAAAAACATTGTCTTATTTGAATTGTTTCCACAAATGCTTCTTTACTTATTTTACAGATGTCCTTGAAAATTTGCATGCTGCAGCTTACAGAAATGCCTTGGCTAATTCCCTGTATTGTCCTGATTATAGGATTGGAAAAGTGACACCAGATGAGGTACTGATAAAACACATTACATTTTAAAATGTGCTTGTTTTCACATTAAATTGAACATTTATCTGCCATTTCAGGTTTGTTTGTTAATTTTTTTTATCTTCAAATTTTAAAAATTCACCTGCTGGCCTTTTTTTTTTTTCTTTGAATCAGCTTGCCTTTTTAACTAAAATTCTATCTGAACAATTTTTACAGCTTTTAACTAAAGGAGGTTTTTATCATAAAAGAGACATGTTTATTTCAGAAAATCCAGAAAACAAGAAGAAGCAAAAAAGAAAACATCTCACATACCTAAAGGCACTGAATGTTAATGCCTGGGTATATTTTCCTCTAGACCTTTTTCTGTGTGTATTTATCTTTTTTAAACAGTATTTAAGTGTTAAATTTCATAATCTTTTGACCAAAAGTCTTCCTTTAACTCCTCAGTGTGCAGGTAGGAATGAACCCACGTCACCTCCCCAGCCGTCATCAGCCTGCGTACTAGCTCACGTCCCTCCTTCAGCACACGGGCCTTACTTTGCTGGCAATACAGATTGTCACATGTCCCAGCCATATATGTAACATAAAACTTCAGGTCCAAAACGTGAAACATTGAATGTCACAGTGTATCTCCTGCAAGTGTGGGTGCCTATATATAATCTTAATTTCCTATTCCTACCACCCTGCAAAAAATTATTTATCAGAAAACATTAAAAGAAAAATTGGCAACTATCAATACTTGGCAAAGTGTGTATATGACTCGGAAGTTAAGATTTTATTCTCATTTCATTTCTGGTTAGCCACTAGAGAAAACTGAACTGTATATCCTATCCCTTTCCTCTTTTATTTCCTGGTTAGAAACTATCCACTTACCAGTCAACAGTTTAATGCCTACCATTCATATGGCACTTTTAAAAAATTATAACTGATATCATCCAACCTAAACAGTGAAAATTTTTCATAAGACTAGCCTCCAGTGAGTTTTGAAATTTTTCAGAAATCGAAATCACCCATGTGAAGATACGTTATTGAGGTAGCTAAAAGAGTATACATAGCAAAATATTTATCCACAAGGATGTCTACTGTAGCATTGTTTATAATTATGAAAAATTAGACACAAGTTAAACATCCAACTTTAGGGGACTAGTTAAGTAACTTATTAAGTATCTGTGGAATGGAATACTATTCAACCATTTAAAAATATTGATACGGAAAAATTCCATAGCATATTGTCAAGTTAGAAAATTAATTTATGAATAGGATGTACCATAGGGTCTCAATTTTTAGAAAATAAAGGTGTGTGTGTGTGTATCCTGGACAGATACCAATATATTAACCATGGTTACCTCAAAGTTACTAGCATTTTTAAATGTGTCCTTAGTCTAAAGGAAATTCTAAAGAAATTGGTGCTAGAATACCTTGAGTGATGGCAGCATTCAGGAGGAAAAAAAAAAAAGAATGATTCCGTGGTGATTCCAAAGATGTAGGCACCGTTCACTTCAGGGCACAAATTCTGGTAACTGGATTCAGTCACGTTACCATCGCCTAATGATTCTCAACATTATGACCCATTCCCAAGGAACCATTTTTAGCCAATTTTTTCTAGCCTGACTCAAAATAAATTTTTAATATTACAGATACGCTGTCTGTTTATATACATGTATATATATTTGTGTTTTATACATAAAAGAAGTAAAATGTTTTTCTTGCCCCCAAGAGTCAATTTTCACTCCCTTGGGAGCAGCAGTGCTCCTGTTGAGAATAGGTTTGAGCCCTACTGTAGAATGTTAATAGTACTTTCTTACGATGTATATAAAGACGAAATCTGATGCCCATCTGCTAAAATCACATAATAAAAATCATAAGCTTAGTCTCATTTTTTTCAAATTCAAGCCAGTGTCGGGGCGCCTGGGTGGCTCAGTTGGTTAAGCATCTGCCTTCGGCTCAGGTCATGATCCCAGGGTTCTGGGATCGAGCCCCACGTCGGGCTCCCTGCTCGGTGGGGAGCCTGCTTCTCCCTCTCCTCCCTGCCTGTACTCTCTCACTGTCTCTCCTTCTCTCTCTCTCTCAAATGAATAAGTAAAATCTTTTAAAAAAAAAATTCAAGCCAGTGTATGCTCTAATTTTTTTCAGGCCGTTTTTTAGTTCCTTTTTTTCAATACAGCTTTATTGAGTTATAATTTACATGTCATACAGTTCACCTACTTAAAGTGTACAACTCCGGGGCACCTGGGTGGCTCAGTCGGTTAAGTGTCTGACTCTTGGTTTCAGCTCAGGTCATGATCTCGGGGTTATAAGATTGGGCCCCATGTCAGACTCCACACTGGGCATGGAGCCTGCTTGAGATTCTCTCTCTCCCTCCCCCCACTCATTGGCATGCTCTCACTCTCTCTCTCAAATAAATAAATAAAATCTTAAAAAAAAAAATAAAGTGCACAATTCAGTAGTTTTCACTATATTCACAGTCATGTAACCATTACCACGTTAAGTTCTAGTTCTTTTAATCAATAGTTTAAAAAATAAAAGCAATATAATTCAGCACTATGTAGTCTGTAGTTTACTATGGCAGCTTTTAAGCCTGAGTATTTATTTTCTGTTGACCTGCAGTTTCAATTTTTTACGGCTTTTTGTATTTATACCAATATAACCTCATAAATGTTCTTAACTTCCTCAGTTGCATTACTTTGTTCAGAACCATTTCACAAGTGCAAGAATGGCTTTGATTGGACTCGGTAAGTTGGGAATTGCTTTCATGTCAGTCTGTTTCTTTAAGAGTAGTCTTTTTAAGCTGTAATCATAAGAGCACAGGATTGAACCAAATTTGATAACTCAGTCCTCTGTTGATGTCAGACAAGCATTGTGTGATAGGATTTTAATTGGTAGGTTGTCTGGTTTTAGTAAGCAGAATCCAGCATTTAACTATGTAAACTACTGGCCTTGAGTTTATTACAGTATTTGAAAAATTATGATAAAGGGCAAATTTCTCTAAGCAAAATGCTTTTACAAGTTTTTTGTTTTAAAGAAGTATAATTTAATTGAAAATAGGCAAAGGGAGTGAACAACCAATTCATGGGGGAAATGTGTGTATATATGTGTGTGTAGCCAATTATTGTAAAAGATAGCCTTGCCTAATAGTTAAAATTTTAACCCATGAGATTGGCAAAAACTAAAAGATGGACACTGCCCAGTATTAACCAGGGTATGGAGAAATTAAGCACTCTCAAAAATTGTTGGTGAGAGTATAAACTGGTATATTTTTGGAGGTCTGTTTAAATATATTAAAATTTTAAATATTGATACATTAAACCCAGCGATTTTGTTTTTAAGGATTTATCATACAGAAACAGATGGTCAAGTTTACAAAATAGTTGCACAAAGATGATATTTGTGATACTGTTTTTTGGTTCATTTGTTTTGTAAATAACAGCATCATTGAGGTACAATTCAAATACCATAAAATCCACCTTTTTAAAGTATACAGTTCCATGAGTTTTATTATATTCAGAAGGTGCTATAACTGTTACCACTATCTAATTTCAGAACATTTTCATCATCCCCCCAAAAACCCTGTGTTCATTATAGCCACTCCTTATTCCACCACTCGTCTCCTTCCTGTCTCTCTATAGAGTTGACTCTGGACATTTCATAGAAATGGCATCCTACAATACGTGGCCTTTTATAGCTGACTTCTTTCACTTCACATAATGTTTTCAGAGTCCGTCCATATTGTAGCATGTGCCAATGTTCATTCCCTTTTCTGGCTGAAATACTCCATTACCACTCTTTGTTCATCTGTTCGTCACTATGGCATTTGAGTTGTTTTCAACTTTGGGCTATTGTAAATAAAAACAGTCGCGTGTTGGGCGCCTGGGTGGCTCAGTCGTTAAGCGTCTGCCTTCGGCTCAGGTCATGGTCCCAGGGTCCTGGGATCGAGTCCCGCATCGGGCTCCCTGCTCTGCGGAAGCCTGCTTCTCCCTCTCCCACTCCCCCTGCTTGTGTTCCTGCTCTCGCTATGTCTCTCTCTGTCAAAAAAATAAATAAAAAAATCTTTAAAAAAAAAAAAAAAAAAAAAACAGTCGCGTGTAAGTTTTAGTTAGAACCACCTGTTTTTCATTCTTCGGGGTATATTATTAGAAGTAAAATCGCCAGGACCTGTGGTAACTGTTGAACCATTTGTGGAACTGCCAGACTGTTGTCCGTGGCAGTTGAAGTGTTGACATCCTTCCCCCCCCCCCCCAGCCCCGACAGCACACAAGGGTTCCAGTATTTCCACTTTGTCACCAGCATTTACTACTATCTGTCTTTTCGATGGTGGCCATCCTAGTGTCTGTGAAATGGTATCTCATTCCATTTGTGTCTCCCTAATAACTCATCTTTTGTGCTTTTTGGGCATTTATATATCTTCTTTGGAGAAATGTCTATTCCAAGTTCTTTGCCCATTTTTGAATTGGGTTGGGGTTTTTTTTATTATTTTTGAGTTGTAAGAGTTTTTTATATATTTTGGATACTAAATCCTTATCAGATATATCATTTGCAAACATTTTTTCCCATTCTGTGGATCCATTTTACTCTCTTGAAAGTGTTCTTTACTCAGCCATCAAAAAGAATGAAATCTTGCCATTTGCAGCAATGTGGGTGGAACTAGAGCGTATTATGCTAAGTGAAATAAGTCAGTCAGAGAAAGACAGTTACCAAATGATTTCACTCATAGATGGAATTTAAGAAACAAAACAGATGAACGTAGGGAAAAGGAAGGAAAACTAAAATAAGACTAAATCAGAGAGGGAGACAAACCATAAGAGACTCTTTAACTGTAGGAAACAAACTTGAGGGTTACTGGAGGGGAAGTGGGTAGGGGGGTGGGGTAATTGGGTGATGGGCCTTAAGGAGGGCATGTGATATAATGAGCACTGGGTGTTATATGCAACTAATGAATCACTAAACTCTACCTCTGAAACTAATAATACACTATGTTAATTAATTGATTTTAAAATTTTTAAAAAAGTGTTATTTGCACAATGCAGTATTGTTTTAATAGCCAATGATTAATCAGGAAACATGCTAATGTCAATCAAGAAGGGACTGATTAAATGATAGTACATTCATATAATGGAATTCTTTATAGCCATTAAATGTTTGCCGTAGACCACTCACCTAGATAAAAATTACAAAAGACAAGTTAGAAACAATATGAATAGAATAACACCATTTTAAAAATAAAAGAAAATGAGGATAATAATACAAGTATAGAAAAAAGTTCTAGATGAATATGTATTAGTAAACTATAAGTGGAATCTCTGGGAGAGTAGCATTGTGGGGGGTGGACTCGTTTTCTTTACTGTTTATTTCTGTAATAATTTGTACAATCATATACTATTTTTAAAACAGTAGATATTTTGCAATTGTATTTTAAAAATTATGGTTCTAGCTTGGTTTTGTTTCTATTGAAATAGGTGTGAGTCACCCTGTTCTAAAGCAAGTTGCAGAACAGTTTCTCAACATGAGGGGTGGGCTTGGTTTACCTGGTGCAAAGGCCAAATATCGTGGAGGTAAGCATTTTGTTCTGTTAGGGCTGATTTATCAGAAGGACGTTCCCCATCAGAATAGTGTATTGGAGTAGGATAGGCCTGATTACTTACCACCAAACAGACTCAGTGTGGAAGGAAGGGATTAGATTGCTTGGGTGTTGTGTATTAAACATGTTGTGTGTGTGTGTGTGTGTGTGTGTGTGTGTGTGTGTTGTGGGGAGAGCAGGATAGTATGCTGGGAGCACCAGGCCACAGAAAACCTTAATCTTAGTGGGTTAATACTGTGTCGTAGAGAATGCAGAAGAATAAAGCCAGTGGTGACCGAGCCCCTTTCCTCCTCGCTCTCTCCTTACATGGCACCAGGTGAAATCCGAGAGCAGAATGGAGACAGTCTCGTTCATGCTGCTCTTGTAGCTGAAAGTGCTGCTGCAGGAGGTCCAGAAGCAAATGCATTTAGTGTTCTCCAGTATGTCCTGGGTGCTGGACCGCATGTCAAGAGGGGCAGCAATCCCACCAGCTCTCTGTATCAGGCTGTTGCCAAGGGAGTTCACCAGCCATTTGATGTGAGTCTGAATAGTCAACATCTCTCCTCTTGTTTGTAAAGGCTCAGTGTGTATGATGTAGTCCTGTTAATCTGCTCTTAAAATTTAAGGTGAACACAAAGAAAATCTTTGAAAAATTGAAGAGATAGCCAGGCTTGAGTTTAGTTCCTTAGGGCCTATCAGAAACGTCCTTTTTTTTCAGTTATATAATATAGAAAGAAGGAAATGCTTAAAAAATCAGAAATTCATCCTTCAGGGCCCTTCAGAATAAAGTTTTAGATATTAAACATTTTCCTAGATTCTAATTAGTCTTTTTTTCTAGATTTTCTTCTGTCCTCTTGTGTTCTTGCGGTTATTTCATGAATTTCACTGCTCTTCCTGTTTTCCAACCAAATGTACAGCATGTACACTGAGAAACTGTTTACACACCCATCCCTCCAGTTTGAGATTAAGTTAAAAAAGAAAAATGAAGGGCGCCTCAATCGATTCAGCGTCTGCCTTAGGCTCAGGTCTTGATAACCAGAGTCCTGGGATCGAGTCCCACATCAGGCTAGCCTGCTTCTCCCTCTCCCGCTCCCCCTGCTTGTGGGAGAGGGAGAAGCAGGCTTCCCACTGAGCAGGGAGCCCGATGCGGTGCTCGCTCCCAGGACCCCGAGATCATGACCTGAGCCGAAGGCAGTCGCTCAACCAACTGAGCCACCCAGGCGCCCCTAAATAAATAAAATCTTAAAAAAAAAAGAAAGAAATTCCTACTTCAGCATTTGGCCAGAAATTTGAGGTATGAACAGGATAGTCTCAAAATTGTAATTAAACTTCAAATCATTAAAGAACATTTCTTCTTATGCTTTATATGGGCCAAGCCAGTGGTTCTCAAATTTTAACATGCATAAGAATCACATGGAATTATTTTTTTAAATGCGGCTTTCCAGATTGCATCTACAGGGATCTGAGTGAGTAAATCTGTTACATGAACTTGAAAGTCGGTATTTTTAATAACACTCAGGTGGTCTTTTTGTAAATTGCCCACATAAACACTGGGAAACAGGACACTGACATTCGTGTTCCCCTTAGGGAGCTTAACACTCTGCCCAGACTGCAGACAGCAATACCCCCGTTACCCTGAGGCTGAACTTGCAGCTACCTTGGGTATCTGAATAATGTCCACTAAGCAGACATTTTTCCCCAACCCTTTGACTTTAGTGTATAGGAGAAGTGTAAGTGAATTGGCCAAAAAGAAGTCACCAGCACTAGTGGAGGGAAGACGGCAGGTTTGTGTGACACCAAAGCCCAGTCTGTACCACTCAGCCATACGGCAGCTGTGATCAGTGAACAGTGATGATACTGTTCACAAATTAGTGTTTACAGTAACCTTTACTCATCAAAGGTTAGAAAATACCCAGCAAAAAGTAAAGCAAGCAGTCTGTTCTAGGGAGATTTAAGTGAAAAAAGTTAAAACCATTATGGTTTTGAAAGAAGTAACCTGTGTCCAAAACACTGCAGTCCTTGACAGAACTGGTTACGTGAAATATTAATTCATCTCTTTTACTTGTATCGTGAAGGTCCCCAAGTTTTTGTCTATTTGGGAAATTGTGCCCTGTTTTCCCTGGTAAAATGACATACGGTAAAATTTCATTGTATTTCAGGTTTCCGCTTTTAACGCCTGTTATTCGGATTCTGGACTCTTTGGGATTTACACCATCTCACAGGCTGCCACAGCTGGAGATGTAAGTTGCAAACTCACCAATTCTCACAAGTATTTTTCCTCCATTAACATGTTTTTAGTAAAAAATGGGGAGTGTTTGAAGGCCATGACTTATCAGAGCTCTGTATAGTGTGATACCATTACCATGTGTCTGCTGTGCAAGGAATTTAAAAATGTATACTCGTGCTTCCAGGAAAGAGGGAAGAAGTGTCTCCTTGGTATTTTGGTTCTGTTTGGACGGGTGGCATTGAGTTGTCTCTCTGGGACATCTAAATTGAGAACTCCGGTGATGTCAAGGCCAACATGGATCTTTCAGAGTCCTCAGCACAGAGATTGTGTTGAAGTCAGGGTTGTGTGTGAAAGACTGTAGGAGGAGAAGACTGAAGCCCGAGCTCTGGGGAGTGCCGCCAAGTGACTAAGGAAAATGGCCCAGAAAACAAGAAGAGAAACTGGTATTTTTAAGAGGCCAGGAAAGAGAGAATGGTTAACACCATTTTGATCCACTCTGGATTACCATCCATTTAGTTACCAGAGAGCCCTGCTAGTTATAGCAAACCAGGACATCACTGGTAACATCAGTTTTCACCAGAGTATTGGTAGTGAGCTAAAATTTATAGTGTTAAGGAGTGAATGAGAAGAACGAAATGTGAGGTTGGCATAGGCAGGTGGAGCTCAGACTTGCTGGGGAGGTGGGTGATAGTTTTAGGAGAGTTTACACTGAGAGATTAAGTTGGGAGAGAATACATACTGAAGAGAAAGAAAGATTGGAGCAGATATAGGATATTATAAATGGATCAGGTCTGAAAAATCGTGAGCAGGTGGGATGCAGAGTACAAGTGGACATTTTAGCCTTGGACACAAAGGCTGCTGTGGGAAAGATGTGGATACAGTACATCCCCAGTCAGGGAGGAGGCTGTCCTGTCTTGAGAGTAAGAGAAGGTAGGAGAGTTGAAAGAAAATAATGAAATTTGGGACAAATGAAGGGCTAGATACACACAGAATGGGCATTGACAGCCATGTAGGTGTCTCCTGGAGGTGAGAGACCACAAATTCATACGACAGTCACGTACGACACTTCCTACACATACTGTCACGTATTACAATCACTTCATAGTTTTTTTTCAGTAGTAGTTTTTTTTTTAAGCAGTAGGGATTTTTTTTTTTTAAAGATTTTATTTATTTATTTGAGAGAGAGAATGAGATAGAGAGAGCATGAGAGGAGGGAGGGTCAGAGGAAGAAGCAGACTCCCTGCCGAGCAGGGAGCCCAATGCGGGACTCGATCCTGGGACTCCAGGATCATGACCTGAGCCGAAGGCAGTCGCTTAACCAACTGAGCCACCCAGGCGCCCCTTCAGTAGTATTTCTAACGGAGTAATGAAAGGGGCAGGTCGTAGGTTCCATCCAAGGTTAGAAGCCTACGAAGTGGGCAAGTCAGAAGTATGGGCAAATGGCAAGGGAGTGGGACACACTGACGAGAGTGACTGAAGGAGTGATTCGCGGATCTTGGCCAGACAGAGAAGTGAAGCCAAGGGACTCGATGGATTGAAAGTAGACAAATCAAGGAACTAAAGATCTTGATAAAGTGGAACAAGGATAGTGTGATTAAAGACTTAGGCCAGGGGTCTTGGAATTGAGGATTTCACAGAAAGGGCAAATTTAGGTTATGTCCAAGTCGGGTGTGGCTGTCGAAATGGGTAGCTAAAATGCAGGGGAAATGAAGGTCCTAGAATGGTGATTAGGGTTAGATCAGTGACCCAGGATGGTGCCAAGGTTGGGATGGAGAAAATCATGGACCGGGTTTATGAACATATTTATCCAACACATATTTCCCAAACACCCACCCACATCACTGGAATGTGATTCCTGCTTGACCCCTGCATCCCAGGCATGGACAAGCTTCACAGATCGGCTGTGTGTGAATTACTGCTTTCTTCTTAATGAATAGTAAGGGATAGCAGTATTAATTGCATGACGCTTTGGGGAAATTTAGAGGTATTTATTCTTTACAGGCAATTAGAAATCCCTGTTTGCTTTTCCTAAACCAGCCTGGCATTCTCTGTGCTCTGCCACTTACTTTTCTAAAAAGCCTGGCTACAGGCAACCCTCTTGGATCCCCTCCCTCTTCGGGAGCTTTGTACTACCACTCAATAATAAACTTTGCTATCGCTCAATAAACCTTGGTTTGCTGCCCACCATAAATAAGTAAATAGATAGATCAGATAGCTTGGCTACTTGGCCACTACAGATTGTACAAACAGCTGCTTTCTGGAACACTGGAAGAATAAGGAGCGCATAGTGGCAAGAGTTCCAAATGGACACTGTGCTTTTCTCTGGAACCGACCTTCCATCTTGTGTGTTTGCCTCAGTAGAGGAGCATCTGATTGCTTCAGGAGCCTCTGGCACTGATCAGAAATGACCAGCTGTCTCTTGTTTGTCCTAGGTTATCAAGGCTGCCTATAACCAAGTGAAAACAATTGCTCAAGGAAACCTTTCCAATGCAGATGTCCAAGCTGCCAAGTAAGTTACAGTATTAACTGTGTGTTTTGTGTTTCAACTATTTGAAAGTTGTATTTTTTGTTGTAACATATACCCAAAAGGATTGAAAGGTACAGGGGCGCCTGTTTGGCTCAGTCGTTAAGCGTCTGCCTTTGGCTGAGGTCATGATCCCAGGGTCCTGGGATCGAGTCCCGCATCGGGCTCCCTGCTCGGTGGGAAGCCTGCCTCTCCCTCTCCCACTCCCCCTGCTTGTGTTCCTCCTGCTCTATCTCTCTTTCTGTCAAATAAATAAATTTTAAAAATCTTTAAAAAAAACCAAACACACCATATTATAACATTTAAAAAAAAAAAGGATTGAAAGGTACAGAAAAGTATTTAAAAGGAAAGGGAAACACATCCTGCCACCTAAAGATATAATTGTTAATATCTTGCTTATTTCCTTGACCATTTTATGCATTTTAAACATATTTGTTAACTATTATTATATATACTTATATCCTATTTAATAGCGTGTTTATTGTAGAAATTTGAAAATAAGAAACACACAAAAAATAAAAAATGATCTCTCATTCCTTACCAATGATTCCTCTTTTTTTAACATTATAATGATGTTTCCGTTTACTCAGATTACTAAAAATGTGTTATAAATAGTATTAACTGGTGTATCAAAATACACTTGTTGGACATTTCCTACAGTTGGAAATTATAAACTATAAAAGCTATTTTCGGTCTTAAAACATTTTTGTATTTCATATTACTTTCTTGGTATAGATTCCCAACTGAGTCAGGAGTTATAATAAATATCACAAAAGTCTGTTCAAATATATGTGTTTATATTTTTATTTTTATATTTCGAAGTCCCAATGTAAAAAGGTTGTACCAGTTTAGAATCACAGCACCAGTATATGAGAGTGCCTGTTCTGCCATAACCATTGGCCATTTCTTTTTTTCACCTCTTTACTGATGTGATAGACCAAAAAAAGATACACTAGTCGTCCCCCCCCCCGCCCCCGTGCCTTATCCATGGTTACCTGCAGTCAGCCATGGTCTGAAAGCAGATGATCTTCCTCCTGACTTACTGTCGAAGGTCATCAGTAGCTGAACACTATGTCAGCACGACTGCATCACTCACCTCACTTCATCTCATCATGTAGGCATTTGATCATCTCACATCATCACAAGAAAGGTGAGTATAGGACACTAAGTTATTTTTAAATGAGAGAGACCATATTCACATAACTTTTATTACAGCATATTGTTACAGTTGTTCTATTTTATTAGTAGTTATTGTTAATATCTCACTGTACCTAATTTATAAATTAACTATAGGTATGTTAGGAAAAACATAGTATATATATGGTTTGGTACTAACCATGGCTTCAGGCATCCACTGGGGGTCTTGGAAGGTATCCCCCGTGGATAAAGGGGGACCACTATATCTGATTGAAAGATTGAAGTACTTGTCTCCTATTTGGCGATTTTTTAAATTTCCACTGTTCTCACTGGGAGTGCCAGCAACACCTCTCACTCAGTAGTTTGGAGAGTCTAACAAAAGAGACACACTTTGGACCGAGCTGGAAATCAGCTTGCATTTTCATAAAGCAGTTTAAAACACTGAAATTTGACTCCATCCATTCAGGACAGTTCAAAATGTGAATCGTGAAACTCAACACTGTCTTCCTAATTGTTTAGTATTGCCCACAGAGGAAGTATGACGGGGCAAATTATGACTCAGAAGGGAACAGCTTCCTGGTCATTTCAGATTGTTCCCATTAGCATCATTACTTCTGTTACACTGAACACACTAAAAATTGCCTCTCTTAAATAAGTACAGTACAGTTTATTAAATATTATGTACATGGAACCAAGGATTGGTTAATAGGATGCAGTTCTAGATGATTGCACCACAAACAAAACATGATGAGAATAAATTGAAACACTGGATTTACTTAAGAAAAATCGGTTTCAAATCTAATTTATTTAAGAAAATATATTTTCTTAAGCGTAGCACAGTTTTTATAAGGTACGGCAACATGTAGAAAATGGAATTTCAGTTATTAATATCAAGATATGTTTGTTTTCTGCCATTTTGATGGAGTTGATACTTTTTCTTGTAAGATTCTTATTAGTCTTCCTGTAGTGAAAGAAAGAGCATGGTGTCATTGCTGAAGGGACAAACTAATAATCTCTTGGTAAAGTTTATTGTAGGTAAAAAAAAGTTTTTTAAGTTTTTATTTAAATTCCAGTTAGTTAACATACAGTGTAATATTAGTTTCAGGAGTACAATATAGTGAGTCAACACTTCCATATATCACCCTGTGCTCATCACAGCAAGTGCCCTCCTTAATCCCCATCACCTGTTTCACCCATCCTCCCACCCACCTCCCCTCTGGTAACCATCCGTTTGTTGCCTAGAGTGAAGAGGTAAAATCTGTAAACTCTTTGGGGCCCCTGAGTGGCTCAGTCAGTTAAGTGTCCAACTCTTGGTTTCGGCTCAGGTCATGATCTCAGGGTCGTGAGATCAAGCCCTGCATTGGGCTCCGTGCTGGGTGTAGGGCCTGCTTGAGACTCCCTCTCTCCTTCTTCTTCTGCCCCCCTCCCTCTCTTGGGGGAAAAAAAAAAAAAGAGGTAAAATTTTTTTTTTTTTAAAGATTTATTTATTTGAGAGAGCGAGAATGAGAGAGAGAGAGAGCACATGAGAGGGGGGAGGGTTAGAGGGAGAGGCAGGCTCCCTGCCGAGCAGGGAGCCCGATGCGGGACTCGATCCAGGGACTCCAGGATCATGACCTGAGCCGAAGGCAGTCGCTTAACCAACTGAGCCACCCAGGTGCCCGGTAAAATTTTTTTTTAATTAAACTGACAGTGTGGTAAAATTGCTGCATTAAATTGTGATTATGTGTAAATGGAACTCTTGCTACAGAGTGCCAAACAAGGATAGTTTGAGAGTTAAATTATTCAAGAGAGAATTATGAATTGGATTTTTATTTCAAATTCATGCTTTGTGCCCATATTTAAGCTGCACAGACTGTAAGACCTCTTCTGTCCTGGGAGCCTGGGTGGCTCAGTCAGTTAAGTGTCTCTTCAGCTCGGGTCATGCTCCCAGGGTCCTGGGATCGAGTCCCGTATCAGGCTCCCCTGCTTCTCCCTCTGTCTGCCTTCCCCCTGCTTGTGCGCTCTCTCTCTCTCTCTCTGACAAATAAATAAGTAAATCTTTAAAAAAAAAAAAGACCTCTACTGTCCTTCCCCACCTGTCTTCTCAGTCACTCCCCACCCTCTTTGAGACCAAGCTCCTTGTAGAAATGGGCCTGGGGGGTTGCTGGTAGATAGAGAATCAGCACACAATATTCCACTAAGTGGACAGTGCCTGAAGACCCCACATAGGTGTTCTGCTTTAATAGAAATGCCTAAAATCATCACCAGAAAAGTATTTGGAGGAAGAGTTACTTCACTAATCAAAACTTCACATTAAAATAGTCTTAAGTTCTAGTCTAAAATCAAAAGGCAGTCTGTTGGGTTTCCAGTATAATCTCATATTGACAGCTTTCTAAATAATCACATAATCACATAATTGATGAACTGAAGACAGAATGGAGGCCTTTAGCCCTGTAAGATTTCCAAAACTGTTCATTTGTGTATTTACTAAAACATGTTTGTGTTTGAAAACATACTTTATTTGGTTTGAGAACATACTTTCAAATTGCCTTGCTCTTATAAAACTGGCTTCTGCCTTAGTTACATACCTTTTACTGGACAGGAACAAGCTGAAAGCTGGCTACCTAATGTCAGTGGAGTCTTCTGAGGGGTTCCTGGATGAAGTCGGGTCCCAGGCGCTGGGTGCGGGATCGTACACACCGCCAGCCACCGTCCTTCAGCAGATAGACTCCGTTGCTGATGCCGATATTGTAAACGTGAGTGAATGAAAACTTCTGATTTTACATCAAATAATTTGACCTTAATGATCCAGTCTCAGAAGGAATGCACAAGGTCCCTTGGGCTGTATATGTCCCAATCCTGCGGTTTGGTGGCTGTCTGCCTGATGCGGAGGCGGGAGGGCTCCTTCCCGTCGAGTCTGCAGATGGCTTCCTGGTCAGCTCCGTGTGTGTGTCTTCCTCATTCAGCTAAAGTCTCAGTAGATCAAACCATTTAAAATTCTGAGAGGTGATTTTCATGTGATTCTCCTCCCAAGAAATAAACTCTGTCATGCCAGTCCTGCACGGGATATCCATTCATCTCAGCCCAAGACATTCTTCCTGCTATTGCTATTCTTTTTTCACATACATTGTGAGATTCAGCTGTTTTGAGGGCAAGGACAACGTCTTACACCTTTTTGTATTCCCTATTGTACCTAACAAATACATGAACTACAGAATAAATCCAAAATCAGTGGGTTTTCCCAGTTCTTTCTATATTAAAAATGTCGACTCCTCTTGCAGCATAGAGGTCTCAGCCGTCTTCTCAACAACCGCTCTACCTTATGTAGGGACAGTGGGGTTAGAAAAAAGAAACAGGTTATTTTATTTTAAAGCAGTAACCTTGACTCGATTTCAGTTGGCCCCTAAGTTCATCATTTTCATACTCTTCCAAATGGCTCTCCTCCTCTTGTATACAACCGTTACGTGAGTCCCGGCCCCAGCTGCCTCTAGCACTGTGTCCCCATGAAAAAGCTGGCTTCAGAGAACATGGGGGCTGCTACTCGTGGCAGGACACCTAAACGACCAGCCTCTGGTCTTCAAATAGTGGCATAAAGAACACAGCGAGAGAAAGTGTGACTTTTATGTTAACAGTTGGGGTATTTTTATTGACTCCAGACTATTTGCCGTTATAAAACAGAAACCGCAAAGTACTGCCTGGCCTGAGGCCGCCTCTGCCCTATTTTGCAATGTTGGTGAGGTTTTCCCTATCCCCCTTTTTAACAGCTACCCTCAAATCTGGAGCACCACACTTGCTCTGTCACACGTAGGAGGGAACATTCAGAGGAACACCTGAGCTTACTTTCTTACAGCATCACAAATGAAAATAATGCTCAGCACTCTCCTGTAGTTAATTACACAAGAGCCTCTTAGTACAGGGTTGCTGGCTCAGGATGCCCTGTCCCATTCGCTCTTGAAACAACAGAGTAAATAAGTTTGTCTGCTGGATAATACATTCTCTTATCTCTGTTAATTTTTTTCTTTTTTTGTTTTACTTAAAGGCTGCAAAGAAGTTTGTTTCTGGCCGGAAGTCAATGGCAGCAAGTGGAAATCTGAGCCATACGCCTTTTGTTGATGAGTTGTAATACTGAAACACATCCTGCAGGGAAGAGCTGAACATGTTCTCAACCCAGAGCGGCAAACCCATGAAAGTCAAATATCTCTAATAGAACATTCATCTCTTTTTTTTTTCAATGAGGTGAAGTGTCTTAACACGTAAATACAGGTAATTATCCCCAGCTGACTGAAAGTCAATAAAACATTCTGTTTAAATGTTTTTCTTGCATCTTTGCAATTGGTTAATCAAGTATTTATTATATGCTGAGGTCTTTTAGATGCTGTAAAGGAGAACAGGAATACAATAATAGAGTCCAGAAGCATCAGAAACTATTAAGATAATTATTGATGGCTTTTAAAGATAAAACCAGTTTAAAAATCTGTCCTTTTGAGTCAGAATAATTTAATAGTCTGGGTTTTACCCCCTTTTCTGTCTTTCTTGCAATAGAGTTATTTCTGAAAAATATAAATTCCCTATTAGTCATATCCTGTATTCCCACTGCCTCATTTTATGTCAGATTTATCTTCACTGTATGACAGTTTTGTCTTTTTCCTCATCTCCCTCACCCTCATCTGTTTTCTGTTCTGTTTCTTAGGGCTGAAAAGGGGGAAAAAATGTTACACGTGAACAACCAGCCAGAAAAATATGTCTCTTATTTATTTTAAGTAGGGCATCTGAAATTTGCAAAACAAGAGAAACTAAGTAAATAAAAATGTGGTACTTACCTTAAGAAGTGAAATTCTCTCTATGTTCATACATTCTGATCCTGGGTTCCTCCACTGCATTTTGTAAAAGATGAGACATTCTTCTCAGAAGGGAGTGTGTTAATGATGTGACTGATGTTGCTATTTTGAGAATAAGGTGGCGAGGCCTGTCCGGCCCCAGGGAAGTGTTCGGATAGCACGTGGAAGAAGGTCTCTGAAGGCATTACCATGCACTTGGGAAAGAATTTTTAAGTCTGCACATATTCCTGTAAGTATAGCAAACCTGTACAGAGCAATGCACAAAAGTTGGGTGTTTTCAGGATAGATGCTTATGTGATCACCAGTTTGCAAACTGCTGCCTAAGCAACTTTTGAGACAGGTTGACCCTTGCACTTTTCAACTTGGGCATAGTCTTCCAGCCAAAATGCATCCGAGGTGGAGGAGGCTGTGGAGGAGGACGAGCTCTCATTGTCATGCTTCACCATTGTCCAGTATGGAGAAGGGGCTCTCACTTCCTTCTTGTGGTCTCTGTGAATCATCACGTCACAGTTAATGTCTTTCCCTACACTGATAGTACGGTTCTTCTTTTTATATCCATGCCACTCTCTAGAGATAGACATTGGTCTCGTTGCAGACTGAGGCCCAGTGGACCCTGGATATTTATAATACTTAAGTTTCTTATCTGAAACTACATCTTTGTTGTCATCACTGCTTGCTAAAGGGTCGTCTTTTGCCTGCTCAGTTTTCTTTGTTGGGCTGAAATGAAAAAAATAGTGAAATAAATGGATTTTTAATTGTCTGAACATTCATTGTCCCCTAACAAGATGTCTTATAAGCTGCTTTGGTTCATAAAAGAGAGGATATGATTTAGCTTTGGCACTTTGTGTGTTGCTGACGTTTTTCTCTTGAAAAGTACCTTTACGTTTGTTTCCATTCCTAAGTGTAAATAGAATTCTGCCTTAAATTATTTCACGTTGCTTTGTACTGACCTAAGCCAGGCTACCGACCAGAATCTTAGCAGGCCTTAAAGTGTAGGTTAATTTCCCTCCAGAATGACAGGTCAGCCTGGCCATGTCCTCCACAGAGCTCTGTTCTAATGGGTCACATGGGGTCAGCAATAACAGCAATAACCGGGTATTACCGATTTCCAGCATATTTGAAAACTAGTGGACCTCTAAGATCTTCAGCACACTAGTCATCAGGAAATCTTTGAGTCTTTTTTCTCCTGAGCATTATCATTTGCCTCGCTTTTGGGTTTAGAAACGTGGATTTATACAATACCCTCTAGGCCCAGATGTGTCTCATTCAGTATTCTACTTCTCTGTTGCTGGCCAAATGATTTTTTTTTTTTTTAATTTGACAGAGCACAAATGGGGAGCGGCAGGCAGAGGGAGAAGCAGGCTGCCTGCAGAGCAGGGAGCCCGATGTGGGCTCGATCCCAGGACCCTGGGATCACAACCTGAGCCAAAGGCAGTCGCTTAACCGACTGAGCCACCCAGGCAGGCTTCTGGCCAAATGCTTTTAAAGATTTTTTTGTAACTTGCCCCCACTATTGGCTCTCTTGAGAGCTTGTTTGGAGGTTCCAGCAGAGGAGCACAGCTACTCCTACACCCTTGACCAGAGGACAGTTGTCCGCTTTGAGCATGCAGCTCCGGGAGCGATGAGGGAGGAAAGGGACACCTGCCTGGCCAGCCCGATCACCCTCATATCCCCAACTACTGGCTTTCTTGATTGTTGAAACTTGGGCAGTGCTGGCCTGCTGGCAGCTGCTGGCCTCTTCAGCTTTTCTAAAGCCTGCCGTTCCTGCACCTGCTACTCTCCCGAACAAATGCTGTTCCCTGCTCCCCCTCATCCTGGTATTAGTGATTGTGGACCTCTGGCACATCCGTCCTGCTATGGGGAAATAGGAATTCATTTTCTTCCCCAGCAGCCCCCTCTCCCAACATTTCAGACTTGCTTGTGTTATCACTAATATTCTTGCAGTTCTGACTGTTCTATTTGTTTTCAAGAATTTGAACAGGTTTTTCTAAAGTTTCTCTCTTCTGGTAATAAATAATTAGTAATTGAGTCATTTTCACTGAGAACCACTAGTCTTATTAAAATGTGGACTTTCCTTCATCCTTGATTTAGTGCTGTGCTAAGAGATTCAAAAGATCTCAGGGTTAGAACACTTTGCCTTCAGACATGCCCAGGACTTCCTGAACAGCTCGTGAATTGGGGGGGAGGGGAGAATCCACGTTATTTTTTTTTTCCAGACTGCAAAGAATATCCTTTGTAACTTGGTATTAGGTAACTTTAAAGAACAGGTAGTAGAGCCAGGTTCTTACTCACTGAAGTACGATCATAAAGCCACAAGCCAGCAGAGGTGAGAGTTAGTTGGCAACAGTTTTGGTACCACTGGGCCTGCCCAGAGTATTATATGGAATATTCTCCAGTGTGCACACAGTGCCATTTGCTCCTGAAAAAGGTCATACCAGCTTTCTAAGAAGCCTTTTCTTCCTTTTTGTGCTCCTTCCCTGCCCCCTTCCATATAAATTACCAAAGTGCCTTAGATATAAGCATTTTGTTGAGCTAAGGAAGGGATTCAGAAAGTGCTTGCTATTGTTCCTAAGTCCGGGGGCTTTAGCCTCATATTTGAGTTGTGCTATTCTGTTTCTCTCGTCTTTGCTTTTGAATGGTCAGTCTGCCATTCTTAGATTTTCATATCCTGAATCTCAAACTCTGAACAATTAAAATGCTTAGAAACATAATCATTCTGTAAACAAATGATTAAGAACCCAGGCCGCACTCCCCAGTACAGGGTCCACCAGCTGTGTGTGGCTGCTGAATTTTAACTGATTAAACTTGACGAAAACTTAAAATTCCTCCGTTGCAATTCCTCACATTCCAGGTGCTTAATAGTGGCTACCACACGGGACAGCACAAATAGAGAACATTTACACCACCGCAGTAAGTTCTTTTTGAACATCGCTGCTCTAGAGACAGACCTAGTCACACTTCGCCCTCTGACCTCTGGCAAGTTTACAGACACCTCTCGTGGCTTCCGTCTTCCTATCTGTAATCAGGATAATAAAAAGCACTGGCCTGAGGATTAGGGGTATAACGCTCGGCAAGCAGTGTCCACCGCATAGTAAGCAATGTTATCGTGAATGATTTTTAACTACAGCATGATTGGTTTGGTTAGTGGGGAAAAAACTTGTCCCCTGTCATGCCTGATCTAAGGGGACAGACAGCTCTACCCAGCTCTAGTCCCACTGTCACCATGTGGGGATGCAGGCCCATCTTCTGATTTTTCAGGAGAAACCAGAGATGCAGAGTCTTTCCACAAAATCTTAGATGTGTAAATTGGGCAACTAATTCAAATATTTTTCATTTAAAGAATTTTGAAATATACAGAAAAATGCAAAAAAAAAAAAAAAAAAACAGGCAGTTTAATGAAAAAAAAGTTATAAACACTTGGGTAGCCACACACCCTGGGGTCAAGAAATAAGAGTACTGGCCCCTGGAAAAGCCCCTGGGTATCTTCCTTTCTCTCTACAGGTCATTGCTATTCTGGCTTTTTTTTTAAGATTTTATTTATTTATTTATTTTTATTTATTTATTTGAGAGAGAGAGCACAAGAGCGGGCAGGGTCAGAGGGAGAAGCAGACTCCTTGCTGAGCAGGGACCCTGATGCGGGACTCAACCCCACACTCCGCGCTCATGACCTGAGCCAAAGGCAGTCGACTGCTTAACCAACTGAGCCACCCAGATGCCCTATTCTGGCTTTTTAAAATGCTGTGGGAGGGGCGCCTGGGTGGCTCAGTCGTTGGGCGTCTGCCTTCGGCTCAGGTCATGATCTCGGGGTCCTGGGATCGAGCCCCACATCAGGCTCCCTGCTCAGCCAGGAGCCTGCTTCTCCCTCTCCCACTCCCCCCTGCTTGTGTTCCCTCTCTCACTGTGTCTCTTTCTGTCAAATAAATAAAATCTTTAAAAATAAATAAATAAAATAAAATGCTGTGGGAGACTAGCAAAGCACATCTGTTGGCCATATCAGTCCCTTGGACCACAAGTGGGAATATCTGAAGTAATGTCAATGCAACGTGGGCCCTCTTCTAGGCCTTAGTAAGTCCCCAGCCAGATTTCCTTGAGCCCATCCCAATACACAGCTGTAGCAACTCATGCTCAGAAATCCTGTTGAATTAATAAGGACCGCTCTTGCATCAGAGCACTGAACTTGGTCGTTGAAGGGAAAGGATCTCGTGTTCTACATGTTCTCATGCTCGACAGACCTTCCTCACGGGTGTGACCAGCAGGAGAGTCTCTGGTACTCCTGGGTTACAGATAACCAAACCCTCAGAAATAAGTGATTTGCCTGAGCCTCGAAGCTGGATTTTAATTTTCATTCACTCTCAATAAAGGAAACCACAGGAAAGTCCTGTGGTAGATTTAGCATAACAGAGACTTAGTCCTTGCCTTCAGTTTGCATTCTCCCAGGGCAACAGAGTAAACAATGGATGATACAGATTACTTCGTTGAAATTAGGAGAAATGCTGTGAAGGAGATACACATGTTGCTTTGAAAGCATATGATGGGTGGACCAGACAGTGTTTTAATGCTTCCTAATTTAGGAAGGCCTCTTGGGAAAAGTCTGTGCTGTAAGCCTTCAAGGACGAGTAATGACGGGGTCCTAAGCATGTTGCAGACAGAAGAGCAAGTGCAGAGGCCCCCCGAGGCAAAGAGAAACAAGGCAAAAAAGCTGAAAGCCAAAGTGGACTAGAGAGGGAAAGGGAGAGCAGTATGAGGTGAGGCTGCAGTGGGATACAGACACTAGCCACATGGGGTAGCAGAGACCAGTATAAGGGTTTGGGCATTTGTCCCGAGAACAGAAGGTCTGAAAAGATTTTAAACAGGAACATGTCAAAGTCAGATTTGCATTGTAAAAGGATTGTTCTGTGTAGAGAATGAATAGGGGACAGGAGTAGATGGTAGAGACCAAACGGTGGCTCTGGGGTGATGGTAGTGGCCAGGGAGAAATGGACAAATGTGAGAGACAGTTGGAAGGTAAAATGACAAGTCTAAGTGATTATTTTGGGCGGAAACAAGGGAGATGGAGAAATCTAGCACGACCCCTAAATTTCAGACTTGTTCAACTAGGCAAGTGTTCCCCCAGTAAGATAGGGCCACTGGGAGATCAGCAGTGAGCTGGCTTTTGATTTTTTGGCATAAGGACCGTGAGGGGTTTGTGATACACCCAAATGGAGCTACCAAGTGGGAGACTGAAGATCATACAATTTGAAAATCACTCATGTTTGGAGAGTGATAGAAACCACAGGCACCAGTGAGAGATGGCCCAGGAGACCGAGAGAAGGAAGCCAAAGAGTCAGCCCGGGGAACGCCAAGGCAGAAGCCTGGGGAAGATGATGTTTCAACAGGAGTGAGGGTGGCAGGTGTAGGGCGTCGAACACTGCCCAGAAGCCACGCACAATGAAGACCTGAGTCTACCGGAGTCAGGAACGTGAGGGCTGCGGGGGGGCCCTGCCAGGAGGCCTCTTGGCCAGGTGAAGAAAGCAAGGCCTACACAGAGGTGGGAGGCAGAGCGCCTGGAAAATCATCTCCTGGGGAAATGGCCCACATCTGCTACAGCTTTCTACCCGTTTGGAGTCAAAGGGACAGGACCGTGGCTGGGGGGCAGGCAGAGGGCAGCAGAGTCAAGGTGGGGTTTGGGAAGATGGCAGAGGCCTAAGGCTTACTTGTTGAAAAGGATGCAGAGAGAAGCCGAGTGTGCAGGAGACGAAGGGATGAGACTCACCGCACGTGTTTAAGGCTAACTCTGGACAAGGGGACACATGGCTGGTAGATCTGCAGGCAGAGCTCCCATTGGATGGTTCTCTTTGTTAGAGCTCCAGGTTCAAGGCTCTCGCCCTTCATCAATCTGCCTCACATTAGGTCCTGTAGATTGTACTTTTCCAGAAGGATTTAGAACCCACTAAATTATTGTGGTTGTTTCACCAATCCCTCCCACTCTGGTCCAACTGGTCATTCTCCCATGAAACCAAGACCCAGTGCTTCACAGACCCCAGGGTACTAGCATAACAAAAGATTTCCTAAAAACTACTTACCGTGTTACTGGGAATTTGGTCTCAGGGATTAAATCAGAGATTTCTTGCCATTCTTGGGGTATCTCAATAAAATCTCGGTAAATCTTGATTTGTAGCACTGTTCCTATGGTGATTTGCTGCAAAAGTTTTAAAAATTCTCGAAGAGTATATCCTAACACGTTGGCATGGCCAACACTAATCAGAACATCACCTGAAGAGGGAAAAAATTATCAGTAAATTAAGATAATGGGTCAGTGGGCTCATACCACTTCTGGCTCTACTGAGGTGTTTCATTTTAAGGGTTCATATTGTTGGTTCGTTTCAAACCCAAACCAGGCTTCAGCCTTTATTTAATAAAAGCAGTCATCTCAGTGATGTGAGTGTCCTTTGCATAATGGAGAATGCATGCAAGATGTTTCTTAATAGCGGTGTAATGGTAGATATTATTTCATGTTTTTACTGCATTTCTTTAGTCCTTGGTGTGACAGAAGAAAAACCATTTATAATCTGAACCATCTAAGATTCTAAAAATGTGTTTGTTTCAAGTAAAATGAATAGCTGTTACTATTAAAGAAAAAACCACTTATACTAAGTGAGTAAATGACCTAGTTTCTCTTGGGCAATTTCCAGTGCCCTCCACTGGTATTAACATCAAGACTTTGATTTTCATTTTCTGCCTTGCACAGTATGAGCTGAACAAATAATTCTGCATGAAAAACACTGGACATTTAGCATCCTTTAATTAAGCTTACAATGTCTGTACAGAGTATGTTGGTTAAAGGGATTTGACAGCTAGTTGCCTACGTCAGGGCACTGCTGGACAGGGAGGGAAGCGCGATGGTCAACCATGGAGCTTCGGATCCCCCAGCAAGTGGGAAGAAAACCACATCTTGACCGCAAGCCGCTGGACCCCCAAAGTGGATGTTAGAGAGACCAATTACTCATTTGTGCATGGACGTGTAAAGGAGATCCAGCCATGGGGCACACCCACCTGGGTCACTAAACCCGGAGCAGGAGATGCAGAGGGGTGACAGGAGCACCCGGCTGCCAGGGGTGGTTTTACATGGCCCTCTGATCTCTCATCGTTTTCCAAGTCTGGTTCTCCAGCCTTTCTGGCAATTCTGTCAGACTCAGTGTTCTAAGTTCAGTGCCTTAATAGAACGGTTTTCTATTGCTTGCAGTGAAGAATCCTGACTACCACAAAGACACGCAGCAAGAGAGGAAGGAATACAAAGAAATTACTTTTTAAGGGCTCACATTGGATAAAGGCTTAGCAGATCTTACTAGAACTAACAGCCTACCAAATGGTAATGGAGATTTTATAGCTAACACTGGATGAAGGGACTCCGGTGAAGTCCCAAAGGGTGTGTTCATCTCTCTGTGCATGGGAAGCTAGGGGCCCCTCAATTACTCTCATTCCAAGACAGCTGAAGCCTAACCTCCAAGAAGAAAAGACTCAGGATGAAGTACCTTCCCTGCTACTACACCCCACTATGCTATAGTTGAGAACTCTGCTAAATCTCAAGGGAAGCCTCCGGGGAATGCCAAGGACAAACTTACATAGTGCTAGATCCTATCAGAAACTTAAGTTTCAAAGTAGTAAACAGAATGAATACTTAGAAGGGTGGAGAAAACCTACTTTGGTCTTAAAAAGTAGCTGAGAGTAATAAAACCAGCCAAGGATCTGCAGCTAACTTCAAAATGAAACAAGCTTTCCCCAGCTACGATGTGCGGTCTGAAATAGCTGTTCATCATATGGAGGTTAATTACAACGACAAAAAACAAAAACAAATAAACCAACAACAAAAACCCCTCACTGGATCAGCTTACGTGCCTTATGTTAAAAGGAGCGTTTATAGCTAAAAGCTAAGGCTTGGCATTCTGCTTAATTTACATTGTTAAAGGGTGTTGTTTTTTTTTATCAAGAGGGCATAAAACAGCTTAATTCCCTGACCATCCTGGCTATAAACCAAACCTGTCATTGTATGAATGTGATTACTCTAGCAATAGATATAAACATCGCCCTTCATAAAGAAATACCAAGCTGGTATTTATGAATACCAACCTCATTACACATTTTTTTTTTTCTGTTTTAATGGGCTGTAGGAACCACTGGCCAAAAGGAATTTAAAGTTTAGCCAGAATAAACTTAACACTAAACTAAACTAGGAAATCAAGATGAAACCCTATTTTGAAACACCAGAAGAGAAAAATATGAAGCATGTGGATAAGAAATAATGGAGCTGGGAGATAATGGGGTCAAAGAAATAGCAGGCTTGGGGGACTGTCACCTCTGAAATTCTCAATCATTGTCAAAAGCACTGAATTCCGGTCTCTGAAACCAAGACCCTGAAGGGAAGTGACTGACCTGTCATGAAGAGATCTGGGACTCTGGACTCTCTCTGATACTGAAATCCCATTTCCAGTCAAAGGTGTGGGCTTTCTCGGGGCCATGGGCTGGAGTCCCAGCCCCGTCCACCCACTTAGCTCTGTGTATTGGCCTAGTTTCTTCCTCTCCCCAACCCTCTTATCTTGAAGTGAAGTCCCAAAGGGTGTGTTCATCTCTCTGTGCATGGGAAGCTAGGGGCCCCTCAATTTCCCTGATTCCAAGACAGCTGAAGCCTAACCTCCAAGAAGAAAAGACTCAGGATGAAGTACCTTCCCTGCTACTTGCATTACCCACCTTCCAGGCGTCGTGCAAAGATTAAATGAGATCATAGATGTAGAAACTCCTTGCACGATGGCTATGACAAATATTTATTATTCACTTATTAAGCACAGACATAACAAATGCACGAGCACTGTAGGTAAGTCCTGGATTTAAAAAATGAATTCAAGACTGCCTCTGACCTCAAGGAGCCCACTGACCATGAGGTCCTGCTTCCCGTGCATAAAAGCACACTCCGGTCGTACTCCAACAACCAGCAGCTGTCACCTGACCCCGGAGAAGCTAAGAACATGCAGAAAAGTTCACACGACCTGTCCTGGACTTTTTCTGGTCTGGAAGGTCCAGACCTCTCCTTCTGGCACTCTGTGCCACAGCACCAAGTAGTGACATCTGGAGAAGGTGTTTTGGATTTTAAGGGGAGGTAAACGTTCACAATGACATCATTTATCTATTTTATTTAATCCACTGCTTCTAACCCGAGCTGCACTTAGAATCAATCACCTGAGGAGCTTTGAAACCATGAACTACCCGACCCCCGGCCCCAGATCAATTGAATCAGAACCTTTGGGGGGATGGGGCCTAGGCAGCTCAGTTTTATAAGTTCCGCAGGTGATTCTAATAGATAACAAGAGTTACAAACCGGTGGCTTAACCCACTGGGGCTCCTCTACCACAATCATTTTTTATTAAAAACAACAACAAACAAACAAACAAGAAAACCCAAGTCTGGAAACTCTAAGAACAGCCTAAGAGAAATGATTGCCAGTACTCCCACTGAACTGTCGTTTTCAAAGCACTTTCATAAACATGACCTCTCCGAATCCTAGCTGCCTCTGACGAAGGTGGTATTATCCCAAATCAGAGATGAGGGGACCTACACCTGGAAGGTCAGATGACTCTGCCTAAGGTCACAGAACTACAAAGTGGCAGAGCCTGGGCTGGAATTCAGGCCCGGCTAAAACCGGATGGCTCTTCCCTCTCACCACCCTTGCCGTCCATCGTGTCTCCCTGGCTCCCAAGCACAGCCCTAGAACCGGAGCAGACACTGGAAAACATGTCTTGAACTGGATGGAAAATTCATTCACCCCAAGACAAGAGAAGCAGGGCAGTGTTGATAAAGCCCTTGGGCTCAGAAGTCTTAACAGAGAGGGTTCAAGCCCCTGATCCCTGGTAGGCAAGTTACTAAATATCTGATTCCTTCTCTGGAAGGTTGTTTAATGCAGAATCAACCTCAGGGATTGTCAGGAGGGTGAAATGAGATCATGCATCTAAATGTTAATGATGATTCATACTGCCTACGCAAGAAGAAGGGTTTATCCACTGAGAGCCATGAACTCTGGAGTGACACCGTGCCTGTGTGTGTATCCCATGTGCCAGGTGGGGGTGAACCTGGGCAAGGAACTCAAGCTCACTGAGCCTCAGTTTCGTCCCCTGTGAAAGGGGGATGACAACGGCTCCTACTAGAGACTTATGATCAGAATTCAACGAATAAAAAAGCACAACAGCGAGGGTTGGTAAAGTGATAGCAAGTGGCTGGCACACAGAAATCGGCTCTCAAGCAATGTCATCATCATTATTACGGTTACACTAAAACCTGCTAACCGGAGTCTCCCTGGAGGCAGACAGGAGGGAGGCAGCGGGAGACCACACTCACCTGGCTTGAGTTTTCCATCCCTGGCCGCAGCCCCCTTCCTGATGAGGTGGGTGATCTGGAGGTAGGGCCCATTCTGGATGATGATCAGGCCTAGGCCCAGGTTCCCCACAGTGAGTTTGGTCTGCTGAGTTTTGCTCAAGTTATGCACAGATGACTTGACATTGAAGTCAATTTGTTTGTCTAATAAAAAGAGGGAGACATTTTTTCAGTCTGTCACCTAGACAGCAACATGGTAGTACCACTGGGGTCCTAAAGCCAGACCCCCAGGGCAGTTTCTTAACCTTTCTATTCCTCAGTTTCCCTCTCAGTAAAGTGAGGACAGTAAGCTTAGAGGCTTGTTAGGAGTATAAACTAGACAGGTAAAGGGCTTTGCACAGGGCCTGGCACTTGCTGAGTGCTTAATTAATGTCAGTTATCATCTATCCACTTGACAAATCTTTTCTGAGGCAGGCAGTGTGCTAGGAAATAACAGTTTCTTGCCCTTATGGATCTTCCAGCTTAGTGGAAGAGACGGATATCCATCGGTCATGTAAATGTATGTTGAATAACAAACAATAACACATGCTATGAAGGAAAAGTAGAGCTCTGAGGGGGACTGACAGGAGGCCAAGGTATCCCATGGGGAAGGCGGTTCAGGCTTCATACAGGAGGTAACATTTGGATTGAGGTCAAAAAGACCAACAGGAAATATTTAGACCAAGGAGGGTGGGAGGGAGCAAAGCGGATCAAAGTTCTGAGCCAGGAAAGAATGGAGAGGAGGGGGCAGGCAGGAGGAGCAAAGGTAGAGCCCACCTGGGCTGCTTCACAGGCTTAGCTCGCTGCAAGACCTGAGGAGCCCTTGGAACAGGACACAGTAAGATTTGCATTTTTCTTAAGACAAAACCAAACCATGGATTGTGGGGTCCAGAGTGGAAGTGGGAAATCGAAGTGTTACTGTAATCACCCAAGCATGCCATGGCAATGACAGTGGAGATAGCAGGAAAAGATCATTTGGCAGGAAAATCTGAGACAATGGGTGGTGGTGGAGGGGTGTCGAAATATGTTTTCTACAGAACTAACTCTCACAAGAAAAGTTGCAGACTGTGGAGTGATTTAGAACAAGTTATTCTCCCAAGAGGAAACTTCTGAGAAGACTCATTTTCAGTCCACAGGAAGCTTCTGGGGACATTCGTTTTCAGCACACTTTTCCTTAAGGACAAGGGACAAAAGGCTACTTGATGAGCCTTTGCCAAATCCATGGGACTGTGGTGTTTTGAGGGCCCAGGAGTCCCCAACTGCTGAGGGAAGGGCTCCCCCAGTCCCTCTGCGGCGGCTGGCCAGGTTCCTGGCCCTTCCCTCTTCTAAGCAAGTGTTCTTGCTCATCTCCAGCCTCACCTTCCCTCAAACCACAGATGCTCTCTAGAAAATAAATAAAGGAACCCAGTATAAAGAAGGTACCACATTTGGAGATTGTTCAGGATTATAGGAGCGATCTGGAGCAGGCCGTACCCCTCCTTCAGCCTCCAGTTCCCAGCATACAGAGAAGTGGCATCTTAGGCAGGCTCTGAGTCCCAACCTCAGCTTGCAAATTACATGTGCTTAGGATAAAATAATCTATGCAGCCCAGTCTCCGAAGACAGCAGAAGGCAGACTCAAAAGACTCCACCCCTGATGATTCCACCTTCTCCATGGAAAGGACAAAACTACAGGAGATAGATCGGGAGTGCCAGGCCCCCAAGTGCGGGCTGGCGGCAAAGGGGCAGCGCAAAGCCACGGGCGGGGGGAGGGGGGGGGATTGAAGTTCTCCACATCTTGATGGTGGTGGTTAAACCTGGGTCATCGTTTGTCAAACCTCAGAGCTATACACTAACAATGGGGGGGCTCTTATTGTATGTAAAGCATAGTTTAGTAAACAAATGATGGGGAGAGGCTACCTCCCAGACCAAGAGTCTGACGTTCTCATCTTACAGGGGAGGCAAAGTGATGAAGGCTTTGTCCCCAGGGCGTCTTCCTCGCCCCACTCCCCAGTTACCTTTTTTGCTTTTTAGGACGGCCTTCTTCATGGCCCCAGGAGGGCAGGCCGCTCAGAGGGCCTCCCAGAGCCGAAGCTGGAGTGGGTCCAACTCCCAACTGTTTCGAACCCGCGAGGAGGCGGCGCACTGCGGGGCAGACGGCGGGCGACGGGGCGGACCCCCGGGCAGCGAGGAGACCTCGGGCGCTGCTCCTCGGGATGGCCGCCAGGGGGCAGAAGTTGGACAACCGTGGCGGTTGCAAGGCCTCCGTGGACCACGGAAAGTGGAGTGAGTAGAAATTTGGGGGGAGAAAAACAAAACTGTGCGGGCGGGGGGGTAGCACAATGCCTGGCTCACAGTGGGTTCATCATCCATTCTTGGAAAACAACTGAAGTGGGGAGGATGGAAGAAACACAGAGGAGGGTGTGGCAAAGACATGAATTGGTCTGCAGAGGCAGATCGCAACTCGAAGACCGTAGAAGAGCGCAGAAGCCCCTTGCTTCTCTCCCAGGAACGGTATTTAAATATTGTTGCATCAACAGCCCCAACTGTTTGGGAACTGCACTGTTTTCATGGATGTTTTGAATGAGGAAAGGCCAAGGGTGGCTCGAACAAAATGAGTCACAATTAGGAGAGGAGTTAATTCTTCCTTCTTTTTTCCAAAATAATCTTTCCTCCCCTTCACACATTCACTCATAGGACAAATATTTACTGGAAGCCCGCTCTGTGGTTTGTACTGAGGCTGGGGACACAACAGTAGGCAAGACAAACAAGGGTCCTATCCTTTTGGAACTCGGATTTAAAAAGGAGATGAAGTGGACAATTTTAGGAAACTATAAATTAGCAAAAATATATTCTAGAAGAAATAGAAAACAATGTGATGAGGTAGGACCTGTTGTCATCCCAACTCTGATGACACTCAGAGGGTAAGCACCTTGCATCCATGCTTTCAACAAATAGTTATCAGGCACTTATTAGGTGTCAGGCACTGTGCAGAGATGTCCACAGTCAACCTGGGCAGGTTCTGGTTTAGTCGGCCATTTCTGTGGCCCTACCTAGACAATAAACCAGGGTAGATTTTCGTTGGATAAATCCTGTCTTGCAGAAACTGAGACAAAGGGAAATGAACAGAGCCGTCCATTTTGGCGCTCTCCACCTCAAGAAGTCTCCAGCAGGTGGCTTCTCATGATCAATCACCAATTTCCTCCTCCAATTTCCTGTCCAGACACCAAATTAATTCCTTCATAAAATGCATCCTTTTCCTCCATGTTCCTATGAGTAGGGGGAGTGGTGAGAGTTTGTCGGGCTCAAGCACGTCAGCATCGGAGGTTTGGTGAGGGGAGCATATCAGCACCTGGCACGCAGGGGGTCTCTCTGCCTTCCCTCCATCCCAGGCTAGAAACTCTCTTTAGGGCAGGTGTCAGGATCACACCGATGGGTGGAGGAACTGCGGGATACAAATGGTCATGGTTGCAGTCCTGTGCTTCCCAGACCTCCCTTCAGGACTGAAGGCTTTCTTCCTGCCCCTCTACCCCACCCCTGCTTCTGGCTGAGCTCCTTGCCCAAGATCACACCTTCCCAGGTCAGCTAGCATCCAGTGACCGGTCACCGTCGGGTAAAAACCTGGCTCCCTCAGTCCAGCCCAAGCAACTCTGGAGGGCAATCCCAGCTCCAGAGCTCCTGTGGGGTCCCCTGGGGTCCTTCTGTGGCTTTGCTGCCACCTGAGTTCTCCCTTTGCTAGGTGCTGCTTCCCCTTTTTCCCCCTCACAGGTGTGGGTCCCAAGGGCACTCCCCAGGAAACTCCGCGCAACTCAACAGTGTTTCCTAGAGAACACACCCAACCTGCTGCAGCTAGTGCCAGGGATGGTCTCAAAGAGTAGATGCTCAGATGGGATTTGGGAGCTGGATGACCCTGCTGTCCAGGTAATAATGAGGGTTCCATCCCCAGTAGAGGAGGGGTGTGCATAGCCTGAGGCACAGGGAAACACTAAGGCTGTTCAATTTTTCACCATTGTAAAATGGAATGGTTTGGCACCCACATGATCTGCCTGCCATATCTCTTAGTACTCCTTTGCCTTATTTTGACAGTAAATGGACAAAGTAGCCACAGCCTGAGAAATACATAGCAACCAGTGGCTCGAACTCCTTAGGGATGGAGGTCTGAGCCACCTCACCATATGAGCCACCTAGCCCACAGCGGTGCTAGCAGAAGGTGAGAGGAATCTAGGATGGCAGAAGAGGAGGGAAGGGTTTCGTGTGTCACTTATGCCTCGAGATGAGCTACAGCAACGGTGGGAGCTGTAGTTTGTCCTGCTAACCTTCCTCTTAAAAGATTCCCACAGAAATACATCCCCACCAGGGTCCCGCTCTCAGAACTGAAAAGAAGCAGGTGGATCTGCACAGCACAGTGGGTGCACTGTGGCAAATGTTGCCTTGGGCTTCCCGGTCCTCCTGAAGACTGAAGGACCCAGTCCCCAGCTACTGGGAAGGTGGGAGGTTGACAGATCTCAGCTGTCAGCCCTCTCAAGGAATTGTCCTTGGCTGAAGAGCAGCCTCACCCAAGGTCATGCCCCATTCCTGGGGTAGCTAGCATCCGATGACTAGTACATGCAGGGATACAAAGGCTTGGCCCCTTTTCCCCAACTCCGAACAGCCATCCCAGCTTCAGAGTTCCCACGGGGTCTGCCAAAGCCTCCAATGACTGCACCACTGCAAACTGCTCCCTCAGCCTTCCCTGCTGCCTCCCCGCCCCTCCCCTGCTCCTGAGCGGCACTCCCTCATAAACTCCCTGCTCACTAATCACTAATCGATACTCTCTTGTCTCTGAGTCAGCTCCAGTGGAACCCAATCCATGAGAGGAAAGGAGATTTGAGCCCAGGGCACAAACAAACTCTGGATTTAGCTCTTTTTTTTTTTTTTTTTTAAGCATTTTATTTATTTTTAAAGATTTTATTTATTTATTTGACAGAGAGAGACAGCGAGAGAGGGAACACAAGCAGGGGGAGTGGGAGAGAGAGAAGCAGGCTTCCCGCAGAGCAGGGAGCCCCATGCGGGGCTCGATCCCAGGACTCTGGGATCATGACTTGAACAGAAGGCAGATGCTTAACGACTGAGCCCCCCGGCGCCCCTTAGCTCTTTTGTTTTATCTAATCCCGGAAACTCCATGTGCTTATGTATGGTGCATCCTCCACACTCCTAACCCGTGTGGTGAACTTGACCCTCCCCTCCCCCGGGGAAGCAGTGTGTTCTTTATTCTGTCAGGCCAAAGATACTCCTTAAAGAGAAGAGTGATTACACAGTCCCCTCCACAGCTTTCACCAAGGTCCCATCTGGATTCAGCCTCTGCTGGGCCAAGGCCTACCATCCATCACGATAAAGCACACCGTGTTCACAGCCCCTTAACAGCCACTGAATGCCTATTTATGACTCCAGGCTGCCACCATAGATCCCTCCTGGGGGCCTTCTGGGTCCCCACGGATTTTCTGCCTTAAGGATCCTTGTGGCTCATTTCTCTCCGAATAGAAAAGTCCCAGCTGCTTTGCTTAGGGGTGAGTCAGGGGATGGGGAGGTTCTATCACTGAGGCAGAGTACATGACTCTGGGAGTCTATTAAGTAAGAGGAGGGAAAGAGGCCCAGGGAGGTGACAGGACTTTACCAAGTTCAAGGCAGTAGAAGGGGTGGGACTGCAATACAGTTCTGTATCCTTTCTGTTCCATCACACCACCTCTCTTAACCCCTAGGGTTTGCATCTACTAAAATCTAGAGTGGGATATAGAGAAGGGAACTGATCTGTCCTGTAGATCTCTGAGAGGCTTGGGACTTTGAAACACCAGACACGTTGGAAGTCAAGAATGAGATGTGGGGCTAAAAACAGGATTAACGAAAAATCTGTAAACAGAATATTTGGTCCCTGTCCACCCCTCCCACCCCCATCCTGGTTGGTAAGAAGGAATGGGATAGGTGACTATTGTCTAAGACCTGTGGCCATTAACCTGGTAAAAAAAAAAAAAGTTCTCAATTTTTTTTTTTAACTTCGCGCTATTTTTTTCCTATAAAGTATAGTTGACATATATTAGTTTTGGGTGTACAACAGAGTGATTCGACATTCGTATACATGATGAAATGATCACCACGATAAGTGTAGTTACCATCATACTGCTTGTTTTTATCCTTTAATCTTAGATCCAGAAACTTTTGTGGAGGGGCAGAGATAGGAAGGACTGGGAAGTGCTGCCCAGATAGAAGGAGAAATTTATACTTGTTTTATTATTTATTTATTTATTTATTTTATTTATTTTTTTATTTTATTTATTTTTAAAGATTTTATTTATTTGGCAGAGAGAGACACAGCGAGAGAGGGAACACAAGCAAGGGGAGTGGGAGAGGGAGAAGCAGGCTTCCCGCGGAGCAGGGAGCCTGATGCGGGGCTTGATCCTAGGACCCTGAGATCATGACCTGAGCCAAAGGCAGACTCCTAATGGCTGAGCCACCCAGGCGCCCCTGTTTATTTATTTATAGAGGGTTTGGAGGGGCAGAGGGAGAAGGAGAGAGAGAATCTTAAGCAGGCTCCATGGCCAGCTCGGACCCCATGCAGGGCTCAGTCTCATGACCCTGAGATCATGACCTGAGCCGAAATCAAGAGTTAAGACATTTAACCGACTAAGCCACCTAGGAGGCCCATATACTTGTATTTTTTTTAGCACAATAATCAAGTGATCATCATTCCACTCATTTGGGTTCAGAATAGGCAAACTGGGGTGCCTGGGTGGCTCGGTCGTTGGGCGTCTGCCTTTGGCTCAGGTCATGATCCCGGGGTCCCGGGATCGAGTCCCACATCGGGCTCCCTGCTCGGCGGGAGGCCTGCTTCTCCCTCTCCCACTCCCCCTGCTTGTGTTCCTGCTCTCGCTGTCTCTCTCTCTGTCAAATAAATAAATAAAATCTTTAAAAAAAAAAAAAAAAGAATAGGCAAACTGTTCCAACATTTCACCTCAAGATTCTCATCAACTGCCTCGTAGTCAACATCAGTGGACATTGTTTGAGAATTCAGAACTATGTAGTTGGAGTTTTTTGTATTACTGGGCAACAGAAATTCTGGACAAAAAGCCAAGAATATGATTCCATCAAACTTCTCCAGTACTTAAAAAAAAAAGCCTCCTACAGTAATGTGATATGCATATCTGAATCCCTGGAATATATCAATCAGCTTCTGCCAATTTGTGTGGCAGAAGAAAACTAAATGATATCATATTTTTTTTTAATATCCTTCCCTCCAGGAGACCAATGTTTGGACAGGAATGTCTATAGACTAGCAATCAAATCCCTCCTTACCCAATCTATGTGGTGACACTGATAACTCTGTGAGTTTCTGCAAGGCTGTTGGGTTTAGTGGAATTTGAAACTTGCTGAGTTTTGTGAACATGTAGGCATTCCAAAAATAGAGACAGATGTCACTCTTCCAGGTCTTTCTAGAGATGACCTATGTGGCATTTAAGGAGAAAATGAGTGTCCCATCTCCTGTTTGCTGCATGGGAGACTATCCAGGAAAGAGCTGGATCCAAAGTTAGGGTTAATGGTGATTTGGTCCATGAGTCATGAAAGAAAAAGAAACCTCCACTAGACAGCAAAATTGTAGATGGCTAGATCATCTGTATTTGATCATAACAAATTATGCCAAGGTCTTGTTTTTTTTCTTGTTTTTATCCATCCAAACTAAGCCTCTCCTCAGGCCTCAACTCAGTAAATAGTTATCACCAAACACTTGGTTACTAAGGCCAAAACCTTAGGAGTCATTCCTGAGGCCTTTCTTTGCTTCAACCCCTCCTGCATTGTCAGTCATTTTCCTTGCCTACAAAATAGCCAAAGCTGTACATTTTTCTCCGTTTTCACTATTCTCATCCTAGCCAAAGCTACATTTCTCTCTCCTAGAGTACTCTGCCTGTTAACTGGTATCCCTGCTTTCAAACTTGCCCCTCCCCCCTACTAACTACACTATCTTTACAGATTAAATAAGACCTTGTCAGTCTCCTGCTGAAAACCTCCTGTGCCTTTCCTTTCCACTTAGAACAAAATCCAGACTTTTTACCATGGCTCCCAAAGCTCTACCTCTGGCCTCCGCCTACCTGTCTGTCTTTTCATACTACCCTGCAGCCAAACAGGCTATTCCTCAGTTCCTTGAACAAGCCAACCTCTTCCCTGTCCCTTCCCCTAATCCTCTTTGCACTGGCTTTTCCCTCGGTCTGGAGTAGCCTTGCCCACATCTTCACAGGTTAGGTCTTTATTATCTCGGTGATCTCAGTGAACCTTCCCTGACCATCCTAAGTATCACCGCAGGCCTCCTTCTCCCCCGCCATCAGACCGACTCCCCCATTTAATTCATAAAGCAACACCTGAAATGATCTTTATTTTCAAGATAAAATTTTAACGTGTTTGTCTCTTCCCCACCAGGACGTAAGCTTCCGGAGAGTGGAAACCTTGTCTCGCATGTCCAGGCCAGTCCCCCACTAGGTGTCGGCAGTTATTTCCTAAATGGGGCAGTCCCCGAGCTGACCGACGCGGAGGGGGCAATGCTAACACAAGGTGACAAGAGCTGTACGGAGCCCCGAGTCACTCGGCAGAGTCCCCCACCTACCAATCTAGTCTCCCTTTTGAAAGGCTAAAGACTAGGGGCATTTTGTCACGAAACGGTCATTAACAACGATAACAGTATTATTATTGGCAAGAAAGCCAAAAGGCGGCGTGGCCTGCCGGAAGAGACCCGGGCGCGGGGCAGGGGCCTGGGCCGGCTGCCGGTCCGGCTCCAGGGCAGCGAGGCGGGCGGCCGAGGAGAGGCCGGCGGAGCGCAGCGGAGCCCGGGGCGGTCGGGAGGGTCGGAGCTGCGGGCCGGGGCTGCGAGGCGGGCTGCGAGGCGGGCGGCAGAGCCTGGAGGACCGAGCAGGTTCGCCGCGGCCCGGGAGCTGGCCCGGCCTCGCTGGCGCCGCAGCTTCGCTTCCGGGTGAGGGGCGGGCGAGACGAGCAGTTCCGGGGCGGGCGGCGGTTCCGGCTGTGCGGGCCGCGCCGCGGCTGCTGGTCCCGGGCGCGCGGAGGGCGCGAGAGGCGCGCGGGGGCCGAGGGGGCGCGAGGCGGCGGCGCGGGGACTCCGGGCCCCGGCGGCGGCCCATGGGGCGGGAGGCGTGAGGCCGCGGCCTGCCCGGGGCTCGGGGGGGGGGGGGAGCGGGGCGGGGAAATGGATAAACTGACCATCATCTCAGGATGTCTCTTTCTGGCCGCCGATATCTTCGCCATCGCCAGCATCGCCAACCCGGACTGGATCAACACCGGGGAGTCCGCGGGTGAGCGGCGGGCGCGCGGGGCCGGACGGGGGATTGGCTGAGGGCTGAGGGAGGGGAGGGGAGACCCGGCTGAGGGGAAAACGGGGCTGGAGGGTGCGAGGCGGGGGCTGGCCTGAGGAGGGAGGGGACGAGGGGGGGGCCGGGGCGGCGGGGCCGGGAGCCCAGGGGGCCGAGGGAGGAGAGGGGATGGAGAAGAGGACGCGCGGTCGCGAGCGGGACCCTCGGGCTGAGGGGAGCGGCGCCCCAGGCTGAGCGAAAAGTGGCCGAGGGGCGACGAGACCTGGGCTGGGCTGGAGGGTCCCGCACGGGGAAGGGGGGCTGGTGGGGAGACAGTCACCGGACCTGAGGGACCCCAGAGGAACGAGCTTCGTCCTGGATTGGGGGGGTCGGGGGAGGCGGGGAGAAAGTCCAGGTGGGAGACGGGAAGAAACCGATTTGGAGAAAACTGAGGCGCCTGTGAAGGAATTAGAAACTAGGCGGAGAGCCGGGGCCGGGAGGGAGGCAGCCTGTGGGGCAGAGAGAGAAGCCCCAGAGAGCAGCGTGAGGAGTCAGGTCCGGACCCCGGCCCGGGAGGGAGCTGCGGCCGGGTTCCAGGTGGCCCGACCAGACAGGGTTAATGGTGCTGGCGGAGCTGGTGTGCTGGGTGGGGGCGGGGGTCTCCCTCCCCCGCGCCCTCGCCTGACCCCTGCCCGCTTGGCAGTGTTTAAGACGCATGTGGGTTCCGATTTTCCCTTTGAAGTCTGTGTGGTTATAATTTTGCTTTATTTTAGGCCCGGGAGCTATAATAATACTAATAATAAACTTCGTTTTATGGAGCATCTTTCATTCCAGCGCATCACAAAACGCTTTAGAGATCTTAATAGTAGTTACAAAATTAAATAACACATTAGAGTTTCAGGCCGCCCAGCAGTAGTAGCAGTGTCTGCTGTAACACCACGGAGCTGTAGGCGGCAGAGACAAGGTGGTGCCCTCAGGAGAGAAGTAGGCATCCCTCTGAAGGGTATCCCAGGTGAATGCCCTTGCAGGATTTTTCTCTTCTTGGACCACCACGCTCGCTCTCTCGCTCTCTCTCGCTCTCTCTCACCCTCTCTCACCCAGACCTGTGAGACCAAACCTCTAATTAATGTCACAGCTGTCAGGAGAGCTGATCGGAATGAAGGAATGAGCTTGTTTTCTAACTGCTTGTTCAGTGCAGGTGAAGGGAATATTGGGGGTTGGGAATGTCAGACTCCCTCCGTGAATAATTTGTTATAAAAATGTATCACTGTGCTGTCAGAGTTACTTCTTAAGTATTACTTATGGTTCTGTATTTATCCTGCAGTATATTTAGCTCTTAAAAAAAGCTGTAGCTGGGACATTTGTTGCTCCCTCCTCCCTCCCTTCTCTCCTCCATCTAGATCTAGTAACACAAAATCATGCTGTCAGATTTACGGGTTATTAAAATAACACACTAAAAAATTCTCTTTTTCTTGCCTTTACAAGTTTTAGCAGAGCTCTTAGTTGTAAAACATATATGATTATTTTGATGTGATTGAGCTGTTAGCTAATTGTTATTGTGGTAAATTTGCAATATATAAATATCAAATCAAGTGTACACAATGTATGTCAGTTATATCTCAGTTTTTTAAAAATTGTAAGGTGAATAAGAAAATGTTCGGGATGGTTTGGAATTTGATGAAACTATGGGCTGTTTCTGAAAATGTTGACAATGTCAGTGTTACTACTAGTTTGTACAGTTATATGTGTGACATGCCCTTCATGGCCTGTTGTTTTTATCTTAGTTATATGTACGGTGACTTCTTTCATGAGACTTACTTTGGGACCTTGTATATACTTAGGGGTGAAGAGGTTTCACTGTTCTAAAATAGAAGATGATTTTTGCAAAGTGCTTTTAGGTGAATCCCAATGTAAATGTCCATGGGAAAGATACACAGTTGATCCTTGAACTTGGGTTTGAAATGCACTAGTCCACTTACCCATGGAATTTCTTTGTTAAGAAATCTTACAGTACTGTAGGAAGAAATCACTGTAAGAAGAAATCAAATCTTCTTTGATAGAAATAAATACAGTACTGTAAATGTACTTTCTCTTATGATTATTTTAACATTTTCTTTTCTCTAGCTTGCTTTATTCTAAGAATACAATGTATAATACATATAACCTACAAAACATGTGTTAATCAGCTATTTATGTTATTGGCAAGGCTTCCAGTCTACAGGCTATTAGTAGTTAAGTTTTGGGGGAGTCAAAAATTATGCATGGATTTTCAACTGTGCAGGACAGGAATAACATCAGTAGACAAAGTCTTCAGCTATGAGTTGCTGCAGAGATGGGAGGGACAGAAGTTCAAGGCTTGAAAAAAGTAGAACATGTTTGAAATAAGTAAATAGTTGGAGAGAAAGCATGCCAACCAGTGATACGGGAGGATTGTCTAGCAGCATGGAAGCCTCGTTGAAATCAGTGGTCAAGAACATAGAGTGTGATAAGCCACCTGCCTTACTGACCTTCTCTAGTAGTGCTCAGTTGCTTTGATACAAGTGCGTGGTGAAAGCCAGTAGAAGGTTTCATTCATGTTTGGGGTTTGCCAACGAAATGCAACAAAATGACAGAGGAGCAAAGATGTTTAACATATTGGCCAAAATGTTGTAATGATGGCTCATGGATTCTCAGCTGGATAAAAAGTAAAAGTGAATAAAGGAAAGAGCTGATGTACTGGTCAATGAATAGCAGATGGTATATGGTCAGTGGGATTGTGGACCCAATAGAATTGAAGACCTGACTGGGAGTGATTGATACATCAAGGTGGAAGGGCAGGGAATTATGGATGCAAGGTCCAGAGTGACAGAGGGGATG
This sequence comes from Phoca vitulina, assembly GCF_004348235.1. Taxonomy (NCBI): domain Eukaryota; kingdom Metazoa; phylum Chordata; class Mammalia; order Carnivora; family Phocidae; genus Phoca; species Phoca vitulina. The sequence continues at coordinate 945,900 of NW_022589793.1, forward strand.
TGTGGCTAAAATGGGTGGAGGAAGTGGTTTTTTTCCTAACAGTTTCCTTGGGCATCTCAGGATACCCTTCAATTAAATATTCTGTAACTTGGAAGAGGAATAATAGGAGATAGTAGGAAATTTTTCAAAATCATATCTAACCTATATTTCTTACCTTAAATATGTCAGACAGTAAGCCCCCAAAACTTAAATAGGATGTTTCTTTATTGACTTGTGCTGTGATAAGATGCACCTGAACTTTGCCTGGTACAGCATTTGTATGCTCAATGTACACTTTTTTTTATTTAATTTATTTTTTAAAGATTTATGTATTTATTTATTTATTTGAGAGAGCGAGAATGAGAGAGAGAGAGTACATGAGAGGGGGGAGGGTCAGAGGGAGAAGCAGGCTCCTCGCCGAGCAGGGAGCCCAATGTGGGACTCGATCCCAGAACTCTGGGATCATGAACTGAGCCAAAGGCAGACGCTTAACCGACTGAGCCACCCAGGCGCCCTCAATGTACACTTTTATCTGAGCAGACAGAACTAGTCTTGAGTTTTTAAAAAAATTCTAGACAGAATTGCACCTTCCAAATCAATGAAACATTTACAGGAAGTTCAAATAAGATGGCAGAAGTGACAGGACTAGCTTTATTCTAAGATCTGCACAGAAGTGACAGCCTAGCAGCAAAAAGTTAATGTGTTGGTTCCCTTCAGTGCATTAAATACAGCATATTTTGATGGTGATGTTTTTACTGCAGTTTTTTAAATGGACAAAATATATTTTGAAAATTGAATCCTGGAGCTGAAAGGTTCTGCAGATGTAATTTGAAAACCACTGTAGTGAACTAGTACAGAAAATTTCAGAATTCAAATCCAAACTTCATCACTTATCAGCTCTTTGATTTGGAGCAAGTTACTTAGCCTCTCTCTTTATAGTTCTTCCTCTGTAAAATAGGGATATTAATAATACCCACTTCATTTGATTGTTAATGATGATTGAGTTCATCCATGTAAAACATTTAGAACAGTACCTGACACATAGTAAGTGCTCATTAAAGGTTAGATATTGTTGTATTGCTATTCTAGTTTATGATAACATGTCAGAATCCCAGTTTTGAAATTAAAGCTCAGAACTTTTTACTGTGAGAACTGACACATTTTCTTTATTAGATGTTCTTGGTAATAAGGAAATACCAAGAATAATATGGCCAGGCTTAGCAGAAGTCAAATGCATCTTCCCTCTTGGCATTGGACTTTCTGCATCACTCCTATACTGTTCTTCCTCATTTAGTCTCTCATCACCATATTCTAGTCTCTCTACTCTTCAAGTTTCTACTTGAACTACCACAGAAGGAAATGAAATCCAAAAACAAAAAACTGAATAGGATAACTTCCTAAAATCCTGGCCAATAAACTGTATTATCATAAGGTTGTGGACCATGCTTCATAGTGGCAGAATTTTTAGTTAGATTTTATTGTATTGGTGCAAATACAGAGAAAGTACATTCATTTTATTTTCATTTGTATGTGGTAACGTTTCCTGAGCTTGCTCTGATAGCCTGTAGGTTATACACAGACTTTTGAAGATATAATGAAACAGAAGTAGATACTGTTTTTTAGTTTTATTGAGTTAATTCTAAGAAAGTCAACAATTCAGCAATGCTGCTTCTGATAAAAATGATCTAGAGATCCCTTCATTGAGCCATCTTCCCTTTACAGCAAGGATTTTAGTGACCATTTAGGGTGATGCCATCCTAAATCATCTTAGTTTAGTGTTCTTAACAAAGATTTCCAAACGTTTTCCAAAAGTCTCTTCCAGTACATAAAGGAACTCCTCTTTTGTGTCTAGTCACATTTCCCTCTATACTGTTGGTTATCACATTCACTTTGTAGTCTGTGGTAGTTAGTGTATTTATTCCTGAAAATATTTTCATTCTTGTTCTTTTTTTAAATTGATTAGATTGGATGTTAGAGTGTTTAAGGACTCATAATAACGGACACACTCTTTCCTGCTTATATTCTGAACTGAGGGGAAAAAGGAATAGGATCCAAAATATTATTTTATTACTGATAAAGAGAATGTGGCTTTTATCTGTGCACAAGCATCTTCCTCTTACTGGACCTCAAAATTGAATAGACTTAACCATCCATTCCCCAGCAGGACTGAGGCACCTGCCCTATAAGGCTTCCAGCATGAAAGAACAGAGGAAATGAGTGGGCAGATTGCTCCCAAAGGCAAAAAGATGGACCACATATGCCCAGTTTTTTTCTTCCAAGCTGCTAGTCGAATGTAGTCATTCCTCTGACGTGGGAAGGTTTAAGTGAGGGGACACAGATAAGCTAAAAACATTATGCTACAGCCCCCTCTCTCCCCTGTCCCTCATTTGAAACCTAGGAGATAGCTGACCTTTTGGGGAAAGAGATTTCTTTCTGCTCAAGTATAAAAACTGGCAGGTGCTTGGGGAAGTGAAAGACTTGAAGAGGGTGTCATTTCCTATTCTGCTGCCCACTACCCTCTCCACAGGAAATCCTGGTAAGCCTCAGATAGGGGACTGTGGTACTTGACATCTGTCATGTAAGATCTACAAGTGGATCCTGGCCTACAAATTGGGGTCCTTGGTTTAAAACATTAAAATTACAAGCTATCCAAGCAGACCTGTTTATTAAATACTAGAAAATTATTAAATAGCGCTTTCCCCTGAATGGTAAAAACTTCAGTGATCACAGAGGTGCTTTACCATGAAGGAGCTCTGTAACATCAGTTTATTTTTTATTTTTATTTTTTTAAAGATTTTATTTATTTATTTGACAGAGACACAGAGAGGGAGCACAAGCAGGGGGAGTGGGAGAGGGAGAAGCAGGTTCCCGCAGAGCAGGGAGCCCGATGCGGGGCTCGATCCCAGGACCCTGGGATCATGACCTGAGCCGAAGGCAGACGCTTAACGACTGAGCCACCCGGGCGCCCCTGTAACATCAGTTTAAACAAACAAAGCAGTCTATCCAGAACTTCATTTTGTTAATCTCTTTGGACATGACTTATAATGAAGGACAGAATTTGGTTCTACCTAAGAGGGCAAAAATCTTGCGATTGTATTCTCCTTTAATTTAAGAAGCATTAACAAAATTTCTTCAATAGTCTTTTGAGTCTTTTCCCAGTAAATTGCTTTTTAAAAAACAGCTTTATTGAAATGTAATTCCCATAACCATAGAAGTCACCCATTTAAAAGTGTGCATGCAGTGGCTTTTAGTATATTCATAAAGTTGTGCCCCTATCACTACAGTGAATTTTAGAACATTTTCAGTACCGCAGAAAGAAACCCCCATCCCTTAGCCATAACCCCTCAACTTTCTGTTCTTAGGCAACAACCAGTCTACTTTCTGTCTCTAAGGATTTGCCTATTCAGGACATTTTATATAAATGGAATCATACAATATGTGGTCTTTTGTGATTGGCTTCTTTCACTTAGCATCATGTTTTCAAGGCTTATCCATATTATAGTAAATATTGGTACTTCATTTCTTTTTATTGCCAAATTAATTTATCCATTAATCAGTTGAACATTTGGGCCAGTACATTTCTTTTACTTCAAAGAATAATATTTCTTTAAAATGGGCAAAGTGGTACTTTTTTTTATTTGGTTTTTTAAAGAATGGCATTATCAGTATAAATAATACTTGGCAAATAATAAGAACTTCGAGTAAAAATTCAAAGACCAGTCTTTTTTATAACGTTCACAGGACATACTTGAAGCTTGAAATCATTCATGATGCTGTAAATTTCACAGTGTAGGCCAGATTTTCCAATACAAGATTAGATTTCCTGAACAAAGCATTTATTTCCTTTACAACCTTGGTTCCAGAAGTCCTTTCTTTTTACCGTTACCAACAGGGATGTAGGCACTTCAGGATGAAGGATATAAGCTAGTAGGCCTAAAAGTTTTGGAGAAGGGGCATTTGGAACCAAGAACATGGACAGAAGCCATGAGTAAATGGAAATCACTAAAAGGCAGGAAATTCCAAAAAAGAAATGACAGAGTGATGATGCTGTTGCATTTATTAGACTGACCAGACTTCTTAAATTCTGTTACTTTTCTGTTAGAGCCAGAGCTTTCAAAGCTGGCATAATGTAGTCATGTACATCAGCCCTCCACTCAGCGGGTGTGACCTACAGCAGTGTTGCCTTTCAACCCCTTTTCTGATAAATACTAGGTTTGTACTGGAGTTGCAACAAAGTAAAATTAAAATGGTCCCACGGGATTTAGAGTCAGCCATATCTAGATAGATTCTTGGATTCCCTTTTTATAAGTTTTATGATTTGGGGGCATGTAATTTGATTTCTCAGCTATAAAATGGAGACAGTGTATTTATTTCAAAGAATGGTTGTGAGGAAATAAACCATGGTGTATTAAGGAATTAGCACTTGGTCTAGTACATAGCAAAATGCTCCAGTGTTAGTCATAATTATTATATAAAAAGTAAAAATATGTTTTAATTTTTAATATTTCCCTTTTTATTACCTGTCTTACTTACAGCTTGCCTTGTTCTAAAAAGAGACTTAAGGCAACATGGTGTGTCTGTATTTGAATATAACTGAGTCCAATCCAGGAAGAAAGACTGTGAAGTCCATTGTAGTGGTAATATCAACTTGATGGGACACATACATACCAAAACCAAGGCCTGCATTGGGTTTATATGTCTCTGGAACAGATTGAAGAGGCTTTCTAAATGAAAGGCAGCCTAGCGTCATAGAAAGGGCACACGGGTTTTGGAATCAAACCAAAACCAGCATGTAGTCAGATGCCCGTCCTGCTATTTACTAGCCATGTAGTTAATTTTAGACATGTTGTAGTTGAGTTTTTTATTAATAAAAATTATATCATTCAGACTCGATTAATACTTTTTTCAGCCCTTCCAACTGTTAGGCAGGTTCAGACTCCCAACTTTCTGTTCTTCTATAGGTTAAAGAGTAGGAACTGCAGTGCATTGAGAAAATCCTCAGTTCGGAAGTTTTTTTTTTTTAAGATTTTGTTTATTTATTTATTTGAGAGAGAAAGAGTGCGTGGATGCAAGCTGGCAGAGGGAGAGGGAAAGAATCTCAAGTGGACTCTGTGCTGAGCACGGAGCCTGATGTGGGGCTTGATCTCGTGACCCTGAGATCATGACCTGAGCTGAAACCAAGAGTCAGATGCTTAACTGACTGAGCCACTCAGGTGCCCCCAGAAGTTATTTTTAAAGGAATTTATCTAAGAGCTAGTGATCTATAAACTTTACAGTTGAGTATCAAGAGTCCATTTAGTTTCACCTCAAAGGCCGGAAATATGTTTGGAATATATGAGATAATTGTTTCTTTATAGAAACCTGGCAAATAGTAGAACTGAAAATTTAGTTTTTGTCTATGGAATAAAATTTCTTCTAGTTGTCTTTAGCTTCTATAATGCAACTGTGAGTTTTTGGGTTTTTTTCATACTTCATTTTAATGCATATTTAAGCAGTGGGCCATATTATATAATCTTATAGGGGAAATTTAGTCACATAATGAAGTATTGCTGTTTATGAAATTGTTATTGTTGGATTGTAAATAAGAGCTTAATCACACAACTTGAATGGATAATTATTTGCATAGTGACCTTATTTTTATATCCCCAAAGTAACCCAGGAGATTAGGTTGTACAATGACAGCAGTGACCGTATATAGGTATAAATTTCATATTTACAGCTTTACCTGTCTATGATGATTTATGTAAACATGACATCATATCTTTTTGGTTGTCAGAATGCTTTATTTTCAAGCTCTGGAGCTACACGATTTTTCCTAAGTGCTTTCTCTAATTCTTTGCCCAACTAGCAGCTGGCTGCTAAAAAGTTTAATACTTGCAACACCTGATCCAGTTGACCACAACAGATTAGGTATAGTGGCTGTATTATTTCATTCTTTGTTGGCTACAGACTGATGAAAAAGTAATATTTAGCAAAGCTATTGTTGAAATACTAGAGAGGTTAGGGGCGCCTGGGTGGCTCAGTCGTTAAGCGTCTGCCTTCGGCTCAGGTCATGATCCCAGGGTCCTGGGATCGAGTCCCACATCGGGCTCCCTGCTCCGCGGGAAGCCTGCTTCTCCCTCTCCCACTCCCCCTGCTTGTGTTCCCTCTCTTGCTGTGTCTCTCTCTGTCAAATAAATAAATAAATAATCTTAAAAAAAAAAAATACTAGAGAGGTTAAACAATAGCCATGAAGGAACCTAAGAATCTTTGAATAACAAGGTGCCTAAAAGTAAGTATCTGGATCAAAGTCATTTTTCCATAACATACCTATGCAAACTTTACTATGTATTCTCTCATTAGCTGTAAATTACAGGGGGGAAAATCCTTACCAAATATTCCATGAGCACGTAGAATGTGATGTTCCTTTGGGATTTATTGCTTTAGAGTTGACAAAATAGAGAAGCGTATGGATTCAGGTGTTGCTATCAATGATACATGTATTTATGAGTATATACCAAAAATGTGTAATTTACTTACATGACGTTTCAATGTATGACTCCAGTTTCAAAGCAAAGTGACATTTCTTTGAACTACTGCTCTGTTTTTTTTTTAATTAGGAGGAAAAGGCTGCACTTTTTTGTCTCTTTATACTAGCCTTGCTATAAATAAAAGGTCACATTTGGCATTTTGACACTTGGCTGTTGTATATATTGAGCAAAAAGTCAGCTGTTGCCTTTTAATATAGATCTGTTCAACCAGGGACTATATACTGCTATCATTAGAGAGTAAAAGGAGTAAAGATAAATGCAGTTGGTTGAGTCAAGTAAGAAAATAGGAGAGCAAAATCACACTGGGTCTCCTTCCTCATTTGTGTTGTATTCACAGTAAGTTACTCACCTGGAACATCACTGGGTCTACTTTCAGCTATAATAATGGAAGATTTTTTTTTCCCCCCGAAAACAGGCCATGTTCAAGTTAGTTCTGCTGACCAGACCGCTAACTTAAAAGGCAAGGATCTCTAAGACCATTTCATTTATAACCATTTCATTTTAAAAGTACCATTCATTTAAATAAAATCTTTAATTTACTATGAGTATTTCTTAGATCTTCCCATAAATATTTCCTATACCACTGGATTTTATTCCAGACAGCCTCACAACAAATGCTTATTGAAGTATGTGTGGTCTGTAAGGAACTGAGAGACTGCATTTAAGCAAATGAAAAAGTATTTTATCCTCGAGAAACCCGTGCTGTATTTCAGAAGATAAAATTATATACGTAAGAAATGTGTCAAATATGTGATGAAACTACTTTTTGCCCAGGTAGTTGAGGAGGAGATGGCATTTGAGCTTAACAGATGATACACTTAGTAATGAATATTTAAATAATTACAAAGATTTGGGCAGTGCTTGTCCTTGAGGGTAAAATGGCATGAGTAAAGGCAGGGAAATTTCCATTCCAGTCCATTTCGAAACATTGCTGCTAAATTCAGCTTTCTAAAGGATAAATACAATAATCACAAATGCTTGTATAGCATTTATTTTATGACAGATACTTTTCTAGGTACTTTACATGTATTTACTAATTTAACCTTCGCAATATCCGTGTATAGATGCTGTTATTGGCCTCCACAGAGATACAGAGAAGTTATGTAACTTGCCTAGGGTCACACAGCTTATAAGTAGAAGAGCTGAGATTTGAACCCAGGAAGTCTAGCTCCAGAATCCTGGCTATTAACCACTTCATGTTCTTGTACCAGAAACCTTCAGTGACTTCATCTTCCACAGCATAAGGGCATTCAAGTATCTTCACAATATGGCTTTAGCTTACCTTTCCAACCTTAGATCCTACTTTTTTCCCTGCATGGATCTACAATCTAGCTCTTCTGTATTGCTTTCTGTTTCCTAAATACAGTTTGTATTCTCATCTCTATTCTTTGCTTGTGTTATCTATTCTCAGTATCCTGTCACTCTGCCCAGTCCTTGCGTTATCAGACCTTCCCATCTTCCAAGCATGTTTGAACCACCATCTTTGTAAAAATCATTTTTGAGTCCCTACCAAAGTGATTCCCCCTCCCAACCCCTTGGTAATACCTTGCACATTTTTTCATGGTAGCATGCCTGTATCATGGTTATTTGTGTGTTACTTGCCTATTTTCTAGTAGAAATCTGGTAGATTTTTTTTTTTAAGTTCCCTAAGAACAGGGAATATGATTTATTGATCTCTGTACCTTAGGTAGCACTCAGTCCAACCTTGCATGTGGCAAGAAAGAGGAGGTGTTATGGTTGACATTAAGATTTTGAACCTAGAGTAGGGAATGAATTGGGAACTTGGGAGAGTGAACTGATTTATGGGCAAAAGTGATGAGTTTGGTTTAGACATGTTATATTTGAATAGAATAGAATATCCAAGTAGAAATGGATCTAAGAAATACTCAAGAGAGAGTATATTTGACATTCCTAATCTTATCTCATTTTTACAAGCATGATACTTATATACATAGATCAAATTATTGTTTAGTAGCTGCATATCCACAGAATGCAGGCTTTTTTTTTTTTATCAGTTGGTTTCCATTTTGAAAGTAAGGCCCAGCTACAATATAGTCATTCCCAACTTTGATTTTAAAAAAATATTCTAAGGTAAGGGGCACGTAGGTGGCTCAGTTGGTTAAGCGTCTCTTAATTTGGCTCAGGTCATAATCTCAGGATCATGAGATTAAGCCCTACATCCAGCTGTGTGCCGTGCATGGAGCCTGCTTAGGATTCTCTCTCTCCCTCTCTCCCTCTCTCCCTCCCCGCCTCCAGTCTGTTGAGTTCATGCTCGCTCTCATAAATAAATAAATAAATAAATAAAATGTGTGTATATATACACACACATATATATATTATAAAATGAAAGTTAATTTGTAGGTTGAATGGTTGGTTCTCTGGATCAATACAGGAGTTAGATTACTAGGTTAACCCATAAGACCATGTTGTAACTGAAATATTTACTTCTGTAACAACAACAAAAAAATAGTATAAAGCAATACAGTTGCATTGCTAATAACATTTTTAAAAAGATAAAAAGAAGAAAAGGAAGCTTATTTCTCTGATCCTTTAATTTGCCAATTTGACTTTAAAGCTTATGACATTCCTATAGTCAATTGTATTGTAATAGTATTGTGGGGACAGATGGTAACTACACTTGTGATGAGCACAGCATAATGTATAGACTTGCTGAATCACAATGTTTTACATCTGAAACCACTTTAACATTGTGTGTCAGCTGTACTTCAATTAAAAAAAACGCTTATAATATTCCTTCTTTGTGATTGTAGGTGCTTTACTGAGATTCTTTTTACATTTGTCAATACTATTTTATGTCATTTTTTGACTTCCAAATTGCCTATCAGAGGAAGAAGAGAGAATTTGCAAGAAATGTATGTTTAAGGGATTTCCTCAAGTGGAATATCCTGAGATAGAGTTAAATCAGCGGAGACCAAGAAGGTGTGCGTGAGTGCATCAAAGTGCATGTGGTATGTGTGGTGTGTTACATGGGGAATGGATGAGGAATTTGTAGTGGGTAAATGATCTCTGCCATGGGGAAACAAGGTGATACAGAAAAAGTTGGATCCAGTGTTCCTTATTCAATGCAAAGCCCTGTTAGTCTGGGCTAGTATGGTTACTGTTTGTTGAGGGGGGCCCGTGATGGACAGAGTAAGGAGAAAAACAATATTTTATATGCCAGTTAGGGTATAAGATGGTGCAAAATATTTTTAACTTGAAGAGTGCCTCTCTTTTTTTTTAAGATACCATTTTTAAGTAATCTCTACAACCAACGTCGGGCTCAGACTCACAACCCCAAGATCAAGAGCCACATGCTTCTCCAACTGAGCCAGCCAGATGCCCCCTTGAAGAGTACCTCTGTTGAAACTTGGCTTCTGATTCAGACTTTGCTGTAGATGTTTTGCTTGTGCTTAAAAAATTACCTAAATACTTATTCTTTATTTTCCCCAGTTGAAAAATAGTTTGTGTTCCCCTTTCATCCTCATGAATCCCATCACTTGATTTAAAAGTGGGTATGTATGATAAATTCTTAGACAGTTATCTGATTAAGAAAATCATAGTGAAAATAGAATGGGGATTGACATCAGAAGTCTGTTCAAGTTCTGGCTCTGCTGTTTACCAGCTCTGTGGCTTTGGGCATGTTACTTGGCCTCTGTAGGGTTTAGTGTCCTCATCTATAAGTGGGGATAGTACCTCTTACCTTGCAAGGTGGCTCTAAGAACTAAAGTTGGTATATCTGAAACATCTACCACAGTACAGGCATTTATAGTAGCTAATGTTGTTTAACAACTAAATGGATTAATCTCTTATTACATTGGATACATAGAATATAATGCAGTTGATTCTTTACCTATCATACAGTCATCAAAAACAGTCTGATTTTTTTTAAGCTAGGATATATCACTGTGTTAGACCTGGTTCCCCATTTCATTTTTAACATACACACTGTACTGTGGTCCTGATACTTACTTGGATTGCTACCTTCTTCCACTAAGAGAAAAGAGTACTAGGCAGCCTAGCCCTATGTGTATATTAAAGTGCTGTTCTACATGTCAAAGGTAATATGTTTTGGGGGATTTCCCAGTAATGATGACAGCTTATATAAGCCATTAACATTCTGTCAACCTTCTTACTCTAGCTAACATCTGCTAAGTGGGTTATGGATTGTAGTCTGTGGCCCTAGAGTAGATCTCCCCCCAACTGGCTAAGTATATAAAGCAGGACCTTGACCTCATTAGTTGAAGTCAGTAACCAAGTTAGATAAAAAGTTCTAAAAGTAAAGCATGATTGATGATTACAGGTAGCCTATAAGATCATTTGTTAAAGTCCTCTTCGTTGGCTTATTATGAAACATAAGATGAGTATATTTCATTATCCTGAAGACAAAATAATTTCAGAGTTTAATTTAAAATTTAAAAAATCATTAAATCGCTTAAAAAACAATAAATTTTATTTTTTTTATTTTATTTTTTTATTTTTTTAAAGATTTTATTTATTTATTTAATTGACAGAGACACACACAGAGTGAGAGCAGGAACACAAGCAGGGGGAGTGGGAGAGGGAGAAGCAGGCTTCCGGCCGAGCAGGGAGCCTGATGCGGGGCTCGATCCCAGGACCCCGGGATCATGACCTGAGCCGAAGGCAGTCGCTTAACCAACTGAGCCACCCAGGTGCCCCAATAAATCTTATTTTAAACAGATGTATACAGTCATATATCAGCATGTTAGATCGCCTTTAGGACTCACTCTAGCTAAGATTTAGTGGGTTAGGATCAGAAGACAAACAGCTCTTGGGACGCCTGGGTGGCTCAGTCGGACTCTTAATTTTGGCTCAGGTCATGATTTCAGGGTCATGAGATCGAACCCCATGTTGGGCTCTGCGCTCAGCGGGAGGTCTGCTTGAGATTCTCTCCCTCCTCCTCTGCTCCCTGCTCTCATTCTCTCTCTCTCTCAAATAAATAAATCTTTTTTAAAAAAAGAAGACAAACAACTCTTATATGTTGAAATGTCTCTGATATAAGAATAGCCCAGGAGCTTTAGAGGACTGTTATCTACCTACTTACCACCCAATAGGTGACTATCATCCAGTAACCATTTAGAATCCCACAGTAGCTAGTGAGATGTCTGCTTTAAATAGACCACACTCTATTTAAGATGTGATAGTCCTTTATTGTGAGTATCTTCACAGTTGTCAGGGAGGTTGGGTACATTATAGGTTTTCCTACTGTGCTATTTTTCTTGCTTGTATAAGTTGTTGGCTAGTGTTTTGTTCTCTGTGTTAGCCTAGAGTTAACTAAAGTGTTGTATCCCTTATACATTCCCTCCTACTGCCCTCTGCCCTCCCTTTTTAGGAGCTTGTTGTTACAAATTCCCAACTTGACCATTCAGGCAGTTCATACCCAGATAAAAAAGTCTGGAGTGCAGATGTCATCAGCTCTTCAAGATGGTCAAGGAACTGATGCAGTTCCCACTGACTTTTCTTATATCCCACTTAGATACCACACACAACCCTCATATTGTGCTCAGCTCCTATTTCTCTGAGCTTGGGGTTTTACTGAGGTTTTTGGGGTTTGTTTGTTTTTGGAGAATTCATCCACTTCTCTAATGAGGAAGAGGGCTATCTTTTGACTATATTGTTATAGGCTGTAGTGACATTTTCTCCTTTTGTGTGAACTTGTTCTTTTATACATTCCAGAAATTCTTTAGTCATTCTGTTGTTGATATCCTTGTCATTTTCCCATGCTATTAGAGAATTCTTAAAAAATATATACATTGCCTTGTCTTTTCAGTGGGATTTGGAGAAGAAAAGAGAGTAAATTAATTCACTTTACCTCCCAGTGGCATTTAATAAATATTCATTGAACGAGATAAATCAGTGAATGGCTAGTGCAGTTGAGTTGGTCTAAATATTTACAGATATTTATAAGAGATTTAGTCCATATTGGCTTATTATCTTTTAAATTTTTTTTTTTTTTTTTTTTTAAAGATTTTATTTATTTATTTGAGACAGAGAGAATGAGAGAGAGAGAGAGCACATGAGAGGGGGGAGGGTCAGAGGGAGGAGCAGGCTCTCCGCCGAGCAGGGAGCCTGATGCAGGACTCGATCCAGGGACTCCAGGATCATGACCTGAGCCGAAGGCAGTCGCCCAACCAACTGAGCCACCCAGGCGCCCTATCTTTTAAATTTTTATTAGTAATGGGAAAGTTATGACAATAATTTTCCTAAGATCACATATTTTTTTAAAGATTTTATTTATTTGAGAGAGAGAGAGAGAGCACAAGCAGGGGGAAGGGGCAGGAGGAGAGAGAGAAGCAGCCTCCCTGCTCAGCGGGGAGGACCCTGGGATCATGACCTGAGCCGAAGGCAGACACTTAACCAACTGAGCCACCCAGGTGCCCAGGCCACATTTTTTTATATAAGCCAGAAAAGGTTTAAATTCTATAGTCCCCATATAGGTGTGATCAGTTTGAATGCAGGAGGCATTATAGTTAAGTGGCTAATAGCACAGACTCTGGAGTCTGTGTTCGCGTTCTATTTATTCCACTTACTAGCAGCATGATCTTGGCCAACATACTTCAGAGGTCTGTTTGGAGATTAAAGTATTCATGTACATAAAATACTTAAAGTGCTTGGCACATAGCAGTGTAAGCATCAACTAAAATTAATGGGACTAACTTTTGAAGAATCTTAGCTATAATCTTTTCAGTTGCCATAGGCGGCTATCTTAACATTGATTATAAATGCTATGTAGCTTTAAGATGCACATGTAATGTTAGCATACCAGAATATATATTCTAGCCCATGGACAAATGGTCAGAATTTCTACCTTATATAATGAATAGAACCACTACTATAATGAAGTAGGAAGAGTGCTCTTTGCTTGAACCATGCATGTGTTTTACATATTCAAAAAATTAAGAATGATGGAAAGAAAGCAAATCCTAATATTGAATACAAATTGAAACCAATGAGCCTAACTATATCAAATTGGTAATGTAACTACCAAGGGAAAAAGAAGGAACTTTTGAACATGGATTTGACTGTGCTCCCTTAATGGGATATAGCCTAAAAACAAAAAGAACAGCAAGAAATACTGAATTTAGTAGGTAGCAAGCCCTCTATAATAGCTCTCCCCAAGAAATGTTATTCCCATGTTGCTGATGAAGAAGCATATTCAAAGAGGGAAATGATTTTCCTGGCATCATTTAATTAGGTGATAGAGCTGGATTCAAAAGTCTGTGTTCTATTTATTATACCACACTGCTTTTTTAATGTTTGTAGTATGCTATTCAAATGAGTTCCTGTGCTACCATCCTCGTTTCATTAGTACCTACCTCCCTTTCTTTTATTGGCATCATCTGTAATTATTAGAACTACATTTTCAAGAGCTCCCTAACCTCTTGAATCTCCTTTGCTTCAAGAATTCCATTCCATGCAATCATGCTATCTTTTTTAAATCTGCCTTCCTAAATTAAAGGGTATGTGACTATTCCCACCCTTTTCTTTATGAATTCTAAGATGACCTGATAGATTTTCCTTTTGATTCACATTCCTCCTACTTCAACAATAACTAGTTTCCTGAATTATAGCTAGTGTCAAAGTCATGAGTATTTACAGATAGTGTCTGTATTCATAACCAAGCCTGGAGTGCATGAGAGAGCTGCACTCTTTTTTTTTTTTTTTTTAAAGATTTTATTTATTTATTAGAGAGCGTGTGATAGAGAGTGTGAGCAGGGGAAAGGGGTAGAGGGAGAGGGAGAAGCAGGCTCCCTGCTGAGCATGGAGCCTAATGCGGGGCTCGATCCTAGGACCCTGGGATCATGACCTGAGCTGAAGGCAGACATTTAACGACTGAGCCACCCAGGCACCCCGAGAGAGCTGCACTCTTAAATACATTAATCTATATGTAATTTAAGATATCACATGGTGACTTGGTGGGACACATAGGGGGAGAGTCGTAAAGAATGCCATCATCGGACCTGCATTGTTTACATGAGAGATAGTAGAACGAGTATTACTTTTTAAATTGTGGTTTTGAAATGATCCATTCATTAGAGAAGGCAAGTAAAAATAGCAATGAAACAAAGACATAATAACTGGTCGTTAAATGAACTCCATGTCCTTTGAAAAGGTCATGATGAAGGGGGAAAATATGTAGATATCTTGAGTACACAAGCTGCTATTTGAGATTTTGCTGAGTAGAAATGATGGGAGGAATCAAACTGTACAAAGATTTAGTTGAATCTCCTTTAAAGCACTTTGTGTAGTATATCTTCAAACTTTTTTTTTTAAATTACAGCATCTGAAGAACCTCTTCTTGAATTAGCAGCATCAAAATGGAATTCTCTTTTTTAAATCACTCCTGAACTATCTTTAAAATGTGTGACTTTAAAAATATAATTTCATATAATATACCAGAGAAATTGTCCAGAAGATTGAGGACCAGAATTTTAATAAAAATTTTTTAAAAAGTAAGGTTGGTGGGCACCTGGGTGGCTCAGTCGGTTAAGCGACTGCCTTCGGCTCAGGGGGTGATCCTGGAGTCCTGGAATCGAGTCCCACATCGGGCTCCCTGCTCAGCAGGGAGTCTGCTTCTCCCTCTGACCCTCCCCCCTCTCATGCTCTCTCTCTCTCTCATTCTCTCTCTCAAATAAATAAATAAAATCTTAGAAAAAAATAAAAAGGTTGGCGATCAGATTATTTTGAAAAAAATGCTTTTAATCAGAATTAAGAATATAAAATAGTGTTATAGTCTTTTACTAGATTAACTGAATTTCTTTTTTTTTTTTTTTTTTTAGATTTTATTTATTTATTTATTTGAGAGAGAGAGAGAGAGAGAAACAGCATGAGAGGGGATAGGGTCAGAGGGAGAAGCAGGCTCCCCGCTGAGCCGGGAGCCCGATGTGGGACTCGATCCCAGGACTCTGGGATCATGACCTGAGCCGAAGGCAGTCGCTTAACCAACTGAGCCACCCAGGTGCCCCTAGATTAACTGAATTTCTTAACATCTAGAGAAAATTATTTTATTATTTCCTATCCAAAATAGCTGTTTGTGGAGAATGTGCCACTTGCCTGTGGAAGTCAATGTTTATGAGACCTCTCTGTTGATGTTTCTAAGGTTTTAACTCTCTGGACAAACATTCAAGAAAAATCAAACTGTTCTACAAAAATATTCCTAAATAGTAAACTTTAAGCACAGCTGCCGAGTCAGACCTCCTTCATATTCAAACTCCAGCTTTTTCTAGCTGGCACCTCGTCATTTAACCGGTTGCTCAAGTTTCCTCACTGGATTGTTTCAAGGATTAAAGGAGCATATGTAAAGCACCTAACACCATGACGGGCACTAAGTAAGCACCCAAAATATAGTGGCACCTATTATTTACCTTATCACCTCCAGATTATGAGTGATGGAGAAAGAAAATTTCTTATGAGTGTCCCTTATTTTAGTGTCAAGGTTTTGAATTAGAATTTAAGATAAAACTAGATTTTTCTGAATCCAAACACTTGAGATTCTGTTTGGGTATTGAGAAAGAAAGCTGCCAAATACCTACTCTGCAGTGGCAAGAAGATTGAATTTCTAATTTGTTTCCTGCCCCTAGCCCTTGCCTTCACTTCCTCTGCCTCAGTATGAACATTTCTCTGTTCCTTTGGAGATTCTTGCCTGACAGACACAGAGAACAATCTCCAGGGGTTTTATTATAGCTAGCTAAATATAACCTTTTGGAAGAACATCTGGATGCAGTTTCAATCTTTAAAGTCTATAATTTTTTAGGTCATTAAATTCCTATAGTTCTAAATTATTGGTTTCAGTTCTTTTCCTAGATTGTGTCCATCCATTTTAAGAGCTGTATGTCTTTTATCCAGAAAATATAAAGTATGTCGTTGACATCAATAAAAAATCATTATTATCAGTTAAACTATTGGAGTTTTCCTTTCTAATTTTCAAGTTTTCTAGAATATAATTATTACACCAAACATATCCATGCATATACATATATACACATACATACAAATGTAATTATCCTTTATGTGACTATTTAATTCCACTAAGCAGTAGAAGTTATGGTACTTGTTTGATTATAATCATTTCAGCAATATCATGGATAGGCTGCTGGACCCTGGAATTTAAAGAAAGGAAATTGTATCATCAGAAGCACATTAATTCATACTCTGAATATCCAAAGGGTCTTTTAAACTTATTTCTAAAATGGCTGCTTCCTTTCTTAATTTACCTTTTACTATATTTACCCTCTTTAGGAATTGTGTATAATGTACGCAGTCATATTTCCTTTAATTTTCTCTTTCTAAAACTTTATTTTCCTAAAGGTGATATAAATTATATATTTCATGTTCTACATTTACACTCCACTTATCATTCCCTCACTACTGTATATGTGAATGAGTAGATATGATCAGAGCATTGTTTCCTTTACCATTTTTGCAGTGTTCATATTTTTAAGTCATAAAAGGCAGATTGTTTAATGTACATTCCTAGCATTTTAAATCCCTTCAAGTTCGAAAGTACTCTTTCTCTAAGCTGTTAGATATATGTATGATTCATAACATGAAACAGGTTGCCTGTTCTTTCTTAATTGAGTTGACATTTACAGTCTTCTGGCCTTACCTGTCTAGGGAGAATATCTAACATACTATAATGTCATATACATTATCATAGATCTTATGGTTTGAGAAAATTCTCTTTTCATTCTCCTTTCCTTTTTAAAGCTTTTACTCTCCTTTCATTGTATCACTTTACACAAATCATGTGGACAGAAAATGCTGTTGCATTCTTAACAGCTTTTTAGCAGTTATTTGGACCTCTTATAGAAATTTCTAAGAGAGAGAGAGAGAAAGAAAAGAAAGAAAAAATTTCTAAAAGACTTTTTTCAGATTCCTCACCCTTTCATAAACCTGTTTCTTCACACAACACCCCCAGATTCTGAAAGTTTCCTAGCAAAACATGAAGTTATTATTTGTTGTTATTTCCTACTCTAGACAGAATCTATAGTGTGTATTCTGCCTTCGCTCTAATTCAGAATTGATAAGGGAGAATGCACTGAGCCTTAGTACTCTCTTGGGTCTTTTATTTTGCAGACTTGCCTGTAAATAGATATTCACTGGGATTCAGAACCTATAATGCATCACTGCAGGAAAATTCAAATACAAAGTATTTGAAAATCAAAACTATATTTGCTGGTCAGGTTAAACATGTCTGCGCAAAGCTTAACCAGATAAGGCAGGTCACTATTTTTCTTTTTGAAAATTTGCTTAGAGTGTCTGAACATGGAGTGCTTCATGCTTGTTTCTAGGCAAATTATGCATCATTCCTTTTTTCTTTACAATGAAATATTTCCAGTAACTTGGGACTTTTTTTCTTAAGTATTCTTTTGAGCTGGCAGATGATCACAGAAGTGATTCTGACTTAAAGTTAGTTTAGCCCACCCTTTGAAAAGTATTTATTTTGGGGCACCTGGGTGGCTCATTTGGTTAAGTGTCTGCCTTCCGCTCAGGTCATGATCCCAGGGTCCTGGGACTGAGCCCCGCATCAGGTTCCCTGCTCAGCGAGGAGCCTGCTTCTCCCTCTCCCTCTGCCTGCCCCTCCCCATTTGTGCTCTCTCTCTCTCTCTCTCTCTGTCAAATAAATAAATAAAATCTTTAAAATTTTTTTTACCCACTCTAAAGCAAGATGCCATAAATAAAACCCAGTTTTAGGGGTGCCTGGGTGGCTCAGTGATTGAGCATCTGACTCTTGATTTCAGCTCAGGTTGTGATCTCAGAGTCGTGAGATTGAGGCCCACATTGGGGCTCTGTGCTCAGCCTGGAGTCTGAGATTCTCTCCCCCTCTGCCCCTCCTGACACCTGCCCCCACCTGACTACTCTCGCATGCTCTCTCTCTTTAAAATAAATAAATAAAATATTTATTTTAAAAAATTACCTGGTTTTAGTGAGAGCTACAGATAATTAAACAGTTAATTGGAATTCAGTAAGAACAGCACTAAAATAGTAAGCACATGTTGTTGTGGGAGCACATCAGAGTGCCTTTAATTCAGGCTTGGAAGTTTAGAAAGGACCACAGGAAGAATGACGTCTAAGCTGAGATCTAAAGAACAAATAGGAATTGGCCAAAGAAGGGAAGGGTGTAAAAATGGTCCAGGTAGGGGTGCCTGGGTGGCTCATTCGTTAAGCATCTGTCTTCGGCTCAGGTCATGATCCCAGGGTCCTGGGATCGAGCCCCCCATCAGGCTCCCTGCTCTGCGGGAAGCCTGCTTCTCCCTCTCCCACTCCCCCTGCTTCTCCCTCTCCCACTCCCCCTGCTTGTCTTCCCTCTCTCACTCCTCTCTGTCAAATAAATAGATAAAATCTTTAAAAAAAAAAAAAAAAGGTCCAGGTAGAAGGAAAAGCAAGTTTTATGTAGGGAACCTGAAAGCTTAGTGTGCCGGATAACAGTAATTTGAAGGGAGGAGTGGCTTAGATGCCTCTGGATGGGGAAACAGGGACTAGATCATGAAGAACTTATTTTTTCATCTTCCCTCTCCCCCCACCACCCCGTTTTTTAACAGATTTGTTGGTATATAATTCACATGCCATACAGTTTATCAGTAAAGTGTACAATTCACTGGCTTTTAATATATTCTCAAAGTTGTACAACAACCATCACCACAGTCAATTTTAGAACATTTTCATTGCTTCAGAAAGTAACCCTGTGGACCCCTTAGCTATCACCCCCCCCCCAGCTGTCCCTGCACTAAGCAACTACTAATTTACTTTGTCTCTATATACTTACCTATTCTGCAGGTTTCATATAATGGAATCATATAATATGTAGTCTTTTGTGACTGGCTTCTTTCACTTAGCTTAATGTTTTCAAGGTTCATGCTGTACCATGTATCAGTACTTCATTTATTTTATTGATAAATAATAATCCATTGCATGGATAAACTTCATTTTGTTCATCAACTGATGGACATTTGGGTTGTTTCTACCTTTTGTAACCTATGAATAATACTATGAACATTCATGTACACATTTTTGTGTGGACATACGTTTCCATTTCTCTTGCATTTCTAGGAGTGAAATTGCTGGATCATATCCTTAATTTTTTGTGGAATTGACATGTTGTCTTCCAAAGTGGTTGCACCATTTTACATTCCTACCAGCAATGTATGAAGATTCCAGTTTCTCTACATTCTCACCGGCACTTGTTATACCTGTGTTTTTCATTATAGCCATCCTAGTGGATGTGAAGTAGTTTCTCATTGTGGCTTTGATTTGCATTTTCCTGATGACTAATAATGTTGAGCATCTTTTATATGCTTTTGGTCGTTTTGGTATCTTCTTTGGAGAAATGTCTGTCTGATCCTCTGCCCATTTTTAAATTGAATTGTCTTTCTATTGTTAAGTTGTAAGAGAGAAGTCATTTTCAGGGGCGCCTGGGTGGCTCAGTCGTTAAGCGTCTGCCTTCGGCTCAGGTCATGATCCCAGGGTCCTCGGATCGAGCCCCGCATCGGGCTCCCTGCTCCGCAGGAAGCCTGCTTCTCCCTCTCCCACTCCCCCGCTTGTGCTCCCTCTCTCGCTGTGTCTCTCTCTGTCAAATAAATAAATAAAGTCTTTTAAAAAAAAAAAAAGAGATAAGTCATTTTCAGACATGTTTTGCAAATATTTTCTCCCATCCAGTCTTCTCACTTTCTTCATGGTATCATTTGATGTACAAAATTTTTAAATCTGGGAAGTCCAGTTTATTGTTTCTGTTCTTGTTTGTGTTTTTGGTATCCTATCTAGGAAATGATTGCCTAATCCAGTGGGGTGGAGATTTTTTCCTAAGTTTTCTTCTAGGAGTTTTAGCTCTTCATTTAGATCTCTTACCTATTTTGAGTTAATTTTTGTTTATGGTATAAAGTAAAAGTCCAAATTCATTCTTTTACATGTAAATATCCAGTTGTCCCTCCACCACTTGTTGAAAAGACTGTTCTTTCCCCATGAAATAATCTTGACCCCCTTGTTGAAAATCAATTGACCATAAATATGAGGTTTATTTTTGGACTCTCAATTCTGTTCCATTGATCTCTATGTCTGTGGAAAGGAAAGCATTCCACAGTTCTGTGATTAGGTCTCAGTCTTTTAGTGAACATGTGCCCCTGGGCTGTGACCTTCACAAGTGTTTCTCAGTCCCCCTTACCCTCCTTGGATGAGACGTGAAGGCTAAAGAATTCCTGGAGTTGGCTATTTCTCTTTCTCCAGCTCTATTAGGCCCTGGTAAGACCCCAGTCAGTTAGGCTCTGGTGAAATGGTTTCTTTTGAGACCAAGCCTCATTGAGAACAGGACGCTCTGGGCTTACATCAAAATAGCTGTTTTCCCATTTTTCCTGCCAGATGCACAAGGGAATTTTTCTCCTATCTTCACTGTGAGAGCTGTAGGGCTTCTGTAGGTAAAACTCATAAAAGTGTGGGAGATCCCGTGGGGCGGCCCCCCCAGACCCCCGGAATTTTTAACTCAAACTTGACCACACTGAACCTCCAAGAATTTATCCATTTACAGTTTAGGTTTTCCTACCCTGGTACTTGTTCCCATGGAAGTTTCTAGGTTTCAGCTCCAATAAGTTGTGATTCTCTGTATTTGCGTGTTTGTCCCTCCAACTTTAGAGGCCGTGGTTAGCCCTGTGTCCTCAGCTCTTTGATGGCTCTAGGAAGAGTTGTTGATACTCAGTTTGTTCAGCATCTTTCTTGTTTTGTGGACAAGAATAACAACTTCTTAGCTCCTTACATTGCTGGACCAGAAACCAGAAGCTCCCACTTATTTTGTTAGAATTATCTTTGGGTGTTTTATTCTTTTTGCTATTATTGTAAAAGCATTACCATCTTAATTTTCAGATTGCTCATCATTAGTGTATGGAAATTCAATTTTTGCATATTGATGATATCCTGCAATTTTTTTTTTAAAGATTTTATTTATTTATTTGACACAGAGAGAGAACACAAGCAGGGGGAGCAGCAGGGAGAGGGAGAAGCAGGCTCCCTGCTGAGCAGGGAACCTGATGCAGGGCTCCATGCGGGGCTCCATGTGTGGCTCGATCCCAGGACCCTGGGATCATGACCTGAGCTGAAAGCAGACGCTTAACTGATTGAGCCACCCAGGCGCCCGAATATCCTGCAACCTTTTAATTATAGTGTTTTAGTGGGATTTTTTTTTTCCTGCCTAATTGCCTTGGCTGGAACTTTTGGAACAGTGTTAAATACAAGTGACAAGCAGATACTCTTGTCTTATTCCTGATCTTAGGGGGGAAAGCATTCTCCATTTTTCTCCATTAAGTATGGTAGCTGTGGGTTTTTTGTATATACTATTTATCTGGTTGAGGAAGGTTATTTCTATTCCTAGCCACAATGGTAACATTTTTGCAAAACTATAGTATAATGTCACAAAGGCTGTTGACATTGAAGCATTCCATAGAGCTTAGTCAGATTTCCTTATTTGTACTTATACTGACTTGTGTTTATGTATTAATAAGTTCTGTGCATTTTTGTCACCTGTGTGGTTTGTTCACTGTCACAGTCAGGTTCAGATATCCAACTTGTGCATGTCAGTAGTTTATTTCTTTTTATTGCTGAGTAATATTTTATGGTATAAATATACCAGAATTTAACCATTCACCTGCTGATGTATGTCTGGGCTGATTCCAGTTGTTTTTTTTTTTTAACCCCCCCCCTTTTTTTTTAAGATTTTATTTATTTATTTGACAGAGAGAGACACAGCGAGAGAGGGAACACAAGCAGGGGGAGCAGGAGAGGGAGAAGCAGGCCTCCCGCGGAGCCGGGAGCCCGACGCAGGGCTTGATCCCAGGACCCTGGAATCATGACCCAAGCCGAAGGCAGACGCCTAACGACTGAGCCACCCAGGCGCCCATGAATCCCCTTTTTTTAGGATTTTATTTATTTATTTGTGTGAGAGAGAGTACCAGCAGGGGGCATAGCAGGCAGAGGGAGACGCAGGCTCCCTGCTGAGCAAGGAGCCCGATGCGGGACTCAATTCCAGGACCCTGGAATCATGACCTGAGCTGAAGGCAGACGCTTAACCAACTGAGCCACCCAGGAATCCCAGATTCCAATTTTTGGCTATTACAGATAAGCTGCTCTGAACATCCATGTGCAGATTTTTGTATGAATCCAAATTTTCATTTCTCTGGGATAAATGCCCAAGGTGTAATTGCTAGGTCGTATATTAGTTGCATGTTTAGTTTTTGAAGAAGTTGCCAAAATGTTTTTTAACCTTTTAAGGGATGGTAAGAATTTGGACTGCATTTTGAGGACATTAAGAGGTCATTTTAATATTAATCCCAATATTAATATTTTGAATTTGAAGAGGTTGTCAAACCAGACAATATACCTGCTGAGCAGGTAAATGTATGAATCTGAGACTCATAAATCAGAAGATGCAGAGTAGTTATCAGTGTATGATTGATTATAGAAGCTATGGGTATGTGTGGGGGGGTGATATTTTCCAGTAAAAGTACAAGGAGTGAGGGGGACAAGTACAAGGAGTGATATTTTCCAGTAAAAGTACAAGGAGTGAGGGGGAAAAAGAGAACAGAACCTGGGACAGACCCCTGAAGATCACCAGTATTTTCAGGAGACTGAGAGAGCTAGACTTGAGAGGGAAGCCAAATGAAAACTTGATACTGTGGAAGCCATGGGGAGGAGAAAGATGTGGTCAGCAGTGTTATCAAAGAGCAGGTAATATGAAATTGAAAAGTACATTGGTTTAAAGAGTTTGTTAATTACTCTAGTGAGAGAAGTTTTAGTGAAGTAGTATTGTAGGAGCCTTACAGTGGGTGGAGAAATGACTAGTAGGTGAAGTAAGATAACAATGGAGATAGAATTTTCCTTGTGGAAGGGAAAGAAATGTTAGAGAAGAATGTGGGGTCCAGGGTGGGTCATTTTTAGATAGAGTTGGGCTTATGTTGATAATAATAAGGAGTCAGTGGAGAGGGAGGGGTTGATAATGCACCAAGGAGAAGGAATTCTTGATTGAGCAAAGGTCCTAATGATACCACACAGAGCAGAAAACAGAGTATAATAGCAGAGGGATAAACTTCATGAAGCAAGATACATTTTCCTTTGTGACAAGAGGAAAGGAAGTGAGGATGAAGCAAGTAAAGTTAGTTTATAGATATGGTGGTAGAAAGTTGAAGGAGTTTACTTCTGATGGCTTATATTTTCTTGGTAAGAGAACAGAGGGGGTCATCTGTTAGGAGTGAAAGGGCGTGATAATGTAGGAAATTTGAGGAGAGTGGAAAGGGTTGAGGTAGCTGCTTAGAGAATAGTAGACAGCTGACTAGAAAAAGATTTGTAGGTCATGATGAGGGCCTAGTTGGGCCTGTAAGGCCTTTTTTTTTTTTTTTTTTAAACAATCCCTGTCTTACGGTTATATATTTTTTTTCTAGCAGAGTTCAGCAGCCTGGGTGGAGATGCGGGAAAAGGAAACCATCGTGTTGATCTAGGGTTAGAGTTTGTGCCAGGTGACATAGGAGAAAGAGCCATTAAATGAACTAAGCAGAGTGGTCTCATGCACAGACTTTGAAGTCAGACAGGTCTTAGTTTAATCCTACCTTGACTACTTAGTGACTTAGGCAGATTACTTAACCTTCTCTAAGCTTCAGGTTTCTAGTAATAATCACACATAATCACATCAGCGGCCTAATCATAATAATACCTCTCTCTTTCAATTATGAGGACTAAATGAGACAAATAAGTCCCTTAACACATAGTTTGGCACATAATAAATGTTAATAAATAACAGCTTATATTATCATCTGTGGCCCAATGTTGTCACTTATTAGCTGAGTAAACTTAGGCAAGTTTCTTTTTATCTGTAAAAAGGAAATTATAGTACTTGTTGGGAGTATCAGGTGGATATCTTTTGGAGGAAAAAAATACTAAGCACTATGCCTGGCACATCCTTTTTACTGCTTGGTAAAAGTGAGTTGAAGCAGAATCTGTAGGGGATTTTTAGAAAATTAAATTAGAAAGTTAGGTGGGAATTTTGGCCTTTGCCTTATAATTATAATAATTTTTCTTTCCAGAATTTTAGCCTCACCTTCCACCTGCTTGGGTGTCCTACTGTTACTTTAATACTTATCTACTTTAGTAGATAGCCTTTAAAAGTTCATGAGCAGGGTGCCTGGGTGGCTCAGTTAAGCAACTGCCTTCGACTCAGGTCATGATCCCAGAGTTCTGGGACCGAGTCCCACATTGGGCTCCTGGCTCAGCGGGGAGCCTGCTTCTCCCTTTGACCCTCTCCTCTCATGCTGTTTCTCTCTCTCTCTCTCTAATAAATAAATAAATAAATAAATAAATAAATAAATAAAATCTTAAAAAGTTCATGAGCAGAGGGGCGCCTGGGTGGCTCATATGGTTGGGTGTCTGCCTTTGGCTCAGGTCATGATCCCAGAGTCCTGGGATTGAGCCCCACATCGGGCTCCCTGCTCAGCGGGGAGCCTGCTTCTCCCTCTCCTTCTACTGCTCCCCGTCCCTAGGCTCTCTTGCGCTGTCAAATAAATAAATAAAATCTTTAAAAAAAAAAAAAAAGTTCATGAGCAGAGAGATGTATAAAAGTGGTGTTTGGGGAATATTAATTTATCCATAGTATGATAGGATTTATGGTCTCAGCTAGATACCACCTCTTCAGAGCTAGGCCTTCCCTAACCACCCTGAGAATCTAGGATAGTGTTTCTCCAACAGCTTACCCTATATTATTTTCCTCATGACATTTGTGACTATCTGCTGATTACCTTGTTTATTACTTTACTTTTTTTCCCTCTGTCTCCCTCTATTAAAATGTATGCTTCATGTAAAAAGGGATGTTTCTGTCTTACTGCTGTATCCCAGTGCCCAGAACAGTGCCTAGGACATAGAAGGCATTCATTCAGTAAGCACATGTTGAATGGATGAGTAAAATATAAGGAGGGACTAGAAGGAGAAAGACTACTGAAGAAATTTTCACAATAATTTTGGTATTAGAATATGCAGACCTGGACAGGGATGATAGCAGTGAAAAGAAGGAAAGAACAAATAAGAAAAAATTACAAAGAAAGAATGCTATTTTTTTACATAGTAGAAGGGACAAAAGGAGACAAGCAACAAGATGATTCCAAGATTTCCAAACTGGGTGACTGAAGCAGCAACAGTGTCATTGAAAGTGTCTGCCTTCATCTCATTTTATAACTGTTTATGCCCGATACTCAGAACAGTGCTTAGCGTAGAGTGATGAGTGGTAAATATTTGAATGAATGAGAGAAAATAGGGGAAATCAGAAATTTACATCTTAGATGCATTGTGTTTTTAAAGTAACAGTAGGACACCCAAGCAGGTGGAAGGTGAGGCTAAAATTCTGGAAAGAATAAAGGGCGTTGGGATTTATAACATTTAAGAGGAAAGAACCAACCAAACAGAAGGGGCAGCCTCAGGGGTAGAACAACAAGAGTGTGGTTTCAGGAAAGCAAAGACAGAGCTAGTCCCACGAAGGAGATAGCTACCAATGTTACATGTTTTATAAAAGCTGAAGAAAGTGAAGACTCGAGTAGATCTTTGGATTTAGAGACTGAGAGGCCAGGAATGATCTTGGAAAGAACAATTTACATAGAGCAGTGAAGTCAAAGTCCTAATACAAAGGGTGTGAGGAATGAGTAGATGAGATAAATCCCCCGCCCCCGAGAGCCATAGGAATAGAGGCAATGTGGTAATGTGAGATAGTCATTTAGAGGAAATATAGTTTGCTTTGTTTTGTTTTTTGTATAAAGACGTAAGCATATTTTTAGGGAGAGAGCAGAAAGATCCATAGTCCAAGACAGCTGTCAAATTTTAGAGTGCACAAAAATAGGAAGAGGATTTTGTCCACAATGCAGGTTGCTGGCACCACATACAGGGAATCTGATTCAGTAGGTGTGGGGACCAGATACAGGTTTCCTCTGCCTTCTGAAGGTAGAACATTCTTAAGAAACCTTTTGTCAGCTGAAATGGTATAAAGTGAAGAAGCCATTACCATTGATTTAATTGGAAAAATTTTTGAACATTCCTAGACCTAAAAAGTAACTTTGGCTTGGGGCGCCTGGGTGGCTCAGTCAGTTAAGTGTCTGCCTTCGGCTCGGGTCAAGATCCCAGGGTCCTGGGATCAGCCCCGCTCAGGCTCCCGGAGCAGGGAGCCTGCTTCTCCCTCTCCCTCTGCCTGCCACTTAACCCTGCTTGTGCTCTCTCTCTCAAGTAAATAAATAAAATCTTTAAAAATAAATAAATAAAATAACAGGCTTTTCTGATATCTTAAGACATCTTGCTAATGGATGCACAAAATAAGTTGAGGTAAAGCACAGATGCTCACAGACACAGTTCAAAGCTGTGGTGGCTTGATGCTGAGATGCTGAGTGTAGTTTGGGGTGAGCGCTGCTTCTGCACTGGCTTGCTACAAAACAAATGCTGAACGCTATTTTCACTTTTCACCTTTTGTTGTAAAAGCAAAAATCCTTTTTGGATTTCTTCTGATTAGTGAAAACAAGTACTAATGTAGGTCTTTTGTAAAAGTGAAGTGGTGTAATGCGAACTTTCAAAAAGTAAGGGTTACCTGTGTCAGCATTTTAAATGTGTCCCCCCCACCAAACACGCACACATGCACACACGCACATCCACTCCGTCCTACCCCCCAAAAGATTCTGATGTAGTTAAATTCTAGAACGACACTCTAACACTGGTCCAGGGAGTGAAAATTGAAGTCAGAAGAAAGGGGAAGGAAGGGAATTAGATTTCTGAAAAATGAAGGGTAAGGGGGTTTGGGAAGGAAAAGGAATTTATCTTCTTTAAAATAAACTGTGAAGAGGGGCACCTGGCTGGCTCAGTCAGAAGAGCATGCCACTCTTTATCTCAGGGTCGTGAGTTCAAGCCCCACATTGGACATAGAGTTTACTTTAAAAAAAAGATTTGGACATGTCAATTATATCTCAATAAAACTGAAAAAACAGGGGCGCCTGGGTGGCTCAGTCGTTAGGCGTCTGTCTTCGGCTCAGGTCATGATCCCAGGATCCTGGGATCGAGCCCCACATTGGGCTCCCTGCTCGGCGGGAAGCCTGCTTCTCCCTCTCCCACTCCCCCTGCTTGTGTTCCCTCTCTCGCTGTGTCTCTCTCTCAAATAAATAAACAAAATCTTAAAAAAACAAAAACAAAAAACAGGTAGAGGTGGTACAAAGAAGTTGGGATGATGCACTGAGCTTCAGAGAGGTTTATAGGTAGAGAAGAGGGCAAATGAGGTTGCTTCATTTGCATGACCTTGATTTTTTTCCTGTAAGTGGGAAGAAACGTTATCTACCCTGGGCAGGCATTAGAGAATTTGAGGAGTGTGGAAAGGTCTGAAACAGCTGCTGTGGGGGATGCGGCAGAGTGGACAAAGGAGGAACATAAGCAGTACTGAGCAGTGTCAGGCTGCTGTTAGGTTAGGTGGAGTGACTGGTAGATCCACTCAGCAGTTACCTGAGTTATGTTACCTGACATTTTTCAAAGTGAGGGAGAGTCCTGAAAACCTTTTCCTTCCCTTGGTTCTTCATCATGACTCCATCATCTGCAGATTTACACCTTTTTTTGATGTTTTTAGCCTGACCTACTTCATGGAATAATGAACTTCATAAATTTACTGTATGAGTTATAAAGTATCTAAAATTTACCTGACTTACAACTTAAAAGATACTTCTATGGTTTACTAGAACAACAACTAATTTATTAAGCACATCTGTGTGCCAGGCATTGTTCTAGGCTTCCTGCAAGAATAAACTCATTTAATCATGGAACACTATATCTAAAACTAATGATGTAATGTATGGGGATTAACATAACAATAAAAAAATTAAAAAAAAAAAAGAATAAACTCATTTAATAATTTCCCCAAATTCTGTGAGGTGGGTAGTATTTATTATCCCATTTTACAGATGAAGAAGGTGGTCACAGAGCTGGTTAGTGGCACAGCCCCAGGCAGACTTGTTCTGTACCTTACTGTGCTCCTAACCACTGGTCTGTTCCACTTTTCATGGCCCTCATGTTAAGGATAACTTTTTAAACAGCTTGCAACTTGCTGTGCATTATCTTGATGAGCTTATGTTTAATAGCAATAATATAACTAAGTGAAAGAATCAGCTCTTCTCGGAGAAAGGGGAACCCTCCTACATTGTTGGTGGGAATGCAAGCTGGTGCAACCACTCTGGAAAACAGTATGGAGGTTCCTCAAAAAGTTGAAAACAGAGCTACCATATGATCCAGCAATTGCACTACTGGGTATTTACCCCAAAGATACAAATGTAGGGATCCGAAGGGGTATGTGCACCCCGATGTTTATAGCAGCAATGTCCACAATAGCCAAACTGTGGAAAGAGCCAAGATGTCCATCAACAGATGAATGGATAAAGAAGATGTGGTATATATATACAATGGAATATTATGCAGCCATCAAAAGGAATGAAATCTTGCCATTTGCAACGACGTGGATGGAACTGGAGGGTGTTATGCTGAGCGAAATAAGTCAAACAGAAAGACATGTATCATATGACCTCACTGATATGAGGAATTCTTAATCTCAGGAAACAAACTGAGGGTTGCTGGAGTGGGGGGTAGGGTGGGAGGGATGGGGTGACTGGGTGATGGACACTGGGGAGGGTATGTGCTCTGGTAAGCGCTGTGAATTGTGCAAGACTGTTGAATCTCAGATCTGTACCTCTGAAACAAATAATGCAATGTATGTTAAGAAAAAAAAAAAAAGCAGGAAGGGAAGAATGAAGGGGGGAAATAGGAGGGGTAGACGAACCATGAGAGACGATGGACTCTGAAAAACAAACAGGGTTCTAGAGGGGAGGGGGGTGGGAGGATGGGTTAGCCTGGTGATGGGTATTGAGGAGGGCACGTTCTGCATGGAGCACTGGGTGTTATGCACAAACAATGAATCATGGAACACTGCATCAAAAAAAAAAAAAAAACAGCTCTTCTCTGTAGCCTTTTATATACAGTCAAGATTCTAACATGTTTGTAGTTAATTTATAGTGTTAAGTTTGGGTATTTTAGAAAAATGAACATGTTTTCCGGTGTCACCTTACCAGAGTGAGAAAGGCGTAAGAAGGGCAATTTTTGTGCTAGATCTTCATAATCTTTATAAATAAAATGTGTTGAGGTCTCTAATGTTGGCTGTGGGTGTGGGTGGGTAGTAAAAATATTTGAAACTGATAAAAATGATTAGTTATTGGATCCTGAAAATAAAAATGTGTCTGCTCTTTGCATTTCTTTAAAAAATTTCCTATGCTAAAAGGGTGACAGTAAATTTAAAGACATTAGTGTTAAAAATTTTTTTGTGATAGATATATCTCAAGTACTCAATACTAGTGGGTATCACATTAGTGCAGGTTCAGGCTGTCCAAAGGATCATTCATGGAATAAAATTTTAAGTCTTTCTGAGTGTCAGTAGTAACTCATTCTGATTTAATTCCTTTGGGGGGGCCCTGTGAAGAAAAATTTGAGTTAAGAAAAGTTGAAACAGCTGTATCATCACCATGAAAAGCAGGCAGCTGAGGGATGTGGGATTAGAATACACAGGAGAGCTGTGTGATGACTTTATTGCTCTATTTTTAAAGAACTCTGGTTAACATAAATCTTAAGACATATTCTCTTGTGGTAGTTATGTTCTATAAAGTTATCGTGAATGCTGGTTTAGTAAATACTGGATCATTGTCCCTAGAGGAAATATAGGGTTAGGTGCCTAGGAGTCTCTCTCTGGTCACATTTTGTCAACAAGTCACTACATTTTCTTGTTTTATGTGTGTTTCTTTAAGATTTTATTTATTTGAGAGAGAGCAAGCATGAGTGGGGGAGGAGGACAGAGGAAGAGGGAAAAGCAGACTCCCTGCTGAGCGGGGCTCTATCCCAGGACCCCAGGATCATGACCTGAGCCAAAGGCAGACACTTAACTGACTGAGCCACCCAGGCACCCCTTTATGTGTGTTTCTATTTAAAGACGCCTTATTTACTATATATTGTTGATTCAGTGTTAATGAATTTTGTGCTTAGGAACACTAGACAGCACATCGGCACTATACCTGGGTCATTTTAAACAGCAAAATCACCAACAAAAAGCACAAAAATACAAAAATGTGGCATTAAGAGAGCATAGAAAGGATACATTTTTACTGTATGGTGGCTGAAACAAGGCAGAAAATTACCTAGTTTGACTTCAGCTGGAAATGTGTGTTGGGTAACTCAATTTTTGCCGTTCTGTACATGCATTATGTCCACAAATGACCACAAAAGTGCCACAACTACTTATTTAGGGGTTACAAATAAATTTTAGTGAGTGGGCATATTTGCAAGTATGGAATCTGCAAATAATGAGGACTCAGTGTCTGAATGCATTCTAAATATTAAAACGAAAAGTAAAAATATAGGACTTTCTTGCCCCTACCATTTCCACTCCCACTCCATCTTTCCAGAAGTAACCAGTCAGTTTTCTATGCATTTACATATATGTGCACTTACAGAAATAAATATGTATTGTTTAATAAATGGATTTCATGATACATACTGTTCTACAGTTTGCTTTTTTCCTCAGGATGTCTTGGAGATCTTTCCACATCAATATGCACAGAATTGTCTCATTCTTTTTTAATATTCTGTGGTGTGCATGAACCATAATTTATTTAACCGTTCCTCTATTCATAAGTATTTAGTTTTTTCACTATTATAAATAATGTGCAGTGAACATTTTATACCTGTCTCTTTGTCCATATGTGCAGGGTTTTCTCTGGATTACATATATAAAAATGAAATTGCTAAGCAGAAATGTATATATACTTTAAATTTTGTTAGAAAGGTAATTGTGTTAGTTGGATCCTCTGGGAGGCTGACACAGAGACGTTTACTCTCAGTTTCCTCATTTAAAAAGTGGGGAAATAATAGTACCTACCACATAGTGTTGTAAAGAGATGAAATGAGCTAGCATGTCTTAAGCACTCGGAATAGTACTTGGGGAGCAGTTGGGTGGCTCAGTTGGTTAAGTGTCCAACTCTTGATTTCAGTTCAGGTCATGATCTCAGGGTCATGAGATCAAGGCCCAAGTCGGGCTCTATGCTGGGCATGGAACCTGCTTAGGATTCTCTCCCTCTGCCCCTACCCCCTTCTCTTAAAAAAAAAAAAAAAAAGAATACTTGGGACATGCTTGTACTATATAAGTATTAACTGATGTTGCTTCTGCCATCATTATTATTATTATTATTATTACTATTCCAAATTACTTTCCCAAGAGGCTATACCATTTTTTTCCCCACCATCCCAACAATGTATAAAATAGTATTCATTTCCCCATACCTTTTTCAGTACTGGATAGCATAAATCTTTCTAATTTTGGCCAATTTGATGACCAAAAAAATGGTATTTTGTCTTAATTTGCATTTCCTTATTATGAGATTGAACATCTTTTTCATATTATTGGTCACTTATTTTCATCTTCTGTTTGTATACATGAAGTTTTTAATTTTTTCTTACTGATTCCTGGGACCTATTCATAAATTACAGGTATTAAGCTATAACATAGTTGTAAATATTTTCTGCCAGTCTCACATTGTTTTTCAAATTTATTTTCCAATATTATTTGTTGTTTCTTTTGTCATAAAGGAAAAAGTTAAAATTTTGTATATCAATTTTTTTTTTCTTTACAGGTTTAGGGTTTGGGGTTTTTTTTATTTGACAGAGAGAGACACAGCGAGAGAGGGAACACAAGCAGGAGGAGAAGCAGGCTTCCCGCTGAGCAGAGAGCCCAATGCAGGGCTCGATCCAGGACCCTGGGATCATGACCTGAGCCGAAGGCAGGTGCTTAAAGACTGAGCCACCCAGGCGCCCCTGGGGTCTTACTTTTAAAAGGACTTTCCTACTCCAGAGTTGCGTGGGTAGCTCAGTCGGTTGACCCTCTGCCTTTGGCTTAGGCCATGATCCGGGGGTCCTGGGATCTAGCCCTGCATGGGGCTTCCTGCTCTACTGGGAGTCTTGCTTTTCCCTCTCCCTCTGCCCCTCCTCCCACTGGAGCTTGCTCACTCGCTCTCTCAAATAAATAAAATCTTAAAAAAAAAAAGGACTTTCCTACTCCAAACTTAGTTTTTGTTTTTGTTTTACATTTAGCTTTGTAAAGCATCTTGAATTTATTTTTATCTATAATTTAAAATAATTAGCTTCATTTTTTTCCCCCAATATAGCCAGTTGCTCCGGTACTATTCGTTGACTAGCACATTTTTTCCCTAATGCTTTGAAATGGCACTTTTACCATGTTCTAAATTCTTACACATATTAGATGGGAAGATATGGCCATTTTTGAAGGTTTTAGTAGGTGTTGTCAAATTACCCTAAGGAATGCATTTAAAAATTTGTCTTACTGGAGAATGTTTTACTGCACCCTCTCAACCTATTTTTTTGTCTAGTTTTTGTATTTTCAGTTTTTGCCCAGTTAATAGTAAAAAAATAGGAATGTTGTTTTGGTCTGCATTTCTTTGATTACTAGAGTGAACATTAAAATATATATACTTTTAATGTTCTGTATGCCATCTTCTATTCATATTCTTTGTCCATTTTTCGACTCTGGTGTTTGGTTTTATGTTGATTTGCAAGCCTCATTATATATAAAGAATATTACCCATTCATGTGTATTGCACAAAGGCTATTGTTTACCTTTAAATTACTACCGTGGTTTTTTTATTAATAGAGTCTGACTTTACAAATACAGACAGAAGGGTCTTCTCTGTTTTTAAGACCACACAGTCAACTCAAATATTTCCTTTTTTTTTTTAACTTCAATGATTTTAATTTTTATATTTATCTCCCGTTTTATTTCGGTGCATTAATTCATTTCTTTTCTAAACAGCAAGTTGATTATACAAAACAGTTTTCTAAGTTATCCGTTCTTTCCGTTGATTTCTAGTGCCATCTTGTATATAGTTGGTCTATTGAGGTGTGTTGATTCTGTTCTTTTGATTGATATATCTATTTTGTGGCTAGAGAATTCACCTTGGAAAGCACTCTGTGGAAGTGTTTTTTTCAAACACTGACCTTAAATTTGGAAGTTAAAGGAAAATCCCTCTTAAGCTAGTGTAAGTGAGATTAGTTGCACTAAGTTGTGCTTGAGTGCCTTCGGTCAACATTCTGCCTTGTGGTCTGTAAGCAACACACTTCACTAGTTCTCAAGGACATGGGAGAATGGTTGCTCTTAAGCTGCTACAAAGCTAGAGATAGAACTGTCCAAGAAGTACCAGCACCAGATACTTGCTTATTTAAAATATTAAATCCCAAAAGAAAATAGTTCCAGTGTTATTTCTTGCCAAATGTAATTGGATGTTCCTTTTTAGGTCTGATCGTATCTTTGAATAGAAGCAAGTATTGAAAGTAAACCTATCTGTAGAACAGGAATCTCAAAATATCTAAGATAAAATATCTGTAGCTCAAATCATAGGCAAATGGCTAGTTTCTTTAATATTTAAAGAGCTCTTCTACTTAAGTAGGGAAATATGAACAACTCAATTTTAAGAAGCAAAGGTTATGAACACATGATTTCAGTAAAGTTTCTACAGCTGGCCCTTCAAGTTGTTCCATCTCTGGTAAGAGAATACAAATTAAAAATATAGTGAGATGCCATTTTTCACATATATTGGCAGAGATCAAAAAGGTTGATAAATGTTGTATTAGTGAAGATATGATGAAATAAATAGGACTTGCTGGTTGAGGGTACATTAATATAACTTCCGTAATACAATTATGGAAGGACAATTTGGCAATATCTATCATTTTATATGCACATACTGTTTAACCCAGAAATTTTATTTCTAAGAATTTATTCTACAGATACAGTTTCATGTGTGAAATGAATTTTGTAGCAAATATATAAGGCTATTCATTGCATTAGTGTTTGAAATAGGAAAAGGGTAGAAATAATCTAGTAAGGGGAAATACTAGAGAGTCCCCTCAGTATAAAACTGTATAAATAAAATTTGGCATATCTGTATGCTAGCATACTATGAAGCCATTTTTTTTTTTTTAAGATTTTATTTATTTGAGACAGAATGAGAGAGAGAGAGCACATGAGAGGGGGGAGGGTCAGAGGGAGAAGCAGGCTCCCTGCCGAGCAGGGAGCCCGATGCGGGACTCGATCCAGGGACTCCAGGATCATGACCTGAGCCGAAGGCAGTCGCTTAACCAACTGAGCCACCCAGGCGCCCCTATGAAGCCATTTTAAAAGAGTGAGGCAACTCTATGTATTCTAATGTATAAACTTCTCCATAATATATTATGAAGTAAAACAGCAAGGCACAAGCAGTATCAGGTGTTGGTAAGGATATAGAGCAACTGGAACACGTGTACTGCTGGTAGAATCACTAGTAAATTTAAAGGTGCATGTGCTTTATGACGTAGTAGTTTATTCTTGTCAATAAATTCTAGAGGAACTCTTGCTCATTTGCCTAGGAAACATAGTACCATTTATAATCTTGAAAACAAAACAACAGCAACAGCCCACTAGAAACACCTGAAATATCTGGTGTAGAGTAAACAAATTTTAGAATACTGTACAGCAGTGCAGATGAATGAATTACAGCTACGCACAACACTCTGAATGAATCTTAGTTGTGTGGGGTAAGAAAAGCAAGTCATGTAAGTATACATATAAGAATATTCTGTGGGGCGCCTGGGTGGCTCAGTCGTTAAGCATCTGCCTTCGGCTCAGGTCATGATCCCAGGGTCCTGGGACCGAGCCCCGCATAGGGCTCCCTGCTCCACGGGAAGCCTGCTTCTCCCTCTCCCACTCCCCCGCTGCTTGTGTTCCCTCTCTCACTGTGTCTCTCTCTGTCAAATAAATAAACAAAATCTTAAAAAAAAAAAATTCTGTTCATATGAAGTTTGGAAACAGTAAATATGTTGTTTAGGAAAAAAATTACAAAACTACAAGCAAGGAAATTAATAAGCACAAAATCAAGGAAAGTGATTACCTCAGGGGAGAGGAAAGGAATTAGGGAGAGCATATAGAGGATCAAAAAATAATCTTTTTTTTTTTTCCTTAAAATTGGCATGTGGTATGTGGGTACATGAGTGTTCATTATATCATGGATTTTTTTGAACCTTATGTATATTTTATAAATATTCTTTATATTTACTAATACTTTTTGGAAAGCAAGATGTAAAACATATAATATGTTACTATGACTACATGGGCATTTTTATAAGTAAGGAATGCGCACACACGTTTAATCATACATTATCTCTAAAGATACAGAAGAAACTGGTAAACGTGTTTGTTGCTTCAAGGAAAAGCAACTGGGTGGTTGGAGGCCAGTCATTGAAAAGAAATCTACTTATTGCTCTACACTACACCTTTTGTAAAACCTTTTGCATTTTTGTAGCATGTGTATATAGTACATACTCATATTTTAGCTTAAAAATGTGCATAGGAAAAGGAAAGGAAAGTCATTTATCATTTATGAGATGGCTGGAGAAAGTCAGACATTAATTGTCACTTGCATAGTCTTTTTTTTTTCCTTCAAGTCTCTATTGCTACTTCCTTCTTCTCTTTTCAAATTAGACAAACAGAATTATGAGGGTCTCTTTATTTACATTTCACTATAAGAATACCAGGAACCAGTATATACCCTAGGCCACATCTCAACTAACAGTTGGCTGGCCATGTTAAAAATACATTTCTCATTCTATTTTAGGAATACCTTTAATTTATGAAATAAATGAGCACATTTTCAGGATATGTCACTAAAATGTAACATGTTTTGCTGGCTTATTTAAGAGAATACTTTTTTCTATTTCCCCTCCTCTCAAATAGTTAGAAAATTAACTAGTGTCAGGGGCCCAGGAAAGTAAAATGAAAAATAACTATACCCTAATTTATCTTTTCTTTTGGAGGGAGAAAATAATGTGATAAAATGTGGGTTGTTAATTAATAGTCACAAAAATTATATAGAACATTCACTGTTCATTCAGTTAATATTTATTAAGGGCATTTTCTGATGGTGATTGATGTTGAGTACCTTTGCATGTGCCTGTTGACCATTTATGTATCTTCTTTGGAAAAATTTCTATTCAGGTACATTTAATTGGATTATTTGTGGGGTTTTTGCTATTGAGTTGTATGAGTTCCTTATATATTTTAGATATTAACCACTTATCAGATACACGGTTTGCAAATATTCCTCCCATTCTGAGGTTGAAATGAAAATGAAAAGGTTGCCTTTTCATTTTGTTGATTGTTTCCTTTCCTGTGCAGAAGCTTTTTGGTTTAAGTAGTCCCACTTGTCTATCTTTGGTTTTGTTGCCTTTGCTTTTGTTGTCATTTCAAAAAAAATCATTGCCAAGACCAGTGTCAAGGAGCTTTCTTCTAGGGATTTTATAGTTTCAGGTCTTAGATTTAAGTCCATAATCCATCTTGAGTTAATTTTGTGCATGATGTAAGCTAGCGGTCCAGTTTCATTCCTCTGCATGTGGATATCCAGTTCTCCCAACACTGTTTATTAAAGAGACCATCCCCATTGTGTGTTCTTGGTGCCCTTGTCCAAAGATTGGTTGACTGTATATGCATGGATTTATTTCTGGGCTCTATATTCTGCTCCATTATTAGTCCCTTTATCTGTTTTTATGTGAGTACTACACTGTTTTTGGTAACTATAGGTTTGCAGTGTAATTTGAAATCAGGAAGTGTGATGCCCTCCAGCTTTGTTCTTCTCAAGATTGCTTGGCCATTTGGAATCTTTTGTGGTTTCATATGAACTTTAGGATTGTTTTTTCTGTTTCTGTGAAAAATACCACTGGAATTTTGGTAGGGATTGCATTGAATCTGTAGATCACTTTAGGTAGTAAGGTCATTTTAACAATATTTTCTCCTTGATCATTAGGGAAATACAAATCAAAACCACAGTGAGATCTCACCTCACATCTGTTAGGATGGTTATTATCAAAAAGACAAGAGATAACAAATGTTGGTGAGGACGTGGAGAAAAGGGAACCCTGTACATAACTGGTGGGAATGTGAATTGGTATAACCACAATGGAAAACATTATGGAGGTTCTAAAGAAAAGTAAAAAAGCTACCATATGATGGAGCAGTTCCACTTCTGGTTATGTATCTCAAGTAAACGAAATCAGTATCTTGAAGAAATACCTGCACTCCGTGTTCATTGTAACATTATTCACATAGCCAAAATATGGAAACAGATCTAAGAGTCCATCAACAGATAAATGGATACAGAAACATGGTATATATGTATAATGGACTATTATTCACCCATTAAAAAAGAAGGAAATTCTGGCATTTGTGACAAAATGGATGAAACTGGAGGGCATTATACTATACTAGGTGAAATAAGTCAGAGAAAGACAAATACTATATGGTGTCATTTGTATACAGAATCTTTTTTTTTTTTTTTAAAGTTGCACTTCTAGAAACAGTAGAATGGTAGTTGCCAGGGGCGGGGATGGAGGGAGGGAAATAGGGAGATGTTGATCAAAAGTTACAAACTTTCAGTTATCAGATGAATAAGTTCTTGGGATCTAACGTACAGCATGGTGACTGTAGTTTCTAATACTCTACTGTGTACTTGGAATTTGCTAAGAGAGTAGATCTTAAGCATTCTCACCAGGAAAAAAATGTGTGAGTCATTGGCTTATAGGTGATAATTGAATCTGTGAATCTGAGATTGCCTAGAAAGAATGTGGAGACATAAAAGGTGACTTGGGAATGAACTTGAAGATCATTAATGATGTTTTTTATAATTTTTGTTATTGACAAGGTTTGGTTTTATAAGAATGTACTTTGTAATAACCTTGGTTGTTTCAACGAGGCTGTTGTGATATAATAACAGATGTATCTGTCCCTCTTGCCAGATGCATCTGTCATCTATTTGTATATTATCAATTATTTACTCAGTGACTAGATTTTGCAATGAGTTAATCTTCCAAGAGTAATGCAATTGATATTTTCTAAGCATCTGAATCAGGAATGAGTTTTGTTTAAATAAGGAATGAAGAACTATTCTTACAATGTATTTGTTCTTTAAGTGATTAAGGAGATATCATCTTTAGCTATCTTTCCAGATAGTAAGGAAAGCAGTCTTTTTCCGTGAGCCATTGGTAATCTCCTTATAGACAGCTTTAAAAACAATGAAAGTGTATTATTCTGGTGCCCTGCCTGATATAGTCTCTGATTACCTAAGTCTCAGTTTGGGGTTAGAACGGTAGGGTATGCTCCCTCTGCTGCTAAATAGTCACAGAAGGCAGGATAAGAAGTTGATAAATTGGACTCTGTCAAATTTAAAACATTTATCCTTCAAAAACCATTGTTAAGAAAATTTAAAGGCAAGGGGCACCTGGCTGGCCCAATCAGTAGAGCTTGTGATTCTTGATTTGGGGTTGTGAATTTGAGCCCCACGTTGGACGTAGAGTTTACTTTAAAAAAAAAAAAAAAGGGAAGACTAAGGGAAAATATCTGTAAAGGAAAGGAAAAGGGTGAATTTCTCCTTCCTTAGCTTTTTGTTTTATTCAGGGCCTCAGTGGATTGGATGATGCATACCCACACCACCACACGTCTATGCAAAGACCTGTATGCAGAGGTTTGTAGTTTGTAGCAGTTTATTCATAATAGCAAACAATGTATGATTCTATTTATATGAAATTCTACAAGAGGCAAAACTATAGTAATAGAAAGCAGGTCTATCTTGGGAGCTTGGGGGGAAGGGATTGACTGCAAAGGATTACGAGGGAATTTTTTGTGGTGATACTCTGTGTCATGACTGAGATGACTGTACAGTTGTCAAAACTCATTGAATTATACACATAAAATGGCAAATTTCATTGTATCTAAAGTATACCTCAATAAAGCTAATTTAAACAATTGTGAAGACTTAACAGAAACCCTTTAGGAAATAATTCATTTGTAAAATAGGGCATAGACCTAAAGTAGTGAAGTTTCTTGCTCAAAATTCCATGAATAGTGTGCCTGTGGTTAGAGTGCATATCTCCAGCTTCCTAGGCTCATAGGCAGCACAATTCTCTTGGCATTAGATCACATCCTGCTATCTATTGTTACAAAGGTAAAACTCAGGTTTTTCCTTCCTGTGTGGGCAAAAACCCAGTTCTTCCCTACCATGTCTTTCTTTCCTGTGAGTCTCCTTTACTATTCACAGCACACTTCACTTCTGACACTTCTGGTCACCAAATGTGTAAAGGTTCTCCCCCTCCCCCGCCACAACAGGCAGTTCTCTGTGACACGAGCTGGGTGTCCTACAATTTTACTCAATTCTGACACTACCCAAAGATAATGTTAGATCCCACAGGTTAAGGGCTCACTCCCACAAGACTGCCCTTCCCACCCCGCCCCCCAAACATACGCTTCAGATGCCAGTCACAAGCCCTGTGCTTTCACCAACTGGCTAAAAATTGGAGGTTCCAGTGACCCCCTATTTGGGTTCAATTAGTTTACTAGAGTGGCTCACAGAACTCAGGGAAACACTTACTTTGGTTTACCAGTTTATTATCAAAGGACATAGGATATATAAAGGATATAGATGAACATAGAGATGAAAGATGCATAGGGCAAGGGATGTGGGAAGGGCCATGGAGCTTCCATGATCTCTCTATGCATACTCCTCTTCTGCTACCAACCTGGAAGCTCTCCAAACCTTGTACTTTTGAGATTTTATGGAGGCTTCATCACGTAGGCATGATTTTCATCCCTTTTCTCAAGAGAAGGGGTGAGGGGGCAGGGCTGAAGAGTCCAAGCTTCTAATCATGGCTCCATCTTTGCCTTGACCAGCCCTCATCCAGGAGTCTAATGAGTTGCCTCATTAGAACAAAAAACACTACTATCACCCAGGAAATTACAAAGGTTTCAGGAGCCCTGTGTCAGGAACAAAGGTCAAAGACCAATATAAGAACATGAGATGGTCCTAGTTGGAAATTACAAAGATTTTAGAGGCTCAGAGGTAGAGACCAATATATATATTTTCTTTTATCTCACAATTATGCTTTATCATTTTCTTTTGAGTGTTCATCTTAGGTCTCTGTGTATATTATAATCTCTGGAAATACAAGGATCAGGTCTATGTTTCTCTTCATACTTCCCACATTGTATTGCACAGAGCATGTGCTCAGTATTTGCTGAATGAAGGAAAGCTTGGCGTAGTGCACCATGCCCCCCAGACTTGGACAGAAAAGTCAGGAATATCTCATGGCATAGTGCCAGGCTTTTCAAATTCAGCAGAGACCTTCTCTAATGTATGGTTTCCTTAGACCACCACATCTTGGCTTAGGAGTTCACAGCTACCACAAATGTAAGCTAATTAATGGGAGATTGTTGTTTTATATATTTCTATGAAAGCTTAGGTAGTGTTTTCAGACGTTGGAAATTGAGGGAGATATCAGTTTACATTTTCAATCTGAAGCCAAATATAACTGCAGTGAGAATACAAACTCCTCTTAAAGATTAAATAGAAGAGCAGCTGTCAGAATCGGAACTTTTGTCTTTCTCCAAAGCTCTCCATTCTTAAATCCATCCTCTTTTATAATTAAGGGACCGTGCTAACAGCACAGAATAACACTCATCTCAGTGTTAAACTCACTTCCCTTGCATTTTCTAGACTCTAGACTTTTACAACTCTGATTCACTTTTAAATAATTCAGTAGATCTACACGAATTGAACACTTATTTATGATATTTTTCATCTAAACCCAAGAGAGAACAATAAATTTAAAAAGAAGGTGGAATCCCACAGATGGTTTCCTCCCTTAAAGTAAAAATACATACTTTTGGTGAAAGAGCAATATATCATCAATAACATTTAACATTTACCAACTTGGGCACCTGGGTGGCTCAGTCGGTTAAGCATCTGCCTTCAGCTCAGGTCATGATCTCAGGGTCCTGGGATCGAGTCCCGCACTGGGCTCTCTGCTCAGCGGGGAGTCTGCTTCTCCCTCTGCCTCCGCCTCTCACTCATGTTCTTTCTCTCTCAAATAAATAAATAAAATCTTAAAAAAAAATTTACCAACTTACTACTCTGTACCAGGCATTTGTTCTAAGTGTTTTATGCATATTCCCTCTCATAATCTGTACCAACACTATGAGGTCATTTTGTTGTTATCCTCATTTATAGTTGAGGAAACTGAGGCACACAGAGGTTAAATAACTTGCCTAAAATCTCACTACCAGTAAGTGGTGGGGCCTGGAATCTGAATCCAGAGCCTGAATTCTACCACTGTGATATGATATCTCCCAGTTAAGTCAATGGATATGTGACTAAATAATTTAGAATGTGATTTTTTTATCAGAATTATTTTACTTATGTAAATTAAGGGAGTACAATTTATTGAAGAAATGATTTCGAATTATGTAATATTGAGATTATCAACTAGTTGGCAAAAGTTATTTTGACAGGCCTGGAAGTCATACAATGGAACCTTTGCTATACCCTCAGGAAAGTTATTTATTTATTATGACATACCCTACAGAGTCCTTTCCAAGAAGGTGATGGGGTGCACATTTTCTGTACAATGCCAATAAGACAAATATGAGTGCTTATTGTAATGTTTGAGAGTAGACTTTAAATAACCAAAAAGTTCCTTAGAGATAGGAAACAGGGAATCTTTTTTTCTTGAGACTAAGAAATTGGGTTATTTCTTTAAGGAGGATGAGCTGGGAGTGGCATATTCCTTGAACATTTACGAGAAATGTGGGTGTGGGAGGAAGCTATATTTTAGAGTGAGTAAAACTCAGAGGAGTCACTCCTCTGAACTGACAAAAATATTGTCTCCCACTTTGGATTGACCTCCTGTGAAGAAGGTTCCTCTTAGACTCACTGTCACTATGCTTACAAAGTTGTAATTAAGTCTGCTCTGATATAAATCTAAATGTTTCTGATGGTATTTTTAGGAATACTGTTCTTTATTTAGTGAATGGTGTTCAAGAAGTCAGCATCCTGTGGTAGGAATAGTTCAGGGGTGGTTAACTGAAAACCTTAGTTTTAGTCCTGGCACTGCTAGTTACTTTGTATCCTTGGACTTAGCAGCCTCGGGGCCTCAGTATTCTTCAAACCCTAACTTGGGGAGATTAGGACTGATGATCTCTGAGATCCCTTCTAGCTCTAAATTCCCTAATTTTATGGCTCTTTTTGGCCAGGAATCTTGCATGATTTTATTTTATTTTATTTTTTAAGATTTTATTTATTTATTTGATAGAATGAGATAGAGAGCATGAGAGGGGGGAAGGAATCTTGCATGATTGAGAGCCACTCTTTTCTGCTGCATTGCTTGTTTACTTCTTGATCATTGTGCACAGATGAACCTTTTCAGTGATTGAAGGCTGTAGAGTTATTAATGTTCAGCCCTTTTGTTAAAATACTTTTGTAAATTCTGCAACACTTTTCTGCCCACAAAAACAATTTGGCCTACCAAATTTGTTTGATTTTATCCCCTTTACCAGTTTCCTCTCCCTTAAACCAGCTCACTTTTACATGTAAAACATGGAGACTACTCATTTAGTGAAATGAATGTTAAACTTGTTTTGGGTTTTTTCAGTCAGGGAAGAAACAATAAGTATTCCAGTATGATCTGCTGAATTCTTCCACGGTGGCTTCTCATGCTACTTTAGTTGAAATGGAGTAGAAAATGTAGACACAGTTATTTAAGTTCCATTTTCGTTCTTTACCTGATTTACTTTATTCTAATTTCTTTGGCATTCTCTAATTTATTTTAGATCCAGAGCATGTGCTTAAATTCATACATGATTGAAAGATTTCCATGTATAAGCGCAATTAGTGCATTTTGTTTAAATCTCATATGTAACACTCTGTAAACATTTGAGAATTTTAAAATATAAAGTAAATGCACAGGGGCGCCTGGTTGGCTCAGTCGGTTAAGCATCCTACTCTTGATTTCAGCTCAGGTCACGATCTCAGGGTTGTGAGATCAAGCCCCACATGGGGCTCTGCGCTGGGCATGGAGCCTGCTTAAGATTCTCTCCCTCTGCCCCTCCCCCTCCCTCTCTTAAATAAATAAAGTGAATGCACATTTTTTTAAAGGGCAGAATTGTATGACTTAATCTACACTCAGATAAGACAGTGAAAAGTACAAGGGTTCTCAACCCCACTCCACCCTCCAATCCTATTCAACCAAAGTAGGCCACTCCTAGCCATGTGATAAATACTCTTCCACATATTTTTCATACACTGTATAGACAGTTTAAACATTGTGGTTAGCTTTTCCTTAATGACTTCATGCATTATATATTAAGGGCTTCATTGATTGGGATTGTAATAGGACAGATTCTGGTACCATATTGTACTTGTCGACAAGGTGGATTTTAAAATAGAAATTCACTGCTAGTTTATGTTTAATGTATTTATAGGATTAGACCCAAGACCACGTTAATGGAGCAAGGGCTGATAGAATACACTACAATGAGAGGACAGTGTTGGTATGATTTAGTCAATTTTAAAATGAGATGACCTCTGAACTACAGTCTTACTTGCAAACAGCTGGTAACAGTTGTATTTTAAGAAGAGATAGAACAGCCAGTGGAGTTTAAAGGAAAAGAAAATCAAACTAAAAAGATTAATGATTGTTCTCTATTTACTTGCTATCTAACAAAACATTTTGTGATTTCATTCTATTAGCATTCTCAATCTCAATGTTTCCAGCTTGCTATTCCTATAAAATCTGTCCCCAGAGCTTTTGTTTCAGCAAGTCTGAACTTGCCTTATGCTTCATCTTCAACCTGAATGATACACTAAAGCAGTTGGGCAGAAAGTGATGTCCTGAGTACTTTTTATGACTAGCAGCCATGGCAACCATCAGATGTCAACCTTTTTATTTTGGAATATGAGTTTCATGAGTGTACTATTGTGTTAAATTATTTTGTCTACTACTGCCCTGTGTATGTATTTTTTAACTAAAACAAAAATCTCACTTACTTCCCTGAAGACATGTAATAGTTATTTAGTGCTTACAGTTGCAGTTGCTTACAAGTATTATCTCATCATCTAATTTAATTCTCACAGAAACCTAAATGTTAAGTCATATTACTTTTCTGCTGAAGCAAGTTTAGGAAAATTAAGGGACTTGCTCAAGTGTGTCCAAAGCTGAGATTCAAATTGTGACTTGTTGGGTTTAACTCCTGTGATAATGGACCAGGGACTTCTGAAAATCTGCTCCTCCATAAATGCAATAAGAATACTGGCAAAAATTGTCA
Source organism: Phoca vitulina (assembly GCF_004348235.1). Classification (NCBI taxonomy): domain Eukaryota; kingdom Metazoa; phylum Chordata; class Mammalia; order Carnivora; family Phocidae; genus Phoca; species Phoca vitulina. The sequence continues at coordinate 990,684 of NW_022589793.1, forward strand.
GATCAACTTTCTCAGAACTCCGGAAATTAACTAAGGCTCACAGCAATCCAAGGAGCATTTATTAAGAAAATCACCCGAATCGGGCGCCTGGGTGGCTCAGTTGATTAAGTGACTGCCTTCGGCTCAGGTCATGATCCTGGAGTCCCGGGATCGAGTCCTTCATCAGGCTCCCTGCTCAGCGGGGAGTCTGTTTCTCCCCCTGACCCTCCCCACTCTCATGCTCTCTCTATCTCATTCTCTCTCTCAAATAAATAAATAAAATCTTTAAAAAAAAAAAAAAAGAAAATCACCCAAATCTTGGCAAGAACAGCAAGCTTTGTGGCAGTTTAAATTGTGCTAATCACACACCCCCTCTCAGCTACATAGTAGCCTTGAAAGCCAGTAGCCTTGCAAGTTTGGTAGCAGTGTAAACCAGCAGCTCAGCAACCACTTGAGATGGCAAAAGGGTCTGGTGCTCCTTAAAGCCCCATCCTCAGAGAATTGCTACCATTTGATATGTCAGCTCACTGAGAATCTCCTCAGGCCTTACCTTTATTGGACCAGATTGAGAGCTTGCTCTGTCTCACCCCCAGGACATTTGTTAAAAGCAATCAGCACTAGTTGTTTAACATTGCAGGTACGTGGGGCACCTGGGTTGCTCAGTCAGTTGGGCGTCTGCCTTGGGCCTGGGTCATGATCTCAGGGTCCTGGGATCAAGCCTCATGTTGGGTTCCCTGCTCAGTGGGGAATCTGCTTGTCCCTCTCCCTCTATCCCTCCCCAACCTCCCCCCCATTCACGTGCTCTTTCTCAAATAAATAAATAAATTTTTTAAAAATTGCGGGTACCGGAGGTTGTTTGACATTAACAAAAGGCTAACTAAAAAACATAAAGGAAAAACTGGGGAACAGGATGTCCAAAGGAGTCTTTGAAAAACTCCAACATATTCCTAGGAATCTAGAAGGCTCTACACATATTTAGGGCTTTTCACATATCCAGGATAGGTGTTTTTTTTTTTTAAGATTTTATTTATTTGACAGAGAGAGACACAGCAAGAGAGAGTACACAAGCAGGGGGAGTGGGAGAGGGAGAAGCAGGCTTCCCACTGAGCAGGGAGCCGGATGTGGGGCTCGATCCCAGGACCCTGGGATCATGACCTGAGCCAGAGGCAGACGCTTAACGACTGAGCCACCCAGGCACCCCGCAGGATGGGTCTTAATCTGTTGCCTCTAGCTAAATTTGAGGCTCTGTGCAAGCAGGAAGTGAGTACTAAGGCAGAGTTGTTAATTGCCTGTTGGAGCATTGAAAATGTACCACAACAGACACAGACAGCAAAGGCTGAGAGACACACTGATTCAAGGCATTTAAAGAAATCTTATTCCAGGGGTGCCTGGGTAGCTCAGTCAGTTAAGCATCTGCCTTCAGCTCAGGTCATGATTCTGGAGTCCTGGGATCAAGCCCAACATCCGGCTCCCTGCTTAGTGGGGAGTCTGTTTCTCCCTCTCCCTTTGCCCCTCCCCCTTCTCGTGCTCTTTCTCTCTCTCTCTCAAATACATAATAAAAAAAGTCTTTAGGGGCTCCTGGGTGGCTCAGTTGGTTAAGCGGTGCCTTCGGCTCAGGTCATGATCCCAGGGTCCTGGGATCAAGCCCCACATAGGGCTCCCTGCTCTGTGGGGAGCCTGTTTCTCCCTCTCCCTCTGCCTGCTGCTCTGCCTATCTGTGCTCTCTCTCTATGTCTGTCAAATAAAGAAATAAAATCTTTAAAAAAAAATCTCATTCCAGCCATTAGCTGACTACTAAGCTAATGGAACAGAGACTTCAGAGGCCACACACAACAATGATCCAAACTTTACAGAGCTATTCCAGGAAAGTCAGTAAACAAACAGTAACAACAGGGGCGCCTGGGTGGCTCAGTCGTCAAGCGTCTGCCTTTGGCTCAGGTCATGATCCCGGGGTCCTGGGATCGAGCCCCGCATCGGGCTCCCTGCTCTGCAGGAAGCCTGGTTCTCCCTCTCCCTCTGCCCCTGTTTGTGTTCCCTCTCTCGCTGTGTTTCTCTCTCTGTCAAATAAATAAATAAAATCTTTAAAAAAACAAAAACAGTAACAACAGCAAACCCTAGGGACAGGAGGATTTGATTTCCATAGTTGTCACATTGTAATATTTTACATTTTCAATCTTCGACTAAAAATTAAAAGACACACAAAGAAACAGGGAGGTATGGCCTACACACAAGAAAAATAAAAGCAGTCAATAGACACTGCCCCTCAGGAAGCCCAGACATTGGGCTTATTAGACAAAGAGTTTAAATCAGCTCTTATAAGTATGTTCCAAAAAATAAAGGAAACCATATATACAGACTTAAAGTAAGAAAACAATGTCTCATCACATAGAGAATATCTAATAAAAAGATGGAAATTATATAAAGAAAATAGAAATTCCTGAGCAATAACAGAAATGACAAATTGGTAGAAGACTCAGCAAATTCGAAGACAAGTCAATTGAAATGATTTAACCTGAGAAGCAGAAAAACAATAAAAAATGAAAAGAGCAATTGAGAGACCAATCAAACATTATCAGGTCTTCCAGCACTTACATAATGGGAGTCCCAGAAGGAGAAAAGAGAAAGAAAGGGGTTGAAAGAATATCTGAAGAAATAATGACTCAACTCTCCCCAAATTTGATGAAAAATTTAAATCTGCACATTGAAGAATCTCAACGAATTCCAAGTAGGATAGATTTTAAGTAATCCACCCACAGACAAATCATAGTCAAAAAACAAAGACATAAAATCATGAAAACAGCAGGGGAAAAGTGAATTTTCATATACACAGGATCCTGTATACTACTAACACCTGACCTCTCATCAGAAGCCGTGTCATCCCACTGCTCTCTGTAGCCAGGTTGGCCAGCGCTTACTGGACATGATTAGCTCTGACAGACTCTGTTGGGCTTGTGTGTCTGCTTTACAAGCCCTGTGTTTCCGATTTTCTGTGGCACAGCTTTTATTTGTAATGATGACATGCCTTATAATCATCCTCATTGTGGCAACAGACATGCTCAGACTGGCTCTGTTAACTCTTTTCAGCAGTGTCTGGATCTATAGATGATGAGAGTCAAAAGCCTCTTTAGTTAAGATACCCCACTCAACAGGATAAGACTCATTATGACTTCCTTTTGTGTGTAATGATACACAGGTGAGCTTCTGAGAGGCATGTGGGATGCTGTATGTAGTTCCTAGTTTGGTTTCCTTTTTCCTATTGTGTGCAAGTCTTTTATTTGGCTGGATTGGTTACCTAGGAAACAGCTGCAGGGTAAAGATGGATTGGCTGTTTGAGAAATGGAACTACAGGCCCCTTACAGCAGCAAAAGACCTGTTGGATAAAACAAAACAAAAATCAGTGAATGGCTGAGCTTGTGCCTAATTATTAATTAGTGTGCTTTAGGAAATTACACCAAGACAAGGCCTGTAGAAGAAGCTATTTAATGCTATCTGATTTTAAATTTAGGTTGTTTTTCATTCTTTTAAGTTCACCAGTTGCTTATTAATTCATGCTTTGTGCCCACCGCTGTAGGCCATCCTGGGGGTTACCAATGAAGTAGAAGGGTCAGTTCCTTCCTAAAAAACCCATTTTCTGTTTGAGGTAAAAAAAAAAAAAAAAAAAAAAAGTTACCTTAAAATCAAGTACACGATTGTGTGTGATGTGTCCAGGGAATTTGGAGGATATAAAAAATCTTGGCTAGTCAACATAAGAGGTGGATTTGAATCTACAAGTAGGAGATAATTCTTTGAGGTAGAGGATGAGATTTAAAGACCGGTGTGAGTTTGGGTACTAACAGTACCTGAATTTACAAGATGTAATAGTAGCAGCGCAGGTACTTTTGCAGATCCCTTTCCCCAGACAGCTTATGGAAAATATGTGACTATGATATAAACTATGTTGACCTAGAGTCTTACTCATGAAAAAGAACTTCAACAGTGTTGACTCTTTGTACTCGCCTGTATGATTTATTTAAGGAAAGTCTGTTTTCACTGAAAGTGTGACAGAGTATTAGTTTTTGGAATCCCGACCACCATAACAATGCTGGGCACAAAGACATTCAATAATTCACAATTTTGTGAATTGATTTTCTTATATACAGCATATCTTACGGCTATCAGCTAGCTTTAGCTTTCTTTTCTTCCAGAATGTAGCTGCAGAATATTTGGTCTCGATTTGTGGTAATAAGGACTTTTGTAATTACAGGAACATAATTCTTCTTTTAAAACTGAACATCTGTCAGGTTATTTCCATTTGCTTTGTGGAAGTGATAGCTCTCATTTTCATTTTCATTTTCTTGTTCTATTTCTATTCACCTGGTGTGGTATGCCAGTCAGGAGGGGAAGCAGGAACAATCCCACTCAGAAAGCTTAACAATCTACAGGCAGAGGAGGTTATGTTAAATTTGAGCCCTAACTAGCTCTTGGCCATGTCCATAAATGGAAAGTAAGAGGTAACATAAGATACTCAGAAATATTTTGAAGGAGAGATATTTTAGTTATGATTTACTGAACCTACAATTTTACATATTTGCTAGCAAAAAGTAATTGTCAAATGTAAATCTAAGTCCATTAGTTATATACAGTTACCAATAAAACTTTCTTTGTATTTTAAATTAAGTTGTAAAGAAAGTTACTACTGTAATCAGAATCCACAATATTGCATTTTTCAGAGGATCTTTCATTGCCTGTTGTCTATTTTTATAGCAATTACAGTTTTATAAATGGGATAGGGACTATAGAGGGTAATTTGTTAGAAGTCTTTTGCTGATGGGCTCCCTGCTCCATGGGAAGCCTACTTCTCCCTCTCCCACTCCCCCTGCTTGTGTTCCCTCTCTCGCTGTCTCTCTGTCAAATAAATAATTAAAATCTTTAAAAAAAAAAAAAGTCTTTTGCTGAATGATCAAGAGTAATTTCCTGTTCATTCTTGAGCACTGCTGTGAATACCTTATTTCCAAAATTATAATAAAATGCTTTATCATAATTAGACACCCTCTGTCCCCCAAGTTTTCTTTTCAAGGAAACTTTTTAGTGTTTTAATTTAAAAACAATTATTCAATTCACCCCTACCCTTTGCTTTCTCTGGTTCAAGCAATTACTATGATTTTTTTTTTACTATGATAATTTTAAGATTGGCAATTAAGTGTCAAAACTTTGAACTGATTTACTTTTCTTCGACCTACTAAGTCACTGAGCTCCAAGCAGCAGCTAGAAAGAGGGATAGTGTGTGGCATTATTATGAAGGTTTGCTCACTTTCTATTCCCCTCCAAACCCCCATCCGCCTCCATCCTGCCAGAGATGATCCTACAGTTATAATGCTGTTTGCACCTTTGCGGAGATCACAAGATGGACCTAATTATTGGATGATTTGAGAGAAAAGGGTACTCTTTGAGTACTCTTCTTCTTCCAGTCAACCAAAAGAGTCAGAATTAGCATTAGAGGGGGAGAGTTTTGAGAGAACTGATCTTTTGCTTCATTTTCTTTGAACACATTGCTTTGTTTCTAAAAGTGTATCAATGGCAAAACTCAGGTTGCAGGAGAGCCCCCTACCTCCAGCAGCCCCACCTACCCACACATACATCTGTATACACACATCCAGCTCTGCTGTCTGCTCCCACCAAGGCAGCTTCCCAAAACGCCTCTCATCGGAATTTTACTGACTGTCCTCAAAAAAGGCACTTGTTTGTGCAAGTGCTGTGATTTTGAGGTTAATGTCTTTTTGTTGTTGGTGTTGTCATTATTTTTGTTCAAACTGAGAAAATAATTAGGACTTAAAAAAAATGCAGAAATCTGTTATGTTCCAGAAATTTCTTACGTTTTAGGCAACAGTGTTCCCATTTGCAGTTGCTCTTTTTCACTCAAAAGTAACGTTTTAATTGTTCTTAATGGGGAAGAGAATAAAGTAAGTATTTTCACCGTATCTAGTTTTCTGTAAATTAATTCACCCCAAATTTGATAGAGGGGTTCCCTGGGTTTGACATAAGAACATGTTTATGTGAAAATAGCACCTGATGTTTTACAAAAATCACCATCATGTTATTTAAATGGGAGAGGGGGCATTTGAAAAATTACCACTAATGCCTTTATGCTTTTCTGCTGAAGCATGCTAGTAATGGTTTAGCAATCTGAACACTTGTGCATTGCACAGAAATTGTTGAACTTACCACGAGGAGGAACCTACTAGTTTTCCCAACATTTTCTTGAATTTAATGGAAGTGTTTATATTATAATATTCTTAGGCCTTTTTTTTAGATTTTACTTGTTTATTTATTTTAGAGAGAGAGTTCGCAAGCGGGGGGAGGAGCAGAGGGAGAGGGAGAGAGAGAATCTCAACCAGACTCCATGCTGAGTACGGAGCCCAACATGGGGCTCATTCCCAGGACCCTGAGATCATGACCTGAGCCGAAACCAAGAGTCTGACACTTAACCAACCGAGCCACCAAGGTGCCCCTATTCTTAGGCCTTTTAACTTTAATAAAATATATTCGTTCTAATACTTAATCCGTTATTTAATTTTATCTATATATTATGACTAGACATATTTCAAGTTTGTCTTCAGATTCCTGAAAAGTGTTTTTCTCCTCATCCAAAATCAAATAATATGCGGTAAGTCTTGGATCTGAGAATAGAAAAGTTCCAGGTCTTTCGGCTAGTATGTAAGCTCAGCAAGACCAGGAGCCTCATCTGTCCTGTTCATAGTTATTTCCCTGGAGCCCAGAACATTGCCTGATACAAGTACTCAGAAAAGTATTTGTTTAATGAATGACTGAAAGAACTGTGTTTGTGGTTTTTGCGAGTTTTTTTTAAGTTCACTTTGTATGTTAAGTATGACTACATTGTGAACTACAACGGAATGCTGAATCATGAGACTCAGTGGAATTAAATGCCTGAGTGACCTACACAGAAATAAGACTTAAGGACTAAAGCGGTGTTGGTGGGGGATATTCCTTGGGAATGCCAAACCCACTAAAATACTCCCACCTTTTGCATCTCCCCAGGAGCACTCACTGTGGGCCTCGTGCGACAGTGTCAAACAATCCATGGACGAGACCGGACGTGCATCCCACCTCGGCTTCCCCCAGAGTGGGTCACCACACTGTTTTTTATCATCATGGGAATCATTTCATTGACTGTCACATGTGGTTTGCTGGTGGCTTCCCACTGGCGGAGAGAAGCTACAAAATATGCTCGATGGATAGCATTCACTGGAAGTAAGTAACCTGTGCTTACTAAATTTGTCTAGAAGGCGTGCACACTGGTATTTTAATGAAGATATCAAGAATCAGTCATAAGGACTCCATAATCATCAAAGAGCACCACTTGCTGTGGCCGTCATATAGACTCTGCACAGTCCCATCAGTTCTTCAGAATTCTCACCACAAGACCAAGACATCCAAAACCTTAATTGCTTTGTATGAAATGCTATTTTAATGAATTTTATTTTTGCTCACATTGTGACATAAGCGTTTCAGGTCTGTGGGCTCAGAGCTATCACTAACCTGAGTCTTTTACTCTTCTTGAAAGTATTGGTATCCTCTACCAAATAAAGGTAAATCTAGAAGAAAATGTATAGAAATATAAATTAGATTAAGGTGGTGATTTGCTTTTTAATATCATTAATTTTGAGTTTCTACTGTGAGTTGTGTGACCATTGAAAAAACCAACACATTTGGTTGTTTAATAGTTATTTATCAACATTTCATACTCCATTAAGCTATGCCCCAGGGTATGATACATATTATACATTCTCTTGTACTCTACAAAATTGGCTTAATTTCCCAACACATCAGGGGCTTTTCCCAAGTTAAAAGCAGCAAAAATGCGCAAAGGAAAGATATTTCTGTAATTTTGTTTTCTTGCTTCTTTCTCTCTAAAGCAATTTTGTCCCCACCCAGGGGATATTTGTCAATGGCTGGAAACATTTTTTATTGTCACAGCTAAGGAGATCTTACTGGCATCTTGAGTAGAGGCCAGGGATAATGGCAAAACATCCTACAAATGCAAAGGACAGCTCCCCACAACAAAGACTTATCAGGCCCAAAGTGGCAATAGGGCCCTCTTGAGAAACTTTGCTCTAAAGAACAGGATAACAATCCTTATGCCAAATACCATGGGATTTAACTTCTAATTCAATGCCTTATAATTATATCAAGTTTGCATAAAAGTGAATATTATAACACGGCTTACTTTCACTTGATATTTTCATTTAGAACTTGTATGGTAGGGGTAAGGCATAATCCCATGAATCCCTATTAATGTTAAAGCTCAGTTTATCCTTAAAGACCATAAGATAGGGATATTAGTTCATGAGTCTCAGTTCCTCCCTATCTCTCTGTGAAACTCTTTAATGTATATGTTTCTGGGTCTGTTTTATTTCTGTCTATACATCTCCCTTAATTTTAAAATTTAGATCAAGTTGACTTTGACTAAAAAAGTCTTCTCCATTCTTGTTAAGAAATGTGAAACAAACAGACCTCCTGAGACCATTCTTTTCTGAGTAGTAGGGTCCACAGGCAGTTGTGGAGACAGTGCTGCTAAATTAATTGATGAAGAATTTAAAGAGAATCTTTACTCACAGATAACAATTATCCAGATAGAATTCATTCTTTAAGGAGTAAAATAAAGTCAAAGTAGGAGGATTTAGTTTCTGGATTTAGTTAACATTTGGGAACGCATATGCTCTGAATACCAAAGATCTAAAATATAATTGAATAGTAACACTAGTTTAGGATGAGTCAAAGAAAGCATTGAAATGCTATGTGAGTCTTTGGTTCTTGCCACCCAATAAATAGAAGGAACGAGGGTTATTTTGTTTTTCATTTCCTTTCAACAGATATTTAAGTATATGTAGCTACCTCCAAATGTAATGTGTTTTTCCTTTATTTTAAAAAAAATTTAAAATAATAACTTCTAAAAATAATATGTGCATATGATACATAATTCAAAGCTTAGGAAAGGGTCATCAAGTGAAAAGTAGGTCTCGTGTGTGGCTCCATCACCTAGCCATTCAAAACCTCTTTGCTGGAAGCAACCATTGTTAAGAGTTTCTGGGATTTCTTACCAGAGGTGTCTTATGCATAGAAACATATATGTATATGTATGAATGTTCTATGAATATATATTCTATTTATACTATTCTGTACCTTGGTTTTTTAGCTCAACAATATACTTGTAGTTAATGTCATCTAAGTAAGCATAGGGTGGGCTGCATTACTCTTCTCAGCTGCCTTAAATACGTTGGTTTTTGTTTTTTGTTTTTTTAAGATTTTATTTTTATTTATTTGACAGAGAGACAGTGAGAGAGGGAACACAAGCAGGGGGAGTAAGAGAGGGAGAAGCAGGCTTCCCGCTGAGCAGGGAGCCCGATGCGGGACTCTATCCCAGGACCCTGGGATCATGACCTGAGCCAAAGGCAGACACTTAATGACTGAGCCACCCAGGCGCCCCTAAATACATTGTTTTTGTTACCAGAGCTAGTCCACTAGGGTGGCAGTCCTGAGAGGGATTTAGGTCCCCCTGGTATTTCCATTCAGCCTTTGAAAATGTACTTTATTTCTACTGTATGTATTTCTATTCCTCTTAAACTGTAGTTCTGGTAAAAATGTCAGGGTAACATTTTCTAATAGGTTTACACAGTGGGGAGCTCTCTCAGAGGAGAGTCACACGTGATGCAGCCTGCCTGTGGGGGCAAGGGTAACAAAGATGTGTCTTTTTTTTTCAAGTCTGACCCTTATCCTTAACTCTGCCACTGTAATTTACATTCTCATCCCCCAGTAAACTCAATATCTGACTCTTACCATCGAGAAATCTGTGCCATGGAAGATAGGAAGTGAGGTCTTTATAGGCTTATTTAGGATCCAAAATTTAATTGTCAAAAGTTGGTAGATATTATCAGCATTAATAATATTTTAAGATCTAAAGTAACCTCACAGGTCCCAATAGCTTGAAAGAAAACTCATCCACTTACATTAAATCTTCCCAGAAGTATAGAGAACCTAGCTCTTTCAATTAAAAACCAGGATTAGATCAAATAGGAGTTTACTGCTTCCTTAGTATTTGATTAAGCTTTTCCTAACTAATTTGGAAAGCATTTAACTCTTGTAAAAAATTAAACTCTACTTTAAATATAATCATTAAATGATTACTCCATTATGAAGGATAGATTTTTATTTTACAATAGAAAGTAGAAAAAGATAGGAATGAAGTTGGCACATTAATTAACAGAATAAACAATTGTAATATCTGCATATCTCTAAAGCACTTCTAAATTATCTGTTTCTTGAGATTAGATGAGTCAACATTAAGAAACAAATTGCTTTTAAAGCAATAGCTTTATCCCGTTGTTTTTCTGTTAGATTATGTATAGCTGCTTAGATTACGGTTTCATTTTACTTACCAAACCATATTAAGGCATAAGAACTGTTAGAAATTGGTGGCAGGTAACACGGATAAGTGGGCTTTGGCAGCACTAATAGTCTTTTACTGCTGACTGTACAACAGAAAGGCCAAAAGATCTAATACTTAAAATCTGAATTTTTCATTTGTTCTGTAGTAGGCACCTGAAAGAATCCAAATTCACTGATGTAACATTATTTGATGTGGTCATTGGCCCAAAATGAAGTAGGCTGTCTGTATAATATAAGATAATCCATCTAGGTGGTGCAAAGCAAACAAGAATGCTGATGTGTTCTGTGAACCAATGTATTAAGAAAATGTTACTTTTTAATACCTTGGATATTACCCTGGAGGTATTTCTTCAGAAAGAGATTCCTAATTGGCTTTCTAAGGACACTCCTATTAAATTTGTTGACTGATTAACACAAAAATAATTTAGGACAAGTGTCAGCTGCTATGTTTATCCAGGACTTTGTCTGTATTCTTGGGGATGTGTTTAACTCGGAAGAAGTTTCTCATTCAGTTAATAATGGAAAGCTTCACCCCTTCACATGCAGTGAGTATAGTAACCTGTCTTTACATTACACTGAAGAAACGTTTCTGCCTCCAAAGAAATTTGAAGGACTATGAACATTTGACCAATGTGCTTTCAAAAAGCATAAAATATTCTCTTGGAAAAGCTAGCCTATCAATGGGTAATTTGTGTTCACTAGGAAGAGTGTTTCTTTGGTAGCCCAGGGGCACAAGCTCTTCACTGAAACAGAGGACTGTGGAATTCTACCCAGATGCTGGGATTGCTGACACCTTTCTAGAAACATTTTAGCAAATAATACATTTCATTGTGTTTGTATACAAAACGCAAAGAAGCCCCCCCCTGCCCCATTTTAACCTGTGTACTCAGAAAACCTGAGAGAGATTTTATTTTTTTCCTAACATTGTCCATGATGAGAGAGAACCACTCTGACAGTTTACTAATCATCTCAGAAGCCTGAGGTTCTTTCCACTAAGTGATTTTAAATCAGAGTAAGATAGGGCGCCTGGGTGGCTCAGTTGGTTAAGCGACTGCCTTCGGCTCAGGTCATGATCCTGGAGTCCCTGGATCGAGTCCCGCATCGGGCTCCCTGCTCGGCAGGGAGTCTGTTTCTCCCTCTGACCCTCCCCCCTCTCTCTCGTTCTCTCTCTCTCAAATAAATAAATAAAATCTTTAAAAATAAATAAATAAATCAGAGTAAGATAAATAGTACTATGTTTGTACCTTTTCTCCAATTCCTTCTAATACCAACTGAGAGGAACAGAGAATTGGCAGAATAATAACTGATAATAATAATATGCAACATTTATTCAGCACTTACTATCAACCTGGCACCGTGCCAGGGACTTGACATTGGTTTGTTTTTTTTTTTTTTTTTTTATCCTTCTGGTATTTACCCCATTTTTAGAAGGGAACCAGAAGCCTAAGATTGCACAGCTAATAAGTAGTGGAGCCAGAACATAGCCCCTCTCTGATTCTAGCTCAAGCCCTTAATCACTACTTTAAGTGGTCAAGTATAGTTTATGCAAACACCTGAAACTAATATAATACTGTCTGTTAAATATACTGGAATTAAAATTTTTTAATTAAAATTTTAAAAAAGAATAGTTTATATAAGCACTTAGTAGGTTTGGACCCCTTTCTTAATTCGGATATTCAAAATCATCCTAACACTTATATAAAAGGCTAGCCCAGCTTTTACTATATTTAATTGTTAGGCTTTGGGGATATTATGTGATCTGTAGAAGATGTAAATCTTTTGACAAGTGGTCAATGTTTTAACAGGTTTGACCATGTTATCAATCCACAACCCTTCTTATAAACTTCCTTTGTGCCAAATTTTCATTGTTTTCTTAATCACCAAACCATGTTACTAATGTTGTGTTTTGGTTTGTTTTACAGTGATCCTTTTCTGTATGGCTGCCCTAATATTTCCGATAGGATTTTACATCAATGAAGTCGGAGGTCAACCTTATAAATTACCCAACAACACAGTAGTTGGGTCATCATATGTACTTTTTGTCTTATCAATTTTCTTTACAATAGTAGGACTTCTATTTGCTGGCAAAGTTTGTTTACCGGGCTGATGAATGTCTAAATTGCTCAACTCTTTTATTATTTTTTATTTTATTTTATTTTTTTATTTTTGGAGGGGGGAGGACAAAGGCAAGGCATCTAAGTAGTCCTCTCATAGGAAGATGCTTAGATGAAACTGATGCTGAAAAGGAAAAAAAAAAATGCTTTGATTTGTTCTCACTATGCACTTTGGATTTAAAAACAAAACAAACAAACAAACAAAAAAAATGAGAGCCTTTTCCATAACCAAATACAGACAATATTGACTAAATCTCCTGAGCATATTCAGGCAGTCAGGTCTGCACTGTGATAGCAACCTAGTGAAGGAGAATGCTTTATACTGAAAAGCATGTGGCCCTTTGTGACGCTGTTGTTCCGTTTTTAACGTCTAATGATTAATTGAGGGGAAAAGAAGTCTAAGTATTTATGAATCATGGTGGACCAGAGGGTTACAAGAGAAGTTCATGTGGGGCTGGCCTCACCTCCTAAGAAATTAGTGTTCACAGCTTCCTTGTAATGGTATGAGCCTTTGGCACCAGAATGATTTGCTGTTGCATTACTACACCAAGAAGCCAATAGATCAAAACTTGTTTGCTAAAGTGTCTGTAAAAATCCTGAAATTCCCTATTCTCTGTGTACAAAACAAAACAAAAAAATCAAACACTAAGAAACATGTTGTTGGGGGTGGGTGGGTGGGGGAAATATTCCTTATATTTATATAAATATATATATAATATATATATTTTGCTGATGCAGTATACCGTGTGTATATATGTGTGTGTGTGTATGTGTGTGTAAATTTATATACACACACATGCAAACAGTTCCTGGAAGAGAACTCTGAATGCTTTGCTAGCAAAACACTGTGGTGTGCAAACCTAGAACTCAATAGAAAAAAAAAGCCATTTATCTGAAGGCTGCATAGTGGAGAGAGTCTTCAGTTTACCTCATTCTTTGTAGCAGCCCTTGATTTTAACAGGTTTTTGTAATAGGTACAAATAATCCCATACCTTTCTAGGTCCAATTTTAAGTTAAGCTAAAATTCTTTGTAGGGTTAATTTATTTGTATATGATAGTAGAAGGTAAGATCATGTAAAACCTTATAATTTGGGGAATCTGACACTATTTAAATTATTGGCAACTGTCTGTTGTACAGAGGTTCTCTTTTTCTACTGGCTCAGTCTGTTACATGAATAATGCATTTTCTATGTTCAAGCACACAACTTTACATAAATACAAAGTTCACTAGTAATACCAATTTATAATATTTTGGCTATCTACAACACTAACTGCACTCTGCTATAAAAACTAAATTTATGTTCTTTTCATCTGTAAGCATTATTAATACATCTCCTTTATCAAAAACCTGAGCAATACAATATTTTCTTTATATGCTATATGCCTTTGTTTGCTAAAAGCTAACATTTTTGCATTTACTTTAAAGGGCTGTACTAAACCCACAGCTTTACATTTTTTCCTAGAAGAAGCATTGCCGCTAACCCTCGAATCTACAAACAGTTTTAAAATACAGTATTTCTCTTCTCCACGTTTCCATGCTTTCATATCAGTGCTTAGTCGTTTTTCCAGATGAACACTATAGATAATCTCTTGTTTGAAATGTGGGGCAGGAGGCTCTTTCTTGGCAATGGAGCTGTTTTTCTTCTTTCTGGTGAAACCGGCAGCCCAAATGTCCCAGTAGAGTTAGAGTCCCATGTAGTACATGCTTCACACAAACAGAAATGAATGCACTGTTCTTTTGAAAGCTCAATTATAAATTATAAAATGATTACTTCAGAAACGGGGCTGCCTCCTCAGATAGTCAGAGTATAAAAGGGAGGGGCCTGCTGTGTTTCACACTGGCTTGTTTGACGTTCATATATCTTACTGTTAATTCAGCAGTATTTTATTGTGAAAGAAAACCCCAGTGTTTCAGCTCACTCAGGAGTCAGGGTAAGAGGTGAACCACCACTGTGGTGCATTCCTTGAGTGTTCTGGGGGAATGTCACACTTTTCCTTCCCAGGGTCAAAGAAACCTTTTGGGAAATGACTGAAGGAGACTATTTTTCCCCAAGTATTATGATGTCTAGTTAATTCTGAAAATACCACTGGACGTGTTCTATGGACATTTGGGATTGCAGTTCCCATTGTGATTTGATTGGTCCTCAGTCACATGGATCACTTTGAAGGAAAGTTTTGGTTGTCACCATTATACCACTGAGATAAAGTGTTAGCAAAGTATGGCTCAAATTAATTTATGATATGACCAAGAGCTTTTCTCTTCCAAAAGATGAATTTTATTGTAAATAGTTTCTCAAAATATTTTTAACTGGATCATGAGCATGGGGAGAGAAAGTTTCTCAGCTGCTAAGAATTTCCCCACTGTTTACTTCTTTCACTTACAGTGGTATTGCGTATAAGATTACAAAATTTAAGGTTTTATTTGTATCTATTACCCAAACCATTAAGTTGTCTTTAATTTCATCATTGTCTTGGAGGCCCAGTGCATAAAGGGCTGCTAGGGGAACATTCCCTCTAACCAGTCAGCACTCTAACCCAGGATTGAGACTGTCCCATCAAGTGGTATGTGAAGTCAAATCTTTGTACTCTTCCAGACCAAACAATGAAATGGATTCATTCATATAAAATCCTATAAATCCTGTAAGTGAAAAGATATACAACTGTCAGCAGTTGCTTTTAAAAAGGTCACTATAATGAGTACTATGTAGTACAATATTAATTTATAGCAGGAAATCATAGCTTGTAAACTGTATATAAAACACTGTTTTATGGTGCAATCATTTGTCAAACTTTTGTCTGTTAACGTTGTTTTTAGAGTGTGTGCATTCTTCTCATACCTAAGAACATCATTGTAAAATCTGCTGAAAACTATTTATAGGTTTTATTTGCACAAGACTTAAACTAGTTTGAAATTTTTGGAAGCTCCTATTGAACATGCCTAAACATCTGTAAACATGAAAAATCTTCAGTTCATTAAAAGCAAACATTTCAGTATGATTCTTTCCAAAGGTAATCCATGTTCTATGTTGTTAATGTGTGTATGTAATTTTTCTGACTCTTCTACTTCTTATCCTATTTTCTCTTCCATTTGTTTTGTTTTTGAAGGATGGCTCCTCTTTTTTTTTTTTTTTTTTTTTTTTAATGTTCTAAATGACCAAAACACTTCATTGGTTTTTACCCTTTTGCCTAAAGCTTTGATATCCCTGCTTGATGTTCTGTGAATTCACTGTTTAATCTCTTTAAGTAAAATAATAGTCCTGGTGACATACAGTCTATTGATTTAGAGGAAAGACCCTGAAAAAGTATTGGAAACTAACTTTAGATATACTCTTAGCTATTATTTCGCATCGTGGGCTTCATGGGAAGAACATGTTGCATTTATTTTGTCTTTATTAAAAGACTACTAGCCACAAGTTACTCCGACTCTAGTAACTGTTTTATCAACCCACTTTGATCTTCTTTTAAAAATTAAATTTACATTCACAGTTCAAAACAGTAAGCTGTCTTTCAGAACTAATTTTTGAAGGATAAAAATATATGAAGGAAAAACATGGCCTGTGTAGGTTGGATTCCTTACACAGGACTTACTAGTTGTATCACCTCAAGAGATTTTAGAGTTTGTGATCAAGGTCTGTATATTACCCCAAATTTTATTAAGAATTGTTTTCTAATTGGTTATAACATTTTTCAATTAATAGTTTCAAAACAAATTGTTAATACAAACTGTATAAAATGAACATAATTTTCTTCACTTGTATTTTTGTTATTGAGCAAGTTTATCAAAATAAATTGTCTACTAAAGAAACTAAAAAGGCTTCTATTGCTTTGAAGTAAGCTTTGATTTTAAAAATTCATTTCAGAAGTTGATTTCTTACAGAGGTTTTACATATTCACACAGTGACACTGCCATGCCCCTTGGTATTGTTTTGTTTTAGCATCAGGCAGGGAGAAGGTCTCCCTCTCTTCCACTCCCAGCTCCCTCCTTGGGAAGAGATGCCGGTAATATTCCAGAATATGGATTAGGCCATGTTTACCAATAAGAAGAGTCACTCAGCAATAAAAGACCACACATATGTGGCTCTCTCTCTTCTGCATCATGTTTTTATGAACTGAGAGAGATCCACTGAGCCAAGGCCCTCAAAGCCAGGCATCTTGCCTTTCTCCCTCACACGTAGACCTAAGACCATTCATCTTTGCTCCAGTCTTACGTTTCTACTTCACTGCAGGCCAAAGGATCTTAGCTGCTAAAATTTTAAAATTTGAGTTGAAGGAGAAGACAGAGGCCTTAAGTCTCTAGACTCATCCTTGTGCTCCATCACAGCTTTCCTGTAGCTTTCTTGGGGGGTCTCAGGATTTAGCCCAGCCAAATAATAACTAATAATCAAATTAAGCACCACATTTACCCTTTGCTGCTGTTTCTCCTTTATATGGCCTTTACGGGAACCTTGTGGGGAGTTGGAAGATAAAGACAAAACAGGAATTGGATGTTCTTGAGTTCTGGATCATAAAGGCATCTTATCTTCTTAGGGTGACCAATCATCCCCATTTGCCTGAGACTGAGGGGTTTCCTGGGACATGAACTTTTCAGTGCTCTTACTAGGAAAATTCCAGGCAAAAGGGATGAGCTGATCACCCTATTTTCATACCATCCAAACCTACACTGATATATAACACAGATGAGAGATATTTGAAGAGTTCTATAAATATTTCTGAAAGGTCAATTGGAAATTTGTAATGGTAGACTTACACAACTTCTAAGAGAGTGAGAGAAAACACTTTTCCTTCTCTTTGGTAATACCTCACGAAAAAACAGATTAACTTTATTTTATTTTTTTAAAGATTTTATTTATTTATTTGACAGAGACACAGCAAGAGAAGGGAACACAAGCAGGGGAAGTGGGAGAGGGAGAAGCAGGCTTCCCACTGAGCAGGGAGCCCGACGTGGGGCTCAATCCCAGAACCCTGGGATCATGACCTGAGCTGAAGGCAGACGGTTAACCATCTGAGCCACCCAGGCGCCCCCAGACTAACTTTAAAAACAATAATGTGAGGGTGCCTGGCTGGCTCAGTCGGTAGAGCATACAATTCTTGATCTCGAGGTCGTGAGTTCAAGCCCCACATTGGAGCCAAAAAAAAACCCCACAATAACATGAGTCCAAAGACACCTCATTTTGACTTAGTCTTCCACTAACTCTTTTCTAACCACTGTCTGAGGAGATTATAGGAAAAAACACCCAAGACTGGAAGACTGGGTTCCTCTTACGCAAAGTCAACTCTTCTGGGTCACAGTTACCCAGCAACAAAATAAAAGTAGGTATTTATAAATGGTATCAAAGATAGCATAATGCTGTATTATTTTTTTTAGAGTTTTGGTTCTTTTCCCAGGAGGAGAAAACAATGGGATATTTTCAAGCACATTCAAGTTTTCTGCAATTCAGCCCCAATCCCACGCACAGACTGAGACCACCCAAGATTAAATTTCAAGAAGAGATTTTTCATAAGACTCCGAAGATTTTAGAGCTGGATGAAATCTAAAAGAACACATCCAGTGTTTCCATTTTCCAGATGAGGAAATCAAGGCCTCAGAAAAGTAGACTGCCTTTCCCAAAGTCACACAATAGCAGAATACCCAACACAGGAAGAAATGTCTGTGACAGAAGGTCCTTGGACAGTTGACCTCAAACAGCTATTCATGTTCTACAGCGTCTGAACCGGACTTCCTTCAACTAATCTCCATCTACTCCAACTAATTTCTACCAAAATAATCTTAACACAAAAGAAAGCATATCATTTCTTTGAGTTCCTCTCATTCCCACTCTACAGGATGAAGTGCAAACTTCTTTAGTATAGCTTCATGATCTGGCTTCAGTCTCTCTCTTCTGTCTTTTTACCCACTGCTGTATCTTTTCACCTTATACAGCCAAACCAGCTAGTCTCCATTCTTGCACTACACCTGCTCCTTGTCTTGGCTGTGACTGCACCACCTCCTCCTCGCAGTTTTCCCTAATCCCTCTCGTATTTGAAACACAACTAATTTTTTGTGCTTTCTCTTTGGTTTATACCTTTGTAATAGAACTTACTTGAGGCGAGTAGACTGCCTGGATTCAAATCTCCATTCCAAAATACTCGCTGTGTGACCCTTGATAAATCACCTAGCCTCTGTGAGCCTTGTTTTTTTTACCTGTAGAATGGGGTTAACAGTACCCATGTCATAGGGTTATTGTTGGTTTAAACGAGAAAGCATGGGAAGTGCCTGGCTCATAGAAAGCATTCAAATATTAGTTGCTGCAGTTCTTATTAATAAACACCTCCCTATCACTAAATTATAAACTCCTGAATGCAAGGAATGTGGCTTTCTCATTTCCCTTAGAGACCTGGCACATTGCTTTACATGTGAATTGAATTATCATAATTAAATTTGGGGCTAGGTTACAAAGGAAAATTATGAAACTGTATCTGAGAGACCTAGCCACCTATCTGCCAGGATTATTTCAGTGAAATTCTTCCAGCCCTTATAAGTAGATGTGGTTGTTTTATTGGTAAGTATTTGACTGTATAATATGCCAGTTTCATTGACCTCCTTAGGATTCAAGACCTAAGACCTTTACTACTCAAGACCCTTTGTGGACTGAAGAGCCTTTACTACCGAATTCCTAGTGCTCCAATGTTGATACCAATGCAAAGAAGACCAGGATGATGCAAGCACCCAGTTGATCCCAAGAGAACTCTCTGGAGGCCTCTTCAAGCTTTTGGGTTCTCAGCTATCTTGAAGCCGTATATTTGGTATGTTTTACAAAGACTTGGTTCTGCCAAGATGGTTTTAATTATTTCTGCTAAAAGGAATGGACTCAAGGATTTGATCTCATTGTAGATGCAGTTATCCCCAAGCGGCCATGTTATATGGCCCTTTAGTAAATACTGCCATTGTATTTCGTCACTATTAAATCAATTCCTATTATCTGTCAGAGCAAGTCAGTAAAATAAATGCTGTGTCCTGACTCTGGCAATCTTTTCATGTTTAAATATTTAATTTGGTTGTCTTAGACAATTCAAGTATTTTCTTAAATAAATTTTAAAAACTCATTCTTTTACATTGCTTTGTTCTCTGTGGCAAAATGCAAATGCAGTTGAAGAACCAATCAAAGAAAATCCTTTCCAATTTGCATAATAAATTGCTCTAGGGGAAAAATAATCCATGTATCTAAGAAAGCTTTTAAGTACCTCATATTTTACTAATGTCGTTAGTAGCAGAGTGGACTCCTACTGCAATGTCACCCCCACTCACACACACCATTCTTAGCACTTTACCTCATTTCTGCTGTTTCAGGGTCATCAGTAACTTTTTCTTGTCCTAAGTGCTGTTGTGGAGAAGGAAGTTACCATAACCCTAAACTGGGGCAAAGGAATTTTTTTGTTTTTTTACAGTAACATGTCTGTAAAATTAAAAAAAAAGGGGGGGATATAGGAAATTAAAAATCCCCCCTCAACCCACCTTCCAGAAATTACCACTATTAACAGTTTATTAGGTTTCTTGCAGATATATTGCTGTATTTACAATATATGTATATCGTGTGTATATATATCCTGTTCAGCTTTAACAAAAGCAAGATCATATTCTACATGCCTGCCACTACTTCCTTTTTTACTTTATGATGGCAATCTTTCTGTCAGTAAATATAAGTCTTCTGCATTTTTAGTGGCTGTAGAGTGTGTGTGTGTGTGTGTGTGTGTGTGTGTCCTCCCTTGTTGATGTTCATTTAGATAGTTTCCAAGTTTGTTGCTCTGACAAATAATGCTGCTTGAACTTAGGCCTTAGATAACAGGAACTTCTCACATACCACGATAACCTGACATTCTAACTGAAGCGTATCAACTACCCTATGAAAGGCAGTACATATATTTTAAAATATTGTGGTTAAGAAACAGTGGCATTCAATAAGAGTTTGGAGAAGGAAACTAATATTAAATTCATGCTATGTGTTTTTCCATATGTCACCTTAATCCTCCTCCTGAGGTGAAGTGGAGGTGTTATCTTATAGACCAGAAAACCATGCATCGAAAGGGAAATAACTTACCCAAGGATCAGTAACTAGTAATGTTGAATCTGGGTTTCAAACCTAGGTTCTTTGACTTCAAAATCGAGGACTACTTCTGTCCTGGCTAGTGTGAAGGAAATAAAAATAGCTTGTCCCAGTTGCATGATTTCTTGGCTCAGGCACGAGCAGCTGAATCTATGGTTTGCTTCTTCTGGATGTGGAATGCAAGCAACCATAAAAGGTAGTCCTGCTTAGAAACAACCTATAAATATTATATATTTTGTTGGGGAGAAAAGTATGTAAGTTATTGAGCTGTTTGTGTACAATCTTCCATCATTTCTCTCTCACTGTCAAGCTTTCTGCTATCCTGCTACGTGGTAGTTTCACTGATTGCTAAACTAGATGATGTCACCCCTTGATTTTACTGGGAACCTTTTGGGAATTGAGCACCCAGGGAAATTTCCCCAAACAGGCTGTATCTTGTCCCCTCTGTAGCACTTAAAAAATCAATTAACTAGATCCCTTTTACCTTGTTGATAGGAAATCTACTGGTTACTGGGTTACCCTAGGGTTGTGCAGAAGTCCATGGTTCAAACATTAGAAAGCCCCCTCCAGTCATTTGTCATCTGTCTACACTTATCACTGCTGAGACATCAACTATTCCAGTCTGAATAGTGCAGTAGTTCTGTGTCCATCCCACACTTGGGACATGGTGATGAAGTTTGTTGAGCTGGGAAGACTTTCTCCCTGGACTGAGGACGCATTCCTCTTAGGTCTTGCCATCTCAAAGTGTTGCCACCAAGCACTGAGCAGGCCCTTACTCCTTCTGATTTTCAGATACCTGATTTCTTGACCTCTGTCTCTTTCTTCTCCCCTTTGTCTTCCCTCAGAAGCATGTTTGCCTAGTACCCATGTCCCTGTGTTTGGTTCAAAACAAAGCAAACCCAGCTTTTTTCAAGGGGCTGATTGCACCCTCTGGCTCCCAGACTGGATGCAGAAGCCAGGTCTGGCCTATCAGAGCCACAGTGATTTTTTCAGAAATGAATGGATCATATGACCAAGCCAAGCCTGGACCTTTCCTGGAGCTCCTTGGGAAAGAGGTGCTGAGCTCCTTGGGAAAGAGGTGCTCTTATTTTAGGGTTGCTAAGTTGGGGAGAGGGGGGAACTGAGTGCTGCTGGTGTCCAAGTTTGCCAACCACTCATGAAGAGCCTGCTTAAGAAAAAAGCCATCACAGAAGAAAGGAGCTGAAAAATGGAGACAGATTTCTGTTAACATCATATTAGCCTTGGATCAAGCCATGTCCAAAGCCAATTTTTCTGTTGTTTGAGCAAATAAATTCCCTCTTTTCCTTAAGCCAGTTTGAGTTGGGTTTGTCTCTTTTAACTGAAAGAATCTTGATACACTCACACTTCTCCTCTTGACATTAAACACATCCTTCACCTCCCATGCTTTGGCACGTCACTTTAATCTTCCAGTTAGCTTAGGATTTTACAAAAAAGAAAGAAATGTTGACTTCAGGCTACTTTTCAACCCAACAAAAAGCACCTGCTACTGGCTTGAAATGGGGGAAAGAAAGAAAACACAAGTTAATATCTAAAAATCTAAATATCTATCTAAAAAAATATGTAGCACAACAATACTGTCTGTTTGGGCTGCTATCACAAAATACTGCAGACTAGGTGGCTTATGAAACACAAATCTAATTAGATGTTAAGTAGACTTACTGTGGTATCATTTTTGCAATATGTACATCTATCGAATTCCAGTATACACATGAAACTAATATAATGTTATATGTCATATCTCAGTTAAAAAAAAAAAGAAACCAAAGGGGGTTTTATTTTTTTTTTTTAAGATTTTATTTATTTATTTGACAGAAAGAGAGATAGCGAGAGCAGGAACACAAGCGAGGGGGTGGGAGAGGGAGAAGCAGGCTTCCCGGCGAGCAGGGAGCCCGATGTGGGACTCGATCCCAGGACCCTGGGATCATGACCTGAGCCGAAGGCAGACGCTTAACGACTGAGCCACCCAGGCGGCCCCAAAGGGGGTTTTAAATGCTGAAGACAAAATCATCAAAGTCACCACTATCTGCTTATTCCAACACAGGAGGATTATAGACTAAATATGGCACAACACTACAGTATTTATCAACAAGTTAAAAGAGCTTTGGAATTCATTTTTTTCCCCAGATTTGAAAAAAATCAACAAGGTACTTATGAGCTTGCTGTGAACTGAAGAAAAAACTTTGTTTTTAGGGTCTATACTTTTAAAATAAAGCCCCTAGATTCATACATTTTACTTTTCGTGTCTTTATCTTACAGAAATAAAATCTCAGAGTGCACAAAGATGTAAAACAGTGTTCATTGCAACATCGCTTTAAAAAAATTTATTTCTCACAATTCTGGAGGCTGGAAATCCAAGATCAGGGTACCAGCATGGTCGGGTAAGGGTCCTCTTCTGGGTTGCAGACTTCTTTTATTCTCACAGGATAGAGCTAGGGGCTCTGTCCTCCTTTATGAGAGCACTAATTGCATTCATGAGGGCTCTCCTCATGACCTAACTGCCTCCTATAGGCCCCACCTCCTAATACCATCACTTTAGGGAGTAAGTTTCCAACATATGAATTTTCCGGAGGGGTAAGGGTGGGGACACACAAACATTCAGACCATAGCAAATGGTCATTTAAGGAGAAAAACATAACAAATCTAAGTGTGTATTCCATAATAATGGAATGTCAAAGTACATGAAGCAAAAATAGAATTAATGGAAGAATTAGGAAATCACACAATCAATATATCTTGGGCAATGGGACCAGGCTACAGCTCTTAAATAAAGACCAGAGGTGAGTTGACCCTGATCAGGTTCCAAGAACCTAAGGTCGGAAACACAAATTCCTATTGTGCTCTAATTCCTTGTGTGGGGCCCAAATGAGCTACAAACTGTCTGAGAAGAGCTGAGAAAGATGGTATCCACATATAGCTTTCCTCTTGCCTGGTCATACAGGCTGAAAGCCTTATTCTGCTTTATCCGTCTGGCACAAATACATCCAGAACATGTGTATCATGTAAGCTCAAATAGAAAAAAGCAATAACAATGACTTTTCAATGTTGGGGTTTACTTCTTGTAAAATGTTTAGACCCTGTGTATCCAGAAGCCAAGGAAACTGTGAAAGTATAAAACTACCTGTCTTGGGCCCTCATGTCTTCCAAAATGGTGTCTCAAAGCTAGCCAGCCCCTTCTACCCAGGATTTCCAGTAGGATGGACACAAGGACCCTCACCCCTTGTTCACAGAGTAGCCATTTGTTGGTTGTTCTCAGCCTCTTGTAACTCTTCCTTTTTCTGACTTCCTTACCTCTCTCTGATCTCCCTCCTCTCCTGCCTTGTTGGTTTTGACGAAACGCCCTCCCAAATGCCACACTACCGTCAACCCATGACTCCTGCCCACAGTGACTGGTGGTAGGTAAGCAGTTTCTATTCTGAGGGGTTTTGTTGTTTCTGATGTGGCCTAAAGGAGCCACTGCTCAGGTCAACATTGGAAGAGGTTCTCCGCCATATGATGATTACCACAAGGAGCACATGTTCTAAATTATCAAATTAAAGGTCCCGAAAGTGAAGACAGTCATTTGAGAAATTACCTAGATAAGCTAAGTGGAGGTCCCTTAGCCTTTTACAAGCTGGTTGACATGGGGGTACATCACTTCATCTCTCTTGACTTCCATAAAAGAAGGCGTTGAAGAGGGTCCCCCAGCTATGAGCCAAGGGCTGGTTACATCATAATCACCTGGGACCATTGTTAAAGATTCATGTTCCCACACCGTACCACAGTTCTGTATCAGTCTCCCAAATGGGAATGTTATGTATGTGTCCTTAGCAAACAACCCGGATGATTCCGATGGGCACCTGGGTTTAGGAAGCACGGCAGTAGATGATCTCTTCCGACGCTAAGAGGTCGCTGAGCCCGCTGCTGTATTAGCCAGGTTTGGGTGGGGCTGGACCTGGTGGAGGCGAGGGAATGCCAGACCTGTCTCAGGGTGTGTGTTTGCGGGGACCCCAGGGAATCTGAGGAGGAGACAGTTACCAGCTTTCCCGCCTGGCATGGCGCAGGTTCTCTGCTACCTGTCTTCAGTTCCTACTACGGGAAGGTAGCACATACCACGGCTCTACTGGTCCAAACCATAGTTTTCTGCTCATCCAGAGATTCTAGAAATAGAAGTCCAAATCCTGCTTCCAGGCTTTTGTAGGGGTGGAGAAAAGCAGAGTGCCTGGGGAAAGGCTGTTATCAACAACGAAGTGGTAATGTCTTCCTTGGGGTGAGGGAGTTTTCCCCTGTCCCTGCCTCAGGCTGCAGTGGTGCAGTCTGTTACCTTGGAGACCAGCTAACACTTCCTGGCAGGGCGAGTGCCTCTGTTGAGTTGCTTGGAGGAGCTTAGAGGAGGTGGGAACCAGGAAAAGCAGAGTCCTGGGATGACCAGGGTCCCTCTCCCAAAGATGGAGAAATAAATGGAGAAATGCAGGTGAGAGTGAGTGTCACAGGGTTGGCAGGATGGTAAGAGAGGGTGGGGCACACCCAGACGCCAAGCTCTGGAGGAGTGTGAAAGAGGTTTAGGGAGCCTGGGCCCGTGGGCCTCTGCTCCCTACATGCCAGGCGCTGTGCTGGGTGCTGGGGGTGCAACCGCAGACAAGGAAGTAGCGGGGCTGCTCCGGATACAACTTGGTATGAGGCAGCCCTGGGGCAGCAATAGGAGGAAATTATTTTCTTCCTGGGGGTTGGAGGGCAGCAAATGGGGTTCAGGAAAGACTTGCTGGGTTTTCTTGTCAAATGAAAAGGGCTAAGGGTGTTTCTAGAAGCAGATCCAATTTGAACAAAGAAGGGTATGAAATAGTAAGGTGCATGTAAGTAGGAGTTGCCAGGGACCATAGACGGGTAGGAGGTAAGGGGGAGGAGTCAGCAAGAAACAGGTCCTGAAAAGAACGGTAAACATTGCAAGGAAGGTTCAGCTTGATGATCCACGGCACTGAGGAGTCATGGCAGGTTCTAAACAGGTGGACAACTCTGCATGTCAGAAAGATCATCCTGGCAGCAGAATGTAAAATGGATTGGATGGGGGCAAGACTTAGATTGTTTGGCCATTCAAAATACAAACCCTGGGGATGGCTTTATCCCGGGTGTTGAGGAGAATCCAGCTATTAGCAAACCAAGAAGTTAGCTGGAGGTTTTCTCTTATCCACTAACCAGGGCTACTACCTCTTGCCCTTTGACCGTGATGCCATCTCCTAGGGGCCAGCCTACATATTCTCTTCCCTACCGGAGCCCAGCCCCCAGAGCAACGTGGCCCAATTTTGTCTGAACTCTAGGTGTGCCCTGAGCGCACTTACTCAACAAATATTTTTTGAGCAGTTACTAAGTTCCAGGCACTGACTACACAAAAGTCTTCTAGCAGTGACCGTAACTAAGTCCCTGCCCTCAGGGATCTTACTCTTAGTGGGTTGATGGGTGGGGGAGAAGGGTGGTAAGTAAGTAAATAATGTAGTACTTCAGATGATAAAACAAACCACATTCTGGAGAAAACAAAGCAGGGTGGAGGGTTACTATTTGAGATGGGGTAATCAAAGAAGCCATCTCTAATGAGGTTTCGTTTGAGCAAAGACGGGAGGGTAAGGGCTGTGTCCAGTTCATCTCTGCCTCCCCAGTACCAGCTCTTTCTAGCACCCAGAAAACATCCTAAAAATGTTCACGGGATGAGTGATCGCTTACATGTCCTATGCCAAAGCGCTTGAAGAAGCAGCACATTCTTCTAACGCTGTTCTGCATTTCTATAGTACTCTGTATTTACAAAGCTCTTTGACATTCTCGGTGTCGGGGTTCAGTCTCTTGATGACTGTGTTGAAGTAGGCAGGGCAGTTACTAGGATCCCCCTTCCATTCTGCAGAAGAAGAAACCCAAGGTCCGGTGCTTTCTAGAACACCACGTTGTGCCCTGAGCTTTATGCCAACCACACCCTCCTCCTCCAACAGCCACACCAGTCACCCTAGAATCCAGTCGTGCAGGCCTCTGAATTCATTAGATTGTTAATCACTCACTGAAAAGAGGGAACTGGGACACTGTGGAGCGTCCAGTGTTCACGAGGCATTTCTAGTTCAACAGTCTCTGCCCCTGGTCTCTCAGCCAAGCGTCCTGAAGGAAAGCCAGTTGTTTTTTAAACATTTTTTAACATTAACAACATTGCCAGATTATCTTGGTGCTTCCCAAAAAACAAATCATCCTCTGAGTAAAAGATTAAAGACCCCAGAGAGAAAAGCAAGTTGCACCATCATTAGGCTATTTTATTTAATGATTTCATAAGAACACACACTCTTATTTTTCAAGCTGCAACCCCCGAGTCTCTCACTTGCTGTGTCTTAGCCAATACTTTTTTGGTTGCAAGTAATAGAAACCTAAATGAGCTAACTTAAGCAGAAAGATGGGGGATTATAAGGAACAGGGTTTTTCGTGGAACCCAAGAGCAGAAAGTAAAGGTAGTTCTCACAAATGCCTGAGATCAGCATTTAGATATTCAAGAACCAAGGCAGGGGCGCCTGGGTGGCTCAGTTGGTTAAGCGACTGCCTTTGGCTCAGGTCATGATCCTGGAGTCCCTGAATCGAGTCCCGCATCGGGCTCCCTGCTCGGCAGGGAGTCTGCTTCTCCCTCTGACCCTCCCCCCTCTCATGTGCTCTTTCTCTCAAATAAATAAATAAAATCTTAAAAAAAAAAAAAAGAACCAAGGCAGTTTCTCAACCTCCTCCTCTCCCTTCACCTCCCCTCCCCCAAATGTGTATCACCTACCAGTTCCTGCTCTGTTGTAACTTACAGTCTAATGGGAGAGAGACACCAATTTTTAAAAATCACACTAAAGAATGTATCATTCTAAATTAAAAGTATTCTGAAAGAAAGGAGCACAGTTCTGTGAGAGTTTACATAACACTAAAGGAACCTGAAATACAGTGGGAGGGTGAAGAACAGTTCCCCGAGAAAGTGACACACTGAAATATCAAGAATGAGTTGAGGGAGGGGGAGGGGATGTTCCAGAGCAAAGACAGCACGTGGAAAGGCCCTGTGGTTAAAGGAACCGCATAACATTCTAGGAATTGAAGGGAGGGGTCGTGGAACACAGAATGGGGAGCAGGGGGGAAGGGGGAAAAGCTGGAGAGGTAGGTAGGCAGCAGCCCAATCATGAAAGACCTCAAATGCCATCCAAAGGATCTTTCTTAGTCTTCATCCTAGAAATGAAGGGAAGCCTTTGAATCATTTGAACCAGGAGGGAGAAGAGGGGGTGTGATGTTGGGTTTGTATTTTTAAAAGATCACTCGCTTCAGTGAGAACAGACTGGATGGGAAGGGTCTGAGGGAATGTGGGGAGGCCAGTTAGGGTCTACTGCAGTTGTCTATGGCAGAGATGACAGTGGCCTGGACAGAGAATGTCACTGGAGACAGAGATAAGTGGAGAGATTTGAGAGGGGGAAAATTAACAAGAGTAGGTGATGGATTGGATATGGGAAATGAGGTGTCAGGAGTAATTCCCAGGTTTCTGACTCATATAAGTAATGGAGAGTGACTCTTTTCTCTGAGTTAGGAAACACTGAAAAGAGGATAGGTTTGTAGGGAATATGAATTCAGTGTTGGACATGCTGAGTTTGAGGTACTCCAGATGGAAATATCCAGCGTCGATGAATACAGTCTGCCATCAGAGTGGGAGGTCCAGATTTTTGACGTGCCACTGGGGGTCACTGATGTGTGTACATGGTAGTTGAGGCCATGGACAGGGAAGGATAAGACTGCCTAGGAAAAGAGGATAGAGAAGGGTAGAGAGGGCACAGTTTATCCTTGAGGAACACCGACTTAAAATGCTCGGGTAGAGGAGAATGAGTCTGGAAGGGAGACCAGGAAAGAGCCAGCAGAGAGGGAGGAAAAAGGTGGGAGAGAATGGCCCCAGGGGAACCAAGGCAGGGAAGGACCACTTACTCCCCTTTATCTGAAGACAGGCTTTTGCCGCTTCTGAATGTACGTGGTGGCCCCATAGCTCTTAATTCCAAATTCCCAGATGGATCCATCTTGTTCCTGTCCACTGCTGACTTTAAACTGTAAGGAGTAGGCTACAGGGTCCCCCCTTTGAGTGCAGATGTCATTCACAAAGAAAAGAATTTAACCTCATCTCAGTATTCCCCCCCACCACCCTTAAAATCGTTATGGTCATTCGTTGCCCTCTCCACACAGTCCAGCCCTCACCATACTCTTTAACATGGCCACCTCCTTTCTGTCCTTCATGACGGTCTAAGCTCAAGGTCAAGCTTTCAGCTGACCACCTTAGCTAAAACAGATCCCTTTCCTGATAACTCTCCATCGTATCATCCTGTTCGCATCCTTCTTAGCACTTGCCACAATTTCTATATAGACTATATTTAATTTTTTTAACATCTGTCTTCCCCCGCTCTAGCTCAGTGGTTCTCAGCGGGGGACAACTGTGTCCCTCAGGAGATGTTAGGCCACGTCTAGAGACATTTTTGGTTGTCACAACTTGGGAAACTGGCATCTAGTGAGTGGAGGCCAGGGATGTTGCTAAGCATCCCACAACGCACAGGACAGCCTCCCAACCAAGAATGACCCTGCCTAAAATGTCAAAAGTGCTAAAGTTGAGAAGCCTCTGTTCCCTTGTTCACCATCATATCCTCAGCACCTCGCACAAAGCCTGATACCTAGGAGGTGTTCGATAAGCATTAGTGAATGAACGACAGAAGAGTTGGGATAACTGTAGATACCCCCAAAGCTGTTGTCTCTATGCTGCATTTATCTTTCTCTTCTCTGGTGTTCCTTTTCTCCCTAGGAAAATAAACGTTGGGTGTTTTTATAATGGCTACACATACTAGTCCTGTCTGCCATGGCCAAGATAATATGTTTCTGGAAGATCATTGGTAAGCATCCTCTCTGATTTTTCAAACGAAGACAACAGCAAAAACTTGAGGGGGGAGATGGCTGCCTCAAAGCGAGACTGGTTAAATGGTCATGGCATCATCTTATGCCCGAGGACTTCCGTTTTCTCACTACCAAAACGGTAGAATAAAATGTCTTAAGAACCTGGGGTCCACCTTTTATCAGAACTCTACAGGACCCCTTCCCAGTTGGCTCTGGAGACCCTGGCAATGTGGAGGCAAGGTCTAGTGCTGGGACACTGATCATCCACTCACTGTGTGTTTTGTAGCGTGAGGAGAAACAATGACAGAGATCCAAAGAAGCAGTTGGACCAGAAGGACATCCATGGACTTGGCCAAAAGCCAGACAATGGACTACTGGTTACACATGTTAACCAGACACAAGACTTACTGGTAAGTAAAACAGTGCTTTAACTGAGTCACAGTGCTTACAAGTCATAGTCAGGGAATGCAGAATGTGTTAAACTCTGGGTGTTTCTTTTTTTTTTTTTAAGATTTTATTTATTTATGAGAGAATGTGTCTGAGAGAGAGAGCATGGGCAGGGGAGGTGGGGGCAGAGGGAGAAGCAGACTCCCCGCTGAGCAAGGATCCTGACCCGGGGCTCCATCCCAGGACCCTGAGATCACGACCTGAGCCAAAGCCAGACTCCTAAGGGACTGAGCCACCCAGGCACCCCACTCTGGGTATTTCTTTCTTCACGTAGGCTCTTGGGATAGAAAACGATTAGTTAAACATTCATCTCTAATCCTCTACCTTTAGAAATGACAGGAATCCCTATGCTGTTTATATAAATTTTATAGCCTTCTTGGCTGTATCATTAAACATTCAGGAGTATATGAAGACTGTCTGTGTTATCAAAGCCTGAAGACTAGGGAATGTAAATTCTAAAATTTCCCTTTCTGAGATTTGTCTTTCTTTTAGGGTTCCCTAAAACCTAGATCCAAAAATCAGTTTCAGGAAGTGCTATCAGAGCAAGAGCATCGCGGCAAGAGAATTAACTTCTAGAATAACCACAACTGTGGTTTTAGGCTGACTCTCAATGTGTCAGTGAGCTGTTTTCTTTCCCACGATGGTGGGTGGGTGGTCTAGAACTCAGAATTCACTCTACCATAGAAACTATTGTGATCAGGAGTAGTTAGGGGCAAGCCTGGCCTATAATCACCCACCTAATCTACGTGAGAGTTTAAAGATGGTATCTTTGAGATGACAATCTTTCAAAAACAACACAGTTTTAATGCTGACAGTCAAACAATCAGGAAAATGGTCCTGTTTTACTTTCCTCAAGTATTGGCACTAATAGGAAAGTAATTTTAATTAAAAGAAAATGAGGAAATCTCAATAGTCTTGAGATTCTGGGGGATTCTTTCAATGATTTCAGATTTGATAATATGAGTCTTCACTTCATCTAATTTCATATCAAATACGTGACTTCCCAGGTGGACAAGGACCACTCGGGCCCTTATTAGCCACAGCTGGGACCTCCTCTCCCTTACAAATGAATAGCAGTGGGAAAGAGAGAAAGGACTGTCCCAACACAAAGATCTTCCTACTCTCCATGTGAAGCACATATTTTAGTATGTAATCAGTATGCCCTACAGTCAAAATGTATGATGTCTGTGAGTTAATGGTGGACCTTCAAATATTAATCATACAAAATCCATGTGCTAAAACACGATGGATCATTTAAAATGCAAGTAAAACGGAAGAAAGGTGAATTATCAGTCTAAGGGGTTATCAACCAGGGAGTCGGTTGAGTCCTGAAAGATGAAGAGAGTGACATCTAGTGTTCATATGATGTAAAGCAGCGTCTCCCTAAGTGCCAGATGGGGACCATGCATATTAGGGGCTGCTGTTTAAGGGCAGAACATTAATTAGCATAAAACCATATGAGAAAATTATCTTTTTAGTCAGTTCCCCCTCAGTCCTTCATGAGGATAGCCACAGCTTGGCGCTAACGTGAGCTATGCAGCTTGGGTTTGAATCCCAGCCGTACCACTTACTAGCGTGACTTTGGGAAAATTACTTAAATTCTCTGTGCCTCAGTTTCCTTGTCAGTAAAATGGGGTAATGACAGAAACGACTTTGTAGAATTAAATGAGTTAATATATGGCCAGTGCTTGACACGTAATAAATGCTATTTAAATGTTTGCTCCATTAGTATTGTTCACACCTCTTTAACACTTGCTAATCTCCTTTTGAAACAGAGCAGTGGGCAGGCCTCAGGCACAGAACCGAGGGCACACAATAGTATCTAGCTGGCATATAATGACAGCATTTCATTTTTACTGAGTGGGAGATACGGATCATTGCTGGGGTCTGTTAACGCAGCAACACTCAAGGCCCCGTGCTGCTACAGCTTCAAACGCCCGTTTTACAGGTGAAAAAAGAGCCCCACCAACCTGCGCAGCATCACAGAGCAAGTAGATGGAGAACCCCACCTACGGCGCTCCTTTCTTCTCTCCCGCTCTCCTCTGGACTTTCTTCTTCCTGTGTCCTCTACCCTGTCTAGTGGAGCTCAATCAGCTACCTGCAGAGTTTTCAACCCCTTGTCTACCACCTCACCCACTACCGTGAGAACCCTGGTAGATACAAGCCCAAGGAGCACCCACCTAGGATTCGAGTAGGCGCCCGGGAGATGGGTGCAGCCATCTCTAATATAGATGGGGGTCCTGGTGGATTAAACAGTGGGCAGGCCCATTCCCCAGCCATCAGATGATGCTGCAGGGCAATTTCCGTCATCCACTCAGCCGGCCTCCGTCATGATGCTGTACCACACCCAGAGGGAGTCCTGGCCAATTCTGGCAGCATTTACATCCCATGTGTATCACACAGGGATTGCGCTGGAAGCCCCATCTGAACCAGGCCTTGCACACCTTCCCAGCCCCTTCTCATGTCACATCACACGCTCCAACCGTCGTGGCCACCTTTCTGCTCTACAAATGTTCTGACCCCTTCCCCGCTCCATGCCTCTGCCTGGAATGAGCATTCCCTAGCTATGCACAGGGCCGGCTCCTCCTTCACCTCCAGATCTCGGCTCACAGCGGCCTTCTCCGACCCGCCTCCCCCGCCCCTGCAGAAGTGACCTCCCCGTCTCCATCCTACTCACTGTCTATCACATTTCCCTGCTCCATGTTCTTCCTGCAACTATTCCTTTCTGAAACTATATACACTGATTTCATCTCTTCTCTACTCTCTACCTATTCACACTAGAATGTAAGGTCCAAGAAGGCAAGAACGTTTCTATCTTGTTCACACTGTAGACCTAGGACCAATGACAGCACCTGGTTCATAGAAGGGGTCAGAAACACCCACTGGGGGTAGAAGAAATGCCAGACTCCAGGAGAGGTGATCAAGGCCAAATGGGCTCAGAGCCTCAGGTCAGTTTTCTCTGCATTCTGGCTCCCAGAAAGCATCCCCAATCTTAAATGCCTGCTGTGAAGGACTTCAGCTCCACCACCAAGGCCACCACCCAAATCCTGAGCTTGGCGCTGTGTAAGTGATATGGTGTCACCAGGTATAAGCAAGGGGGCATGGTCCTTTTCGTGGCCAGACTCCTGTGATGGTGAGGAAATTCTATATTTAAAACTTTAACCTGGTACTCCTGCTTCTGGCCTCCGGACTAGACAGGATAAACCCATTCCCTCCTCCATGAGCCAACAAATGTTTGTTGAGGACCCACCAGACTGATAGCAAGGCAGAACTCAGAGCAAGATACAGAAAATGCAAGTGTGGAAATAAACAAAGAGCACCCAAATGAGAACAGAGGCCATTTATTCCGAGTTTGCTTCCAGCAAGGGAGTCAGCCACCTTCACTTGTGTTTGGTAGAGAGTCTCAAAGGCAGGGGATCAGGAAAGCTTTGTAGTGAAAAAGGAGAAAGCTTCAGGTGTGCCCAGAAGGGCGGTGCTGGCACGAGGAAGCTGGAGGTGGGCTAACTAGAAGGCAGGCATCTCATGTGATTGGTTTTGAGGGCATATTTGGCCTTCTCTGGTGGGTCCTGAGCCGGATGTGGGATAAAAAATAGGAAAACTGAAGGTCATTGACCAAGTCCAGAACCTTCTGGGCCAGTTGCTACAGTTGTGGTTTGGTTTTGTGGACTGGTTGCCACGGAGGTCATGGGGCGGAGTTCTGTGTCCTGTACGGTCTGGCCACTGTATTTCGGTCTCGCCCAAGAAGGGTGTGGTGAGTGACCCTTGAATTATCTCGCTGCATATTGGGGATGAGGTGAGGGATGAGAATGGGTATTTCCAGAGCAACTGGCCCAGGACACAGGCCTCCTCATTCCTCAGTTCCCTCAGCAAGGTGAGTTCTTGAACAGACTGCGTTCAGGGATGACCCATCGGAGTTGGCAGCCCTTGGGCATCTGTGTGGAGGGGGAACCTAGGGCGTCCTCAGCCTTGCCCTCTCTTTCCCCAGTTTTCTGTTTGACTCTGGCTCTGTCTCGCAGAGGCTGCAGAGAGATGAGACCAAACCCTCGGCTTGGGAGGACTCGGAAGACTGGCTTTCCAGGCACAGTTTACAGTTTGAGAGGCTCACCCTGGCTGACCTGCTTAGCCAACGCACCGCCGTGCTGTGAGTCTGGCACCATTCCCTTCACCCCCAAGCCTGCGAGCCTGGCAACACCCCACCCCCCGGCCCCAGAGACCCCTTCTTAAGACTTTGCTTCTTCAGGGAGGAGGGCAGCAATATCATGAGGAAAGTGTACTTCTCCACCCAGATCATCCACCAATTTGAATCCAAGCTTTCTGAGTAAGTACGAGAGCTCAAGAATTTCTTCATTTCAGCAGCCTGAAAGTAACTTTGTTCAGGGGTGCGTGGGGGGCTCAGTTGGTAAGCATCCTCTTGATTTCGGTTCTAGTCGTGATCTCAGGGCCATGAGATCGAGCCCCACGTCAGCTCCGTGCTCGGTGTGGAGTCTGCTTGAGATTCTCTCTCTCTCTCCTCCCTCTGCCCCTCCCCCCCACTCACACTCTCTCACTCTCTAAAATAAATAAATAAATAAATAAATAAATAAATAAATAAAATCCTCAAAAAAATGATTTTGTTCCGACAACAATCTCTGGGTTCTTGGGCAGGTCCCTCCCACCTCTGGTCCTAATGGCCTCTTTCATCAAATAAAGAGATTGGACCATACCGGTTTTTCTCAGCCTTTTCAAATCCATGGGCCCTTTGGATGAGCGCATAAAACCTCACATCATCATCTGAGGTATAATAGTTAAATGACCACTTTCAATGACAGATTGGTTGGGCTTATACTTTTGCAAATTATGTCAAAAATATGCGGGCTACCCACTCCCAAACCAGATTTTCCGAGCACATATATACATTCCATCCCCAATGTAGCAATCTATGATCCATGATCACTGTTTGCCTGAAGTTTCTTAAAAGGCTATAATAATAATTAATACCTGTCATTTATTAATGTGTCAGGAATTCTGCTAAGGCCTGCGTGCATTATCTTGTTTAATCCTCACAACAACCGGAAATACATTACTCTCAAGCCAAATATTCAAAATTCAATTGACAACTGACCAATTTGCCAGATTTATCAAAACATTTTAACTGTAACTTTTTTTTTTAAAGATTTTATTTATTTGAGAGAAAGACAGCACAGAGGGAGAGGGATAAGCAGACTCCCGGCTGAGCAGGAAGCCCTATGTGGGGCTCGATCCCAGGACCCTGGGATCATGACCCGAGCCGAAGGCAGAGGCTTAACTGAGCCACCCAAGGGCCTCTTAACTGTAACTTTTATAGTAATTTTTATCAGGTATGAAGGTTTAAACAGGTTTTTAAAGAATTTTGCAATATTTTGGTTGATTGGTTTTAATTGTGAATCAAGCGTGTTAAGGAATGTTCAAGTCCATTCAGTTAATTCAAATCTATTTTCAGGGAATTGGCTTTCAGCAAACTGACTTTTGGCAAATTGACTTGGGTAGAGCCCTGGTATAATCTTCATGTTGGAGGTTCAAAGAGGTTACCACACTTGTCGAAAGGTTACACAGCTAGTAAATTGGAGAGCTGGATCTCAAAGACCAGCACGTCTCATTATGAAGCTCATACTCTTAGCTTTATTCATACTCATGTATAACTTAAAATTCTACCCACTGCCCCATGATTTCACATCCAAAGGTTTTGTTTTTTTTTTTTTTACATCCAGAGGTCTTGTTTGCCGTTTTGTAGGCTCCCAAATCCCACCTGCCCTCAATGAGGGCAGTTCAGTTGAATTCAAGTGATGAGTCCTGAACTTGAGCACCTGTTACATGCTCTCTCCGTCCAGTCATTGGATTGGTTTGCAATAAGGCAAGTTCAAGACGTTCTCCCGACTACTTTTTGGAAACTGAGGGGGTTTTTTTGTTAATCAGTCCCCTGAGAACTTCCTGCTGAACTGCCTCCATTGGGCATTTATGATCATCTCCAGGTGACTAGCAAGTTTCACCTGGGGAGACACGGATTTGAGAAGAGCAAGACATTACCCCAAAATCCCATCCACACCTTCTTCCCATGTATGTCAGTGACTGTCATTCAGTGATGAAGTTGACCTTGGCTGATGAGTCTTTCTGGTATTTTGGCAGGGCTATTGAACTCTATCAACAGAGAATCCAGTGGCTCACAGAAAACAGCAGGAAGGTAAGAGACTCCATTCTCCACCCCCTTCTACTCATTCTGTCTGTACTTGTTACAGTTCTTTCAGTTGCAAACGACAGACCTTCAGCTTAAACTGGCTTAAGCTAAAAAAGGAATTTCTCAACCTACATAAATGAAAAACCCAAACACAGCTGTATCCATGGGCTCAGATGATGTCATCTCTTTGTCTCTGGGGTCTGCTTTCTTCTGGGTTGGTTTTATTCTTTTTTTTTTTTTTTAAGATTTATTTATTTATTTTAGAGAGAGACAGAGAGAGAGAGAGAGAGCACATGAGTGGGAGGGGCAGAGGGATAGGGAGAGAGAATCTCAAGCAGACTCCATGCTGAGCGTGGACCCGGAAACAGGATGGGGCTTGATCTCATGCCCCTGAGATCATGGCGTGAGCCCAAATCAAGTCAGATGCTTAACTGACTGAGCCGCCCACGCACCCCACTGTACCCTTTTCTGATGGAGCTACAGAGTAGACATGAAACCAGCCCAGACTAGATCCCAGGGAAGCAATCACTCACAAACCAACTCGTGGGTCCTCTGGGTGCTGACGCAGCCTGGGGTGATGGACAGGCCATCCCTGGGCCCACTTCCCAACTACGGTCAGCAAGGCCCTGGGCAAGTGGCCTCACTGCTTTGGGGGTCTGTTTCCACATTTATGGAGGAGAAAAGCAGGGCTTATAAACGAGTAGCGTGCTGGTAAATCTGGCCCACAGCCATGTTTTTCTTGGCCCTCATAGTTTAAAATATTTCTCGAGTTAGTTGCCAAGATTTAGAATTCTGGTGTTTCATGTTTATGTCTGTTTTTAGCTCTCTCTTGAAAAATGGGAATATCTGGCATCACCAGGCTCCAATTCCCTCTTATGAACTTATCCAGTTATTTTACAGGATAAATGTCTAGAATTCCAATGGCTCAGTTTAAGAGAATGAATGTTTTCAATTATAAAAGCTCTAAAGGCAGTTTTTGTAAATTATAAAAGGAATAGAACTGGCCCCAGATTTGAACTCCTTTCAGCCCCTGAGGATTGGTAATGTCCTGGGAGGCCTCAGCGTTCGTTTGGGTCATTCAACAAATATTGATTGGACGACTACTACGTATCCGGCACGGGTCCCAGACTGAGAATAGAAACATGACCAATACAAAGGTCCCACCTTCGTGGAGATTATAGTCCAGTGGAGGAGGACAG
This sequence comes from Phoca vitulina, assembly GCF_004348235.1. Lineage (NCBI taxonomy): Eukaryota > Metazoa > Chordata > Mammalia > Carnivora > Phocidae > Phoca > Phoca vitulina. Next base: position 1,028,041 of record NW_022589793.1, read on the forward strand.
ACAATGGATAATTAGCAATTCATAGGCTAGGTCAAGTTACTAGTGCGATAAAGAGAAATGAACAGGGTAAGGGAATAGAGAGTAGGATAGAAGGAGGGCTATTTATTTTTTTTAAAGTTTTTTTTTAAGATTTTATTTATTTATTTGAGAGAGGGAGAGAGAGAGAGCATGAGCGGGGGAGAGGGAGAAGCAGGCTCCCTGCTGAGGAGGGAGCCCGATGAGGCACTCGATCCCAGGACCCTAAGATCATGACCTGAGCCAGAGGCAGATGCTTAACCAACTGAGTGACCCAGGTACCCCAGAAGGAGGGCTATTTAAATAGAATGGTCAAGGAGGAGACATTTGTGCAGACACCTGAAGGAAATGAGGGCACTCCCATATAGAGATCTAGGGGAGAATGTTCCAGGCCGAGGAAACAGCAAATGCCAAGGCTCCAAGACAGGAACAGGCTTGGCATGTTCTAGAAGAGGCAAGCAGGCCAGTGTAGCAAGCACAGAGTGAGCCACGTGGAGAAGGGGAGGAGATGAGGCTGGAATCAAGAATGGCCTTACAGAGTGCAGATCTTATTCCACAGGTGAGGCCTTTAAGCAGGGGAGTGACATGATCTGACCTAAGTTTCAAAAAGATCATTGTGGCTCCTTCATAAACTGACTGTAGAGAACAAAGGCCAGGTAAGAATGGTGGTGACTTAGGCTCAAGAGCTAGGGTGGATGGAAGGAGAAATGGTGGACTCAGGGCATGGCTTGAAGGGAGAGCCCACAGGACTGCTGATGGATTGCATGGGTTTGGGGCCAAAGTGCCTGGGGACCTGTTGAATGCCATTCACAAGAGGGCCAGGTGTGTGGAGGAAAATCAAGAGGTCTGGGTTTCACCATATGAAGTCTGAGAGGCTTACCAGACATCTGGGCAGAGACAAGGAGCAGGCAGTTGAATGCATATGTTTGGAGCTGCCAGAGAGCTCTGCCTGCAGATGGACCTGGGATTATCATCAGTGTGCAAATGGTATTCAAATCCCCAAGACACGTGAGATCTTTTAGGGAGTGAGTGCAGAACAGTGGTTCTTAACCAGGGAGGGGGGAGCGGCAATTTTGCCCCCCAGGGGATATTTGGCGATATCTGCAGGAATGTTTGGTTGTCAAGACTGAGAGGGGAGGTTGCCAGGGAAGCTGCCAAACATCCTGCAGTGCACTGATCAGCTCCCCATAGCAGAGGATTGTCCAGCTCAAAATGTCAGTAGTTGAGGGGTTGACAAACCCTCGTGTAGATAAGGAAGACGGAGCCCTAGCCCTGTACTTCTCAAACATTTATGGCAGCCAAATCCCTTTTGGTGGTGGGGGTGGTGGGGAGAGGAATTTTGTTAAAATGCAGACTCTAATTGGGCAGATCCGGAGTGGGACTTGAGATTTTGCGTCTAACAAGTTCCCAGGACGTCCTACGATGCAGACTTTGGGAGGAGGTGGGGGAGGGTGAGAAGGACTGGCCAGCAAGTGGACGAAAAAGCAGGAAAACGTGATGTCCTGAAAGACAAATGTACTTATTAAACGCTTCAACTTGTTACATCCTTGACACAGCGAAAGAGCGTCCTATACCACTCAGAATTAGCGAACGTTGAGAACTTACATTTGACCATTGGGTTTGGCAAGAGGGAGGTCATTGATCACCTTGACAGGTGTAGCTTCAGTGGAGTGGGGAGGTGAGAGCCTTACTCTGAGGGAGTCACAGAGAAATGAGGGGTAAGCTAAAATGGGAAGCAGAGAAATGAGGTGGGGTAGCAGGAGGGAGGGGTGGAGTCCTGAAAGGTTTATTTCCTTTTTCAGATGGGCAATAGTATTTTGTAATTTGTGTGGTGATGGAAACCTTACAACAGATAAGGAGGATCTGGTGGTCCAGGAGAAGAGATGGTTACAGTAGCAAAGTCCCTATTTGGCAAGACAAGAGCAGGTGATGGGAGTCAAAGGGTTGGCCTTAGAGCTTCCGTAGTTGCTCTATAATGTAGATACATTGTAACAGGGGAAAAGGCCAAGGGTGTGGGCAAAGGGGCAGGCAGGTTGGTAGATTCTGCCTGGAAAGATTTAAAAAACAAAACCAAACTCTGGCTTGTTTCTCTTTTCTCAGTGAAATTGAAGGCAAAATCACCTGCGGAGGGAGCATAGAAAGGGAATGTTGAGGTGTGAGAGATATAAAATACCCCTCCGTGAGAGTAGAGAAAATTGGGCCTGCAGTAAAGTGGGATTTAAGGCAGAAAGCATCAAATGGAACCCACTGCCCCTAGAGAATCGTCTGTCTCGAACGAATGAAAATCCCAGTTCATGATGCAGCTGTAGCAGGATGAACCGTCCTCAGCAGAGTCAGACTGCATGGGCACGGAGAATGTGCTAGCTGTTAGACACAGAATTAGAAACTCACAGAAATACCGCGGCAGCCGGCGAGCTTGACACATCTGCCTTTGATTGGTAGAGTGGGTGGAAAACAAATAAGGATATAGAGAAATGGAATAAAATCCGCTGATGTAATTAGACAGCCAACTTTGTATTTTACAAAGGATGCTTTTCTGTGGTCTCCAAATTTTCTTTAATGGACATGGCTTACTTTATAAGGGTGCACTGTAAATATTAAGGAAAAAAAAAAAAGACTTGTAAAGAATAGGCTTTAGGAGCAGATAATGCCCGGAACTACAGTCAGGATCGGGTTTTGCTTTTTTCCTCTATAAAATGGACCTGGCTTCTGCTGCTTTCTGAGGTCAGGGGTGTGTGTTCCAACGTCCACGTCACGCGGAACTGCCCCAGGAGAGGGCTTAAGGGAAGCACAGAGCTGTGCTGGATGTTCCCACATGCCCTCTTTGGTTTCAGGCATTTGGCCTCATCAAGGGAACCAAAGTTGGTGTTGTCATTGACGTGTCAGCCGTCAGCAGTGGCTCTCAGAAAGAGGAATTCCAGACTGACTTCCTGGTAAGTCTCTCTGGCGCAAAGAAGTACCTGGAACCGCCCCCCCAGACACACCCCCTCCCCTCTGTGAGCTTGGCCAACTGGCTTTGTTTGTAGCAACTGCAAAATGGGGTGTTCTGCAAAGAACGGTTCGCACTTAATTAGCACCTACCGTTAAGGAACTATGTCAAGTTCATTTTCAGTTCCTGTGTGAGCTTCTAGTATCCTCACCACAGCAGTCCCTATTAACTAGACTTTTCCGCAAGGGCCCCCAGTTCCCTGGAAAGAGGATGTGAAGAACAGTAATCGGTTGGACTGACTCCAGCATAGCATGGCACAGGTCTCCTGGCCTTTTCTGGACCCAAGGGCTGTTTCGTTTTCTTTGGCATGTCCATAACAAAGAAGCTAAGAACTCTGGAGCCAGATGACTGGCCTCAAGTCCCAGCCGCCTCTGCCACTTCTGGGCTGTGACCTGCTGCCTAATCTCTCTGTGCCTTCATTACCTCATCTGTAAAATGCGGATGACAACAGAGGCCACCTACCAGGGCTGCCATAGGATGAAAGGAGTTCATGCAAGTTAAGTGCTCAGAAAAAAAAACTTTGTATGTAGCCTCTGTGCACTAATGTAAGGGGGCTCTTTTCTTATGGGAACCCCTAGAGCTTTGGATGTGATCGTCCAAGGACTCTTTATAGGGTTCAACATGGGCTAGTCATCCAGAATTGTCCCCCGTTCCTGGACTCAGCAGATGTCAGGAAACAGTGCTTCATGACAAGTCTTCAGGGCTGAGTTTCTACAGATCTCCCAGGTGGGCTGGTCTAATATTAGGCAGGGCAAGGTCTGTGTTGCCGGTGGACAGATGAAGTTCTACCTAGCCAGGAAGATGAGGGAGGAGCTATCTCACTGTTGGATATTCATCGGCTACAGCTTGAGAGCATCAGATGGGCTGGCCTTGTGCCCACTTCTACATCCCCACCTTCTGTGCTTTGGCGAGAAACCATTCCCCCCAACCTCTGTCCTCCCTCCCTGGATGCCACCGTGAAGGGTGGCACAGGCTGAGATGGGTAGTTAAGAGGCTCATCCTCCTCCTAGTCTGTGACCCAAGTGTGTGGCAGCCCGAAGGAGCTGCTCCAGAAGAAGACATCAGTCTGCAGTCCCTGGGACTGAGGGAGGGCACGACCTCCCAGGGTGGTCTGCCAGTCTATGGGCTGAGGCCCATGCCCCGCCCCCACCATGCACACACACACGGGCTGGGATGGGTCACCAGGGCACTCATCCCACACCCCCACGTGACTCAGTGGGCAGGAAGCAAATGTCACCTTGGGGCCACTAAGCGACCCCATCCCAGCAAGGCTGCCACCCCGGTCCTGAGGAGCCAGCCCCAGCATGAGGAGTGAAGCCAGGCCCCACGTGGCCTGCGGCTCTGGGAACCAGTATGTCCCTTTGTCTGTCAGGACCTCATTGAGGAGCAGCTGAGCCACAAGGAGAAGCTGTATGTCCTGTCCTTCGGCTCCACCACCAGCGCCCTCTGGCCAGACCCGGTGGGAGTCAGCTCTTCCACGTGAGTGACCTCCCGGCCTTGGCCAGGGTGTCTGCTTGTTCCTTGTCCTCCCCACATGGTGCTGTCTTTCTTGAATGAATACAGTGCGAACCCGAGACCCCAACAGGTGAGTGAGTACAAAGAGACAACTCACAAAGCGGAAACACAGGGATCCGTAACCTTCGGCAAAGCAGACAGCCTTGTGAGCAACCCACAAAATGAAAAGACAAGACAACGGCAAGGCACCATTTTTCTCCAGCAAACTAGCAAAGATAGTTTTGTTATTTTGAAAATAATACATCTTTAAAAATCCACACAGTACGAAAGCAGAGTCTCTCTCTCACCTCCCAATAACTGTTTCTTCTACCTACTTCCACAGTGTGTCACGTACATGCATCGGTATGTTTATCCTCTTTTACTAAAACATAAACAGGAATGCATTACCCTGTCTTGCACTTTGCACTTGATTTGAATGTCAGTCTCTCCAGTACACACAGATCTACCTCATTCTTTTTTAATGGCTGCATAGTATTCCACTGCATAAATGTACTGTGATTTAACTAGTCTTTTATTTGGAAGCTTCTAGTTTGTGGGTTTTTGGGAGGGCCATGGGGGGGCAGAGAGAAGATGTGTAAGAATTTCTACTTATGCCAGTAAGTAAAAATTTCTTTTCCATGAAGAGAATATCCTTGATGGCCCAGCAGGTGTTAGGTGCCCTGCTAAGCACTTTTCATGCACTATCTTATTTAATACTTAGGGCCAGCACATGCAGTAGGATTCTTATCCCCATTTAGCCTATGAAAAAACTGGGACTAAGGTTAGGGCACTTGCCCGGAGTGGCAGAGCCAGGATTGGCTGCCAAAGCCCGGAGCAGATTCCAGGAGAAACCACCTGTATGCATTTCTGGGATGGAGGTCCCCTTGCCCAGCACTAGCTGTAAAGAGGAGCTGTTCTGGCTAGAGCAGGGTCCAGTTCCAACAGCGCTGGCTCTGCATCCTGCTCTGACAGTTACGGGGTGGCCTTGACCAGTCCTTGAATTCTCTTTAGCAGAGTGAGGCCAGGGATACCTACCCCTCACTCAACTCCTGTGAACAGGAGGTGAGGGATAAGCATCTGGCAGGTGGCTGGTACTCGGTGATGAGAGCAGTTTTTTCCTGTGGTTTCCGCTCCAGGTAGACCCCTGATCTCCGGGATGTCAGACCTAGAAGTCACCATGAGGTCATAGGCAAGAGCTTCTCACTGCAGTGATTCCTAGAGACTACTTGTGATTTTGGTCATATCTCTGCCACGTGTACTATTTTGTTTTGTTTTTTTAAGATTTATTTATTTATTCTAGAGAGAGAGTGAGCATGAGTGGCGGGGGGGGGGGCGGTGCAGAGGGAGAGGGAGAATCCTCAAGCAGACTCCCTGCCGAGCGTGGAGCTTGATGTGGGGCTCGATTCCAGGACCCTGGGACCATGACCTGAGCTGAAGGCAGACGCTTAACCGACTGAGCCACCCAGGCGCCCCGACGTGTACTATTTTATTTATTTTTTTTTTTTAAAGATTTTATTTATTTATTTGAGAGAGAATGAGATAGAGAAAGAGCATGAGAGGGGGGAGGGTCAGAGGGAGAAGCAGACTCCCTGCCGAGCAGGGAGCCCGATGCGGGACTCGATCCCGGAACTCCAGGATCATGACCTGAGCCGAAGGCAGTCGCTTAACCAACTGAGCCACCCAGGCGTCCCACCGACGTGTACTATTTTAAAACATCAACTCTACATGTATTATTGAAGGGAACTATCAGTACCATAACAAGAAGCCCGTATCACTTGCCATAATTAGAATGCAGCCATCACAATAAATACAGTGAAAGCAAATAAACAATGATATCAAATTCCAACTTGAAACCTATCGGCCTGGAGAAGGCTGTAGGCCTGGGATCTGCTCTCCCTTTGTGTAGAAGGGAGACTGAAAGGTTATAATAACGAAGGACAGACTTACTGGCCACGAGCTGAGATTTTTTTAATTTTATTTTCATTTTTATTTTATTGGTCAGACAGAAAGAGAAATGGAAAGAGCAGAACTCTCTCACTGGTACGGTGTGAGATATTTAACCAAGAAAGCGTGAAGCCGCTTTCCCTCTTTGGGCTGGGGTGCATCCCAGCGCATGCGAGATGCAGCCACACGGCCAAGGCGCCTCCTCTTGGAGCCCTCTCGGGGTCAGGGGATGAACTCTGCATTGGGGGGAGTGTGTGGTGGCTTGGGGCGCAGAGAAGGAGCTTAGCCCAGAACCTCTGATCGCAGAGTCGCTGGAGTCCAGCCTGGTTTGAAATCCCAGAGTTGGCCAGTTGCTTACGGGATCAAGTCCTAACTCCGTTTTCTCATGTATAAAATTGGAAGAAATGTATTCCCCTCAAGAATTATTGTTAGCCTGGGGCGCTGGGGTGGCTCAGTCGGTTGAGTGTCTGCCTTCGGCTCAGGTCATGATCTCAGGGTCCTGGGATCGAGTCCTGCATCGGGCTCCCTGCTCAGCGGAGTCTGGTTCTCCCTCTCTCTCTCTCCCTCCTCCCCTCTGCTCATGATCTGTTTCTCTCCAATAAATAATTGTTAGTCTGAAACGAGCTCATGCCTGTCCTCGGCCTGGCACCTCGGCAGAGCGCTGTGGTGGGGTGTCTGCTGTCTTCACAGCCTCCAGGAACTCAGGCTCTGGGTAAAGGAGCTGCAGCCTGACAGAGGCAGCAATTTGCTACAAGCCCTGAGGAAGATCTTCACCCTGAAGGGGCTGAATTCTCTGGTGACCATAATGGGAAGCTGGTAGGTCTCCTTTCCTACATGGGTAACAGACCGCACGCACGAAGGGGGCTGGAGAACCAAAAACCATCACGCAGGACCCTTCACACACACTGAGAGAAGGATTTCGTTCATAGGCCGTCCGTCCCTAGGTGTTGGGCAGGGCAGCCAGGGCAGGCCAGGCCTGCAGTCCACTCTACCTTGCATCTTCCAAGCGACCTGGGACACTTAGACCTGGGACCACCACATAGGTGGTCAGTTAGATTTGGTAGATATTCCCATTTTCTCTGGAATGTCCTCCACGTGATTTGAACTGGGGCACCCCCTTTTCTTCTTCTGTCTTCTCCCCAGCCCAGATCAGCCTTCTGAAATTCTGTCCAGCTACATCCAACAGTCCACCATGGGAAGGGGCCTCATCACCCACATTGTCACCTACAAATGCAGCAATCAGGTGCCCCTTGTAAGTACCTGGGATTCTCCAACGTTTCCCTTGGATTGGCCACAGTGATCTAGCTGGGCCATCTTGGAGGCTCCATGCATGGATAGCCCCCCACCACCAAGCTGTGGACCAGAACATGACTCTCCTTGTACCTGCTTCTTCCTTTGGGCAGCTGGGAGGTTCAAGGAGAAGCTTGTGGGAGTACCGGCATTGCCCCGGTGAGGATGCTGACCCTGTCACCATCCCCACAGGCTGTCCTAAAGAACCTTGCAGAAGCTCTTGGGGGCTACTACCACTGCTACAGCCCAGAAACAGAGGTAAGCCCTTCTGCCAACGCGCTGCCCCTCTCCTCCCTCCCTGCCTGCCTCCAAGCCTGTGCCTGGGGGACCTGGGCCAGGACAGACCATGCTATGTACTTGCTTCCCCTCCCTGCCGCCATGTTCAATGGGTTTGCACAAGTATAATCAGGTTAAGATGAATATGGGAAGAACAGGGACAGCATGAAGTCACAAGAGATCCTTTGCTCAGCGTGCATGATGAGTGGATTGCACACCAGTGAGCCTAGAGGCCTTTTAAAGCCTAGCTGGTCGAATCCTGAATCTCTATCCAGTTGTCATCACCATGGGGTCCAACCCCACCTCTGCTCCCACCAAAGCGGAGTCTGAAACAGTTGCCTCAGGTCCTCCTCCAAGATACGTCCCTGCCACTGCAGGGGACCCGCAGCAATCAATTCTGAATGAACGATCAGTTCTGTCCCAGTCCGCCCATTAGTATCCTTGTCCCAGTTAATCGTAGCATCACACACCCTGTGTCCACACTGGAGGTAACAATTAGCAAGTGTGCATGTGGACCACTGGCCGATTGAGAACCCACTGTCTGTTCAGCTCGTAGGCTGTGTCTTGCCTGAAACCATCGGTAGCCTTAAGTCAAATAATATTTGTATCTTACAGTGTTCAAGCGTCACAAAGTCTAGCATTTCACGCCAAGGAGCCACGGTCAGACAACATTTTCCTTGGTTTACACCCCTTCTGGTTACATAATTTCCCAGACTCTTGTTTGTTGAGGCCACAGATCACAGCGGCTAGGAAGGTACCATAAATGAACAAAACCGGCTGGTTTAAGAAGCCTTTTTTTAAAAGATTTTTTATTTATTTATTTGACAGTGAGAGAGAGAGACAGCGAGAGCAGGAACACAAGCAGGGGGAGTGGGAGAGGGAGAAGCAGGCTTCCCGCAGAGCAGGGAGCCCGATGCGGGGCTCGATCCCAGGACCCCAGGATCGTGACCTGAGCCGAAGGCAGACTCTTAACGACTGAGCCACCCAGGCGCCCCAAGAAGTCTTTTATTTTAGGGGCGCCTGGGTGGCTCAGTTGGTTAAGTGTCTGACTCTTGGTTTCGACTCAGGTCGTGATCTCAGGGTCCTGGGATCGAGCCTGGCATTGGGCTCCCTGCTCCGTGCGGAGTCTGCTTCTCCCTCTGCCCCTCCCCCTGCTCATGCATGCTCTCGCTCTCTAAAATAAATAAACCATCAAAAAAAAAAAAAAAAAAGAAATATTTTATCTAAAAACCCGTGGCCCTCTTGGCTTCTCTATTGTTTTTCTTCATAGAGATATGAGTACAACAAATATCATTGTCTTATTTTAATATAAGCAGAAAACAGTAGAAAGATAACAAAAAACTTAAGCTGACTCAGAGGTGTGGGGGGCAGCAGAGAGTGGGTGGAGCTGTGGAAGACTAGGTAGCTCTTACCCCATCTAGAGAGACGCCTCTGCTCAGCCCTTGGCCCATCCCCATCGTTGCTCTGGAGGAGTGTGACCCCCATGCTGCTAGGTTTTCCAAGGAGCCAGAAATCTGGATTTGTATGTATGTGTGACTTCTTTACATTTTTTTAAATGGAGATGAAATTCACATAACATAAAGTTCCCCACTTTAAAGTGAATGATTAGCAGCACTTAGTACATTCACAATGTTGTGCAACCACCACCTCTATCCAGTTCCAAAACATTTTCATCCCCCCAAAAGAAAATTCTGTACCCGGGGCACCTGGGTGGCTCAGTCGGTTAAGCGTCTGCCTTCGGCTCAGGTCATGGTCCCAGGGTCCTGGGATTGAGCCCCACATGGGGCTCCCTGCTCAGCAGGGAGCCTGTTTCTCCCTCTCCCTCTGCCTTCCTGTCTGCCTACTTGTGATCTCTCTCTCTCTCTCTCTGTCAAATAAATAAATAAAATCTTTAAAAAAAAAAAAAAGAAAGAAAATTCTGTACCCATTAATCTGTTACTCCCCCTGTCCCCTCCCCCACAGCCCCTGGAAACCACCAACCTGCTTTCTGTCTCGATGGAGTCACCTATTCTGGATATTTCATATAAATGGAATCATACACCTTTTGTATCCTGTCTTCTTTCCATTAGTGTCATGTTTTCAAGGTTCATCTATGTTGTAGCCTGTCTCAGAGCTTCATTCTTTGTTATGGCTGATTTATTGTCTAGATCCACAACCTTCTGTGTGTCCATTCATCCACTGATGGACACTTGGGTTATCGCCACCCTTCGGCTGTTGTGAACCGCTATGAACATCGGTGTACAAGTATCTGAGTCCTCGTTTTCAATTATTTGGGGTATCTACCTACAAGGGGAACTGCTGGGTTATATGGTAATTCTGTGTAGACTTCTTTGAGGAACCACCAGTCTGTTTCCCACTAGCAGTGGGCAAGTGTTCTGGTTCTCCCCATCCTCACCAACGCTTCCATAGCCGGTCCAGTGGGTATAAAATGTTTCTTCGTATCTTTGAGGTTAGAAAACCCTTCAGTTATTTAATAACACTGCAGGCCAGTACTATAGAAATGGAACCAACAGGTTTGCAGGCTCTATCCGGCACATGGACCCTAGTTTATAACGTCTGGCTTAACCAATCCGCCCCTCAACTTTAGGAAATGACATGACTGCTTGCCCTTTCTTGCGTCGGCCATGGCTAGCAGCCAAGTGACCTCTAATGGCTGATTGCTCCTACTACCCCCAGGTCTACACCAGCTGGGACATGGACCAGCTGCTGGAAGAAATCCAGAAAGCCCAGAGCCTCCTGGGCCACATCCAAGCCTTGCGCCACAGGACCCCCTGTGAGGAGCTAACCAGCATGATGAAGGAGGTAGGTGGTGTAGGGGAAGATTCTGGAGCTGGCCTCACTCCATCCTTCTTTCTCACCCGTCTCTCTGAGGGCATAGCTGCCAAAGCCCCCATGTGCTAACAGAGAAATAAGGCAAAGCCCTGCCCTTTGCTGTACCCCACAGCTCTGAGCTGCGTGGGCCTTCCACTGTGCCAGAAGGATCCTGATGGATTTTCTAACTGAAAAATGTATTTCAGAGAAAGGCCAGCAGGCTCCTGCCACCCCACCCACCTCCCACTGTCCCCTCCCTACCCCCCAATTTGGAGAAGGATGAACACCTCACCCACACAGAGTGGGCTGTCTTGAAGATGGTCTTTGCTACCCAGCGCTTCATTTGTGGCAAACGTCCCTGCGTGGCGACTTGATTAATGTAACATCAGCAAAATAACTCAGCCAGCTCATGGGCGTAGCACCATAAGAGCTCTGAGCTGTTTAGATCAGGCAGAAAACTTAACTGTGGACAGGAGGCACTGAGAATGTGCTTATAGCTTCACCAAATGAAGGCATGGCTGTGACGTACAGGACATCTTGGTCTGGCTGGACGCAGTGGAAGAGACACCGCGCCTAGAAACTGGAATCTTCCGATTCGGTTCCAGCTCTTCTACTGAGTATCTATAAATCATAACAACTGTTGTATTACAATTAGAAGAGTTCTCATTTACTGAGTGCTCATTCTAAGATAGACACAATGATTAATTCTTTAAACGTCTTATTTTAGCATAACAACAACAGTCTGCTGTAGATATATTATTACCCCCATTTTACTGATGAGGAATCTGAAGTCAGAAGGCTAAATAATTTGCCTCAGATCCCAGAGACAGAGACAGATGAAGTTTGAATTGAACCCAGGTCTGTCTGATGTCAAAACCTCAGCCAGGAGTTTCCTACAATGCAATGCATGTATTACTCATGGTTTGCAAGACAATTACAAAGTGGTACATGAATTAATTTTTTTTAATGTTGTATATTTAAAACTAGCTCATTATGGTAGTAATACATCTTCTTTCTAAAATTATTTGAGTACAAAAAAGGGAGTCAATTTTTAAAATTAGATCAAATTAACAATTAAAAAGCTTTAATGTTACACATTTGGTTTATTTTTTTATTTTTTTTTTATTTTTTATTTATTTTAAAGATTTTTATTTATTTATTTGAGACAGAGAGAGAGAGCACATGAGAGGGGTGAGGGTCATAGGGAGAAGCAGGCTCCCTGCCGAGCAGGGAGCCCGATGCGGGACTCAATCCAGGGACTCCAGGATCATGACCTGAGCCGAAGGCAGTCGCTTAACCAACTGAGCCACCCAGGCGCCCTTGGTTTATTTTTTTAAAGATTTTATTTATTTGTTTATTTTTAAAAGTTTATTTATTTATTTGAGAGTGTGGGGGGGGGCACAGAAGGAGAGGGAAAGAATCTTAAGCAGGCTCCACACCCAGCATGGAGCCCAACACGGGGCTTAATCTCATGACCCTGAGATCATGATCTGAGCCAAAATCAAGAGTTGGATGCTTAACTGACTAAGCCACCCAGGCACTCCTAAAGATTTTGTTTTTTTAAGTAATCTCTACACCCAACGTGGGTCTTGAACTCACAAGTCCAAGATCAAGAGTCACATGCTGTACCAACTGAGCCAGCCAGATGCCCCCGTATTTGATTTATTTTAAAAAAAATTCTAGGTGTGCCTGGCTGGCTCAGTCAGGGGAGCATGCAACTCTTGATCTCGGGAGTTTTGAGTTCAAGCTCCATGTTAGGTGTAGAGACTACTTAAAAGTAAAATCTTTAGGGAAACTTGGGTAGCTCAGTCAGTTGAGCGTCTGGCTCTTGATTCTGGTTCATGGTCATGATCTCAGGGTCCTGGGATCGGGCCCTGTACTGGGCTCCATGCTCAGCACAGAGCCTGCTTCTCCTCTCCCTCTGCTTCTCCCCCCGTTCTTTTTTTCTCTCTCTCTTTCAAATAAATAAATAAAATCTTTAAAAACAAAAGGGTAAAATCTTTTTAAAAATTCTAAATAACAGTACAGTGGTATTCAGATGCAGGAAAATTCATGAAGGCGGTGCTCAAATGTCTAAAAGTTGGGAATTGTTGTTCTCCGTCTTATTTATACATGACTTATGACTTAACATCTCAGAACCTCAGGCTTTCAGTTTGTAAATGTGGGTGAGGGGAGGCTGGACTAGACCAGGGCTCCTGAAATGATCTAGTGTAGGAGTTACTTTTTACTTCTTCGAAGCCTTGTGTTAGGAGCTCATGGAGGGGCCACCTGCCATCTTGGAGCCCGAGGTGATGATCTTGATGGTAAGGGTGGGGAGGGGCCAGGAGGATGGACAAATCAAAGAGGAAGCAAGTTGCTCGGGACATCTTCTTACCCTGGAAATTCCAGCAATCTCCCGAGAAGGGGATGGGGATGGTGGGAGGGGAAGGCAGAACTGCCTTTAATTTTTCAGATGCTCCACTTAGGGGACCTGGGTGGGTTGGGGAGACTAAGGGCTTCTCAGCTCTAAAATATGATTTTGTAATGAAGCCTTTTAAATTTAATTTAGATTTCCACAGAGATTGCAAAAGGTCCACTCACAGGCCTCTTGCCTAAACCCCCAAAGCATGAAGGTCCCCTCACAATTGAGTTCCCAAACTTGGACAAGACTTCTGCAGAATGGCTAAAGATCAATGGCCTAAAAGGTAAGTCCCCAAAGAGGGCAGAACCCAGGACTCAGGTGACTGACGAAAAGGCATAAACCCTCTGGGGCTTCAAGAACTGTATCTCAAACCCCACTGTTTATTTTCACAGCCAAAAAGCTAAGCCTTTATCAGGTTCTGGCACCCAATGCGTTCTCTCCTGTGAAGGAATTTGTGCCTATTCTCCAGAAAACAGTATCTTCAACTATCCATGAGGTAACTCAGATTCAGAGTTCTTTCCACTCCTCTGCAGGGGGGCTCCTCTGTGACCTTTCCCTTCCTTTTTTTTTTTTAAAGATTATTTATTTGACAGAGAGAGACACAGTGAGAGAGGGAACACAAGCAGGGGGAGTGGGAGAGGGAGAAGCAGGCTTCCCGCAGAGCAGGGAGCCTGATGTGGGGCTCGATCCCAGGACCCTGGGATCATGACCTGAGCCAAAGGCAGATGCTTAACAACTGAGCCACCCAGGTACCCCTGACCTTTCCATTCTTAAATGTCCAGGAAATGAGAGTCATAAGTCAGAGCACGAGGAGCTGGGGTCTGAGGGCCTGGAGTGGGATGCAGGCTTTCCAGAACTTTCTAGAACTCTCATCACATCTAGTCTAACTGCAGTTTTGCAAAGATTTGAACCTGAACTCTGGAAGTTGGGGCAAGGGGAGCAAGTCAGGGATAAGGGAGCAAGTCGCCTCCTCCTTGAAGGTTTTCCTCCATGCACTCTGAACACACTTGCTCTCCTTGTGTCCTCACTGTACCTGGTACAGACTTCTGCCCTAGCTCCTATAATGTGTTAACGTGTGTACTTATTACATGTCTAAACCCCCACCACAGTAGGAGACTTTAAAAGAACAAACTCTCTTCTCCAACCCTGTATCCCCAATATCTAGTACAAGCAAGCAGCCGATGAATGTTTCCCAGACGGCTGACTGGGTGGAAGGAAGGATGGAAATGTAAACATATGGAACTATGGAGGGGAAAAAATGGAAGGATGAATGACATAATAGAATAGAAAAGGATGGAAGGATGGAGAAATGGAAGGAGAGCATAATAGGTGAAGAGAAAGGTCAATGGAAAGATGGAAGAACCAAAGAGAAGAGGGATAGATAATTGTAGCATCAGATTGATGAGTGACTAGGTGGGTGGATATGACAACTTGGCGGAAGATGAAAAATTAGATTTTCCAAGTGCCCATGAAGGCCTATCCGGGTTCCCAGTATGTTTTAAGGTCTCCGACTCTGCTACTACAAAACCTCCAACCATAGCTTGTATCAAGACTCCGATGTTTGGAAGACCCTCCTCAGAAGGCAGCCTGGCTTGCTCTCAGGCATGGTGCACTCAGGGACCACTGTCCTGAAGGCCCTCTGCTGCCATGACCAGGGACGCATAATGCGACCCCAGATGTGCTCGAAGCCCATTTCCCTCTCACACATCTGATTTGGAGAGCCCAGTGCCCAAATTAAACTTAACAATCCTTCCCCGCATGTGCTCTGTTCACCTGCCACCCATCCTGGCCACACCTGAGTGCAGAGGGCAATGGTCCAGTTTGAATGGCATGACGGGACAGTGAAGAATGTTCACGTGGACCTGCCCTTCCTCTGTGAGTACCAGGTTAGTAATGGGTCCAGTTGGTCAGCATATGGGGTTTGGGCAGAGGGGACAGGAGGAAGGTGCCATGGAATTTGGAGACACCAAGCCATTGACCAAACTTCCTCTTATAAACAGACTGTGCTCTGCCTCCAGGTACCTCTGGAGCTTTCTCCACCTGCTTCCCAGGCAGGGACCTGTCAAACAAACAAAAGTCTCTGATCTTTTGGGGCAAGATCTGCTTCCTCTCCCCTTCCAGGCAATGAAATATGTGGACTCTTCTCTTCCTGGTCTTGTGGCAGACTCACCCAGGATTCAGTGAAACGTTTATACTGCCTGGATACCCATGGCCCCATCCCTAGAAGCCAACCTTGCCCCACAGACCCCTTAATCGGCCATCCTTTGGTCAGTCGCTCACTCTGTGTGGCCCATGGTTTGCAGAAACAGCTCAGCAGAGCTCTGCGGATGTATGAGAGACGGATCGAGTGGCTCTCCTTGGCCAGCCGAAGAATCTGGGGCACCGTCTGCGAAAAAAGGTACCTTCCCTCAAGTAGTGTTCTTGTCCTTTGTGAGTCCCATGTGTGACATAAGCACTTTTCCAACTCATGAATTCCCTGTTGGTAGCATCAGAAACCATCCCTCAGATTAAGGATCAACCATCACTCAGCAGAACCCCTAGATGAAGAAGTCACCACTACCATCATCAAAATCAATACTGTCATCATTGTGTTACTCAGGATTCTTTCAGTTAAAAAGCAACAGAAATGGGGCGCCTGGGTGGCTCAGTCGTTAAGCATCTGCCTTCGGCTCAGGTCATGATCTCAGGGTCCTGGGATCAAGCCCCACATCGGGCTCCCTGCTCAGCAGGAAGCCTGCTTCTCCCTCTCCCACTCCCCCTGCTTGTGTTCCCTCTGTCGCTGTGTCTCTCTCTGTCAAATAAAATCTTAAAAAAAAAAAAGGCAACAGAAACTAAGTGCCAGTTGGCTTAAACAAAACAGGGAGGTCTGGTTGAAGGTAACTGAAAATTCTAAAATAGATTTGATAGCTGTCTTCAGGCATGGCTCCATCCAGGGGTTTGTGCGCGTAAAGAATCTATCTCTATCTCTCAGCTCCACGTCCTTCCCTGGTGGCTCTGTTGTCAGGCAGACTTTCCCTTCCAGGGGATAGCCTCTGGGGAAAGAAATGGATCTTTTTGTTTCTTCTCTCTGTTTTAAGATCCCTAGTCCCATTTGGCCTAGGTAGCAGGATAGCCCCTGAGCTCCCCACTTATCTTCTATCAGGTTAGCACTCCCAGGGCTTGGGGCAGGACCTGTCCAGGAAATATTCACTGTGGCCTGGGAGGTAGGATGTTCTAATTACCTAACATCAAATGCCCACCCTTCAAGCTTGGGGCAGGTCTGTTCCACTCAATTCAAGTGGACTGACGGAGGCAGAGGAGTTTTCCAGGATGCTGTTGTGAGGGGAGGTGCTGGATGCTGAGCAGGGAGAAACAGTTGGTGGCGTTTACAGCATCCTTGCCATTCCATACCTTCTTGGATGCATTACCACTTACAAAGTACCATACTATTCCACCCTTTAATTCTCAAAGCAACCCTGTGAGGAGTCTCATTATGAATAGTTCATAGTTAAATAGGCCAAGGATCAGAGAGGTTTTGTGACTTGCCTAAGTCACACAGGAAGTGGGACCTGAACCAAGATCTTCTGACTCTAAATCCACTAGATTTTCTTTTGCTCTCCATAATTGCTGTCTCGTGCTCACTTTGGCAGCATATACGCTAAAAAAAGAAAAAAAAATTAAATAAATGGAACCATAATTGCTGTCTCAAAATGAGAGTGGACGGTGGAGTTGGGAATTGATTTGAAGTAGTGAAAAAAGGCCACATGGGACTAGGGATCTTAAAACAGAGAGAAGAAACAAAAGATACATTTCTTTCCCCAGAGGCCCAGATACACCTAATTCCCCATCTCATTTGCTTACCTTGTTTCTGTTTCCCCTACAGAGCCCCCAACCTCTAATAATAGTGAATGCTAGTGCTTTAAAACAGGGAAATGTGTGAAAATCATTCTAGACAGCCCCCACCCCTTAAACCATCTCCACCGTGTGACTTTACTCCATGGTAGAAGCCCCTGGGAGAGAAGCTTCCACGACCCCCTTAGTCTACCGTTGTAAGCCCACTCCTGCTGACCTCACACCACAGACAAGATTTTGGCCAGCTATGAGTTTGGCATGCAAAACTCCCCTGGAAAAAACTTTAAATAGTAAAATGGAACAAAATAAACATTATCTGAGAGATTCGGTTCTCTTCTTAAAGCTTGTGTTTCTTTTTAGGGTGGTTATACTACTGGATATCTCTGTGACCAATTCCATGTACATTATTCATATCCAGCACTCCCTGCGACTTCTGCTGGAGGAACAATTGTCCAACAAGGACTGCTTCAACATCATCGCGTAGGCTCCTAGTTCCCAGTGGGGGTGCTGGGGGCAGGGGTTGCCTGTGGTCCGTGCCATCGCGGGGCTGAGGTTCCTGGCAGGTAGCTAGATGACATCTCACCAGCACCCAGCATCCTAGGATGGCCATCAGTTTATCTGACTTGAATCATCTTGTTTGGGGTATTGAATAATTAAATGGTTGCAGGACAGTCCCACTGGGGCGAAGGTGGTAAGTGGCCCCCAAACACACTGCTCGATCAGCCAAGATAAAGTAACTCAGCCCATTGCCCCATTTGGATTCTGAGCTGATAAACACAAAAAAGAGAAAGAAGGGCCCCCAGGCATGCCCCAGTGTTAGGTCCCAATTCAGGTCAAGCAAGCCACAGGATGTCAAACATTTAAGATTCCAATTCCAAATGCTAATTATATAGATTTATATATATAACTATATATATTTAAGTTATGTGTAACTATAGAATATATATAAATTATATATATTTAAATTACATATTTTATATATAAATAATTTGATATATATGTTTAAAATATAAAATATGAATATTGTATATAGAATACATATTTTAAAATTATATATAACTATATATATTTAAATTATATATAACTATACATCATATATTTAAATTATGTACTATATATAGTTGTATATAATTTATATATAGTTACCTATAATTTAAATATATATAGTTTTATATATTTATTATAATTGCATACCTTTTCCACTAATTAGGGGAGAAAGAGAGAAAAGGAACCCACTTAAAAGATTTATTTACATATTTTAGAGTATGAGTGGGGGCGGAGGGACAGAGGGAGAGGGAGAATCTCAAGCAGACTCCCCACTGAACACAGAGCCCGACATGGGGCTCGGTCTCATGACCCCAAGATCATGACCTGAGCTGAAGCCAAGAGACAGACACTCAACCAATTGTGCCGCCCATGCATCCCAGCCTATACATGTTTATAACACTTGGTATCAAGTAGGGAGTATTCTAAACCTATTAAGTCAGCAGTTAATATTAGATATTATTCTGTACCAGAGCCTTATCTTTTTCTAATACATTCTACAGAAAAAAAAAAATGCTTAGAGAAATATTTTAGGCAATGTTTTCATTCATTTACCCATCCATTAGTCATTCAACAAACTTTTACTGAAAGCCTGCCATGTACCAATCCCTGCACTGGGGATACGGAAGTGAATACATACCGTACCTGTCCTCAAGGAGGTTAGGGTCTAGTAGAGGGAGACAGGCATGTTAATAAATAAGTGTTATTAACTGCTTTCTGCAGAAATAGGCAGAAGGCAGGATCAGACTATCCTGCCTGAGCACAGGGAGGTCAGAAAATCTTCACAGGGGCACCTGGGTAGCTCAGTTGGTTAGGCATCTGACTCTTGGTTTTGGCTCAGGTCATGATCTCAGGGTCATGAGATCGAGCCCTGCATCAGGCTCCACGGGTGTAGAGGCTGCATAAGATTCTCTCTCTCTCTGTCTCTCCCCCTCTGCCCCTCCCCCCTGCACTCATGCTCTCTCTCTCTCTCTCTCTCTCAATAAATAAGTAAATAAAATCTAAAAAAAAAAAAGAAAGAAAAGAAAACATCTTCACAGAGGAGATGATCCTTTCATTGAGTCTTGCCAGATGAGTAGGTGTTTACCTAGCACATGGGAATGATGGAGGCAGTGGGGAAGAAAGGCATTTTAGGTAAAGGAAGCAACAGGGGGCATAGAGGTGTTGGAGCTATGGGACACGGACTGTGGAACTTTGGGGGACCATGAAGGAGTTCAGTCGGTGAGAAAATAGGGTGAGAAAAAGAGATTGTGCATGGCAAAATCAAACAGATGATGGAGGGTTTATATATCTAGGATGTGCTCAGGAGCTTTTATACTATAGGACATCTAGGCATCAGAAGATTTTTTTTTTTTTTTAAGATTTTATTTATTTATTTGAGAGAGAGAGTGAGAGAGAGAGAGAGCACAAGAGGGGGGAGCGGGAGAGGGAGAAGCAGACTCCCCGCTGAGCAGGGAGCCCAATGTGGGACTCGATCCCGGGACTCCAGGATCATGACCTGAGCCGAAGGCAGTTGCTTAACCAACTGAGCCACCCAGGCGCCCCTAGGCATCAGAAGATTTGAAGCAAGGTAATAACATGATCAGATCTTGAATACTCATGTCACAATGTGAAGGAGGCATTGAAGGGATGTGACCCTGGAGGGATGGAGGCCATTGGGACTGCTCAGTGGTCTGCACTAGCGTGGAGTAGGCTTGAGCCATGGCCATGGGGATGGAAAAAAGGATGCATGTGAGAGGTGTTGGAGAGTTAGAATCTACAACACGTAGTTACCATTTGGCTGTAGGGCGTGAGAATGGTGAAGAGAAGATGTCCCAGATGAAGCAGATCTTGGAAGTAGAAGATGGTTTTAATCCTGTACAATTGAAGATTTCCAAGAGGAAATTCAAGAGTCGTAGGACTCTGGTGAGGAGTTCTAGTCAGGAAATACAGGTTTGCGAGCCATCGGCATTCTGGTCAGGTGGGTGAGAAGGGCATGAAACACACCTGTGGAGATGTGAAGGGAAGAGAAGACAACTGAAGGCAGAACTGGTGAGGCACTGATGTTTGGAGGGCAGGCAGAGGAAGGGAACCCCCAAAGGAACACAAGAGAGGAGCAGCCAAAGAGGGATGAGGAAAATGAGGAGAGGATGGTGTTGAGAGGCCACGTCTCAGAAAGAAACAGAGTTTGATTCTGCAGAAACAAAGCAGGAAGGGGAAGAATAAAGGAATCCACTAAATTTGGCAGTAGAGCTCACTGATAACGAAACAATGAGATACAATTTTTTTTTTTTTTTTTACAACTCAGTTTGGCAACCGAATATGTAAAAGATTCAGGGATGCCTGGGTGGCTCAGTTGGTTGAGCGGCTGCCTTCGGCTCAGGTCATGATCTCAGGCTCCTCTCTCTCTCTTTCTCTCTCTCTCACAAATAAAAAAATAAAATCTTTTAAAAGAGTCAAAAAAAAAAAAAAAACAATGCACAGTGCTGGTGATGATGTGATGGAAAGGGCACTCTTGGAAACTGTCCACAGAAGTGTAATTTGGTATAGCCCCTGTATTAAATTTTTAAGCGTATATTCTTCATTCCTTCAATTAAAGCTTTTTTTTAAGATTTTATTTATTTATTTGACAGAGAGAGCACAAGCAGGGGGAGCGGCAGGCAGAGGGAGAGGGAGAGGGAGAAGCAGGCCTCCCACGGAGCAGGGAGCCCGATGTGGGGCTCGATCCCAGGACCCTGAGATCACGACCCGAGCCAAAGGCAGACGCTTAACCGACTGAGCCACCAGGCGCCCCTAAACCTTTTTATTTTATCTGAAGGAAATACAAGGATCATTGTGCAGAGATAACCATGCAGGGTTGTTCAATGCAGAGTTCTAATAGCGGATAAACCTAGAAAAAAACTGCATGACCATTGGCAAAATGGGTAAAACAATCATGACAGTGCAACCATTCAAAAGAATGAGGGAATGAGGGAGATTTACATGTGCGCATTTAGAAAAATGTCCTCTGTAAATCCCAATGAAAGGAAACAAGCAGGTTACAAAAAGTATATACTGTAAAATTCCATTTCTGTAAATATGTATATATCTATGTTTTTTTTAGTATAGTTGACACCATGTTACTTAGTTTCAGGTGTACAACTTAGTGATTTGACAAGTTTTATGCTTTTTATTTTTATTTATTATTTTTTAAGGATTTTATTTCTTTATAAGTAATCTCTACACCCAACATGGGGCTCAAACTCACAATCCTGAGATCAAGAGTCACCTGCTCTGGGGCACCTGGGTGGCTCAGTTGGTTAAATATCTGACTCTTGATTTTGGCTCAGACCATGATCTCAGGGTCGTGAGATCGAGCCCCACATCGGGATCCACACTGGGTGTGGAACCTGCTTAGGATTCTATCTCTCCTTCTCCCTCTGCCCCCCACCTCCGCTCTCTCCCTGTCTTTCTCTCTCTCTCTCTTTTTAAGATTTTATTTATTCATTTGAGAGAGAGAGAGAGCACGAGCAGAGGGGAGAGGGGAGAGGCAGAGGGAGAAGCAGACTCCTCGCTGAGCAGGGAGCCTGACTTGGGGCTCGATTCCAGGACCCTGAGATCATGACCTGAGCTGAAGGGAAACACTTAAGCATCTGAGCCACCCAAGGGCCCCTCTCTGTCTCTAAAAAAAAAAAAAAAAAAAGTGTCGCATGCTCTACCCACTGCCCAGGCACCCCTATGCTTTTTATTTTTTTAATCCAAAAGAATATAAAGTTAACAGAACTTTTTCTGGGGAATAAAATTGGAGGAATTTTTACTCTCTAGATATTGTTAGAATTTTTTAACAAACTGTAATAGAGGATTTACTATCCAACTACAATAGATATTTTCATGAGAGGGGAAGGAGGTTATTGTTAATATTTGCCAGAGAACCTACCAGAAGCTGGACTGCAGTGGGTTTTGGAGTAAGGAGAAGCTGAGGAGGTGGTGGGACATTGTTTTTCCAGGTAGCTGGTCCGTACACGGCAAAGAGAAGTGGCTAAAGAAGTTGACCCTGGAAGAAAGAGGAAGTTATTTTTAAGAATGGACAGGCTTAAACATGTGCAGAGACAGTGGGGCAGAAGCGAGTAGAGAGAAGTAGGGGATGTTTGGGGGGAAGGAGGTATCTGTGGGCAGAGTCTCAGAAGGCCAGGTGGAAGAATTCATCTAGAGCCAGAGAAGAGACACCTTTTCCTTGATAAAGAGGAGCAGTCCTCTTCTCAAGGATTTAAATTCTGTCTCATAGGAAAATGAGATGATGCATTTTTTTTTTATTAAAAACTATAGGGGTGCCTGGGTGGCTCAGATGGTTAAGCGTCTGCTTTCGGCTCAGGTCAAGATCTCAGGGTCCTGGGATCGAGCCCCACATCAGGCTCCCTGCTCAGTGGGGAGTCTGCTTCTCCCTCTCCCTACACCCCCTGCCCCCGCTGGCTCATGCTCTCTCGCTCGCTCTCTCTCAAATAAATAAATAAAATCTAACAAAACCAAAAAAACAAAACTATAGTACAGACAGAGTGAAAAAAGTCAGTTGTGGGGCTGAATCTGTTCTAGGGGAATTTAAAATGGGGCAATGACTCCCTCCTTTGGGGGGTGGGGAAGTCAGAAAAGAAGTCTGGCCAGAGCTGGTCCTGGCTCTGAGTCTTGAGACCCCCGGTTCTGCTCGCCCTGCAGATGTATGTGACACGTCATGACTAGCAAGGAAATCTTGTGGATGCCCCAGGCCGGTGACATCCTAACCTTTTGGGGTGCAATCAGAATTTTGCCCCCCTAAAAGCCTGGGGAGCCCAAAGCCCTGGGGTGTAGCGTGGATATATCTCTCACTTAAGAACACACCCTCTTACCTTCCCTCCCAAGGTTTGGAAGCACAGTTGAAAGCTGGAGGCCCGAGATGGCTGCCGTGAGCCATGAAAACCTACAAAGCGCCTGGCGGTAGGTGACCCCTGGCGGTAGGTGACGGTCCGAGATTGCGCCTGCCGTGTCAGAGGGCAGCCTCTGGGGTACCATTTGCTCTGTCCCCCTCTCCGGCGGACTCTCCGCCCTCCCCCCGCCACACCCCTGGGGCCTCCCTCAGCTGGCCCTCCTCACCTCCCAGGTGGGCCCTGACCCTGCGCTGTCAGGGAAGCAGGAATGTCCTCAGCGCCCTGCGGAAGGCTGTGGAAGTGGACTTCAAGGACAAAGACAAACACCAGTCACAGGGCATCTACCTCTTCACGGGGGGCATCCCTGACCAGGACATGGTGGGTAGGCCATACATCTTCTACTAGGTGGATGCCTTAGCAACGGATTTCTCCAGCCTGATTTTCCAAACTAGACTTTTTTTTTTTTTTAAGATTTTATTTCTTTATTTGACAGAGAGAGATAACGAGAGAGGGAACACAAGCAGGGGGAGTGGGAGAGGGAGAAGCAGGCTTCCCGCAGAGCAGGGAGCCCGATGCGGGGCTCGATCCCAGGACCCTGGGATCATGACCCGAGCCGAAGGCAGACGCTTAACTGACTGAGCCACCCAGGTGCCCCTCTAAACTAGACTTTAATGTGCAGAAGAGTTACCTGGGGTTGTTGTTAAAATGCAGATCCTGTTCCTGAAGGCCTGGCCTGGGACCTGAGAGTCTGCCTTCCCAGCAAGCTCCCAGGAGATGTCCATGCTTCTGGTCCCCTGACCACACTCAGCATGAGCAGGCTCTCAGGTCCACTCCCCGGCCATGCCCTATTAAAACAGAGAAACTATGGCCCAAGCTCAGTTATCTTTCTATCCTTGGTGCCATGTATTAGACCTGGCACCCAGTAGGCCCTGGGGAAAGAGGATTAGGCTCAGAGGACCTGAGACCAGTCCCTCCAAGAGCCCTCAGCCGCGGGGCCCTCCTGCCGTCTCTCGCCCCACAGCCCATGCTCAGCGCCTACATGGCCGAGGCCTGTGGGGGCTGCGACCTCCAGCTGAACGTGTGTCTCTTCTACGTGGGTGAGCCTCAGATGGACATCACGCCCCCTGCCCACTATGCCAGCCGCACTGACACGAGCGCCGCCTACCGGGAGGTCACCCAGGCTACTGCTGGGCGCTTCCACTGGTTTGGAGACACAGGTGCGTGAGGGTTGGCAGGCCCCTCCGCCTCCTTCCTTCCAGAAAGTTGTCTCGGTACCAACATAGCTCCCCGCGCCGTAGATGTGTTCCAGGAAAGGGGCATGTGAAAATCCCATTCGGAAATCTCCAGCATTCCTATTCTGGAGACGGATGGTGGTCAGGGCCACACAATGATGTGAACATACTTAATGCCACTGAATTGCACCCTTCAAACATGGTTCAAATGGGGGGCGCCTGGGTGGCACGGTCAGTTAAACATCTGACTTTTGGGGTCAGCTCAGGTCCTGATCTCAGGGTCATGAGATCGAGCCCCGTACTGGGCTCCACGCTCAGCGCAGAGTCTGCTTAAGATTCCCTCTCCCTCTGTTCCTCCTGTTTGTGCTCTCTCTCTAAAATAAATAAATCTTAAAAAACAAAACCAAAAAAAAGGTTCAAATGGTACATTTTATGTTGAGTATTTTACTACACTTTTTTAAAGTAAAAAAGAAAAAAAAAGTAAGCCTACTTTAAAATACTGTATTTATTTATTTTTTAAGTAAGCTCCATGCCCAATGTGGGGATTGAACTCACAACCCCGAGATCAAGGGTTGCACGCTCTCTGGACCGAGCCAGCCAGGTGCCCTGACTTAAAAATATTTCAGAATGTCACAGCTGGAAGGGGCCTCAAGGGTCTCTTAATTTAACATTTCCCAAAAGGTGGTATGTTTATAACAGGAGGCTGGCAAGATGGGTAAATGTGGAACATGGAGCAACAATTTCTTTTACTGCGATAGTTGTAGGGGATCAGAACATGCCACCCCAAAATATGCCACTGTGGCATAAGGATTGGTTTGAACTGAAGACAACTGAGGAATAGTGAAGTTCTCTGCACCCCCATTTGCCTAAAAGCAGGACATAAATGTCCATCTTAGGTGTCTCCCTCTCCCATGCCAGAAGAAGGAGAAGCACTGGAGACAACAAACCTTACTAAAACAATGTGTATCTTCCCTCATTTCCCTCCCTGTATTTGCCTTCCCACGGTCGGCCGCCCCTAAGAGCCTAACCCCCTTCCCTTTGTCTTGTCACTTCCCTACAAAGGAGCTGTCCTTAGTTTTGTTTTTTTTAAGATTTTATTTATTTATTTGAGAAAGAGAGAGAGCTCGAGCAGGGGGGAAGGGTAGAGGGAGAAGCAGACCCCCCACTAAGCAGGGAGCCCGACACGGGACTCAATCCTAGGACTCTAGGATCATGACCTGAGCTGAAAGCAGATGCCTAACCCACTGATCCGCCCAGGCGCCCCAAGCTGTCCTTGGTTAAGATGCCATGTAGGCCCCAACTTCCAACCACACCCTCTGAGTTACTTTCTCCTGCCTGTGTGCATGCTGCCCACGTTAAGAAATTCTGTTTTTCTCTTGTTAATCTGTCTTTGTCAGTTTTATTCTCCCAGCTGGAGAAATCTAAGAGAATAGAGGGAAAGGGTTTGCTTTTTTTCCTCCCCTAAGTAGTTATTTACTTATTTTAACATTTCATTAAAAAGTGCAACTTTAGGGGCACCTGGGTGGCTCAGTCGTTAGGCGTCTGCCTTCGGCTCAGGTCATGATCCCAGAGTCCTGGGATCAAGCCCCGCATCGGGCTCCCTGCTCTGCGGGAAGCCTGCTTCTCCCTCTCCCACTCCCCCTGCTTGTGTTCCCTCTCTCGCTGTCTCTCTCTCTGTCAAATAAATAAATAAAATCTTAAAAAAAAAAAAAAGTGCTAACTTTAGGGCACCTGGGTGGCTCAGTCAGTTATGCGACCGACTCTTGGTTTCAGCTTGGGTAATGATCTTGGAGTCATGATCTCAGGGTCATAATCTTGGGGTTGTGAGACTGAGCGCGGCATAGAGGTTCTCTCTCCCCCACCACCCCCCCAAATAATAAATAAATCTTTTTTAAAAAGTGCTAACTTTCTGGGGGGCCTGGCTAGCTCAGTCAGGAGGGTCATGAGTTCAAGCCCCACATTGCACCTAGAGCCTACTTAAAAATAAATGTTTTTTTTTAAAAAGGTGCTAACTTTCTGCTGTCAGAAGTGACATAAATTTTTTTCTTTTTAAAATTTATTATTATTTTTAAAGATTTTATTTATTTATTTGACAGAGAGAGAGCACAAGTAGGCAGAGTGGCAGGCAGAGGGAGAGGGAGAAGCAGGCTCTCCGCTGAGCAGGGAGCGGGACGTGGGGCTCAATCCCAGGACCCCAGGATCATGACCTGAGCCGAAGGCAGCCGCTTAACCGACTGAGCCACCCAGGCGCCCCTATTTATTATTTTTTAAAATGTTTTATTTATGTACTTTTTTTTTCAAAGTAGGCTCATGCCCAGCGTGGAGCCCAATGAAGGACTTGAACTCATGACCCTGAGATCAAGACCTGAGCTGAGAGCAAGAGTCCATGCTTAGCCAACTGAGCCTCCCAGGCGCCCTTAAGTTTTTTCTTTCTTTGTTTTTTTAAGTTTTCTTTTTAAAATTATACTTTTAAAGTATGTTAGATAGACATTATAGTGATCATTTCACAGTTTACGCAAATATCCAATCATTATGTTGTATACATGAAACTAACATATGTCAATAATATATATATATATACACACACATATCTATATGTGTGTGTATATATATATATGCTTTTAAGTAAACAAAAGTGAATTGACAAAATATATAAAGGAGATAGTGGTTTAGGTGGTATGCAGATAAGGGGAAATCGTGATGGGGATACAGCAGCGATTGAAGTTTGGGATGCACTAGTACATTCCACCCTCTCTGATTTACAAATGAAGAAATGACTCCCAGGGACATGAGTTACCTGTGGTTACAAAGTTAGTGGCATAGCTGGGGCTGGAACTCTGGGGCCCTGTTACCCAGCTCTTCCCCTGAAAAGTGCCGGACATTAACATTTAAGTTATCATTGGTGATTATTACTAATAATAGCACACACTCTAGAACAGTTATTATATGCCAGACATGGTTCCAAGCCTGTTACATATATTATTATTCATTCTTCACAATAACCCTATGAAGTGGGTTACTCTTATCCCCATTTTACAGATGGGAAAGCTGAGACACAGAGCCCAAAAGCACACAAGTAATAAGTGGTGGGACCAGGAGTTGAACCCTGGCAGGCCAACTTCAGAGGCTGTCTTCTAAGTCATTACACTCCAGTCCCTCTCAAATAAGTCACCAATATTCACTACAGACACTAGATACTTTAAATAATACCAAGGTGGGTCTTTTTATTCACTGGAATAGCAGGACCATCGCTCCTAACCCTTCCTTCGTCTGGGTGAGAGCAGTTGGCTGGGTGCAGGGTGCTGAGTCCTAGGGCCAGCCCCCCTGCTGGGAGCCTCACTGTCTGTGCCCATCCCCTTCACCGCTGGATGGCGTAAGGGTGGGGGCTGGTCAGCTCCGGTCACCACACAGCCCTGGTGTGTACAGATACGGACGCTTGCCAGGATCTACACGCCTTCTCCATGCTCACAATGTGCTTTGTGTCTAGGTATTTACGAAAGCGATGACATCAACGCCATCATGTCTGAGATAGAGAAGGCTCTCAACTACTCCCAGAAGGTATGCTTTAGGTGTGGGTTGAATGACTGCACTTCTGTCTTGGGGCTGCCATATAAAGTACCACAAACTAGGCAGCTTAAAGCAAGAGACATTTATCCTCTCAGTTTCAGAGGCTGGAAGTCTGAACTCAAGCTTTCAGAGAGGCCATGCTCCTTCTGAGGGCTCTGGGTAGAATCCTTCCTTACTCCTTCCTAGCTTCTGGTGCTGGCTGGTGTTTAAAAAAAATTGCACTGGATGCTTGTTAAAAATGGCAAGGAAGACTTTATCCAAGGCTACTACAGTAGAGGAGAGAGATTGAACTCAGCTCTGAATACAGCCAAGAGAGCTGGGGATTTATAGCCCATTTATAGCCAATATAGCAAAAAGGTCAGTGGATAGAAATGTACTAAAAGGAACTTAATTAGATATTAAGGGTAGGGGGATTCTTGCCAAACAGGCTGAACGGGATTCTTTGCTAAAACTGGGTTTAATAGGCCAAAGTCAAGGCTGAGTCAAGAAGAGCGCTCAGAGGAGCCCACTTGAAGTTCAGTCAAGGACAGAGTCCTTGTCACCAGCAATCCTTGGTATTCCTTGGCTGTGGCAACACAGCTCCCAGCTCTGCCTCCACCTTTGCATGGCTCCCCTCCCCCTGTGTGTGTCTGCATCTCTTCTCCTGAAGGGATGCCACTGCTATTGGATTAAGGGCACACCCTTCTCCAGTATGACCTCATTAACTTACATCTTAATTACATCTACAAAGACCCTATTTCCAAGGACGGTCACATTCACATGGACAGTGGGTTTGGACTACCACATATCTTTCTGGGGGACACAACTCACCCCATATCAGCTTCCCTCCCCATGTCCTGATCCACTGACACCCAAGGCTTTGGATGAAGCATGGGAGTTTCCTATAAGTCATGGTTAAGGTCTGTGTGCTATACATCTTGGCTTCCTTGGAGTTCCTTGAATGCCTGAGCTCATTCCCAAACTCCTTCCTCAACTTGGGGCCTCTGCACCTGCTCTTTTCTCTCCCTGCCATCCCCTCCCAGATGCCCATAGGTTGCTCCTTATCATTCAAGACTCTTTAAAATGTTACTTCCTCAGAGAATGGTGTTGAACAATTCCGGGTGAGATGAGAGGGGTAGAAAGGGGCCAGGTCATGTGAGGACCCATGAGAACAGGGATGAGGGAACGGACATGAGAGCATTTAAGGAAGAATTGACCACATTTATGGCGATGGAATGCATGGGGTGGGGAAGAATTCCAGAGTAACTTTCAAGTTCCTTGCTGGGGGACCTGGTAGAGAGTGGTGCCATTGACCAAGAGAGAAGTAACAGGAGAGGATCCTGCCGGGGATGCGGAGAGGGTGGGCCTAGGACAAAGGTGAGTTTGTGGTGCTTGTGAGCTGCGGGTCCTTGAGAGAGGGGGAGAAGTTAGAGGCTGGAGGTAGATGTGGAGCAGTTCAAGCTATGGGGGTAGACAGATAGCATGAAAGGGGTCATGGTCAAGGGAGGGGGAGGGAGGAAGAGCCCGTGAAGGAGACTTGGCCCGACACATTTTTATTGCAGCCATTTACAGGGCAACATGCCCCTGACTACAGTGTGAGCTCCTGAGAGGGCAGGGCCACTGGGCTGGCCCATCTGTGGCTCCCCTGGCCATGCCTCAGCTGCCCTCCCTGGAGCGATGCCTCTCTAGTGCTTTGTTTACCCTTCTCAAGTGCACCTTAGTCTGTTCCCTCATCTGACAAACGTTCACAAAGTGTTAGTGGGCAATAATGGTTTAACCCACCCTGCCTAGGACGTGATTTACTTTCAAATGGTGTCTTCATGCTTTGAGAATTACTGGAGAAGCTTTCAGGCAGTTGAGAAATGTGTTGGCAAAAGGAACCAAGTATTATACCACTGCTCTGCCAGCATTGGCCCTGGGTATGTGGTGAGCTGATGGGCGTATGTGGATGCTGGGTCCACGTACGGAAAGCACTGGCTTTGGAACCAGATCCACCTGGATTTGAATTGAAGGTCCTCTACAAACGAGTAGTGTAGCCTTGGGCACGTCCCTTAAGCTCATGGAGCTTTGGGTTCCTCGTCTGCAAAATGGGACTAAAAGCATAGTTGGCATGCCTTGTTGGCAAGAGGGTTTGAGACCCCCAGGCATTGACTAGCTCAGTGCCTGAGGCATCTCAATAATACATGGGGCTTATTATTAATAGGATTGATCCCTAGTGCTCTCAGCCCCAGGAGGCATTCTAGGGACAGAAAGAGGAGTCCAGAGGCCCCAGTGGACCCAGTCTCTCCTGCTGTGTGTGTGTGTAAGCGGGGGGTATCCCCTGCTTGGAGGCACATCGTGGCTGGGGCACCGCTAACCCTCCCAATCCCCATTGCAGTGTGCCTTACTGGTGTCCTCCCTGAAGAACCAGTCTGGAAAAGAACTGGAAAGTGCAGTCCTCCTGAAAGAAAAGCCAAAGATGTTCAAGCAAAGAAATCAGCCCAAGAAACTCTGTTCTTCCAAACCCACAACTCCCTCGGTGGCCAGAATGGTTTGACTCCCCTCCCTAATAACACACAGAGGACTTTGTTGCCACCTTGTCTCCTGGTCTCTCCTAGATCTTGAAATGGCCTGGGCCAGGCCCCCAGACCCCTGGGCCAGCAGGGGTGGGGACAGGGGCAGGGTGCTCAGGGGTGAGTGTCCCAAGGGTACCTCCAGCCCTGGCCTCGCAGGGGAGGGACTCCTCTGGGGGACCTGCTTCTCAGCTCTGGGGGCATCTCTGGCCTCCTTCTCACCCACCTTTGACTCTGCCTGGCCATCCCAGCTTCGTTCCCTAGCCGGTATTAGGGACCCCATGGAAGTGGCACGCACCATGACATCTGACGGTTGTAAGGCAGGAGGGCTTGTCCGGGAGGGTCTCTCGGGGGCAAAGGAACTAGGGTATTGGGTATTGAGCTCCTACTACCACTGCCCAAGGCTTGGCGGGGGCCCATAGGACCCTGAGGGTGCACCTGTGCCTTCTCCCCGTCACAGCCTGTCACATCTGCCTGCGTAAAATATCCACCCCACCGCAGAAATCAGAGGGACCCCAGAGGACCCCAGACTCCAGTGCTTGTGAGCAGACAGGCAGATATCTGGAGCCCTTCAGCACGTCACTGACTGGCAGAGCCTTGTGAACACAGTGCATTTGCAGAGTGAGGGAATCCGTCTGGATCCCGTGGAGCTTACTGCCATCTCATTCGAAGAAGTCCACCAGGTTCCAGGAGCCGGCCTAGAGGCAAATTCTGGGATGAAACCCGAGAGTCTCGGGGGCTGCCTCTTGAGCCTTCAGTACTTCCTGAGCTGGTTCAGCCTCCCAAGAGCCTCCTGGAACCAGGGCAGGGGGCTCCCTCAGGTGGCAGCAACCAGGCCTTTTCCACAACAGCTCGCCCAGTGATGTGAGCTGGTCCAGGGCCCCGGGTGACTTTGTTCAGCCATCATCACTTTCCCCTTGTTCCCAGTGAGGAAGAACTCCTCCCTTAGAACCAAGGTACCCAGTAGGGCATAGAATTTACCTGAATGGTTGTTTATCATGCTGGAGGCCCAGAAATCCCAGTCCAGTAGGAAGAAGGGCAGGTAACTGAAGAAAGTTCTGGCAAATCCCATGGCTGTCCTAGCATGCCCTCCCTCACTGTTAAATACACACACACACACACACACACACACGCACACATACCCCACATACCTGTACACTTTTTTTTAACCTCAAAATCCACAGTCTCCTCTAAATCTGCAGCAGGAGATGGAACAAACATGTCCGAGATTCTGCTCCCATTGGCTCCTCCCTGCACAGGTTCCTAATGGTCAAACTGAGACTGGGGTTTCATCCCAGAATTTGGGAAGGCAGGGGAAAGCGAGGTCTCTGGGCTGGCTCCGGGAACCTGGTGGAGGTCTTTGAATGAGGACAGTGCCCGTGTGGACGGGACCTCCTGGACACACAGCCCCTGGGATGGGAGTAAGCTACACACTGTCTGGGCCTCTCACAGAGAACAGGCCACTGATGGGAAAGACTGCCTGTTTTCTAGAGCCTTAAAGACAACCCTGACAGAGAGAAGAGCTCCGCCCTGCAAGCTCTGACTTGGGGGCCCCTCAGCAGCAAAGCAGGCACCCCACCAGGTAAGGCCAGTGGGTGGAGTGGGGGGCGGCCCTGGCCGAGAGGTGAATTAATTATGACAGTAACTGAAATGATGGATGATCATGAGTCTTGATCACGTGCCAGGCCTTCCGCTAAGATTGTCCCATCTAAAGCTTACAAGCATCCCTCCTGTGTGACAGGTCATCTATCAGTTCCCCATTTTACTGATAAGAAATTTGGGCCCAGAGGGGCTAAGGATAAATGACCGGTGCCAGCTGATCATGACAGGGCTTCAGTATGTTTATTAAAGTATTCTGCGCACAGCACCAAGACCTTGTAACTTATTTCCAATGTCAGAGACATAGCAGAATGGTCCAGAGCAGAGTGGTGGAGTCAGCAAGACCTGGGTGGAATCTTTGCTCTACCCTGACTGACTCTGAGTCCTCCTTACCTCGTCTGTAACCTGGGGCACTGTGAGGATAACACGAGACAGGGGTATGGAAAGCTCTTAGCACCCCCCCGCCTGGGTTATATGGGTACTGGGTAAATGGCAGCTCAAACTACTGCTGCTCCAGGGGAGGCCAGAAGACTTGGGGTAGTCCCAAAGGACCTCAAAGCCATCTTGGAGCCCGATTTCGAGGATACAGCATAGCTGAAATCGACAAGTCTCTAAGACAAGCTGGACAGCGCCACTGCGTGACCCCACGGGGCTGCTCCAGCCAACAGGCCCCTTGTCCCCTAGCTGCAGCCCAGCCCATGAGAGAAGGGACTGCAGAACGGAGGAGGAAGACCAAATGGAGGGAAGCAGAGACCTCTCTCTCATTGTTTTATACAGAGTCGGGGAATAACGTGGGTGAGTAGGAGGCTACACGAACATCTGGACAGCCCCGTGACCCTGTGGGAACTGTAGGGTCAGCAGGCCCCGCGGTAGGAGACCCTCTCCAGCTGTCCCAGGACATGGGCTGCAGTGCCTACACTCAAGCCACTCAGGTCTCCCAGCCTGGGGAAATGGGCGTGCAAATTCTTGACACCACTCACCCTCCATCCATCAGAGGCAGTGTCCTCCGCTCTCAGGCTGATTGGGAAGTTGGGAAGGGAGTGGAGATGAGTGTCCTTGGGTCCCTACCGCCCCACCATTGATTACTGTGAAATGGTACAAATGGTAGTGGTACCCAGTAACGATTCACTGAGGTGTGGTGAGCGGAGGTTGCAGTAGGGTTCCCCTGATCCACCTAACAGCCTCCCTTCTACCCTTCAGCAAATTGCACCTAAGGAATTTTCCAGCTGATTTGACTGACAGAGAAATTAACATGCAAAAGGAAGCCCAAGGGGGGAGGGAAGGAGTGAAAGGGTGGAGGGAGGGAAGGTGTACAAGATAACCTCACTCTGTTTTTCCCAGGCTCTGTATACAAGAAGTACCCTCAAGGAAGGGGCATACGAAGGGTTAGCACTTCTATCCAGTTGCCCAGGAAGGATACAGTGTGCTCAAGCAAAGAGGTATGAAGTTCTTGGCACCAGCACATGTCCCTCAAGCAGTAATTCCTTCCACCAACTTTCCACTTCTAGGAAGGTGGGCATACTTGGAAATGAGGACAAACCTGCTTACAATGACTGCTTAATGTGGCAGGCGGGGAAAGAGTTAAGTAGACCTATGTTTGAAACCTGGGCCTGCCACTTCCTAGCTGGGTGACTTTGGGCAAGTCATTCAGCTACACTCAATCTCAATGTCCTCATTTGTAAAAATGAAGACAGTTGTTCCTGTCTAATAGGATTGATGGCTAGTTGAAGTATATTTTGTGTAGACCACTTAGCAGCGTCCATCTTTTGGTTGCAAGCAGCAGAAATCCCCCTTCTTGTTCATATCCTGAAGGTGGAACATCTTTCTTCCCACAATCATTCATTAAACGTCTGAGCTTGGTTCTGATGGGGTCGATTCCGGAACCATGCTTGATGGCTGTGAGCCTGCCCATTATTGTACCTCTCATGGTGACAAGGAGACTGAGATTATCCTCATTGGTGTAGAGTCTGAACTTCAGACCAATCATGGCTTTCCACTCAAATTTTGTGGGAGAGAGTTGAAATGGATATTGGGGAACCAGACTTCCAATGCCCACCAGACTCGGAAGTAGCAGATGCTCAATAAATTGTGTTCCCCATTCCCCACATTTCTTGTGCATCTCTCCCCAGTGCAGGGGAAGGAATCCACAGGCAACAGATGCTCAGTGAAGACCTAGAAACCCCACATTTCAAACACGAGACAGATTTCAAACACAAGGTTTTAATAGATGAGTCAGACCATCATTCAATTAAGACTACATTACCCAAGATAATAGTTCTTTCCTTTATTCTCAAGTGGGTAGCAAATTATGGGCTAAAAAAACTGAAGATGGAAATCTCCAGATACATGGGTCCCAGCTGCGCTCATCAAAAGTCAGTCCAGGGCCTGGCGTCAGCCAAATACTGCAGCATCCTGCCCAGCATAGAAATCAACGTGAGTTGTGGTTTCCATTGCCCTCGTTCCCTTTCTCCCACCCCCTGCCCATGATCAGCCACAAATGGTGAGTTTTGGGGGGTACTCCATGTGCGTGTCTGTGCCACGGATTCTCTTCCTGCTTCTATCCACAAAGTGGGATGGCTCTCGGCAAATGGGAAATGCAGATCCCATTGGAAGAAAAGCCAACCCCTGGAGGGCCTGATACTACCCCCCAGAGCTAGAAGGGCTCCATGGTGTGTGAATTAGAAACAGTTGCTGAGAATGGGGCAGTGGCTGAAGAACTCACTCTGTACCCCAGTTCTGCTGATGGTTCTATCAGGATGATGGAGACTAGGGGCCTTCCCTCCTCCCCGCCTCCCCAGGAGGGAGGGGAAGGTGTTCTCTAGTTTGTAGTTTTGGGGTAATTTTTTTTTTTCATTGCTTTGACACTGGAACAAAGAAATTTAGTACAAATGAAAAACAAATCGTGGGTTCTTTCTTTAGAAGATCCCATTTTCTATCCTTGCCATTTGATACGACATTATCGATGTTAGGGGAAACTGGAAAGCCAAAAGTAGCCACCAAATTCAAAATTATTCACCAGAAGGATTTTATGGGAGTTTTATCTTTTAGTTTGGCATTTATGGACTTCCTGTCCTACCATTAAGGGTTTTCTAATTTAAAATTTAGAGATGCTATGTTTTTTATTATCACAGTGACCGCATTTGCCACAAAACCATCATCCCAATTCCCCTACTCCTTTTAGAACAATAAATCTGGTAGTTTGATAAAAGAAAAAAAACTTGTAAGCAAATATATGCATGGCTAATAGATGTTTTGGAAATTATTAACTACAACCGCCCGAACCATTTACAGGGGTGATGGGGATCTGAAAACATAGCTAGCTGATGGGAAATTTGCCTTGGCTTGTCCTAACCCAGGGGATAGTGAGACATATCCAGTGGACGCCCAGGGAAATGGAAGCATACATCACGTGCCTGGAGAAGGTGATGAGGCGCTACGTCCAGAGGCTGCAGTGGTTGCTGTCTGGTGAGCCTGCCTGCCGTCCTGGAGGGTGGGAGGGGCATGAGGGGAAGTGCAAGGTCAACCCCAGGGGCCAGGGTCAGTCCTTCCCAGGCCAGGTGCACGAACTGTCAAGTCAGGGGTGAGGCCAGGAGGGTCATCCAGGTACAACATGATTTCTGGGTTCCGAGGTCAGGCAAGCTGCTGGATATCAGGGAGGTGGAGCATGGGCCAAAGGGCATCAGAGAGAACCCAGGCCTGTCCAGGACCACCCTGCAAGGCCACGTCCCCCACCCCTTGCCTTCCTGGACATGACTGAGGGGCTCACTCTCAAGAGGCTCAATTCAGTATTGATTAGACCCCACAGAACTGGTCCATGAAGGTAGATATGGGAGGCGGTCCCGACAGAGAAAAATCCCCCTGTTCTTCTTTACCAAGAGCATCAGGGCCCCTTCAGAGCAGGCAAACAGCAGGGCTGGCCCAGGAGAGCCAGGCTCACATCCTAGAGAAGGGTGGGCTGGGGATCGAGAGATGGTCAGAAGCATCAAGTCCAAGAGGCCAGGCAGATAGCTAGCGCTGGACGGGAGGGTGTTGAGGCTCTGGGGCCTGGATGGTTCCTGGGACAACAGGAGGAAGGAGAGAGGGAGACTTTTGTAGAGGTCCCTAGGGAGGGGGCCCCCAGGATCCTGTGCAAATTCATTAGGTCCAGTCCTCTGCAGTAGAACCTGGTAAAATAGACCATGTGCCGTGGGGTAGAGCGATGACTGCGCTTCCCAAAGTCACTGTAGGGGGCCGTCAGCTCCAGGTGTAGTCGTCAGGTCAGACGCTGACGTGGTCCCGCGCCTCTCTCCAATCCCAGTGCACGTTCGCTGCCGGGAAGGGCGGGAAGAGGCCGCTACTCCTTTCGCAGTACGAGCGGAGTCCCACCTCACACACAGGTGCGCAGCCCAGTGCCACCTCATACTTCAAACGCCGCCAACACTTCAAAACCCAGGGCTACTTCACTTATTCACTCATTCATTCATTATTCAACAACTACGTGCTGCTCTCCTGTCAGGCACTGGGGAGATGGTGGAAGGCGACACCCAACACAGCCCCTGAGCCCGTGGAGCGTACGGTTTAGGAGACAGACGTTAACCAAAGAGTCTCACAAATAAGTCTAATGTCACCACAGTGATGCATAGAGAGGAGATGGGCATGGTGCCGTGCGAGCCTCTAAGGGGGCGGCAGGCCTGGACAGGAAGATCACGGAGGGCTTTCCTGGAGGTGATATTTGAGCCAAGATCTGAAGAATGAATAGATGTTAGCTGGGCAAAGAGAGGCAAGACAGGCATGTCTGAGGTGCTGGCAGGGAGTGGGAGGATGCTGAATACAAAGACTAAAAGGAAGCCAGTGTGAAGGGCACCTGGGTAGCTCCGTTGGTTAAGCATCTGACTCTTGATTTTGGGTCATGAGATCAAGCCTCAAACTGGGATCCGTGCTCAGTGAGGAGTCTGCTTGAGATCCCCTCTCTCCCTCTGCCCCACTCCCTGCTCACGCACACACTCTCTTTCTCTCTCTCTCTAAATAAATTAAAAAAAAAAAAAAAAGGAAGCCTTTGTGGCTGAGAATGAGGAAGAGTAAGGGTGAGACCATCCCAGAGAGACGAGGCCCCGCCCGCACTTTATCTTTTGTCCCAAGAGCAGTTGGAAGCCATAAATGTTGTAAATCAGGGGAAAGTGGTCAAGTTAGCATGGGCAATGATCCCCCTGGTTGCTGTGTGGAATATAAACTGTTGAGGGGATGGAGTGGAATCAGGTAACCTCGTAGTAGGCCAGGTAAAAGAAGGTGAAAGACTAGGACCAGCTGGAAGAGCCGGGGGTGATGGAGATGGATGAAGGAGGCAGAGCCAGAGAGACTGCGGAGGTAGAAAGGACGGGGCTTGCGGACTGGCTCTATGTTTCCACCATCCAGTTCCCGCGAGGGATCAGCCGGCCGGTTGTGGTTGGAGGTCCCTCGACTGGCTGGCTGGCCGGCCATCCTCACGGAACATGTCCCGTGCCTCAGGATGGCTCCCCCTTGTCCTCATGTTGATGGGAGCGTTGCCAGAGAACAACCCAGAGGAGCCGAGGCGGATTCCTGGGCAGGGGCTCCAGCCAGCTCGGTCCACCTTTTCCTGGAGAACAGCCCATCTTTTCTGTGGCGGTTTTTCCATTGTTTCTATTACTGCCTCCAGTGAGGTCCCTGAGGCGTGATTGGAGAACGCCGGATACATCATCTGCTCCTCCTTCGGCTTTCCCCTGGGTGACCTCCATATTTAGCCTTGCGGAAGCCAGGAGGATAGGGTTAGCTGTCGCCTGACTAAAGTGTGCATCAGAGGATCTGGGTATGAGTGTCAGCAGTCACCGCCGGTCTGTGTGACCCTGGCCAGCCACGGGCCCTCTCTGTTTCCCCTTGGGTTGAATCCCAAATCCTTCCACCACGTCACCAGCTTCACCTCTTGCCCCTCTCCCCGCGGGTCTCTCCATCCCAGTGGTCCTGATTCCCCGCATGGGCCTTCTCTCAGTGCTGGGGCATGCCATGCTCTCCAACTGCGGCTCAGGCTTTCCCGGGCTGCTCCCTCCAGACCTCCACCACTTTCCTCCACTAGCTGCCACTCCTCCTGCAGGGGTAGCTCACCCATGGAATTGGGGTTCTCCCCATGATGTGCCCCACGACACGCTGTCCGAGCCGGAACCGTTGATCTAACACCTGTCTTCCTTGCCCGACTCTTGGCTCCTTGAGGGCACAGCGCCAGGCTCCGCTGATTTCTGTTGGCCAGCTGACGGACTCCGTGCTCCGTAACATCTTTTCCAGCTCCAAACAATACTTTTTTTTTAAAGATTTTTATTTATTTATTTAACAGAGATAGAGAGCACAAGTAGGCAGAGCGACAGACAGAGGGAGAGGGAGAAGCAGGCTCTCCGCCGAGCAAGGAGCCCGATGCGGGGCTCGATCCCAGGACGCTGGGATCATGACCCGAGCTGAAGGCAGCCGCTTAACCGACTGAGCCACTCAGGCGCCCCTCCAAACAATACTTAACACTACTTTGTCCCATCGCTTAACTGTAGGGATGAGGAAACTCAAGGCCAGAGCGATTTTTTTAAAGATTTTTTATTTATTTGAGAGAGAGAGAGAGCACGAGCAGGGGGGAGGAGCAGAGGGAGAGGGAGAAGCAGACTCCCCGCTGAGCAGGGAGCCCGATGCAGGGCTCGATCCCAGGACCCTGAGATCATGACCTGAGCCAAAGGCAGACACTCAACCGACTGAGCCACCCAACTGTCCCAAGGCCAGAGCAATTATAACCGCTTGTGCAAGTGATCACAGATCACAGGCAAAGCCACAGCGGAAACCTTGACCTTCCAAAGCCCACACCACTGACCGGCTCTGCCCTTGGACAACTGACGCCCCGCCAACACCGCCACAAAGGCCATTTCCTAGTGGGCTGACATCTGATCAG
Source organism: Phoca vitulina (assembly GCF_004348235.1). NCBI lineage: Eukaryota > Metazoa > Chordata > Mammalia > Carnivora > Phocidae > Phoca > Phoca vitulina. The sequence goes on from NW_022589793.1 coordinate 1,066,837, forward strand.
TGATCGGTCAGGCAACAGGTGTATTTGGCAGACCTTGTATTTGACCGCCTATGTGAGAAAGACCACCCTGCGGGGGTGGAGAGGGAGCGACCCCTCACACCTTCCCTGCCTCTGCCCCCACCACTTCGGAGCAGGGAGCCGCCGACTCTTTGGCACCATTTTGGAGAGCAGAGTGTGCATCCTGGTGGACACGTCGGGATCCATGGGCCCCTACCTGCAGCAGGTGAAGACGGAGCTGATTCTGCTGATTTGGGAGCAGCTGCGGAAGCACTGCGACAGGTGAGAGGCAGGGGCACGAGTGGGTGGGGGGCAGGACGATTAAAGGGGCAGTTTGTGGGGCTTCCCTCTTCACCGTTCCCGAGGCCTGGAGGCAGAGCTTATTTGAGCAGTAAAGAAGTAAAGCAGCCTTTAGAAATCCATCTTGGGCCCAGGGACCATTGCAAGCAGAGCAAAGGAACCACCAGGTGGCCTTGAATTGTGGATTTCAGCTGAACTTGATTTTTTAAGAAGGGGGGCGGTTCGGGGTTGTTTGTTTTCTCTACCCAGAGAGGTGGATGCTAGGAGACAGCAGGAGACTCTCCTAGGCTGGGATTCATTCTTGCCTTCTTATTAATAAGAGTAAAATTTATTGAGCACTTTCCACTTGCCAAGCACTTCATGTGCGTGATTTCGTTCAGTCCTCACAGCGCCCCCACGAGGTATTGCCGTTATTGTCCCCATTTTTCAGAAAAGGAGATTAGGACTTAGAGAGGCTAAGTAATTTGCCAGAGATCACATACCCTGTAAGCAGCCAAGGTGGGATGTTAATCTATTTCGGTCTGCATCTGGAATCTTCGGTGTGTACCTTCTCCTTCTCCCCGAGGGGCCCCGGGGCTCACTGTAGGGGCTTGACCCTGCTAGGCATGAACAGTCCTCACGGGGGTTGCTTCAGCCAGCCTTCTTCTAGCCACTCCCTTTCACCTCTTCTCTGCCCCCCACCTCTTCTCCCCCCTTCCCCAGCTTCAGCCTGCTCAGCTTTGCGGAGGACCTGCGACTGTGGCGGGACACTCTGGTGGAGACCACAGATGCGGCATGCCATGAGGCCATGCAGTGGGTGACCCAGCTGTGCGCTCAGGGGAGCACCTCCATCCTACAAGCATTACAGGCAAGTTCTTTACCACTGAGCCCACCCCCATCCGCCAAACAGAAATACCCTCACCCCCTATACGGATACTTTCAAATTACAAAGAGCCTTTTAGATTTACTAAGTGTTACTTTATTTCGTCTTCCCAACAACCCAGTAAGAAAGGGATTCTTGTTCTCACTTTATAGATGAAGACACAGAGGCTCAGAGAGGTTAAGTGACTCACTGGGGTTAACCAGCCAGGAAGTGGGCTGTGCTCTTTCTCCTAAACCTTGGCAGCCTCCTTGGTCCATGGTAGGCTGGGAGGGGCGGGGTCTCTCTCTCTTAACGGACAAGTCGGGGGGATCCAATCAGACACATTTTCCTTGGGGACAACAGGCAGTTGGTTTCTCGGTGAGCGCCTGTCCCCGAGCCAGACGACCTGCTCGTGCTCTTTCAGAAAGCCTTCAGTTTTCACGATGTAGAAGGATTGTACCTCCTGACCGACGGGAAGCCAGATACAAGCTGCAGCCTCATTCTGAGTGAAGTCCAAAGACTCACGGAGAAAAGCAATGTGAAAATGCACACCATTTCCCTGAACGGCTCAGGCAGGTGGGCAAGAAGGAGCCGGCTCCAAGCTGTGTTCCTCTCCCGGGGCTGCATGTGTGAGGGCCAAGGCCTGAGCAACTCGCCCTGTCCAGGGCCTCCCCGTAGACCCTGATCTTGCCTGGGCCCTGATCCGTAAGTGAGAAATGAGAAGGGCCTGGGCAGGTGTTACGCAGAGTGAAAGCCCTCTCTCGCCCTCCCAGAACCCGCTCTCCTGTCTCCAGCCTGGAAACCGATGGCACGTGCAGTATTCTCCCTCCTGATCTTTCTCAGGAGCCCACCGGTGAATGTTGAGGGGAAAAGAGCTTAAAGTAGCATTGTCACGGTTATTTTTATAAATCATCACCGTAAAGGAACATGTGTTAGACCAGAGAGATTCTGCTCCTTCGGAAAAAGACTTTAATGTTATTGGCAAAACTGTGATGACTTGGGTGCATATTTGTCTAAACCACGAGCTCCATAAAGGTCACACCCATGTCCCTGCCAGGCCTAACACATAGGAGCAGGCACCAGCTAGATTAAGGACGGTGCCTGGCTGTGTGTTTTCACGCTCACTGCCCATAAACTGACGGGGCTGGGCCTGTGATGCCCACATGGTCTCAAGGACACGGAGCCTGCTGGCCCGAGGGCCACTGCCCCAGAGACTTGAGCTCCCCATGGGCTGGGGGTGTGCGGGCACCTTGCCTGGCCAGTCAGCGGGCCTGGCCCCAGCACCTCTGTTCTCCGGACTAGGGCGGCGGCTGACTTCCTGAGAAACCTGGCCACCCTCACAGGGGGCCGCTATCACTGCCCCGTTGATGAGGACACACTCCTCAAAATCCACGGCCTGCTGACCAAGGGCTTCGTGGACGAAAGGGTAGGTTTGTGGAGCGACGGAGCCAAGTCTGCTCAAATGTCTCGATATAATGTCCACAGAGGTGGGGTTTTATTTTCCCCCTCTAACTGGAAAGATCTCTGCTTCTCTTGGAGACTAGAAAGTGTTGGCTAGAAGGGGTTCTGTTTCCCTGATGCTCTTCCTCTAGGCCGGCTCCTCAGGGTGGGAAAGAGGCAGAGCATGGATGTGTTGTTTAATAATAGAATAGTTCAGGGGCGCCTGAGTGGCTCAGTCGGTTGGGCTGACTCTTGATTCTGGCTCAGGTCATGATCTCAGGGTCGTCAGATCAAGCCCTAAATTGGGTTTTGTGCTCTGCGTGGAGTGTGCTTAATATTCTCTCCCTCTCCATCTTCCTTCCCCTCTGCCCCTCCCCGCTCACACACGCTCTCGCCCTCTAAAATAAATAAATAAATAAAATCTTTAAAAAAAAAATAGAACAGTTCACATTCATTGAGCCCTCACTTTGTGCAGGTCCATTGCTCTATATAGACTACCCCTTTCAATCCTCTCGACCATTACTATACCCATTAAACAGATGAATAAATAGGCTCAGCAACGGATAGGAATACACCTAAGGACATAGCAAATGGTAAAGCCAGAGCCCGGATACCCACGCTGTTAAACTCTTTGTTTTGAGTCCTGCATATTTCTGTCTCCCTGTGTTCAATTCATTGAAACACAGATATTCAAATGATCTAAGTAGTAAATCTAATAAAGTCACAGGTTCCGTCACCCACACGAGATAAGAGGAGAATACCAACCATCCTCTTCTGATCTGACCGAAAAGTTATGCACATGTTTAAACCTTTTAGGAACACAGTGCTGTCAATTTTAGCATTTTCAAGGCAACAAATTATCAAGTAAGATGAACAACAAGAACTTCAGATTTCTTTTTGGAGGTTAAAGTACATATCACAGGACATGGAATAATTTTTGAAGTCAAACGCTTTGCATGACTCCTTTGTTCAAGTACCTCTTCTAGGGACAAATATTACAAATAGTTCAGAGAACAGAACAAGTTAAAGTAATAAATATTCACCCGTGTCCTTGTAACTAAGGAAAACACACTTGACAGTATTGCGAGGGTCCTCGGTTCAATGCCTCGACAAATCAGTCTTTGAATAGTTTCTGGAGCAGAACAGGATCATTCTGCTCCTGCTGCCAAGGGCAGAGGCAGCTTCTTCTCTTTCTTACATTCTCTCGCTGATTGTGAGAATTTGTGTTTTTAACGCTAGCCTCTGGAATTCCACTGGTTGACATAACGAAGAAAGCATGTCTGTGAAGTTTGGTTTTACTAGAAGCAATAGGGAAAGGGCAGAACAAATTTCACCGAGTAATAGGGAGATAAGGAGCAGGTACCACTTCTGTTCTGCTGGGAAGAGGGGCCGCCGACTTCAGGGAAGTTCGGTGAGCATCTCGGTTTGCCTCTGCCCACTTGCTCCTGACACGGACCCTCAGACACCTTATGTCAAAGTGTCCCATTTGCAGAATGACTGCCTTGGCAAGTGGTGAGCTCTTTGTCCCTGGAGATATGCAAACCAAGGCCCACAGATTTCCTGCATTGGGTGGGAGGCCGCATCTGATAAACTCTAAAATTTTTCTGCTGAGATTTTGGATTTTCAGTTGTATCCAGTCATGTAATGGATGTAACTTCACGTTCATTTCTTCTTTCCGAGGATCCCCTGTTGCCACTGTTTGAAGGAGATGATTTAAGGAAATTGGCCCAGGAGATCACCAAGGCCAGAAGCTTCCTCTGGAAGGCCCAGTCCTTCAGGTATGCCCTTCGAGCAGCCCCTCCCACCTGCCTCGCGGCTCCAGCCCACCCAGACCCTGGGCCTCCTCAAGACCGGGTCCACCCTGGTCATGGCAGCCTTCCTCCAAGAGCTCCACCCCTGCTTCTCCCGACCAGGCCCAGAAACCTGGGCATCAAGGGGACCACCTTACTTCATCTCCTGTCCACTAGGTCCCAGCTCCAGAAGAAAAACAACACAGAACCAAATGTTACTCCTTTTTAGACAAGTGTTCTCAGGTGAGAGGAGGAGACAGACTCTCCATCTTGTAAGTATCCACCAAGGGCCAGACATTATGCTCTGTTTCATGGACAGCTGTAACTATGGGGAGGGACCAGAAATGATTCCTCTAATACAAATAATCACTCACTGAGCACACTTTGACCCTGGGAAAGCTGTAACCCAGAGTTCATCCCCAGGAAACACGATCCCAGGCGCCAGGGCTCCCTGGAAGCTGTGGGAGGGAAGGCTCTGCCCTCCTGGGTCCACCCTAATGTTCCTGCCCTGTCCCCCAACATGCCCTACCCTCCAGCCACAAAATTGTCACTCACTGGGAAGCTCTGCACCAAGCCCTGCCTGGAACCCCCTGCTTAGTACCCTCTGCCTGGTGACTCCTACTCATCCATCAAGGCACATCTCAAACGGTATCAACTCCACTCTGAAGATGTCCCTGAGACCCATCAAGAGCTGGGAGCCTCCAGCCTTCCTTCCATTGCATCCTGGCCAAACATCCCTTTTCATAGCAGTGACACTTAGCCCTTATTATGCCAGCACTCCATGCCATGCTTCCTTGCTTCCTGCCAACTCTTCTTGACTGTGAGCTCCCCCAGGATGAGGCTGGTGTCCTAACCATCTCTAGGTCCCCAGAACCTGCCACAGGGCAGACGTAGTAAACTGTGAGCATCCGGCTTAGTTGTGGGAGACCAGCCCTAGAAACCAGCCAGAGGGTGTTGTTTCTACCCTGATCACCTCACTCTGTGCTTCCCACCACCCTGGTCCACGGGGGTGATGCAGATTTACCATCAGCCCATCTTGGGAGAAGAAACAAGTGGGGCTTACCACCTGTCCCCCTACCTGTTCAATCAAACTGAATTGAAGTCTGCTCTGGAGCCAAGTCCAGAGAGAGTGGTCTGCTCAAGCAGGTGCAAATCAGGCTGGGTCCACTGGGCCCAGCCCTACTGTGTACATATGAAATAAATATGTCATGTATTATGTGGTCTGCGGTCACTTCCTGAAACGAGAAATTGCTTGTATTTAATTAAATAGGATCAAAATGACTTTTAAGCTGAAGTGATGATTGGTTTGTCTGTGTGTGTGTGTGTGTAAGTTTTTGGTGATATAAAACTTTATTAAAAGATTCATAAGCAGGGGCACCTGGGTGTCTCAGTTGGTTAAGCATCTGCCTTTGGCTATGGTCATGATGCCAGAGTCCTGGGATCAAGCCCCACAGGGAGCCTGCTTCTCTCTATCCTCCCTGCTCATGCTCTCTCTCACTATCTCTCTTTATCTCTCTCAAATAAATAAATAAAATCTTAAAAAAAAGATAAAAAAGATTCATATGCATAAAATATGAAGAACTCCAAAAGTTCTTCATATAAGAAATAAGATAAATATATTTATAAGGAAAAGATAAGAAATAAATAATAAGATAATAAGAAAAAGATAAATATCCTCATTCTTTTAAATGGAGAAAACACTCAAACAGGTACAAATGGACAATAGGTATATGAAAAGGTGCTCAACAGCCTTACCCATCAGTGACATGCAGATTCAAGCCGCAATGATATACCACGGCATGCCCAGCATGGCACAAAGTAAAAAGACTGACAATATCAAGATACAGAGCAACTAGAACTCTCATGCACTGCTGGTGGGGGGTGGTGTAAATTGGTTCAAACACTTTGTAAAACTGTGTGACAACTTTTGCTGAAGGAAAAGGTATGCCTACTCTATGACCCAGCAATTCCACTCCAAGACAAACAGGTGCATATGTTCCATAAGAGACATATAGGAGAATGTTTATAGCAGCTTTATTCATCAGAGCTAAAAACTGGAAACAACCTAGATAGTCCACCAATGATAGAATGGACAAATACATTGTGATACATTTGTACAGTCTGATACATTTGTGAGACATTTGTACTGTGTACATTTCTACACTGTCAATTTAAAAAAATGAGCTACAACTACATTCAACAAGATGCCTCAATCTTAGGAACAATGTCAGGCTAAAGAGTACATAGTGTGTAATTCCATTTATATCACGTTCAAAACTCTTGTTGACAATAGAAGTCAGAACAGTGGTTACCCTGGTAAAGGGCATACTGAGGACATCTGGGGTGCTGGAAATGTTCTAGATCTTCATCTAGGAAGTAAAAATTCATCAATTGTTAAAAAACAAATAAACAAACCAACCACAGTTCCCTGAGGCTTGACAAGCCCCGGCTTTGGCCAGGCTCCGTGCTGGGCCCAGGGAGGCAGCAGGGACCACAGCCCCTGCTCAGCGGATCTCGGTCTGGTCACTGCCTTGGGTAGCTGCCCTTCCGCGTCACCTCCACAGACAGAGAAAATGGCCTCTGGTGTTTGTATTGCTTTGCTGGTGTTGTCATAAAGTACCACACACCGAGCGGCTGAAAGAACACAAATGGATTGTCTTCAGTTGAGGAGGCTGGAAGTCTGAGATCAAGGTCCCGCCAGCGCCCTGCTCTCTCCGAAGGCACTCGGGAGGATCTGTGACAGCCCTCCCTCCTGGTTCCTTGTAGTTCCTTGGCTTGTGGCAGCGTAACTCTGATCTTCACATGATGCTGTCCCTGCGTGCACATCTGTGTCCAAATTTCCCACTTCCATAAGGACACTGGTCGTATTGGACTAGGCCCTGCTCTCTGTCACCTTATCTTTAATGACTGCAATATCTGCAATGACTCTATCTCCAAGATCACACTCGGAGGTACTGGGGGTGAGGATTGCCACATGTGAATGGGGGGGAGGGGCAGGTACACAATTCAACTTATGACTATGGTGTTGGAAACTATGCCCTTGGCAGGACGAGAGCAGCTGCAGGACTGGGGGGGATATGAGTCCCGAGGCCCGGCTGGTGGGAGAGGAGGGGCCGGTCTCTGGGAATGGAGTGATGGACGTGGTCTGGACATGGTTTGGGAAGTGATGAAGCACAGGACCTGGGTTTGAATCCCAACCTCTCCTATAATGATAACACCTGCCATGGGCTGAGCACTGACTGGACAGTCACCACACTCTTCGCATATAACCACGTCCCAGCTGTAAAGCACGTGCCATTTCCAACTTTCGGATGAGGACGCGGAGCCTCGTAGCTGCCCAGAAACACACAGCAAGAAAGTGGCAAAGCCAAGATATACCGCCAGGGCTGACCCCCATGGCCTTTTCCCACCACACTCCAAGCCTCTTTTCATCTCTCTGAACCTGTTTCCCCGCCTCTAAAACTGGGCCAAAACGGATCTGTGAGGATTCAGCAAGATACCTTACCACCAGGCACAAAGCATGTACTGGCTAAGAGTTTCTCTTCTCTTCCCCACACCCACCTATGCTCACGGAGGAGGCTCCAAAGGGTGAAGCCTTTCCAGTAGCCTCTTCAGACCGAAGTGACCAGGCCTCGATGTTCCTGGCTCAGAGTCAGTCCTCAGAGCGCTGCTATAGCAGACCAGCTGTGGGCCGCTTGCCTGGCCCTCTGCCGCGGCTTCTCCAGGGAAGGTGTGATCCAGCGGGGCCCCAGCGCAAGGGAAAGGCCAGCACTGAAGAAGCCCCCATTAAACGTGGGATGACCGCATCAGAGCACGGATGAACCCAGAGATGGGCGGGAGAATACAAGAAAGGAAGAAGACAGATTGGTGCACGGGAGGCAAGAAAGATACATGGAATGAACTGGATGCATGGAAGGCTGGATGGATAGGTGGAAAGACAGAACGACGGATGGATGAAGAGACGAACGGATGAACGGACACACACAAAATATGTGGGGAAATGGATGAACAGGCAAAGAGGTGGATGGAAAAATAGGTGGGGTGATGAATAGGTGGCCGAGGAAGAGGGGCGGGAAGGCAGGAAGCGGCAGGCTGCCCAGAGAGGAACGTGTGGGGGAACAGACGGATGGGGAAGGGGGTGAAGAAGTTTCTTGGGGTTCGAGGACCACTGTGCGGCAGGATAGGCCCGGCCCGCAGGGGCTTTGCGTCCTCTCCCCACCTGCAGCTAGACTCATTGCACCCCCTCCCTGTTCCACCGGCCTCAGTTTCCCCGCTATGAGAGCCTGCGGCCGCCGCCCCAAACAACGCCGGGGCGCGGGAGGGGCGGGCACCTGGCGGACGCGGGGGCGGGCGCGGGGCGGGCGCGGGGGCGGGCGCGGGGGCGGTCCTGGAGCCCAGCCCGGCCCCGCCCCGGGAGGCGGCCGCCCGGCAGCGCGGAGACCGTGGGCGCAGCGCCGCCGGGAGCACGCAGCGCCGCGGGAGCCCGGCTGGGTGAGCGCAGCGGGGGCTGCAGGGGGCTGCGGGGGCTCCGTGGGCAGGGGGCGCGGTGGGGGGGGGTGCCCAGAGGACAAGCCCGGAGCTGCCGGGGCCGGGGCTGCTCTCAGTCGGGGGCACCCTCTCCTGCCCGTCCCGGTGAGGCGATGCGGCCGGGGTGGGTCCCTGACGCCCGTCCCCCAGTTTCTTTCACCAAATCCTACTTTGGGTCCCCAGTGATCTGGATCCAGGCCGACCCATTTATTGAGATCCCATCAAAGTTCGCGAATGTTCTCTGAGCTCAGTTTCCAGCTCTGGGTGATGGGAACAGTAGCCTCTCATGCTCAGGACTGCCAGAATTCAGTGCCGCGGCGGCTGGGGTCAGCCCGGTGCTCAGCCGCGGCGCTCCCAGATGCAGAAGAGCTCTTAGCGGATTCATGCAGTCAGCTGCTACTCAGCACCTGCTCGGCCCAGCGCTGGTCCAGGTGCTGGGGGCACTGCAGTGAACAAGGCCCTCCTGGAGCACGGGGTTTGGGCTTTGCCAAGGGCTCTGGCATCTGGTCTTTCGTGACCACCCCCTGAGGTAGACGGAACACCAGGGTTATTTGGGTCCATTTTACAGCTGTGGATACCGAGGTGCAGTGAGGTTTTAAGGATTTTGCCTAAGGGCACACCCAGTCTTCATCACAAAAAGAAGCATCCCCATAGACTAGCAAGATGGTTCTGGTCCCAGAGACCAGTCCCCAGAACAGAGTCCTGGGTAGAGAAGGGCTCCACTGTGGGGCTGCATCCTCTCCCCTCCCTACAGGGGAATTAGACTCATCCCCTGTGATGACTCGGATTTGGGGTGTCTCCCCACAGTGCCAGTGTTTGTGCGCGGTGTGACTGGGTCCCTCACCTGGAACTTTGGAGTGCAGGGCGTGACAACGGAGACCGAAAGATACAGTCCCTATAGCTGTCCGGGTCCCTGCCCCATGACCCCACCAGCAACAACAACCGCGGGGCTCATCACTCAGTCACTCAGTGCCCATTCTTTTCTACAGCCAGTAGACATCATGCAGGGCAGAGACACCATCTCTCTATCCGCAGGGCCTGGCAAACGGCTGGCCCCCCAGTCCTGGTTGCTGCCGTGATTAATGATGATAATGGTGATGATCTGACCCCTGGTGCACGCCTTGTCCTCAGGTGGAGCAGGAGGTGGGGTGGGATGAAGATGGTGACAGTGGCCAGCCTGGCTCGTTTGAGGTCTGGAGTGAGGAGAGCAGGACCCGCGCTCCTGGACCCCAGGGTTCACGCAGCTGACCCTGAAGCCAGCAGAGGGCTTGGACAGACCTGTCCTGCCAGCCACCTGCACGGGGTGGGGGGTCGGGGGGCGGGCGGGAGAACCAGAGGCAGCAGGTGTCGGGGTAGAGGCGGCGCGGCGCTCGGAATCGCGTGCGGGGTTCCAAGCCTTTTGGATCCCATGTGGATTCCTCCTCCTCATCTCCTCCCTCTATTTCTCCTTCTCTCCTCCTCATCCTCCTCTCCCTCCTCTTCCTTCTACCTCTTTCTCCAGGAAGCCCTCCCCATCTTCCCAGTCAGAAAGCAGTCACCTCCCAGTCTGGTGGGGTTCCCCTGGGCCTGATTTGATCTGTCTTCCTCTGGTACTACACGGGAACTGGGATATTAAGGAACTGGTAGAGAAATCAGGAATGCTTGGTATAAACCTCAGCTATGCAGTGTGACTTTGGGCTTCAGTTTCCAAAGTTGTAAAACCCAAGGCCTGACTGCCTTTGTCTCTGACTCTCTCAGAGGGAGGCAGCAGCTACCTCGAAAGTTCTCAAAATTCTGCAAGGGACAGGTTCACCGGGAAGTCAGAGCATCTCTAACCCTCACCAGGAATTCCCCTTAGTCTGATAATCCACATGACTTGAGACAACTCTAGAATGTTCTTTCTTTTGTTTTTCCCTACAGGTGGACAGATCCTCAGTCTGCATGGATCAGTAGAGGATGAAGGCCAACCCAGCAGGCTCCTCCTCAGAGGCCTGCAGAGCTGCAGGCCAGGGCGAGAAGAGCTGCCCTGTCTGCCAGGCTTGGGGAGGAGTCTCAGGCCTGGGGTCTGAGTCAGGGCCTGGCCCCGGGCTGGGTGCAGTTTCAGGACATGGACCAGGGCCTACTACAGTTCTGGGGCCAGGGCTGGGGCTTGGTGCTGTGTCCAGACCTGGGCCAGGGCCTGGTGTGGTTCTAGAACCTGGACCAGGGCCTGGTGCTGGGTCCAGACCTAGGCCGGGGCCCGGTGTGTTTCTAGAACCTGGACCAGGGCCTGTTGCTGCTTCAGGACCTGGACCAGGGCCTGGTGCTGTGTCTGGACATAGGCCGGGACCTGGTGCTGCTTCAGGACCTGGACCAGGGCCTGGTGCTGTGTCTGGACATAGGCCGGGGCCTGGTGCTGCTTCAGGACCTGGGTCGGGTCTGGGGCCTGGGCCAGGAGCTGGGTCAGTCCCTGGGCCGGTACCTAGGCCAGGAGCTGCAGCATTACCTGGTCCAGGGGTAGAGCCTAGGCCCAGACGGGGGTCTGGAACTGGGCCCAAACCCAGTGAGCCAGAGACAGCTTCCACATCAGCACCACAGCAGAAGACTCAGGCCACACACAGGCAGGCCCCTCGGCAGAAGGTTCTGGTGACTGGAGGAGGAGGCTATCTGGGCTTTAGCCTGGGTTCCAGCCTGGCCAAGAGTGGCAGTTCTGTCCTACTGCTTGACCTCCGCAGACCGCAGTGGGAGCTGTCTCCGGGGACCGAGTTCATCCAGGTGCAGTGATGAGCGTCTTGGGGGGCGCTGGTGGTGAAGGTGTGGGGACCAGCCCAGGCTGGTGGTGGAGGCGTGGGGACAGCGTCTGATGTGAAACCAGTGAAGAGCACAGGCTCTTGGAGTGGGACTATTTAAGCTTTGACCCCTTCCCTGCCGGGCAGCCATGACCACAAGGCTCCACATCTCTGAGCTTCCGTGTCCTCATCCAGGGAAGAAGACTTCTTACAGGGAGTCAGTGAGACAGCGCGCGTAAAAACAGCAAGCACAGCCCTGCGACTTAGCTTGATAAATGGGGCCAGTGGTGGTGATGGAGCCAAAGAGGCCCTGTAGAATCATATAGTAACTCTTGCCCCACAGCTTCTCCTACAGGTGCTTGGCCAGGGTGGGGTCAGAGGCCCAGCTCTGGGACCTGGCAAGGTGCACAGTTGGTATCTCTGCCTCGGACCCGAACCTTCTGTCCCCATCTCTTCCTTCTCTGTTTCAGGCGGATGTCCGCGATGAAGAAGCCCTGTATCGTGCCTTCGAAGGGGTGGACTGTGTCTTCCACGTGGCGTCCTATGGAATGTCCGGTGCTGAGAAGGTGAGCCCCCCACATACAACACCTGGAGTTAGAGCAGGGTTCAGATCCTGGTTCTGCCCACACACCCCCCTTCATGCAGTGTATTCGTTATCGCCCTTCACCTAATCCAGGAAGGATTTACATGATACCCAGTCTGCATTTTGCATCCATGGGACCAAATACCAGTTCTGCTGCTTTCTAGCTTTGGGACCTAGAGCGAGTTAACTTAACCTCTCTGAGCCTCTGTTTCCTCGTTTGTACTAGTATTCACGTCAGAACCTCCTCAGTGTGTGGGTACCTGTCAAAACATACGGATACCCTTAGGCTCCGAAATCACACTGTGCCTATATTTGCAGCATTGTTCATAATAACAAAACACAGGAAGTAACGTCAGTTACTATGCCCATCAGTTAAGGATTACTTAAATAAATTGTAAGGTATCCATTGAAATTCTACACAGCCATTCAAAAGAATGAAGTAAGTCATATGTGCTGATAATAGAATAATTTCCATGGTGCAAAAACAGTGTTTGATATCCTCCTGTTTGTAAAAAAAAAAAAGCAGCAGCAGCAGCAGCTAGGATAAATATTTATATGCTCACACATGTGTATGTGCTGATATTAATAAGTATAGATTATGGGGGTGCCTGGGTGGCTCAGTCATTAAGCGTCTGCGTTCGGCTCAGGTCATGATCCCAGGGTCCCGGGATCGAGCCCCACATCGGGCTCCCCGCTCCACGGGAAGCCTGCTTCTCCCTCTCCCACTCCCCCTGCTTGTGTTCCCTCTCTTGCTGTGTCTCTCTGTCAAATAAAAAAATAAAAATAAAAAAATAAAAAAAATAAGTATAGATTATGTCTAGAAATACACGGACTGCAACAGTAACGGTGGTTGCCTCTGTGGGGGGGTGGGAGGGAAGGCAGGAATCAGGAGTGGGAAGGAAATTTTCTTTTTCCCGTACATCCTTTTTACTGTTTGAGGGTTTTTTTTAATATTCTATTTTTTTTATTTAATATATTGTTTAGTATGTTATTTATTGAGAGAGGGCGAGGGGGAGAGGCAGAGGGAGAGGGAGAGAGAGAATCTCAAGCAGACGCGGCACTGAGACTGGAGCCCAATAGAGGGCTCGATCCCACGACCCTGAGATCATGACCTGAGCTGAAATCAAGAGTTGTTCACCTTGGGGTGCCTGGGTGGCTCAGTCGTTGAGCATCTGCCTTTGGCTCAGGTCATAATCCCAGGGTCCTGGGCTCAAACCCCGCCTTGGGCTCCCTGCTCGGCAGGAAGCCTACTTCTCCCTCTCCCACTCCCCCTGCTTGTGTTCCCTCTCTCGCTGTGTCTCTCTCTGTCAAATAAATAAAATCTTTAAAAAAAAAAAGAGTCGGTCGCCTAACCGACTGAGCCACCCAGGCGCCCCTATTTGAGTTATGTTTAACTTTGCAATTGTATTATCTCTTAAACAAAAACAACTGCAATGAGAATAAATATAGTTTAAAAATTGAGACAGAACCCACCTCCGGGTTGGTTGTGAGAATTAAGTGAGACATAAAGGCTTCGCCCTGTCCCAGGAAACACAAGCAGCTCTCTCTGTGTAGACAGAACCTTGCTAGAACATGAACAGTGTTACCCTGTCCGTCCGACGGCTAAGGAAACCCAGACTGCCAGAGTGAGGAGATGATCCAACACATTTTGGGTCCCTTTTCTGTGTCACACACTGTACCCAGTCCTGCCACGGGTGTATTCAGTCCTGCCGACCACCCGAGGGGGTCTGCCATCACTTCACAGACGAGGGAGCTGAGGGCTGCCCTGGGAGACCGTGGCAGAGCTGGGCACCGGGGCCCAGGGCTCCTGCACTCAGATCCCTGCGGCCGAGCCCGACGTCCTGCAGCCCCTGCCCGGCCCCACCCTAAGCCCACCTTACGGCCTCAGTGGCCTCCTCGAGGAGGTCTGAGCAGCACCACCACTTTCCCACCTCCCTCTTGTCTTTTAGCTGCAAAAAGAGCAGATTGAGTCTATAAATGTTGGAGGCACCAAACTAGTAATCAATGGTAGGCACTCAGAGCTCAGTGTGACCTGCTGTGTGTTTCCTGCTTCTGTCCCCTTTCCTGCCACAGGCCCAGCTCTGGGGACAGGGGAGGGGAAGAGAGGTGGGACCCTCCTCCCCTCCCCCTGCCCACCCCAGCGGAGGGCCTGTGGGCAGCACATCCTAACTGTGCTGCGGACCTGCCCGGGCCCGCACGTGGGGTGGGTCAGCGTGGCCACAGCCTGTCTGGGGACACAGGCAGCGCGGGGTTTGCATTTCAGGGATTAAGGGTTAGAAAAGTCACTGAAATACAAGACCCACATCTGAGTTCTCTGGGCATGCGAAATCCTGTTTTTCTCTCTGATTTTAGAGTGTCTTTTTTTCTGTGCCCCCATCGAGTGAGACTTTCTTCTGACTGGTCCCCTGCAAGGTAGCTCAGGGACCAGGGCCATACTGGGGAGGAGTGAGCCAGCCTGGCCCCCAGGGCCCCACAGAGCAGGGATTGACCCATCCCCCTCCCCTCCTGAGCATCTCTGGATTCTGGGCCAGGGGCCAGGATGTGTGTCCAAGACTGGGTCCCAGTGGGCACCTCCTCAGCCAACTCCCACTCATGTTGGCTGTGTGTGTGTGTGTGCATGCGTGTGCGCGTGCGTGTGTGCGCGTGCGTGTGTGTGTGTGTGCGTGTGCGTGTGTGTGTGTGCGTGTGTGTTGCTGTGTGCGCCCCTGTCACTGCAGTCTGTGTCCGTCGGCGGGTCCCAAGGCTCATCTACACCAGCACGGTCAATGTTGTGTTCGGCGGGAAGCCCATAGAACAGGGTGATGAGGACTCTGTGCCATATTTCCCACTGGAGAAGGTACGTGGCTTCCAGGAGAGGTGGGCGGGGCCACTGGGCCCGGGACCCACAGCCCACACGGCAGGGATGGGTAGAAACCAGGGTCAACCTCACGACTCAGGGTGAGCCCTGTGAAGAAGGGGTCCCCAAAACTGAGTAGCACAAGCCTTCTCCTATTTCAGCTGGTCATGCCAGCAAGGGGTTTGCAATCACACAGACCTGGCCTTGAGCCAGCCCGGCCATGTTCTACCTGTGGGACTCTGCACAAGTCACTTTACTCTGAGCCTCTATTTCTTCATCCGGGCGTGACCACTCCACCCTGTGGGTGTGTGGCGAGCAGGAAATGAGATGATGTATGTGAAAAAGCCACGGACACTAAAGAACCAACTGGAAATAGTCCATCCAGCCCACGTGCGGCATCCGCATCCCAGAGCAAGCCCTGGGGGCCGGCAAAAGCCTCCCTGAGTAGAGGGATCCTGGTTGTTACTGCTCTGAACTCTGCTCCTGTCGCTCCCACCCCGGGGGGGGGGGGGGAAGAAAAGCACGGGAGCTCAGGGCCCCAGGGGGGGTCCCCAGAATTTGACCCCTGTGTCGTCTGAAGCAGAGGGGCAGGCCCAGTGCCGGGTGGGCTGGGCAGGCCTCCCCAGCAGGGTCGCTGACCCCTGCCTGGTGGCTCCCTTCTCCCTTCCTCTGGCAGCACGTGGACCACTACTCACGAACCAAAGCCATCGCTGACCAGTTGACCCTCATGGCCAACGGAACACCTCTCCCAGGTGAGTATCGTGGGGCCCTGCTGCCGCCCCCAGAGAGCACGGGGGAGTGCGGCTTTTAGCTTCTGTGTCTCTGAGGCTCACCTTCCTTCAATAGGACAGCTCCCCAGGGCCTTCGTCCCTCATCACTCCACAAATTCTGAACACCTGCTGTGTGCCCGAACCCCACTAGGGATACAGTCCCGAGAAAGTCAGGTCCAGTCCCTGTCCTCGTGTTGCTCACGGTCTTGAGTGGACCAAGAGACCGGATAGAAGTGGGTCTTTTTTCTGCCACATAGGAGTGGATCTCTCCACTCTCTCAAATAAATAAATCTTAAAAAAAAAAAAAAAAAAGAATATGGACAGGTGTAAGTATGACACAGTAGCTGCTCCCACACACTGGCTTAGACTGAAGTGAGTTCAAATCCCGACACCACCACCTCTTAGCTTTGTGATGTGATCTTGGGCAGTATCCTTTTTTCCATGCCTCAGGTTCCTCATCTGTAACAAAATGCGGATGATAGTAATCTACCTCGAAGAGCTTTTATGAGAATAAAATAATAACAGGCAGTTGCCTGTTTAAAAGGAAGAAAAAAGAATATGGACAGTTTGCATTTACCGAGCGCTTGCTATATGCCCGGCCCTATTTTACATGCTAATTTTATATGCAAGTTTCTCAGTAACTCTTTACAGCATCCATGCGAGCTAAGAACCTGAGGGATCCCCTGCTTTCCAAACTGAGGAGCCAGATTGATTTGGAGAGTGAGGGATGCTTGCAACTATAATCCGTGGATTTACGGGGGAAGAGGCTGAGGCTGAGGGGTGAACTGACTTCGTTAAGGTCACATAGCTATTAGGTGGCAGAGGTGGGATTTGAACCCCCCACCCCCACACCAGGGGGGTCTAACACCAGAGCCTGGAGCCTGGATCTGAACCATCGTGCTTCACTGTAGCCACAGCTGAGCAGGCCATTGAGCATGGGTTCTTTTCCGTAAAATCCTCCCCACCCTACCCTGGCACCCTGAACCTATCAGGCCTTGACCCCTGATCCCAGGGGGAACACACATCCAGCTGTGTTTTCCCAGGGGTTTGACCCTGGGTGGTTGACTTCTTTTCTCTGCCTGGGGCCTTCTCTGGCTGGACCAGCAGCCTGCTAACCAGACACTTAATCCTTTGGCCAAGAATTATTTATACGAGCATCCCCAGTTTCCGTGGTCCGGAGTCATGGATACTCTGAGCTCCGCCCCTCTGTGACGTAGCTGCCCAGCGCCCCGCCAGCCAATGTCAACTGCAATCAGACCTCCCCCCCACCATGCCCAGGTGACCCAGAGTTTAAAATTAGCTGCAGGCTGTTTACAGAAAAGCTCACCTGATACCTGCCTTCCAGGAGTCCAGCCATGGTCACCCTGGGTGATTTCCAGTCCCTGCTAACACAAGCTGGTCCCTGAGGCTCTGCCTCTGACCCAGCATGGAGGGCCCCGGTCTCTGAAGCAGAGCCCCAAGACTGCAAATCTCAGCTCAGTACAAACGGGACAATGGACGGCAAACTTGGTGGCTTAAAACTGAAATGTGTTCTCTCATGGTTCTCACAATTCACAGTCGGGTGTCTGAGACCCAGTTGGGCTGCACTCCCACCAAAGGCTCTAGGGGAGAACCTCCTTGTCTCAGCAGTTTATGGTGGCCCCACTCATTCCTTGGGGTCCACATGTCTCTTCTCTGTGAGTCCCTTATAAGGACTCACGTTGGATTTGGGGCTTACCGGATAATTCAAGATGATCTCATTTTGAGATCCTTAATTACATCTGCAAAGACGCTCTTCCAAATCCGGTCATATCCACAGCTTGCGGGATGTGGACATATCTTTTCGGGGGCCATCACTCAACCCACTCTACTGGCCTCATGGTAAAGTGAGGATGTTGGCGGGGAAGCAGTCAGGGTGTTTGGCTATGACCCAAGACACCGGCCCTGGCTAAGTTGCCGGGAAAAGGAACTTATAGTGGAAGGATGTGGGATCGTTTCTGGAAAATATATTTCCAGAAAAATGACTACCAGGGCTTGGAAAGGATAGGGTTGGGGGAGCTCCAGGGACTGGGTGGCAGGAGCTGGTGACCAGTCTCTTCAGGGTGAACCCACTCATAGGATTTTAGATCCTGGTGTCGGTGATGCTGAGAGTCACGTCCTTGGGTGAGAATATGTCATGGACCCAGCTTGAGTCCCATGGCCACCACCTCAGGAGAGAGTGAGGCATCTGGCACATCCAGACTGACAGCCCCCTAAGACCTTGTGCAGAGGGGGAGGGGCCCCCAAAGGAAGATGCTGTACATGGTAAAATGGGTGCAGTTGACTCTCAGGGGAGTCAAAGGAAATTACATCTATCGAGTGCCGGGTAAACTCATGGGCCGCGTACATATCTGCATCCAGGTCTTACCTCTGGTTACTGGCCTGTGAGCGTCATGAGGGCAAGGACCATTTCTTGGTTATCCTTGGATTCTCCTCTTGGTTATCCTTGGATTCCCGGGGCCCAGTGCTGGGGGTAGAGGTCGGGCAACCTCTGAATGTTGTTTGTTAAATGACTAACAGATTGAGAATAATTGAATAAGGAAACCCCAAGGGCCTGTCTTCCCTGCTAACCTGTCCAGGAAAGGACCAGAAGGTGTGGACAGCATTTCTGTGTGTCTCTCCCTGCTGGGCCACCCCTCCCCGGGCCCTGACCACCCTCCTTGTGTCCTAGGAGGAGGCACTCTGCGGACGTGTGTGCTCCGGCCCCCAGGGATCTATGGCCCTGAAGAGCAGAGGCACCTGCCCCGCGTGGCGGTATGTCAGCCCAGCCCCAGGCCTGAGACTCAGGATGAGTCTGGCTGCCGTGTGCATGGATTGGGGCCCTTCCAGTCCACAGTCACTGTGTTGGTCTTGGGGCAACGTCCTGAGCCTGGGGCTCTTAGTTCTGGGAGCTGTCCCTACCCCGAGCAGACCCACCAGGAACAAAGGTCTCAGTGTGTGCCTGCCAGGGTTAGGCACAGGTCGGGGAGTCCCGGAGCTATGACCCCAAAGAGGCAGAGGGAGCCTGTTGTCCCTCCTCAGATGTGGGCTCCCTGGTGGCCAGATGGCTCATCCCGTGCTGCCAGCACAAGGGTCTTCAAATAGGAAGCCCCTCTCCAGGGAGAGTCAGGTGCCAGCGATAGAGCTACGAGGGACTGTAGGCCTTGTCCTCAGATTGCTCATAGCCTGGTCGGGAGAGAGGCGGCACCATCACGAAACCAGTGTGGCCAGGGCTACATGGAGGGAAGAATGAGAATACGGGAGCACAGCAGAGGGAGCCTGGCAGGGGAGGTCTAGGATGAGGCCTGTGCTGTTTGGAAAGGGAAGAAAGAATGAACCAAGGAAATGGGGTGGGAGAGGGAAGGTGGTCCAAATGGGGCAGGCAGCTTGGGTACAAACCCGGGAACGAGAAAGGGCGCTGCTCTGGGCTTTGCGACAGATCAGTGAGCAGAACAGAGGATTCCTGCCCTTGTGGGGCTTATATTCTCACAGGAGATGGGTAATAAACATGATACATGGTAAGGGGTGTTTGAAGGTGCAAGGTGCGTTGGAAAAATAACGGAAAGGGGGAGCAGGGTGTGGGAGCTGGGCGCCCGGGCAGCCGGGGAGCCTCATCGAGCAGGTGCATCACACCAGGTTGGAGGGAGAGCCTTCCAGGCAGAGGGAAGTCCGAAGCCCTGAGATGGGAGCCTGCCGCACATGCCGTGGGGAGCCCGTGTGGCTGGAGCTGAGTGGGCAAGGGAGTTTATAGCAGACAGTCGGAGGGTAGCTGGGCCAGAGCAGAAGGGCCCCCTCGGCCGTTGTCGAGACTTCTTTTGGCAGCGTGGGCGTCCAGAAGGTTCTGAGCAGGAAGACACAGGATCTAAGATTCAGGGGGATCCCCCTGGCTGTGTGGAGAACAACCGCAGGGACCGTGGGTGGAAGTGGGGACCAGTTCGGAAGCTCTTTCGGTCTCCAGGTAGAAAAGAGGGGCAGCAGTTGGGGCGGTGAGAAGCAGGGGGATTCTGGACAGAGTGTTGAGCCAACTGGATTTGCAGATGAGTTGGGCGTGGAATGGAGAGAAGGGAAGGCCAACGGAGGCCCCAGGGTTTCAGCCTGAGCCGCAGAGTGCTGTCTAGTGAGATGATTTTGGGGGCGGGTGCTTGACCAGGAGCTGGAAGGTCAGGCACTCGCTCCAGGACACGGACAAGTGACCACTACATGGAGACATCGGGACACGGGTCTGGGGCAAAGGGGTCTGGCATGGAGCTAGAAATGTGGGAGCCATCATCATATAAATGGTATTCAAAGCCACTCCAGACTTGAGTCTGTGTTTATCACCCCCCTCCAGAGCCACATCAAGAAGAGGCTATTCATGTTCCGATTTGGGGACCACAGGACACGGATGAACTGGGTCCACGTGCACAATCTGGTGCAGGCACACGTGCTGGCGGCTGAGGCCCTCACCGCGGCCAAGAGCTACGTGGCCGTGAGTCTCCTGCAGTGCTGTCCCCACCTTCCCCCCCAGCTGGCTACGGGCAGGGTACCCCATCCCTAGGGGACTCCTGGCTCACACACATTTCACCCCAACTCAAGATGGTCGGTGGGACTGTAGGCTCAGGGAAGCTCGGGGTGAGGGGCTCTTTATAGAGCATCATTAGCTCCTTGCAGTGACCCTGTGATGTAGGTGTTGTTGGTCCTGAAGTCATGGTCACCGAATGCTAAGCATTTTATATACACCATCCCATGTAATCTTCACAACAGCCAAGAGGGAGATCCTGTTATTTTCTTCCCATTTCTCAGATGAAGGAACTGAGGTACAGAGAGGTTAAGTGACTCTATTGAGGTCACACAGCTAGTCAGGGTGGCAGCCTCAGAATTCAAAGGGAATTGCCCAGGTCTGTCCCCAGGGCTAGGGAATGGCCATGACTCCTCAGTGGCTGCTCAGGAGAATTGGGGTGATCGGGGCAGCTGCCGAGCCATCTGAAAGGGTGGGGTCAGGCTGGGGAGCAGATGCCTCACTGTCCCCCTCCCTGTGTGTCCCCTCAGAGTGGCCAGGCATACTATATCAATGATGGGGAGAGTGTCAACCTCTTCGAATGGATGGCCCCGCTGGTAGGTGTCCAGACATCCACCCACCCCCACCCCGAGTGAGGATTCAGGGATTCTGCACATCTTCTCTCCTTGTCATCCTTTCCTCCATCCAGAAAATCAGAAGCTTTCACATTAAAAACCAGCTCTGGTGATAGTGTCCACCGGGCAACACTGGAACTGGCTAGAGCTGGGTGTGGCTGCCTCTTTGGGGGACCATGTACTCCCTTGGGTTGCCATAGTCCCTCCCAGCCTGACTCCTGATTTATGTTGACTTGCCCTGTGTGTGTTTGCTTGTGACGCCCCCATACTGTGTGACAAAGCTCCACAAGGGGTAAGTAGAAGGTAAACTGAAGCACAGAGGGAGCTGTTGGCCCTGGGGCTTCCTATGCTGCCGCCCTTCGGAGAACCCTGGCCTCCTCATCCAGTACCCTACAGACCTCTTCTTGGGGCCAGGGCTGCCTGGAAGGGGTCGACCAGCGGCCCCGTGCTGGAGGATCCATCCTGTGGCATTCAGGCACATCAATGTCAACAGCTTTATTGAGATATTATTCATATACTGTACGATTCACCTATTTAAAGCACATAATTCGATGGTTTTTCATATATTCAGAGTTGTGCAACCATCACCATAATCAATTTTAGAATATTTCCTCATCCTCCAAAAAAGAACCCCCTCCGCAAAATTATGCCTTTACCCCAACCCCACCCCTAGCCCCATACAACTCCTAGTCTACTCTCTGCTTCTGTAGACTTGCCTCTTTGGACATGTCCTGTAAGTGAAATCATACAATATGTGAACGATTGTGTTAGGCTTCTTTCATTTGACTTCATGCCTTCAAAGTGCATCCATGTGTAGCCTGCATCCTTTCAGTATTCATTCCGTTCTATTGCCAAAAAATATTCCCTTCTAGGGATATACCACATCTTGTTAATCTTTTCATCAGTTGATAGAACTAGGGGTTTTTCTACTTTGGGGCTACTATGAAAATGCCACTGTGAACATTAGTGTATACATATTTTGTGTACGTACGTTTTCATTTCCCTTGGGTGTGTACCCCGGGGTGGTAGTGCTGGGTCTGGTGGTAGCTCTCTGTTTAAATTTTTTTTTTAAACATTTTATTTATTTATTTGACAGAGAGACACAGCGAGAGAGGGAACACAAGCAGGGGGAGTGGGAGAGGGAGAAGCAGGCTTCCCGCGGAGCAGGGAGCCCGATGCAGGGCTCGATCCCAGGACCCTGGGATCATGACCTGAGCCGAAGGCAGACATCTAACAACTGAGCCACCCAGGCGCCCCTCTGTTTAAATTTTTGAGGAACTGCTGCACTGTGACGATGCGTTTGGCGGCAGGCAGATGTCAGTAGTCACTAAATGATGTGAATGATCCCAGGTTAAAAACCGACCCACGCATTTAAGCCCAACTTGACTTTTCTAGATCAAAGCTTTCCATTTCAAGACTGGCGCAGGGTTGGGGCTCGCTGTGGGGTTTTTCCCCCCTGGGTGGCCGAGTGGCACCTCTGCTCACCCCCAGGGTAAAGAGAACATGTGGCCTTTCCACACCGGCCCCCGGAAGACCTGTTCTCATCTCGGGCCATGTTTCCTTGCAGTTTGAGAAGCTAGGGTACAGCCAGCCCTGGATCCAGGTGCCTACTTCCTGGGTTTACCTAGCAGGTAAGGAAAAGAGTATGCGCAGTAAAATCCCTCCATGAGCCGGGTACATATGCATCACCTCATTTCAGACCCAGGGCCAGGACTAGGTGGAGGGGGATGAGGCACTGAGGGCGCAAAATTTCAGGAGACCATCACTCTCGTGGGCAGGTGCTCCGAGCCCGATCTGCCCTTGCCCGGCAGCCTCCTCACCCTCGTCCTGGCCCAGTATAAACCCTGTCCTACCTGCAAGGTGGGTGTGATTGGGCCACAGTGAGAAAGTGGGACAGGCAGAATTCACACCTGGGCTTGGCCGGCCCCGTGGCCCGTGGTGGGAGGCATCATGCCAGTCAGGCAGAGAGGGAGCCCTGGGGCCGCCTTGTCCCCTGAGGTCACCCCGAAGTCAAGGCTGCTTTTGGGGTATGTGAAGTTTCCTCCTCACCCTTCAGGTCTGCCTCTAACTCTCACCACCCCGCCCCCCATCACCACCTCTGCTGGCCTCCTTCCAGCTGGAACGCAGAGCGAGCACCAGGCACGGCGTGGTCAGCCCAAGGGGACAATGACCCTCAAGTCACAAACAGCTGCGTTCCTGGAAGACCTTAGCTATAGATCTGTTCTATTTTAAGTGCACTGGGATGCTTGCCATTTAAAGCAGGGATCTGCCAACTTTTGCCCACCAGGCCACACATGCGGGGTGACTTCTCATGTCCAGCGTTGCCACAGTGATTGATGCTCTTTGACCCCCAGGTGGGAAAAGATCTGCCACCGGTTCTGATAGTTTTACAGGACTGTATATACATTTCCAGTTCCTCGCGAGCTAACTAGCACCCACTAGTTCATAACTCTGCACATCTGAATCACTGGGGAGCTTATAAAATATCAAAATGCCTCAGTGGCCCCCCAGACCCACTACATCAGCAGCAGCAAGAGGAAAGGGGCAGGGGAAGCATGAGCATTTTTAAAAGTGGTCCAGTGTGCCACCCAGATTAAGAACTTCTGCTCCAACTTCTCTCTCTCTTCCTCAAGAGACCACACTGGAATAGAAGTGAGTGAAAGGAGGAGGCATGATTTGAGCTGTGAATCTGCTCTGCTTTATTTTCAAATGTCAGTCCTTTAATATTAATGACAACTTACTTGTGACACATTTCATAGCCAAACAAGGCCCCCTGGTGCGTGCTGAGAGCTGCTGATTTAAAGGAATCCAAGGACGGGAATTTGGCAAAGTGAAGAGAAGTGCCCCCCCCCCCCAGCAAAGCAAATAATGCCCCCAACTGAATTGTCCCCGAGGGCCTCCCCGGAGCTTGCACGGAGGGAGGCACCCTGGTCATTGGCCCCTGTCTCCCCGCACAGCCGCTGTGATGGAGTATTTGCACCTGGCCCTGAGGCCCATCTACAGCGTCCCCCCGCTGCTCACCCGGAGCGAGGTAAGGGGGCTGCTGCTGGGGTGGTTCCTGTTCCACACCCCCATTGGCCCCACCCTTCACCCCTTTGATGCCATAACGGGATGCTTGTCTGAGGTCTCAGAACCTTCCAGGTGGGCCCAAATCTAGCACTAGCTTCTTTAGAATCTTCCCAACCTCTGGGCTTTTGCTTAGGCTGTGCTCTCTTGGTCTGAAATGCAATGAGCTTGGAGCCTGTCCCTCATCCCTGCCACTTTGTTCTTAAGCAGCATATTTTCGCTGCCAGACTGGAGACTCCCAAAGGCAGGTTCGGTAACATTCACGTTTTTGAATGCCACCCACCGGCGCCACCAACTCTCAAGACAACGTGCACATGGAGCCTGGTGCCTCTAGGTGCACCATGCTTACTGAATAATAAGTATATATTAAGTGCCTACTGTGTCCAGAATACTATTCTCAAATGCTGATGATGCAGTTCTCTATTAGCACATATAGTTTTTAAAAGAGGACTTTTTATTTATTTGTCCTAGAGAGAGAGCACAAGCAGGGGGAGCAGCAGGCAGAGGGAGAAGCAGACTCCCCACTGAGCAAGGAGCCCAATGCAGAACTCCATCCCAGGACCCTGGGATCATGACCTGAGCCGAGGGCAGACGCTTAACGAACTGAGCCACGTATTTATTTAGAGAGAGTGCGCGTGCAAGTGGGGGGAGGGGCCGAGGGAAAGGGAGAGAGACTCTCAAGCAGACTCAGCACTGAGCACGGAGCCCTACTCAGGGCTCCACCTCATGACCCTGGAATCATGACCCCTGAGATCATGACCTGAGATCATGACCTGAGCCGAAATCAAGAGTCGAAACTTAACCAACTGAGCCACCCAGGAGCCCCGAAAAGAGAGGATGTTTTAATGAAGATTATAAAGTGTTTGGCATTACTTGCAAAATCCTCGTAGTTCACCCTCTCATCTGATTCTCTCTGATGTCCTGCTAAGTTAGGAAGGGCAAGAGATTATGATCGTGTTTTGTGATAAACTGAGCACTAGAGAAGTTAGTGACTTGTCCAAGGCCACACGGTTCTGGCACTGGCTTCGTACTTAAGCTCGGTGCTGTCTGACTGAGAGAGAGCATGGGCCACAGAAAGAAGCACTTCTCTGTGGTTTCTCCTCTGGGCCATCCTGACTCCCAGAGGAAAGGGAATGACAAGAGTAGCCATCTATTGAGTGATGGATATGCCAGGCATTGTGCTTTATCTCATTTCATTTTCACTACTAAATTGTAGATTGTTATCTCCATTTCCAGAGGAAATGAGACACACAGGGCTGAAATAACCAGCCCATGAGTATTCACTTAAGTAGCAGAGCTGATATTCGAACCCAGACCAGACCTAAATGATTTCAAGCTTAACCATCAACTTGTGAAATGACTCAGGAATCACAATCATGTAAATTAGCTCCCAAAGTGCTGAATTGTGGTTGGGTGGGAATTAACACCCACCCCCCCCACCCACCCCCACCTCCCCCACCCCGCCCCTCTGGTTTCACTTACAGGTTTCCCTGTTCAGCGAAGGGGTAAAGGATCCCTACTTAGCTAAGGTTGTTTCTGGGCGCTGTGGCTCGGGCGCCCTCTGCTGGTCAGTCTGTGACACACCAACCAGCCCTCCAGTTTCAGTCTGATTCATTGAACATTTTTTGAGCACCCACTGTGTGCCAGGCATTGCGCTGAGTAGTGGAGGCAAGACATAGCCCTTACCTCAAGGGGCTCACAGTCCAAAGGGAAAGACAGCTCCGTAACCGGGCAACTCAGCACACTGTGATAAGAGTTATACTGGAGGAAACTATGAGGAACTTCAGAGCACACAGAAGGGGCACCTAAGCCAGTTCTGGGGAAGTTAAGGGGACTTCTCAAAGGAAGGTGACATCTAAGCCTGAGAGCATTGTGTCCAGGACCCTGCTGATCTAGTTCCCAGCTGTATCCCCCAAGGTTCTGACCTTAATACCTGGGGCAAAAAGGGACAAGATTGCCCTCTCCCCCCGCAAGCATACAAGACCAGCAGCTTAGGGGCGCCTGGGTGGCTTAGTCGTTAGGCATCTGCCTTCGCCTCAGGTCATGATCCCAGGGTCCTGGGATCAAGCCCCGCATCGGGCTCTCTGCTCTGCGGGAAGCCTGCTTCTCCCCCTGCTTGTGTTCCCCTCTCGCTGTCTCTCTCTGTCAAATGGATAAATAAATCTTAAAAAAAAAAAAAAAAAAAGACCAGCAGCTTGGCCAGAGGGGCCCTGGGAGAATCCAGCAGCTCTCTCCGACTCCTTCCCAGGGTCCAGCAGAGGAACAATAGAGACAGAAATGAGGTGGGAGGGCATCCTCCCAGTCCCAGCATAGCAGGGAAGAGCATGGGCAAGTCACTTAACCTCCCTGTTTTTAATTTTCAAATATGCAAAGAGAAAAAAGCAAATATGTAAAGAGGAGATGGTGGTAGTACCACCTCAGGGGATTAAATAAGCTAAGGCCTAGAAAGGATTTAGCCCAGGCCAAGCACGGTGCCTGTTCAGTTATTGATAGCTATCAGTACTGCCCTTGAAACCTCTGGGCCCCAGCAGTGGAAAGAAACGCCGCCCAGAGCCTGGAGAGTAATCGCTTCTGTATAATTGAATTCCTCTCTTTGGTAAGCTTAACCAGGGAGGGCGCAAGCAGGCTGCGCCCTGGGAAGTCTAGAGCATTTCCTGGGATTATTTTTCCGGAGAGCAGGACCCAGGCCACAGACAGGGCGGTCAGCTTCTCCTAGTGCATACCCAAGAATGTGCAAGTGCCGGCTGAGTCCCAACACCGTGTTAGGCCGGGGAAGGGAAACTGCAGAGGTGGGACCTTCACTTTTGGGGGGCTGAGAAGTTCAGTTAGGCTGGGGGAGATGCAGAAAAGGCCTCCTGGAGGAGGCGCCCTCGAAGAAAATGGAGATAGGAGGGAAAAAAGGAAACCTTCCCTGAGGAGGGCATCGCAGGAGCAAGATCGAGCTCACGGGTTCTCTGAAACTGCCGTGCAGCAGAGGGAAACCTCTGCCCTCTTTACCTTTTCGGTAAAACAAGGTGGAGTGTGCTTCCCACCTGCAGAGCCCCGCCCCTCGGCAGCCCCGCCTCTCTCCCCGCAGGTGCGCAGCGTGGCCGTGACGCACACCTTCCAGATCGCGAAAGCCCGCGCGCAGCTGGGCTACGCGCCAGACAAGTTCCACTTCGTCGACGTCGTGGAACAATACGTGCGGTCCACGAGCCAGCGGCCCTGCGGCTCTTCGGCGCGGACGCTCCTACGGCTGCTGCTCGGGCTGCTGCTGCTGCTCGGGCTGCTCGCCCTGGCCCTGCACCTGCTAGGCCTGCAGCCGTCCTTCGTCTGAAGTTCGTCACTGGCCGGAGTCGGCTCCCTGCCTGGGCTCCATCTTCCGGGCTTGCCCCCGCCCATTTCCCCGCCCACACCCCGCCCTCTGAGCTTGGACCCGCCCCTGGATCTTGACTCCGCCCCTGTCCTGCCCTCCGGGCTTGGGCTCGCCCCCGTGCCCTTGCTCCGCCCACACCCCGCCCTCTGGACTTGATCCCGCCCCCTGAGTCTTGACTCCGCCCCAGTCCTGATCTTCGGGCTTGGGCACGCCTCTGCTCCGCCTCTTGAGCCACGGCCCCGCCTTCTGGGTCTTGGCCTGGCCCGGTTACTGAGCAGGTAGCCGCACAGCCTCGTCCGCCTTCCCGGCCTTCACCCCCCTCTCTGCGCCGAATTCTCCCCTGCTCTGGTTCCGCCCTCTTTCTGGCCGGATCGGTAGGATTGCGCCCTCCCCTTCGTTTCTCCTTCCGACTGGCCCTGCTCCTCCCTCTGGATCTGGTCCCTACCCTCTTCTAATTGTAATTCGGCAATAGCCCCGCCCTCTCCCTCTCTGAGTCCCCGCCCCTCTCCAGCCACGCCTCCTAGGTGAGTTCCTGGGGCCTGGCCGGAGTCGTCTCTAAAGAACAAGTGCAGGTCTGTTTGCCGTTTTCCCGGTCTGCTGCTGCCTCTCTAGGGACACTGGACCCTCCTCGCCGCTCAGGCTCCTCTGTACTTGTCCTGAGATCATCTTGAGATGTTGGAATAGACTCATTCTAGGAGAATTGCTTTTGATCTGCTGCTACCTTAATGTTTTGGGTTCACTCAGTCATGCATGTCTCCCTGTGTGTTGATAGTCAGGGTTGGAGGGTCACCTGAGACCCAGGCTTCTGCCTAACCCAGCCTAGCCTTTTTGGGTTTCCGGCTTACTAGCCTGGGGCTGACTTAGCTTAGTAAGCACAGGCTTCTGTACCGGCAAGGATCTAAACCAGAACAAAACTTTTTAAGGTGGTCAAAAGGTATAAACTTCCAGTTATAAAATAAAGAGGTCATGGTGATGTAATGTTGACTATGGTTAATAATACTATATTATATATGTGAAAGTCGCTAAGAGAGTAGATCTTAAAAATTCTCCTTAAAAGAAAAAAATTGTAACTATATTGATGGATGTTAACTAGACGTGATCATTTCACAATATATACATAAATCATGTTGTACATCTGAAATTAATATTATGTGTAAGTTATATCTCAAAAGATAACTTTAAAGAACTGGACCTTTTGAAAAAGTACCAATATAATTATAATGGGAAGAGTTAGACCTTATTTTGGTCCTATTTTATAATTTCATATTTCTTCTACTTGTTAATAAGGGGGCAGTGGTGATCACCATAATCTTTAATGTTTAAACCCACAAAATTTTTTAATCGAGCCTTGCTTTCCACAGAAACACCCCTTCCCATTGTCTTGGTATGAATTATGAGTACGAGACTATCGGTGGGTAAACATATCCATGTAGATATCATAATGTGCCCACGCACATTATGGCAGAGAAGAAAACCATCACAAGCCTAACAACACCTGTGGCGGAGGGGAGTGAATGTGTTAGAGCCAACATGGCCATCCCCAGTGTATCCCTCTCTGCGGAACAATTAAGACAGTTTGGGAAGCAGCTGAGAAGCGCATGCTCCCCTTTGCTCGGTTAAACTGCATGTGTGCATATAATTTTTTAAAAGCTCAGTGATAATCCTTTATGTCTGTTTAATGCTTGACAGTTTGAAAGGGCTTTCATCTATCTGCTTTTATTTAATTCTTAGGGCCACCCTTACAGAAGGGTTTATTGTTCCCATTGTATAAATGAGGAACTTGGGGTTATATCTAACTTCGAAGTGGACGACATGGGGGTTCCTCCTCTGCAGCTGGAGTCATTTGGAGGAGCTGCCCAAGGCTCACCAAACACCACACTCAGTGATGTCTGCTCTTCTGCATCCCAGCCATGTCAGGGCTTCCTCTGAGCTCTGGCATCTACCTTGGGCCATTTGGGGCCGGCAGCCCTTGGGCTCCCTTTCTTCTCAGTACGCACGTGCCTCTAAACTCACTACCTTCTTCTCTGACTTTCCTTTC
This sequence comes from Phoca vitulina, assembly GCF_004348235.1. NCBI lineage: Eukaryota > Metazoa > Chordata > Mammalia > Carnivora > Phocidae > Phoca > Phoca vitulina. The sequence goes on from NW_022589793.1 coordinate 1,096,236, forward strand.
TATCAATCCTGAGAAATCTGTGCTCAGGGCACGGAACACAGGCTTTACTGTCCACATAATCTTCTACATCTTTTGTCTTCTGCCAAAACACAGCTTTCGAAAAACAAAAGGAGGATCCCTTTCTTTGTTTTCTGGATTTCTCTAAGTCCTCGCTTTCCCTAGCTACACTCTGGGCCTGGGGGCAGTGTGGGTCACTCTGCCAAGAAAGCTTCCCTCCTTTCGTGTGTCTTGACCCACTGGAAAAGGAGTCCACTTTGTCCACCCAACGGACAAACTGAGTTCCCATGAGGACTTTAGAGGCTGCCCAGGTAACCAGCCCTCCGTGCATGAGGTTCTGAGAGAAGAAGGAGGTCCTAGCTTACTTGGAAACACTGAGTAGAAGCAATGTGAATGCAGAAAACAGAGCTGTCACTGTGGGCAGCCAATCGAATGGACCGTCAAGGTGAATTCATAAGTTTCCCACTGTGGGTGCTGAAACTATTCCCTGTTGTAGACCCAAGGCTGGGTGTCTAAAATATCCTCCAGTCTCAGAGTGCCTGGCTGGCTCAGTGGGAGGAGTGTGTGACCTTTGACCTCAGGGTTGTGGTTTCAAGCTCCATGTTGAGTATAGAGATTACTAAAAAATAAATTTAAAAAATATCCTCTAGTCTCTCTCATCTTAAAAATCTTCCCCCCTGAGTCCCCATTTCCTGTCTCAGTACTGCTCCTTTGGTTCTCCCCCCTTCTCAAAATGAAATTTTGTGATGAGTTGTCCACACTTACGTTTATTTCTTCTCTTCAACTCATTCAAAATGGCTTTTTAAAAAAGATTTTATTTATTTACTTATTTATTTGAGAGAGAGAGAAGGAGAGAGAGCAAGCTGGGGGTGGGGGGAGCAGAAGGAGAGGGACCAGCAGACTCTGCGCTGAGCAGGAGCCCGACCCGGGAGTTGATCCAACAATGCCGAGACCATGACCTGAGGCAAAACCCAGAGTCAGACGCTTAACTGATTGAGCCCCCCGGGTGCCCCTCAAAATGGCTTTAATCAGGGTCATCAATGACCTTGTCCATAAATCGTGTCCAGTGGATATTTTTCAGTCTTTATCTTGCCAAGCCTCTTAGCAGTGTTCAACATACTCCCTCTACTCCCTCTTCGCAATACTCTTCTTGGCCTATCGGACACCACCGCTGTTTTCCACGTGTCTCTGACCAGCCTTTCTCTGTCCCCTCTCTCCCACTGCCCTCCCTTTAAGACGACGTTCCTCAGGACTCTGTCTTGGCCCCTTGCACACTTCCTGAGCAAGTCCGTCCATTCCCGTGGCCTCGGTCTCCACCACCTCCCAAAGCTGGATCATTTGTTCAGTGTCCCCTTGACCTCCAGACTTCTGTGTCCAACCTCCTACTCAAGCCCATGTCCCACATCTCAAACTCAATGTGAATCAAATTGAATCATCTTCTCCACGAACTCCTCTTCATCCTGTGTTCCCTCCTAGGGAGAGGAGAGGCACCCCCAGTGCCACCAGCCAGTGGCTCAGGTCCCAAACCTGGTCATCACTTTTGACGTGTTCTTCACATCCTCATCAGGGAGTTCTCTCAGATCACTTCCAAAATGTCTGTCTGACCCACCCTTTGTGTCCTACCCACCATCACAACCATGGTATAAGCCACTCTCCTTTCTCCTAGACAGCTGCGGTAGACTGAATGGACCCTCCTCTTCCCGCTGCCAGAGGGAACTTTCTAAACCCAAAATTGGAACACGCCACCCTCCCACTTAAGACCTTTTGATGGTTTCCCATTGCCCTCAGGATGAAGTTCAAAGCCTCAACGGGGCCTTCAAGACCCTCCTTGCCTAACAGGTCAGCCTCATCTCTTGCTGTTAGTCCGTCCATGCTGCTCTCTGCTCAGCTGCCCTGAATTGACTTCAGAGCATTTCAAACACACCAGGCTCTCATCTGCCGCTAGGATCTTCCACGTGCTGTTTCTCTTCCTGGGACTCCTCTCTCCCACCTTCGCAGACCTAACCTCTCAATTTCAAGTCCCAGCTAAATGTCACCTCCTCGGTTGACCCTGAGCCAGGTTAGCACGCACTTTAGAAGACTCCTCACAGGTGTAATTTGAAATTACGGCAGCTGTAAAAACTGAGTGAGTAGACCTGCCTGCCTTGTGTGTTCTGTAGCCTCGGGCGAACTTGGCTTCTGGCACACAGTAGACCTTTCATACATAGTTATTGAATAAATAAATAGATGAGAGGCCCCTGAGCCAAGCCTGAAGACCAGCTATGAGATGGATCAATGAAGCTGGGACTCCAAGGTTGCTAGCCCTACGTGGGGCAGGCCCTCTGATGCCCCAGCCTTTCTGTAGGGTCACCTGACATGCTTCTACCAACAGAGGTTTGTGGAGTCAGCTGGGGCTCTCCGTAGGAGACAGAGGGGGCTGGAAAGGAACCTTCCCTATTGGAAAGGAATCCCTCCCAATTATGACCTAACTCAAGTCATAATTAAAATCAGCTCACCTAACCTTTGTCTTTGCAGGGTAACGAGGTCTGCTCCCTGTGGCCTCCAGCCCTGGAGCATTAAATTAAAGATGTAGGCAGTCTGCTGGAAACTATTAAAGTTATCTCAGATGCTTTTCCCTTGGAAATAAGGAGACGCTTCTGGTTTTGTTTTTTAGGTAGCCAGATTGGTGGGGTTTGTGCACAGAAGAGGGCCTGGGCTGTGGTTTCTGCCTTCTTCCATTTGCTCTCCATTTCCTTTTTTTTTTTTTAAAGAACGTAAGAAAAGAGCAAAAAGGAAGAGAATTTGGGAGAGGATGACAAACAAATTGAAGAGCTCAGGAAAAGTGAAACCATCAAGGGTGTGGCAGCGGTGGGATTCGAACCCACGCCATCGAAATGACTGGAGCCTAAATCCAGCGCCTTAGACCACTCGGCCACGCTACCGCCCGCTCCAATAGTTTCCGCTGCAACTATATTAGTTTAATGACGTGGCGTTTCACGTTCCGTGGCCCCACCCTCTTGGGTTTGCGCATGCCCAATACGCGCCAAGTGTTTCCTGCGCTTGTTAAGGCGTCTTGGTCCGTGGGTCCCTTCTGCGCCTTGGAATCACAGTACGTTTTTGATCGGCAGCAAAAACTACGGTCGGAACGCAGCACTAAAAAGGAAAGGAGAGTTCCCAGCTGTTAAATATTAATATGCAGTCCTCACGTGTGTGTGCATTGGATTTGCCGTGTGCGTCGTATACTGTCTGCGGCCACGTGGGGGCGGTACCGCGCTGTCCCTGCCTCCCTTTCGGGGCTGGGGGTCCCGCGGGGAACCTTGCTCTGCACAGAACCTGGCTGGGTCCCCATCTTACGGACTCGCCATCCCTACTCCAAGTCAGCTCTGCAAGCCCTGGGTGGCCCCATGGTTTGGTCCCTGCCACCGCGAGGTGAGAATCACCCGTCCAGGTGAATGTTGTTACAATGAATATTGTTACGGATTATTAGCATGTTGGGCTCCCTCAAAAGTACTTCTTGTCTGCATATTAGGAAGGGAGAAACTGAAGTGCAGAGAGGCTAAGTGACTTGTCTCAGATGCCCCAGGACCCAAGATTCCCCTCCCAAGACCCAAGACCCTTCCAAGACCCAAGTTTCCCCTTCTTCTGTGCAGGCTATTTTAGGGTTTTCGGTTTTTAATGCAATGAATACAGAGCAAATATACAATACGTAAGTACATAGCAAATTTCTATCTCCCATCACCCAAAATTAATTGTTAACATTCTGTATATTTGCTTCAAATGTTCTTTAATAAAAAATACACTGAACCCTATATATAGATAAGATTCAAGTCTCTTTTGATACCTCAAGTTCTATTCCCCTTCCTCCTTCCTCAGGAGTCTTAGATCCGTTTAGTCCACTTTTTTCTAATTTTACGTACTCTTAGGCGTATCCATTTCCTTGCATGTTTAAGGAAAATAACAAAAATACAGTATAGCAAAGATACGCAGGTGGCGTGGTAAGCTGAAATACCCCCCAAAGATGTCCACATCCAAATTCCCAGAGCCTGTATGTTACTTTATGTGACAAAAGGGACTTTGTTAGTGTAATAAAAGATCTCGAGATGGGGAGATTATTCTGGACTCTCCAGGTGGACCCAGTATAATCAAAAGGATCCTTAGAAGAGAGACACAGGAATCAGAGAAGATTTGAAGACAGAAACAGAGGTCCTCAGTGATACCGCCACAGACCAGGGAATGCACTAGAAGCTATAAAAGATAAGGACGCAGTTTTTCCCCTAGAGCTTACGAAAAGGAACACAAGTGCTTGACACCTTGATTTTCAGCCTTCTGCCTTCCAGAACCATAAGAGGACTGTGTTGTTTTAATCCACTAAATTTGTGGAAAATTGTTACAGCAGTCATTGGAAACCAGTACGGTGGATAAACCAGCCCATGGGCTTGGGAATCACACAGCCTGAGCCTTGACTAGCTGTTCTCCCTGGGCCTGTTATTCATCCCTGTGATGGGGTGATAATAATACCCACCTCACAGGATAGCTGTGAGAATCAGATTCATTCATTCTGCAGATATTCCTTGGGCACCTGCCACAGGTCAGGCACTCTTCTGGGCACTTGGCTACACTGGAATGAAGCAGAGGAAGATTGAACATGGTAATGTATGCCATGCACTTAAAAGATTTTTATTATTTATTCGACAGAGAGCATGAGCAGGGGTGAGGAGCAAGGGGAGAGAGAGAGAAGCAGGTTCCCCCCTGAGGAGGGAGCTGGATGTGGGACTTGATCCTAGGACCTTGGGTCATGACCTGAGCCAAAGGCAGATGCTTAACCCACTGAGCCACCCAGGTGCACCCTGTGTCATGCACCTGGGATGTGGTAGTGGTGACTCCAGGGACCTAAGCTCTCCTCCCAGTACCGCAGTATGCTCACACCAGAGTTCTTGCCTGGGTGCTGACCACTTGGTGGTATTATTCCACGTACTTCTCCCTGCCCCTGCCTTAAGCAGGTGTTTGAGTCTCTCCCAGGACCATACTGGGCCCTGCTAGAATGTCATCTCCAGATTGTGTCTTGTTCACCCAAGGTAATATCTCCAGGACCTAGAACAGCACTGGCCACAAGACTCCTCCTCGTACTGGTGGTTTTGCATGCATCACTCCATCTTGCTATGTGGGCCCAGACAAAGTCAGAGGCAAATGCTTCTTGCTGGAGCTGCCCAACACAAGAGCTCATAGAACTTTTGTCTGGACGTGGCCAAACTGTGGTCTTTTCTTCTGGAAGATCACCTGCAGCCTCAAGCAGGAAGCGGAGACCTATTTAGGATTCCCCCCATCATGACTCAGCATTCTCCTATAGTTGGACCATGTGCTGGGAGCAAACTTCCCCCACCCCAACTCTCTCTGATAATTTAATTCAAGTGAACATTAATCCTGCACCTACTAGGCCTGATCAGCCAAAGAGCAGGTCTTCTAGGAGAAGGAGAGCTGCTTCCAGAGCTGCCCAGAGCCCTCATGCCAAAAATCCAGTGGGAGCAAGGCCGTGAGCTCATCTGCTCCACTGAGCATTTCTCTCCCGGCCTGTCTGACCTCCCACAGACGTGCTGACTCGGCTTCTCCGGGGATTGATGTCTTCAAGGGTGCTGTTTGGGAGAGGGCAGCTTCTGTGCAAAGCCAGCCCCAGTCAGGCAAGGGTGGGGAGGCCACCGAAACCAAAGCAACTGGACTGTTTCGTTTTGGGGTTCTGTTTCATTTTGTAAAAGTTTGGGTTTTGAAGTGACATTTAAAAATAACTTTTGCAAAAGTAATACGTGTTCCTTGTTGAAACTTGTGCAAAGAAGGAGAAGCACAAATAAGAAAACAAAATCACCTTTAATTTCTCCACCTAGTTAAACTCTGTCAACACTTTAGTAAAGGAAGGTGCTTTTCATCTGTGTAAATTTGAAATGTAGGGGCACCTGGCTGGTTCAGTCAGTAGAGTGTGCACCTCCGGATCTTGGGGTTGTGGGTTTGAGCCCCACGTTGGGTGCAGATATTACTTAAAAATGAAATTTAAAAAATAAATAAATTGGAAATGTAACGTAAGGCATCCCCATTGTAAATTTTTTTTCAAACGTCGTATCACATGTATAAAGTGGAAGGGGAATTCTCTCCCTGTCCTTTACAACGGACTCCCACAGCTCACAAACACCCACTGTAAAGAGTAATCTTGAGCTGTCCTTCTGGATCTTTTCCTAAGCAGATGTATGGGCAAACGCCTCACTCTGATCTTGGGATTTGCTTTGCAGAAGGCAAAGGGAGAAATGCACCACCCAAAAGACACAAGTGTGGTCATTTCATAACTTCTGTGAGTCTTTCTATAGCTACACACAGGCCATTTGATGGTTCTGTGATGCGCATCACTTTTTATGCCTTGTAGACCTGCGACCTGAGCCAAGGAGGTGAGCCAAGGAGGACTTCCAAGCTGCTGCTTTAAAGCATCTCACTGTGGTTCCCAAGAGCTTGGGGTGGGGGTGATGAATAGTTAGGAGACAGGACTTTTAGGGCCAAGAAACTACTCTCTATGATACTACACGATGGATACATGTCATTGTACATTTATCTAGACTCATGGAACATACCACACCAAGAATGAACCTTAATGGGTGGTAATGATGTGTCAGTGTGGGTTCATCAGTTGTAACAAATGTACCACTCTGGCGGGGGACACTGATAATGGGGAGGCTGTGCCTGTGCGGGGACAGGGGAGATATGGGAAGTCTCTCTACCTTCTGCTCAATTTTGCCATGAACGTGAAATTGCTCTATAACCCCTATGGACACGGCCTCCTGTGGACGGATGGACCTGAGCAGTGAACACCTGAGACCCATTTCCCTTCTGTGGCCTATGTGGCTAGTGTGGTTCCCCATCCCTGTAAGAGCCTGTAGGAAGATTATACCCATCTCCTTGAAGTTGGGAATCGGCACGTGTCCGTGACAGGGCCGGTGCGCGTAAGAGCTGGGGTACTGCTTCTGGTGACCTTTCCTCTGCTGCCACACCGCCAAGCTCCGGGGTGAGATGGAGACTCCATGAGCACTTTTTTGGGGGGCTTAACAGCTTTAATGTGATATAATTCACAGACCATACAATATACCCCTTAGAATGTATAATTTCAGTGGCTTTTTTTTTTTTTTTTTTTTTTTTAGTATATTCAAAGTTGTGCAACCATCACCACAATTAATTTTAGGTCATTTTCATCACTCCAAAAAAAGAAGCCCCATACCCACTAGTAGTCATTCCCCATTCTCTCCAAACTCCCTTCCCAGCCCCAGGCAACCACTAATCCACCTTCTGTCACCATGGATTTCCCCATTCTGGATGTTTCATATAAATGAATTTTTTTAAAGATCTTATTTATTTATATATTTATTTGAGTATGAGAGGGAGCGAGCATGCGGGTGGAGGAGCAGAGGGAGAGGGACAAGCAGACCACGCAGGTGCCCCTCTTTTGCCCATTTTTAAATTGGGTTCTTTATCTTTTTATGATTGAGTGGTAAGAGCTCTCTATTCTAGCTATGAATCCCTTATCAGATACATGATTCGTGAATATTTTCTCCCATTCTCTGAATTGTCTTTTCACTTTAAAAAAGTATATATATAGTATATATATAGTTGACACAAAATCAAGGGGTCCCTGGGTGGCTCAGTTGGTTAAGCCTCCAATTCTTGATTTCAGGCCAGGTCATGATCTCATGGTTGTGGGATCGAGCCCTGCATCAGGCTTGTGCTGGGCATGGAGGCTGCTTGGGATTCTCTCTGCCCCTCCAGCTTGTACTCACACTCATGCTCTTTCTCTCTCTCAAAAAAAAATTATATATATATATATAGAGAGAGAGAGAGAGAGTGTTGACACACAGTCACGATGTCACATTAGTTGCAGGTGTGACTTTTCACTTTCTTGATGATATCTTTTGCGTCTTGTGGGTTATTGAGTCCTGTGGATTACTCTGGTGGGAAAGGGGGAAAAAAATCCCTGTCAGTGGGAAGAGGGATTTTCTAACAGAGGCAGGGATTTTGTCCCTCCGAGCTTGAAGAGATGTTTGTCCATGTGAGAGAGGGAAGGGGAGGTTTTAGGACAGGGGAGCAAGGCTTGGAACTGGAGCGTGCCGATGAACGGTCCCCTGTGAAGGGTTTATTTTTCCTGTTGGATGGTGTAACATCACTGGTATGAGTTCATGTTTTCCCTCATACATTCTTTTCTGTTACCCAAACTCTTCAATAAAGTCTGAACAGCTTAGTGTGATGGTTATAGGAGGAAGTTAAGGACCAGGCAAAAACTAAGAATGATCTGGTCCACATCTCCTTGCTGAGACCACCCAGGGCACCTGTCTTCCTAAAGCTACTGGAAGTGATGCCTACTTTTCCCTCAGGGCTCCACTCAAATGTCATTTCTTCAGAAGAGCCTTCCTGAGCAGGTTTGCCTGTGGCATCTCTCATTGCCTGCTACGCTTCTCACTCATGGCGCACCTGCAGTTTAAATGGCATGGTGTAATGACCATGCGAGAAATTGCTGTTCTTCCATTTCTTATCCCATTAGACAGCTCTCTGAAGGCAGGCCTTTCCCCCCAACTCCTAGCACAATACTTGGCATGAAATAAGAGCTTAATAAATATTTGCCATAAGAATGAATGTCCAGGGTGCTTGGGTGGCTCAGTTGGTTAAGCGACTGCCTTCAGCTCAGGTCATGATCCTGTAGTGCCAGGATTGAGTCCCGAACTGGGCTCCCCGCTCAGCGGGGAACCTGCTTCTCCCTCTGACCCTCCCCCCTCTCATGCTCTCTCTCTCTATCTCATTCTTTCTCAAATAAATAAATAAAATCTTAAAAAAAAAAAATGTCCAGAAACCCTAGGCTTAAATCCTACCAGCTCAACAACTCTCTGGAAAAGAGATTCTCTTTTTTTAATGCTTGCTAGAAAAGATCCAGATTAGTATCTCGTGGGGCTACCGGGATGGAATATGCTGATTGGCCAGGTCTTATCATGTGTCCACTCTTGGCCCCAGGTCAGTGGGGAGGGCTATTCTCACCAACTGAGAATAGGGTGGGCTGGTTTCCTGAAGACTAATCAAGATCCTCATGCAAAGAAGGGGACTTCTGCTGGGCAGACAAAAATTACAGAGGCTCAGAAGAGTTAAATAACTTGCCCAAGGACACAGAGCTATAAGTGGTTAAGTAATACAGTGAGGGTTTTTTTTGTTTGTTTTTTGTTTTTTGTTTGGCATTGGACTTGGACAGATTAGCTCAGAGTCTGTTCCTGCCCAACTTTCCCACAGTCAGAATTTCAGGTGCAATTTTGTCTTGCCAAAAGCCAGAGGAGTTTTCCCAAGATGACTAAAGGAGCCAACACTTCAAACCAAAATATCTACTAGCTCTTGTATTTTCCAAAACTTGTAGCACAGAGGCCAAAGGATAAAACACTGAATAATGGATTTCAAGACCATTTCATTTTTTTTTTCATTCCCCCCACCACCTTATGAGGTGCCACCTGTATGTCATCCCCCTCTCCAAGCTGCATAAACTTGAACCTGCTCCCCACAGAGGCCATAGCAGCTGGTAAGCGGAAGGCCTTTGGTCTCTGAGGGGAATCTGTTTGCTGGGCTTCACCTGGGCAAAGACTCAGCATGCCCTCCAGCTCTTAAAATGTAGATACCCTTTGCCAAGAGGAGTCACTTTAGAAATCTTTTGGGCAGGGATGCCTGGACGGCTCAGTTGGAGAAGCCTGACTCTTGATCTTGGGGCCTTGAGTTCAAGCCCCATGTTGGGTGTAGAGATTACTTAAGTAAATAACGCTTAAAAAAAAAAAAAAAAGAAGGGAATCTTTTGGGTAAATCTATCTCTAAGACCCTCAGTTTTATGATCCGTGAAATAGAGCTAATGCAACCTACCTCACAGGGTTGGTGTGAAGATAGAATGAGATAAATCACTCAATAAATATCACTTATTTTTATATTTGAAATAAGAGTTGTGAAATTTCTAAAATTTTACTAGAAAAGGATATAATATCAACATGTTCACAGTAGTTATCATTAGTTTTATATCCTTTTCTTCTTTATACCTTTCCATATTTATCCATCCACTGCACAGATATTTATATTAAGCATTTAGCATGTGCCAAGCCCCATGCTGAGAGTTAGGAATACGGTAATGTACTAGAACGGTAAGGAACGTCTAGAGGGGATAGTAAATAATTGCACAAATAATTTTTAATTGTTATAAGTGCCTAAGTTTTTACAAAGCACAAACCAGAAAAAAAAAAAAAGTAATTTCCGATAAAAATATTTTAAGTTTATGCATGGAGATTTAATGAGATGGATTTCTAATGATTTCGGAAAGGACTTGGATTACCCGCCGGGCGGGCGCCCCCCTCGCAGGTGGGTGCTAGGCCCGCCCGTTGCATTAGGTGGGGACGCGCGTGTGCTCAGCGGGCGGCGAGGCGCGGACTCAGCGCGGAAGCCGAGCTGGAGCCTGGAGATCCTGCCAGCGGCTGCAGGAGCGCTGACGGCCACCGGGGGGCGGCCACGTGAGCGCCGCGCCGTGAGCCCGCCGGACCAGAGCCCCGCCCCTGCCCGCAGGCTCGTGCCCTGGCTCCAGCCCGGATCCGACGCCGGACGCCCCGCGCTGCAGCTGCCCCAGCTCCCCTGACTGTCGCCTGCGCTCCCGCCCCTGGCACGCGTCCCCAGCGCCCCGGGATCGTTCCAGCGGCCCAGCGCGCCCCGGGATCGTGCCGGCGGCCCCCGCGCCCCGAGATCGATCCGACCGCCCTGCGCGGCCCCCGCTGCCTCCCCGGAGCGCCGGTCCGTGCGCCCCGCTCGCTGCTCCCCGGCACTCTCGGGGGGCCCGCCCGCCCTGCACCCTGGAGCACCGGGCCGCGAGCCTCTGCCAACTCCTCTGGATCTTCGCGGCCGTGGGCAGCGGCTGCAGTGCCTGTCCGCCCGAGGGAGGTGAGTGCGGGCGGCGAGTCGCCAGGCGGATGGGGACTGGGATCCGGCGCTGCAGGCCTTGGGCGCCCCGGTGCACCGGCACCTCGAGCGCGTTGGGTTGGGGCTTGGAAGTGGGGTCGGAGGCGGCGCAGAAAGAGTGTGTGTGTGGGGGGGCGCTGCTTCTCTGGTTTCAACTCTTTGGGGCTCAGTGTTTGCTTCTGTAAAAGGGGTGGGGGGAGTCATGCAGATTAACGGCAGTGTCTGTTGGGAAAACACTTGGCACACAGTCGGCTGGGAGAGGTTTGGGGGCCTCCGCCCGGGGCTCCTCGGAACCCGCACAGGGTGCGGGCAGCGCTGCCTTCCTGTCTCCTGCAGGGCCCCTGGTCGCATCCCCTCCCCTGGCCCCTGAACAAGAGGCCTGAATTCCTGGAACCTCTAGGACAGTGTAGACGCGCCCTTGCAGCATTGTTGGCTGCGGGAGGGAGTTTGGGTGTTGGCAGGCTCCGTTGACATGTGCGCCAAGGGCTGGGCATTGATAGGCGAGTGGCGGCGCGGAGGTGGAGGCCTCCGGGGTAAGTCCCGGCCTAGATCTGTCTGTGCAGGGGTGGAGGATTGCGGGGAGCCAGCCCAGCTGCGTCCCTAGTAGAACAGATGGGCCGCATGGGAGGGGGCCGCTACATCTGCTGTGGGGACACTCTGGGAGCCTGACTTCTGGGTCCTCGGCCCTGGGCGCTGCCTGCCTTGGGGCCGCAATTTCAGCCAGGAAGTTGAGTGACGTAGTGCAGCCCTCTGATTTTACAGAGGAGGAAACCGAGGCCCAGGGTTGTCTAACAAATGACTAATAACGCAAGGTGCACCAAGCGGGGACGTGCAGAGCAAGCAGGTGGGAGCCGCCGCCGGCCGTGCCGGCTGTGCGGATATGTGTGGAGGGGGAGGTGCCTGGGGAGGCTTCCTGGAGGAGGCTCTCATGTCTCTCTCTCTCTCATTCTCTCTCTTTCAAATAAATAAAATCTTAAAAAAAATAAAATAAACAGTTTTTAATGTATCATGTGGCAGAGATGGCCGTTAGTCACCAATACACTCGTTCTCCTCTTCCTGGGGTATCGCCTGGCTGAATTTCTCGGGCTCCCTTACAGTTTGGTGGCCTACATGACTGCATTTGGGCTGATGGAATGCGAGCAGAAATAGCGTGTGCCCCTCTCAAGCTTGAACCCTAAAAACCTTCCTCCCTCTCTCCCCCTCTTCCCACATTAACCGGTGGATTTGGAGGGCTCGGGATGGCCGGGGGCGGGGGCAGAGCTGGGCCCCTGAGAGTGACCATGGAGCAGAGCCCCCCTTTCTGCCTCCCCTGGGAATCCTTGTCTGCTGAAGAGAATGGGGCTCCAGTAAGCTCTTTGGAAGGCCTGGGGCTGTGCATGGGGCTTGTTGGCTGTGGCCTTTCCCTCAGGGGTGATCTGGCTGGGCTGTTCCAACGGGGAGGGTGTCTTTAGGCCTTTTTTCTCACACTGGTCAGATTCCCCCAAAGAAGTCTTGTCCGGTTTTTGGCAGGATTGCCAGTTGCCGGGACACTGAGAACAGTGTGGAAGAAAGCTGAGGGTCAACAGCAGAAACTTGGATTTGTTCAAGCTCCTTCTCTAGGAGGTCACTCTTTCTGGTCTGGTTCTTAGAGCCGAAGCAGAAAAAATTGATGGTCAGAACTACATCCAAAGTAATGCCGGCCGGACTGATAAAAAATAAAAGTTTTTGTGCTAGAGAGATCAGTTCCACTGACCAAGAAGCTGCACACTGTTGCCTTAGTAAACTGAAAAAATGAGAATGTTGTAGAAAGTGATTGTGGTGCCCACCATGGGATGAAAGCGACTTGGATTTTTTTTTTTTTTTTAACGATTTTTATTTATTTGAGAGAGTGAGCGAGCGCATGGGGGCAGAGGGAGAGGGAGAAGCAGACTCCCTCTTGAGCAGGGAGCCCAGTGCGGGGCTCAATCTCAGGACCCTGAGATCATGACCTGAGCCAAAGGCAGATGCTTCACCAAGACTGAGCCACCCAGGCGCCCCGCAGCTTGGATTTTTAAATGTTGGCTGGATTAAACCCTTGTAGCTAAAGCTAATGGGCACAAGCAAGAAGGCTTCAAAGGAAGCAGCGCGTCACTAACACGCTGATAATAAAGTAGGAGATGACAGTCTCTGGGTCCCCAAAGTCCCAGGGCTGGGGACACCCAGAGAAGCATTTTAAATGGCTAGAAAGTCAGAGGGTGGACAGTGTTCAGTTCTTCAGCTATGACATTTTCTACACCTAGCAAGGACTCCGCAGGGAGTGCCTGGAAAGCAGGTGGCTCGGCTGCAGAGAATTTCTCTAGGCCACTGGTTCTTGAACTTTACTGCATATCAGAACCACCTGTGAGCTTTTTAAACAGATTGCTGGGCCCACCTCCAGAGTTTAATTCAGTGGGCCAGGAGTGAGGCCCGAGAATGTGCACATCTAACAAGCTCCCAGGTGAGGCCGCTGCTGTTAGTGGTCCCATGACTGGTTTCGCAAGTGGTGGCCGGCTGGATTCAGCCTACATTGGCTTCACACCCAGCTCCCCCACTTTCTAGCCATGTGATTTTGGGCAAGTCACTTAGCCTCTCTGTTCCTCAGTTTTCTTAGGATGAAGCTAATAGTGCCTACCTCGTGGCATTCAGGGGAGGCTTCCTGGAGGAGGAGGCATCTAACCTGAGACCTGAAGGATGAACAGAAGAGTTGGTCAGGGCATGGGTAGGGAGGGCAGGCCAGGCTGTGTGCCAGGCAGACCAGGGAATGGGCTTCGTGTCCTCCAGGGAGCTGAGGGGAGCTATAGCATAAGTGCTTTGTAAGTGATACTGAAACGCTGCGAATCTGTTCTGTGCTACGTGTCTCGAGGCAGGATTGCCGCTGAGGGAGAGTTGACCAGGGTGTGGAAAATGGGCTGCCTGGAACCATCAACAGTTACTTCTGCCTACATTCCACGGGCCCCAATGCGGTCACATGGCTGGATGCACAGGATCCTGGGAAATGTAGTTGGGCGGGGGGGGGAGCATAAGTCTATGGCACAGAGCTGTCTGTGCCACAGGAGCTTTTTCTGGCCCTTGGCCACCTCTCCTAGCTCTTCTCCACTTTGCTCGCTCTCCTCCACTTTGTTGGATGAGTGCATTTTACAGATGAGGAGACTGAGGTTCAGTAGTTTGCCCAGTGTCACTCAGTTAGTGTGGCGGAGACAGGACTAAAACCCAGATCTGTTGGTCCCCAAAGCCTGTTGGGCCAGATCCTAGTCCTGAGTGCTTTTCGAGGGCCTCCCCGCGATCTAGGCTTTCCCTGAGATCCTCAGGATCTCAGCCGTGTCTCAGGCTACCTAACCCCCAGATGCCTTGTAATTGTAACTGGATAGTCCCTCCATTGCACACCTGCAATGCCCATGATATCAGTAGAAATTGCCAACTTTTCTCTAGTTACTCATTCATGCAACATGCATCTATGGAGAACCTGGTGCGTGCCAGGCATTGTGCTCTTGGCTGGGAGCTGGGGAGGAGGAAGACACGGCCCCTCTTGTTCCAGACGCTCACGTGGTCTGGCCACCGAGAGGCTGTATAAACACAGAGTTCCCCTGAGAAGTGAGACATGGTCTGACCTGCCAGGAGTACAGAGTGTCCTGGGTACATGAGAAGGGTGCCCAGCAAATGACTAAAAATGAAAATTCAAGCTCTCTTGTGCATTTTGCGAATTGAAGCTATGATTACGATATTTTGTGCTTTGCATTTTTCTGATTTTTTTTAAAACAATACAATTGCCTCAGAAAAATGTATTTTTCTGATTTTTTCAAACAATAAAATTGGCTTTGCTCTATGACCGTTTTGTATGCACAAAGCACAGTGGAGTGCAGTTTTTATGAGCCTCGGCAGAGCAAATGTTGACTTATCTCCTTGGGTTCGGCTGGGGGTTGCTATTCTCATTGGTGAGTAAGCTAATTGCTTCAGTTCAAGAGAAATACCAGAAATGGTATGCATGGAGGTTTGCTTTTAGGGAGGCGAGGAGGGAGAGTGGGCCAGGGAAGGCTCCTTGCCCTTCCTCCGGAATCATTTGAAAGCGGGGACTCTGGGCACTATTAACATGCTGAGCTGAATAATGAATTCCGTGTTGGGGGGCCTGTCCTGTGCACGATAGGATGTCTATCAGCATCCTTGGTGTCTACTCACTAGATGCCAGGTGTACTCTGAGAGTTGTGACAACCAAAAATGTCTCCAGACATTTGCCAAGTGTCCCCTGAAGGGCAACATTGTTCTAGACTACATTTGTTTCCTATTGCTACTCTAACAAATCACCACAAACTTGGTGACTGGAACCAACACAAATTTCTTATCTTATGGTTCTGGAGATCAGAAGTTCAAAAGTCAAGGTGTCAGCAGGGCTGAGTTCCTTCTGGAGACTCTAGGGGAAATCCGTCTCCTTGCCTTTTCCAGCTTCTACGGGCTGCCTGCGTTCCTTGGCTTGTGGCCCCAAGCTCCATCTCCAAAGCCAGCTGCATGGCATCTTCACATCTTTCTCTGTGACCCCTGCCTCCATTGTTCCATTTCTTTAGTTCTGACCCTCCTGCCCCCTTTTTATAAGGACCCTTGTGATTATATAGGGCTCACCGGATTTTCCAGGAGATTCTCCCCATCTCAAGATCCGTAACTTAATTACATACATGTAAGGGAACATAATTCACAGGTTCTGGGGTTTAGGATGTGGACAGCTTTTGGAGGGACAGTGTTCTGCCCACCACATAGAATGTTTGGCTTCTGGGTGTAGGGAAGTGACAGGCAGAGCACAGGGAGTGGTCGGGGCACAATAACAGCTGGTACTTTTTTTCTTTTTTTTAAGATTTTATTTATTTATTTGAGAGAGAGAGCACACAAGCAGGGGGAGCAGCAGAGGGAGAAACAGGCTTCCCGCCGAGCAGGGAGCCCGATGCGGGGGGAGACCGTTGCGGGACTCAATCCCAGGATCCTGGGATCATGACCTGAGCTGAAGGCAGACGCTTCACCGACTGAACCACCCAGGCGCCCCATCAGCTGGTACTTTTGAGCGCCATTTCTCTGTCAGGCACCACACGCCTGATCTCACTCACTTGTCAGATGTCTCCTGGGGTGGGTACTGTTAGCTGTCCTCTTTTTCACAGGTGAGGATCCTACCCAGGGGAGACTTTCTGGAGGGAGTAGAAATTTGAGCTGGATTTTGAAGGGAACCAAGGGGTTTGGCAACAGTTAGTAATGGAGAGGCAGTTCAGAAAGAGGGTCCTCTGTGGGGTGCAGGGGCTGGGAGGTGAGAGCTTGGTGGTGAGTGGTGACTGGTTCTTGAGAGGCGGGGCAGGTGGAGGTAAGATGCAGGGAGGGGACAGGTGGGCATAGACATCTGTAAATCAGTCCTTTTATTCTGACATTCTGACCTAAACTCTATTTTTTCCGCAGTAGTTTAAGTAAATGTTTCTTTTAAAAAAAAAAAATTTATTTGAGGGGCACCTGGGTGGCTCAGTT
This sequence comes from Phoca vitulina, assembly GCF_004348235.1. Lineage (NCBI taxonomy): Eukaryota > Metazoa > Chordata > Mammalia > Carnivora > Phocidae > Phoca > Phoca vitulina. Next base: position 1,112,685 of record NW_022589793.1, read on the forward strand.
GGTTAAGTGTCTGCGTTGGGCTCAGGTCATGATCCCAGGTCCTGGGATTGAGCCTGCATTGGGCTCCCTACTCAGTGGGGAGTCTGCTTCTCCCAATCCCCCTGCCGCTCCCCCTGCTTGTGCTCTCTCTCTCTCTCTCTCTCAAATAAATAAATACAATCTTAAAAAAAAAAGATTTATTTGAGAGAGAATGTGTGTACAAGTGGGGGGAGGGGCAGAGGGAGGGAATGCCCAAGCAGACTCCCCGCTGAGTGGGGAGCCCAGCCCCGGGGCTAGATCCCACAACCCTGATCTCATGACCTGAGCCAAAACCAAGAGTCTGCTGCCCAACCGACTGAGCCACCCAGCACCCCTAAATAAATGTTTCTTCTTGAACACCTTACAGCATGCCAGGGATACAGACATTAATAAGACACTGACATGAGCTTGACTTAGTAACCTCTGATGCTGCACATTTGTTACTATCCCCACCCCCAGTAAATAAATAAAACCCGGCCTGGAAAGGTATCGATTAGCACTGTGGAGCCCTGCTCAGTGCCAGCACCTGTGGGGGACGCAGACTCCGGGAAGGCACGGCTTACCCTTAGAACAGGGCCTTGGCTCCTAATGGGGAAGCTGGTGATTGACAGTGAGCCCCCCCCCGGCTGCAGAGTGCAGGCCCTTAGCCACTATATCGGGCTTTGATTTTTGTCAGTGTTTTTTTCACCAGCTTTATTGAGGTATAATTGACAAATAAAAATTGTACATATTTAAGGTGTACAATGTGGATGATTTGATATACATATGCATTGGGACATGATTACCACAGTCAGCCTAATTAACATATCTATCACCTCACCTGATTACCATTTCTTAAGTGTGTGTGAGAGCAATTAAGTTCTATTCTCAGGGGGCACCTGGGTGGCTCCGTCATTAAGCGTCTGCCTTCCGCTCAGGTCATGGTCCCCGGGTCCTGGGATCGAGCCCCACATCGGGCTCCCTGCTCGGCGGGAAGCCTGCTTCTCCCTCTCCCACTCCCCCTGCTTGTGTTCCCTCTCTCGCTGTGTCTCTCTCTGTCAAATAAATAAATAAAATCTTAAAAAAAAAGATCTATTTTCAGGGGGCGCCTGGGTGGCTCATTCGGTTAAGCTTCTGACTCCTGATTTTGGCTCAGGTCATGATCTCAGGTGTGTGAGATGGAGCCCCACATGGGGCATCAGGCATGGAGCCTGCTTAAGATTCTCTCTTTTCCTCTCCTCTGCCCCTCCTCTCTCTCTCTCTCAAATAAATAAATAAAATCTTTTAAAGAAAAAAAAAGATCTATTCTTGGGGTGCCTGGCTGGCTCAGTTGGAACAGCACGGGACTCTTGATCTTGGGGTCTTGAGTTTGAGCCCCACGTTGGGTGTAGATACTTAAAAAGATCTCTTTTCTTAGTGATTTTCAGGTATACAATAGAGTATTATTAACTATAGTCACCAGGCTGTACATTACATCCCCAGGACTTACTCATCTAGCACAACTGAAACTTTGTACACTTTGACCAACATCTTCCTGTTTCCTCCACCTCCCAGCCCCTGACAGCCATCATTCTGCTCTCTGTTTTTAGGACTTTGGGGTTTTTTTTTCGATTCCACATATAAGCAAGATCATGAAATGTTTGTCTTTCTATGTCTGGCATATTTCGCTGAACATAATGTCCTCTGGGTTCATTCATGTTTTTGCAGATGACAGGATTGCCTGTTTTTTGCAGATGACAGATTGAATAGCATTCCGTTGTGTATAGACACCAGATTTCCGTTATCCATTCATTTATCTCTTAGGTTGTTTCCATACCTTGACTATTATAAATAATGCTTTGGTGAACAGGGGAGTGCAGATATCTTTTCAAGATAGGCTTTTCTTTCTGGTTTGAAGGAAACTGAGGACTCAAGCTAGGGCCCAAGATGCCCTTGGAACCAGCCAGGTGCAGCCCAGGGCAGCCTGCCCCTGCTCCCTCCTCCCCCCCCCCAAGGTCCCCCGTCACAAAGCGGGCTGTCCCTTCTCTGCCTGGCAGCTCCTGTCATTGCCAGATGAGAGAGTCCGTGCCGAGGGCTTTAGCATGACACCTGGGACACAGGACGCTGTCCACATATGTTATTTGTCTTATTGCAATAAAAATTACTCATCTTTGAGGTCAGTAGGAGCAAAAGTATCTTCTGCTTTCTTATCAGTCATTTGCTGCACAAAAGCCACATCTTTCCTTCTCTCTCACGGTGAGTTGAACTCACACTAAACTGTGAGAAACCCAGAGCTCCTTCTGCTTGGTACAATAACACAGCATTCTTGGCATGGGATCTAAAGGAACCAGGAGAAGACCTGCCAGTCTGGGGGTGGTGGAGTACAGAAGGGAAGTGGGAAGTTCAAGGGAAGCTGAAGTCTCATTTATCACACCAGGAAATCAATAGATAAGGACCCAAATAGATAAAATAAGAAATAACAGAGAAACCATATTATTTAGGGATGTGGCAATATCTACCTGAAGTAACATCTAGACAACCCCAACCGCAGGACCTGAGAGTGGGGGAGAGGCAGGTCCCCAAGCAGAAGCAGGTGTGTGATGCAAGGTGGCCCCTAAGTCACCCTGTTCACCGTGGTGCCGTTGAGGACTAGGTGGGTCCTGCCGTGCTGGGCATATAGTAATGTGTGCGCCGGCCAGCTCAGCGTGGACCATTTTGGCTCTGGGGTGCTGGATCCTGGGAGTGGCAGGCAGGAGAATGCAGTTCATTTCTCCAGCTAGCGAGACAGCTCTGGGGGGTGAGGGGAGCCCCAGGGAGGATCAGCGGTCAGTGTGGCTTGGCCCACAGGCCTGGACCTGGACATTGCAAACATTGTTTTCCGTCCCAGCCGCTGCCAGAGGAACCTTTTATAGTGAGACCCAGTAAGAGCAGTGGTTCCCTGGCCAGAGCCTAAAATAGCCTGTCCCCTGAGGACCCCTGAAGAAGCTTGGCTTGGCTGCTAACCAGGTATCCAGGTTACCAGCATGGCTGGGGCCCAAGGCTCAGCCCGCGGTTATTTATGATGATAACGCTAGTTCTGTGAGTCAGTGCTGGCTCTGTGTTAGCGTGGTTAAGTTAACAGGGCGGGTAAAACTCTTCATCCTGGATGACAGCAAGGGAGCTGGGGCTTGGGAGGTAATGTCACCAGCGAGGAAGTGGCAGACCTGGGGCTTGAACTCGGGTCTGACTCAGAGCTCCACTCCGCTGCCTCTCCATACAAATATTTTTCCCAAGGTGTGTCAGGGACTGGGAGGGGAAGATCTGGATGTCCAAGTGAGGGCAGAAGAAACCTTCTAGAGAATCCTGATGTCTTGGGAGCTGGGGTCCTGCTCCCGGTCTCAGGTTCCTCGCTAACAGGAGCAGGCCCCTGTGGTCAGAGGGACGCCCAGGTCGGATGGAGATTCCTGGGAGGCCAGGGCCCTGGCTGGTGTTGGAACAGGCATTGCGGGCCTGAGTTATGGGCCAGTGAGGGCTCCTTGCCTTCCTAGGGGAATCCAGCATCCTCCAGGGCCCAGTCTTCCTGGGCAAATGCAGGAGGCGCTGCCCAGTGTGGGCTCTGGATTGAGGCCATAGTTTTCCCAGGCTGATGCTACCCAGGTATTGACTTGGCATTAAGAGATGTGATGTGAACTTTTTGTGGGAGAGATGGGGTTATTGGACCAGATTGAATTAGCAAGTAGTAGGGGAAAGAAGAAAATTTCAGTCGATTATATAAGTTTAGATAGCAGAGTCTGAAGGTTGTGAGTCCCCGTGATGTAAGATTATGCTGCCCCAGGCTCCCTCTGTCTCATGGCTCTGCCATCCACAGCATGTGGTTTCCTCTTCCTGGTTAAAAATAGCTGCTTGAGTTCCAGCCATCACACCTCCATTCCAGCCAGCAGGAAGGAGGAAGAGTCCAGAAAGGCACATTCCCTCCCTTTAAAAACTCTTCCCTAAAGTTGAAAACAGCCTTTCTGTTTATATCCCCTTGGCCAGAACTTGGTCACATGGTCACGCCTAACTTAAAGGAATCTGGGAAATGTAGACCTTATTTGGAGCGGCGATGTGCTTAGCCAAAAACCAGCGGTTGTTATTAAGAGGGAGAGAACAGCTGTTGGGGGACAGTTAGCGGCGCTGCCACAGCTGCCTTAAGAGCAAATTTATGACAACGGAAAAACCATCAAACGGCTCCTGCTCTCCTCACTTCTGGAATCTACATCACATGCCAGCTGAGTATAAGGCGCTGTGCCAGGCAGGATCACAGCTGCTTGTCTGAAGCTCCCTTTGTTTCCCAGGGTCACGGAGAAGGTCAGGGCTGTGTGTGGGGACATGGCCAGGGGCTGGGGTTCTGGTCATAATTCCCCTGCGAACTGGCTGTGGAACCTCAGGCCACTTCCTCACTCTGCTTCCCTCGCACGTGGGGGAGTTGGCGACATGAATCAGCTTAGTCAAGGTCACGAGCAACACAGCTTGGACTTGTACCTGCGTGCAGGCTCCTCACCACTGGGCTACACTGCCTGGAGGTCTGCAGACCGAAGCTGTGGTTCTGGCCCCCTGCCCAGCACCATCCCAGCCCCCCCAGAGGCCAGTGACCTGGCTGGGTCATCAGAGGTTCCAGCCAAGGGCTGACCAGGGCAGAGTAAAAGCACTGGGACTGGGAGCGGCCGGGAAGGGGGGAGAAGTGGGCCCAGCTGAGGCATTGGCTCTAGCCCCTGACTGTGTCTTGCCCACAGGGTAAGAAACCAACTTTGGAGCTGAAGCCCAGAGCGGGGATTTTCAAGAAATCACTGTGGGTGGTGCATTAAGGAAAAAGAACGAAAAGAAGGGTTAAAGCAAAACAGAAATGAGCCGGAAAGAAAATAGCAGAGTGCATTGTACAGAGTAAGGCTAAGTAGGGTTTCCTGAAATTTTAATTTACATTTTGGGTGGATTGAGTTAGGATAGAAATGTATTTCTCCACTATGATAACTGTTAAGAAAGAGCCAGAGCCTCTGATCTAGAAGGCTGGCTGCCGATGGAAAGAGCCGTTAAGAATAACAGGAATCATTGCCTTGATCTAAAAAAGTTTTAAAATTGTTTTCACTTATTTGTTATTTTATGTTGAAAGCAATCCAGCTTTGTAAAAAGTGACAACAGTATAGAAGTGTACAAAGTTCTTAAAAGTTCCCTCCACCTGCCCAGCAGCCAGCTGCCCTTGCTGCTGCCCATCCCACTGCTGCTCGAGTTCCCAGGGGGCCCTGAGGGACGCTTTAATTCCTCTACAAATGACCTTTCTCTTTTTTTTTCTTTCTTTTTTATTTTAAGTAGGCCCCGTCCTTTTTCTTTGAACACAAGTAGGATCCCCATGATATACCTGCTGTTCTGCAACTTGCTTTTTAAATTTAACTGTATTTCAGGGTGCTTAGCTGGCTCAGGAGAGCACGTGACTCTTGATCTCAGGGCTGTAAGTTCGAGCCCCATGTTGGGTATAGAGATTACTTAAAAATAAATTTTTTTTTTTTTAAGATTTTATTTATTTATTTGACAGAGAGAGAGAGAGAGAGGGAGAGCACACAAGCAGGGGGAGTGGGAGAGGGAGAAGCAGGCTCTCTGCTGAGCAGGGAGCCCGATGCGGGGCTCCATCCTAGGACCCCGGGATCATGACCTGAGCCGAAGGCAGATACATCATGGACTGAGCCATCCAGGCGCCCCTTAAAAATAAATTCTTAAAAAAAAATTTCACTTTTTTTTTTTTTTTAAACCTAAGCTTTATTGAAATATAATTCACAAACCTTACAGTCCATCCATTTAAAGTGTACAATTCGGGGCACCTGATCTCTCTGCTCATCAGGGAGTACGCTTCTTCCTCTCCCTCTATGATCTCTCTCTCTCTTGCTTTCTCTCAAATAAGTAAATAAAATCCTAAAAAAGTACATTCTAGTGGTTTTTAGTATATTGGCAGTCATGCAACCAGCACACAGTTTTAGAACATTGTTTTTTTAAGATTTTATTTATTTATTTGACAGAGAGAGAGAGAGACAGCGAGAGAGGGAACACAAGCAGGGGGAGTGGGAGAGGGAGAAGCAGGCTTCCCACTGAGCAGGGAGCCTAATGTGGGGCTCGATCCCAGGACCCTGGGATCATGACCTGAGCCGAAGGCAGACGTTTAACTGACTGAGCCACCCAGGTGCCCCATTTTAGAACATTTTTTGCCAGCTCCAAAGAAACCCATTAGCAATTGCCCCCCATTCCCTCCCCCCAAGTCTCCCCTTCCCCATCCTTAGGCAGTCACTCACGTGCCTTCTGTCTCTATAGATTTGCCTTCTCTGGACATTTCATATGAATGGAATCATTCAATATATGGTCTTTTTTGGTCAGTTTCTTTCACTCACCATGATGATTTTAAGGTTCACCCAAGTGTTGGATTCTTTAGTCCTTTCTGTGGCTGCTTAGATTCCCTGTGTGGATACATTTTGTTTATCCATTCATTAGTTGCTGAACATTTAGGTTGTTTCCCTAATTTGGCTATTATGAATAATACTTCTGTGAACATATGTATACAAGTTTTTATGTGGATGTTTTCACTTCTCTTGGATGTATACCCAGGAGTGGAATTGCTGGATCATATGATAATTCTGTGGTTAACTTTTTGAGGAACCGCCAGACTATTTTTCAAAGCGGTTGTACCATTTTACATTCCTAGCAACAGTGTATGAGGGTTTCCGTTTCTCTGTACCCTTGCCAACATTTGTTATTTTCTGTTTTTTTTTTTTTTTTTTAATTATTATATCCATCCTAGTGGGTGTGGCTTTGACTTGCATTTCCCTAATGACTAATGATGTTGAGTATCTTTTCATGTGCTTACTGGTCATGAGTATATCTTCTTTAGAGACATGTCTATTCAAGCCCACTCAAGCCCTTTGCCCAGTTTTTGTTTGAGTTATTTGTCATTTTATTGTTAAGTTGTCTGCGTTCTTTATAGAGTCCCTTATCAGCTATATGATTTGCAAAACTTTTCTCCCATTCTGTGGATGATCTCTCCACTCTCTTGTTGGCGTCCTTTGAAGCACAAGTGTTTAGTTTTGATGGTGCCTCATTTATCTGTTCTTTTGGTGTCATATCTAAGAAGGCTTTGTCTGCACCACATCACAAAGATTTTCTCCTGTGTTGTTTTCTAAGAGTTAGATAATGTTTTACTTTCATATTTAAGTCTTTGATCCATTTTTAGTTATTTTTTGTGAATAGTTGTAAGGATAGGATTCAGTTTCATTCTTTCGCATGTGTATATTTACTTGTCCCGGCACCATTTGTTGAAAAGATTATGCTGTCCCCATTGAATTGTCTTGGTGCCCTTGTCCTAATCAATGGCTATAAACATCAGGGTTCATTTCTGGACTCTCAAATCTATTCCATTGATCTGTGTCCCTCCCAATGCTGATACCAACTGCCTTGATTACTGTAGCTTCATAGCAAGTTTTGAATTCAGGAAGTGTGATTCCTTCAACTTCGTTCCTCTTTTTTCAAGACTGTTTTGGCTATTTTGGGTCCCTTGGATTTCCATATGAGCTTTAGCATGCACTTGTTAATTTCTTCAAAGAAGCCACTAGGAATTTGATAGGTTGGTTTGAGTCTGTAGAGCCATTTGGGGAGTATTGCCGTCTTAGCAATTTTAAATCCTCTGATCTATGAACACAGAATATCTTCCCATTTTTTTTAGATCTTTAATTTCTTTCAGTGTGTTTTATTTTTCAGTGTACGGGTCATGTGCTTCTTTTATTAAGTTTATTCCCAAGTATTTTATTCTTTTTGATGTTCTTTATAGATGGACTTGTTTTCTTAATTTCATCTTTGGATCTTTCATTACTAAGTGCACAAAAGTACTATTGACTTTTGTATTTTAAAATCTTGCTGAACTTTTTCTTGACTCTTTTTGCATGTGTTTGTATATCTAGAGCTTCCCCTTTGTAATAGTCACACAACAGTGCATGGTATAGAGAGCTATAATTAATTTAACAAACCTCCACTGATAGACATTTTAGGCTGTTAGCATTTTTTTTTTTTTTTTTTTTTTTTGCTGTTATTGATCGTGCTAAGAAGAACATTCTTTGGGCCACTCAACCATTCTGGGCGTGTGTATCAAGTGCCCACTCTATGCCATGCACTCTGAGGCACTGGGGATACAGACAGTAAAAGAGTAAAAGAGGTTTCAGCTTGGGAAAATCTCTGCGTAGAGAATAAAGCAGAGAGATGTGCTAGGGAGTAAGATGTGCATTTGAGAGGAATTCTTTGAATTGAGGAGCCTGAGAAGATTTCTCCAGATTTCTCTTGAGTCAGGATCCAACTGATAAAAGAGAACCCACTGTTGGAAGATTGGGAAGATTGTTCCAGGCACAGGGAATAGCAAGTACAAAGGCCCTGGGGTAGAAATGGGCTCCCCGTGTTCACCAAACAGAAAGCAAGCCAGTGGGCCTGGAGAGCTGCCAAGGCCAGAGGAGAAGTGGGCAGGGACCAGACTAAAGCCGGCCTTGTAGCCTGAAAAGCCGTTTGCATTTTATTACTAATGTGGAGAGAAGCTGCCGGGTTGGGGGGGGGGGGGGTGCGTTAAGCAGGGGAATGATCGGATCTACTTTATGTTCTAAAAAAGATCACTCCAGTTGCTTAAGAAGCATGTATTTTCCCTGCCTTATTTCAAACACTGAGTTCATCAAAGTGTAATTACTGGGCCGACAGGTTTGTATATTTAAAATGTTCTAGATGCTGCCGCTAAGTGTACCTCCCCAAAAGATAGCTGTACTTTTCACTCCAAGGGCTTTAGCTCTTTTTGTCACCAGGGGCATTCAGGGTGAGGTGCACCTCGAGCTCTCACCCCCTTGGCCCCGGCACCCACCATCTTGCTTCCCTTATAGGACCCGCACCGCTGTGTTTGCCCTGCAGCTCTGGTTCTGCTGCCCACCCCTTGGGTAACACGGGCACCCCGGGAACATGGCAGACGAAGACCTCATTTTCCGCCTGGAAGGTGTTGATGGCGGCCAGACCCCCCGGGCTGGTCACGACGGCGAGTCCGAGGCTGACAGTGACGATGAGGAAGGTTACTTCATCTGCCCCATCACCGATGACCCCAGGTCACACGAGAATGTCAATTCCAAGGTTAATAACTACTATAGCAACCTAACGAAGAGTGAGCAGTATGGCTCCAGCGGGTCCCCCGCAAGCTCCTTCCATTTTAAGGTGAGTGGACCACCCAGCTCCCCCCTCCCCCTCCGCCCACCTGCCGCAAAGGATGGGGGAGCTGGGATCACTGGTTGGGGTCTTCCCTGTGTTTCCAAACCCTGGGCAGCACTCTAAATTCTGGATTGGAAGATATGCCTGTTAAGCTGGGAGGATTATGATGGCTTAAAACAAGTTTCATTACTTTAGAGCAGGTGTTTTTGAAATAGTTGCTGAGGACCCACTACTGGGTTGTGAAAACCTTAACCAACTTTTTAAAAAATGCAGCAGAACAGAATAGACTAGGAAATATGGGAGACCACTGCAAATTGTAAAGATCTTATTATTTTTTTTAATATTTTGTTTATTTATTTGAGAGAGAATGAGAGAGAGAGAGCATGAGAGGGGGAAGGGTCAGAAGGAGAAGCAGACTCCCCGCTCAGCGGGGAGCCCGATGTGGGACTCCAGGATCATGACCTGAGCCGAAGGCAGTTGCCCAACCAACTGAGCCACCCAGGCACCTGTAAAGATCTTATTTTTTGGAACATGTGCTCACACACGTTCACACACATAAATGTGGTGACCCAGTTGGTGGTTGAGGGCCAGGCTCTAATCATGTAAATACTTGCATTTCACCCCTGATGTATGTGTCTGTGGGTCCAGGGACGTGATGTAAAATGTAGTTCTTCATGTTGGGTGTGATCGAAAAAGCCCCTGCCTTAATATAACACTGTACGTAAACTGGAATTAAAATTAAAATCTTTTTTTTTAAAAAGATTTTATTTATTTATTTGAGAGAGAGAGAATGAGAGAGAGAGAACACATGAGAGGGGATAGGGTCAGAGGGTGAAGCAGACTCCCTGCCGAGCAGGGAGCCCGATGTGGGACTTGATCCAGGGACTCCAGGATCATGACCTGAGCTGAAGGCAGTCGCTTAACCAGCTGAGCCACCCAGGTGCCCTAAAATTAAAATCTTAATTAAAACAATTAAAAAAAAAAAAACAACACTGATTGGAGTTGGGCATCCTTCTGAATTGAAGAAAAGGGTACTTATTTTGTTAGGGATTTGTATTCATATTACGGTAAAGCTGGTATAAAGGGAGGGGGGAAAGGTGAACATTATTGGGCTTTTGAATCATAACTGGTGATGAAAAAATTTCATTTATTTAGTTAGTAGTAATCTCTATGCCCAACATGGGGCTCAAACTCATAACCCCAAGATCAAGAGTCACGTGCTCTTCCAACTGAGCCAGATAGGCGCCTTGAAAAAAATTTTAAACGCAGTAATGTTATCCTTATTTAATTTGATGCCCACCAACAGAAGATATCTGTTAGTACTGTAAGCAAAATGCACGTTACCACTTTGGGATTGGGAATTGGAGCCATTCTTCTCTAACTTCAGAATTAATCTGTTTTTAGAAAATTAATAATTCTAGTTCTTGGACAGTTGGGTATTTTCTTCCTGTCAGAGCCAGAGTTCTAGATTAAATCTCTGTGGGGCAGGCAGCTCCAGAAACAGCCCTGTGGGTCCGCTGTGAGGTTGGGGGGCCCCTGCAGGATCAGGTGGCGGCTTGTCTCGCTTTCGTGTCCTCAGCCAGCCTCTGAGACTCACGCCCGGCCCTGGGGAGGGCAGCGTGGCAAGGGCCGGGAGCAGCCTGGCGCTCCTATGTTCACTGTGGGTCAGGGCGGCTTGAGGAGACGCGGATCCCTGAGGCATCCTGTACCTGGTGTGAGGGAATCTGGGTGCCAATGGGGGCTGGAGGGCCCAGGGCTCGTGAAACAGAAGCTAGCTCACCCCAGCTCCAGGGAAGAAGGGTATTTATTTCTTGGGACCCAGGGGGAGAAAGAACGTCTGGTCTCTCAGGGGACAGGTCTAGGAACCGGAAGGCAGCAGGACTGTCTCTCTCGGTCTCTCTTTACCTGTCCTTTGTTCTCCTCTGCCTCAGTCTACACAGCGGGAAAATGGACCCCCGCTGGCCCCAGCGCCCCCTCATTACTGCCCTCTCCATCCCAGTTGCAAGCAAGGGGGCGAATATCTGGTTGGCCCAGCCTGGGTCACGCGTCCTCTCTCTGACCCAGTCCTTTGTGACCCCGGGTGTGAGATTGGGAGGGTCGGTGTCACAGAAGAGGGACTACTTCCAGGGAAGGAGGATCCTGGTGGCCTCCCAGTGGGGGCAGACCCTGCAGCTGCCTCTCCAGAGGAACCGTGACCCGGTTGGGGCTTTGTGGAAGACACTGGGAGGGCCCAGGAGCTGAAGGGTCTCAGACCAGATGGCCAGTCCCTGACCACAAAATGTGACCACAGTGAAGCCTTTAAAGGAAGCGCTGACTGAGCGTTCCAGTGAATGGAGGTTTGCCTACAGGTGTGGCTTTCGGATGTGAGCCTCATGAGGGCAGGACATGGTGGCCTCTATCACTCATCCCCAGGGGCCATGCTCTGCACACAGTAGGTGCTTCATTCAGAATCAGGGAGTGCTGAACTCACTGTGGGTGCCCTCTTGCCAAAGGACACTATTTATGTAAAACATAAATCCTAGTGGGCCATTTGACAGTAGTTATTAAAATAAAAAATATAGAGCTCAGATGGCAATTTGATCTCCAGAGAATCCTTCTCAGCCAAAGTGTTCCCGCTGGGGGTACTATTGGCATCCGGAACGGGACAATTCTTTATTGGGTGGGCCTGTCCCTTATATTGTAGGATATTCAGCATCTCCGACCCCTGCCCACTAAGTGCCATATTTCTCCCCTGTTCCTTATGGCAAGCCAGAATGTTCCCTGCCATGTATTTGCTAAGCCCACCTCAGTTTAGATCCAGTACCGAAGTATTTGTACAAGTGTTCAAATTTACATATTTAAAGATATACTCTGCAGTATTGTTTGTAATAAAGAAAAAATGGGAAGAGCTCAAATGTCCATCAAGAGGGGCTTATTTATTTATTTATTTATTTTTGAAAGATATATATATATATATTTTTTTTATTAACATACAATGTATTACTTGTTTCAGGGGTACAGGTCTGTAATTCATCAGTCTTACAAAATTCACAGCGCTCACCATAGCACATACCCTCCCCAATGTCCATCACCCAGCCACCCCATCCCTCCCACCTCCCTCCACTCCAGTAACCCTCAGTTTGTTTCCTGAGATTAAGAGTCTCTTATGGTTTGTCCCCTCTCTGGTTTTGTCTTGTTTCATTTTTTCCTCTCTTTAAGAGGGGCTTATTCAAATTTTAAACCATGGTCCTAAGAGAATACTGTATTTACATTAAAACAAAGATGATGTTTCTATGTGATTTGACTTGAAAACAGTGCCAAGATGTGTGTGTGTGTGTGTGTGTGTGTGTGTGTGTGTGTGTGTGTACACATTTGGGGGGAAGATCCCATGAAAAGCCATAAGGACAGGGGCGCCTGGGTGGCTCAGTCGTTAAGCGTCTGCCTTCAGCTCAGGTCATGATCCCAGGGTCCTGGGATCGAGCCCCGCATCAGGCTCCCTGCTCAGTGGGAAGCCTGCTTCTCCCTCTCCCACTCCCCCTGCTTGTGTTCCCTCTCTCGCAGTCTCTCTCTCTCTGTCAAATAAATAAATTAAAAAAAGAAAAGAAAAGCCATAAGGACAGTATGGACATAATTAGAATAAAAAATGGTAGGTATTTTTATTTTTATATACTGTTAAGAAAGCAAGTTGAAATATAATACAGTCCCACATTTATCAAAAAAATATACACACGTCTTAGTATTTACATAGCAAAAACTTGTATGGAGGAATTTGTACACAATTCTGGTTAATAGTGATTCTCTCTGGGGGAGAGGGTGCCGTGATGGGAGATTTTATCTACATTTTACCTATTTTTAAACATCCGGGACTTTTAAACTACACCTATGTATTACTTGTGTGCAGGAAAAGACTTTAGGAAGAAAAATAAAGCAAAACAGCCAGGTAACCTCCCCTCTCCCAAACAAACAAATCAATAAATCGCCCCTCCTTAAAATTTCTACAAGGCATCGTTCAAAATCGTCACCGAGGATGGGCGCACTCCTGGTCCCCAGGGACCCTCCTGGGCTCTGTTCACCCCACACCTCTCCCTGTTTCTGGAATAGGTTTCCTTTTTCACGCCTCTGCCTGAAACCTCTTTAAACTTGGTGTCTCGGTCTGGTCTGTTCAAGTGATTGTTCTGGCCCCCTCGGGATGTGGTTTTAAGACACCCTGCCCGGCTATCTCTTGTGCATCCCTGGGGCTCAGAGCAGACCTCTGCCTGCATCTGTCATCCTCTGTCTGAGTCAGCCGCTTCCTGTAAGGCTGGGGACTGTCTGATTGCACTTCCCATTCCCCAAACTTGGTCGAATGACCAGTTATGGACCAGATGTACCTCTTGGTTGCCCACCGTCCTAGGTAACCGAAAGCAGGCTCTGTGGGGTTCATGTTGCCCAAGGCAGCTTCGGAGAGGGATAGCAGCTCAGTTTTCCAAACCTCACTCCTCCTGGCGCTCTGCAAAGCGAACGTGTTTTTTGTTTACTGTCGACATGGCAACCTGGGTTGTTCAAGCAAAATGGCCTCCAAAGAGGCACCACCCTGGCAGGTACGGGGCGTGTAGTGTGAACAGTCCAGTTCTGTCACTGTCAAGGCCAGGGCCTTCCGCCTAGTGCCCCGGGGGATGGTGGTGGAGTCGTTCAGGGGGCCTCCGTCTTGATAGAACATCAGGCAACCAAGCAAGGATGTTTATAGAATTTGCCATAATGTGGGAAAGTGCTTCGGCTCTGGAGCTAAATTCAAATAGCAGAATATAGAGTACAGTTACAGCTTTGTAAAACACTCACACGTGCATGCACAAACACATACACACACCAAAAGCCTGGAAAGAAGTATATTAGCGCACCAGCAGGGATTGTCTTTGGACAGGATCTAGAGCGATTGCATTCCCTTCTTATGCTCTGTTGTTTCTCCATTGTCTAGAATGAGCATATATATGCTTTTAATTTTTTAATAAAGTGGGAAATTTGGGATGCCTGGGTGGCTCAGTTGGTTAAGTGTCTGCCTTCAGCTCAGGTCATGATCTTGGGGTCCTGGAATTGAGCCCTGTGTCGGGCTCCCTGCTCAGCGAGGAGCCTGCTTCTCCCTCTCCCTCTGCCTGCCGCTCCCCCTGCCTGTGCTCTCTTTCTGTCTGTCAAATAAATAAATAAAATCTTTAAAAAAAAAATAAAGTGGGAAATTTTATTTTTAAAAATTGTTTTCCTGGTCTGGGAGTGGGATCATTCCATATCAGCACATATAGATCACCTCTTTTACCTTTATTTATTTATTTATTTTCATCTCTTTTTCTTTCTTTTTTTAAAAATTTATTTAGGGGAGGGCGCCTGGGTGGCTCAGTTGGTTAAGCAACTGCCTTCAGCTCAGGTCATGATCCTGGAATCCCGGGATCGAGTCCCGCATCGGGCTCCCTGCTCAGTGGGGAGTCTGCTTCTCCCTCTGATCCTCTTCCCTCTCGTGCTCTCTGTCTCTCATTCTCTCTCTCTCAAATAAATAAATAAAATCTTTAAAAAAAATAAAAAATAAAAAATAAAAATTTATTTAGGGGAGGGGCAGAGGGAGAGGGAGAGAATCCCAAGCCGACTCTGCCCTGAGTGTGGAGCCTGACGTGAGGTTTGATCTCTTGACCCTGAGATCCTGAGTCAGGTGCTTAACCAACTAAGCCACCCAGGCGCCCTTTGCCTCTTTTATTTTTAGAGAGACTTGTATTCTGTCACATGATGTACATGGATTTCTTGAGCCAGCCTCCCTCTTTGGGCGACACTTCCATTGTTCCCCCATTTTTTTTCCTTTACTAACAGTGCTGTAATAAATCTCCTTATATGTATATCTAAGCAAATTTAAAATACACATGTATTTCCTGGGGTGCCTGGGTGGCTCAGTCATTAAGCGTCTGCCTTCAGCTCAGACCATGATCCCAGGGTCCTGGGATCGAGCCCCGCATCGGACTCCCTGCTCAGCCGGGAGCCTGCTTCTCCCTCTCCCACTCCCCCTGCCTGTGTTCCCTCTCTAGCTGTCTCTCTCTCTGTGTCAAATAAAAAAAAAAAATCTTAAAGATACACATATATTTCCTAATAGGTAAATAAATATGTATACAAGGTAAAAAGAATTCAAACTGTATCCAAGGTAGAGTGATAAGTAAGCCTCACACTGCTGATCCCTGTTTCCCTGGGGGATGTCCTTCTGGATTGCTACCTTCTCTGCGTGTATAAGCACGTACATGTCTAGGACCCTCCCCTTTCGTATGGAAATGTTAGTTGACTGCAAACCTGTTCTGCACTCTTGGAGCTGTCTTCCCGTATTGGCACAGATGAGCTGACATCAGCCAGCACTTACGTAAGAGCCGCCGTGGGAAGAGCGGGCACCGCTCTGCACATTTCACTCATTTGATCTGTACAGAAGTCCTGTGAGGAAGGGCGTAGATAGTAAACCTGAGGCTCTGACGTCCGAATCACTCGATGCTCTTCGTGACTACAGCATGTGGCAGCTTATTTTGTTGTTGTTTCTTGACGGCTGAATATCATGTCTGGAAGCCCCATAATGTATTGAGCCAGTCCCTCATGGATGGGTATGAAGGTCGTTTCCAGCCTTTTGCTACCACGAACAGCTCTTCCAAAAACATCTCTGTCCGTATGTCCTTGTGCCCGTGCATGGGCGCACCTGCCATGTTAAATCCCCGGGGGTGGAATGACTGGAGTAGTACGTTTAGAACTCGGCTGGGCATTGCTGACGGCCTTTCAAAGAGGTTGCATAAAGCATCTGCCCCTTGGGGCGCCTGGGTGGCTCAGTCGTTAAGCGTCTGCCTTCGGCTCAGGTCATGATCCCAGGGTCCTGGGATCGAGCCCCGCATCGGGCTCCCTGCTCCGCGGGAAGCCTGCTTCTCCCTCCCCCACTCCCCCTGCTTGTGTTCCCTCTCTCGCTGTGTCTTTCTCTGTCAAATAAATAAATAAAATCTTTAAAAAAAAAAAGCATCTGCCCCTCATGCTGTATGGGCACGCCTGCTCCCCACGCCCTTGTCGGAAGACTTTGGTGATTACACTTGTATTTTCAGCCCACCAAGGGTGGCTCAAACAGCTGGGTCAAAGGACAGCAATTACCCCAGAATGAGACGGAAATGCTAGTGTCTGGTGATGACTCACTGGGAAGAGAGACATCCCTGCCCACCCTGAGCCCCAGGAAACCCCACCCTGGCAGGATTGGGCTTCTGTCCCTACCCAGTGACCACAGGAAGCTCTGTGCACACCCAGAGGTGATGAACATTTTGGGGCTCTGCCCACTGCTTTGGGAATGCAGAATCAGGCAGGGAAGCTTAGGCATCTAGCAATCCAGAAAGCTTTGGACATCTAGCAAGATGAGGGCCTGCTGGGCAGATGAAGGAAAACGAGGGTCATGCTGGCCACCCAGTGACCTGTGTCTGAAAAACAGAAGGGGGCTGGGGAGACGCAAACCCCACTGCAGGGACTCCTCTCTCTGAAATCTGTGCAGGTGCTCAAATGCTCAAATCCTTTGTGGAAATGTACTGGGGTACAAGGGGCCCCAATTTAATTTTACTTTGTTTTTTATCAGCTTCGTTGCAATATAATTCATATAACATACAATTTACCCATTTGAAATATCCATTGCAGCAGCTTTAAGTATATTTATACAATTATGCATCCATATCACCGCAATCAATTTTAGCCCATTTTCCTTAGCCCTAAATAGAAACCGCACATCTCTTAGCCATAGCCCCTCAGGATCCCCAGTCCACCCAGCCCCTGGCAGCCACTAATCTACTTTCAATCTCTGTGGGTTTGCCTGTTCTGGACATTTCATAGAAATCGGATTATATAACATGGGGTCTTTTGTGTGTGGCTTCTTTCACTGAGTGCAATGTTTTCGAGGTTCATCCATGTAGAAGCATGTGTCTGTGCTCAGTTGTCATTGCTGAATACTACCCCATTGCATGGATGTACCACATTTTTTTAAAAGATTTTATTTATTTATTTTTAAAGATTTTATTTATTTGAGAGAGAGAGAGCACAGGCAGGGAGAGTGGCAGGCAGAGGGCGGAAGCAGACTCCCCGCTGAGCAAGAAGCCCGATGCCGGACTCGATCCTAGGACCCTGGGATCATGACCTGAGCCAAAGGCAGACACTTAACTGACTGAGCCACCCAGGCGCCCCCGTTGACCCACATTGGGTTGTTTCTTCCCTTTGGCTTTTGCAAATAATGCTACACAAATCGTGTGGACATGTGTTCATTTCTCTTGGGTAGATACTTGGGAGTGCATTGCTAGGTCATATGGTTGTATTCAGTTTGGTTCTCAAACTTCTCTCTCTCTCTTTTTTTTTTTTTTTGTTTTTTTTTTTTTTTATAGAACTTCTCTTTTGCAAAAGAGTGGGGAACTGGGGCTCGACGGGCTTGGTCTGAGTTCTGGGTCTGCTGGTTCCTGGTTGCTGCAGGTCTATAGGCAAGTTTCCTCCTTGCTCTCGAGCCTTGGGCACCTCCTCAGTGGACTGGGGAGCTGTCCTACCTGCCCGTCTGTGCTTCAACACGGTTGCCGTGAGGTGCAGGCTGGGATTCTGTCTGGGCAGGGGCTTCCAGGAGGCAAGGGCATTATGCCACCCTAGGGAATGTTATTGCTTTGCTGTTTGTTTTTTCTTTTTTTTTAAGATTTTATTTATTGGGTGCCTGGATGGCTCAGATGGGTGAGCATCTGCCTTCGGCTCAGGTCATGATCCTTGGGGAGCCTGGTTCTCCCTCTGCCTCTGCCTCTCTCTCTGTGTCTCTCATAAATAAATAAATAAAATCTTTAAAAAAAAGATTTTATTTACTTATTTGAGAGAGAGAGAGAGCACACACACAAGTGGGTGGAGGGGCAGAGGGAGAGGGAGAAACAGACTCCCCGCTGACCAAGGAGCCCAATGCAGGGCTCGATCCCAGGAGCCCAGGATTGTGACCTGAGCCGAAGGCAGACGCTTAACCAACTGAGCCACCCAGGCGCCCCAGCTTTGCTGGTTATTATTTCCATCCTTTCCTCTCTAGCCCTGGCTCTGAATCCCACTAGTCACGGGAGACCCGCAACAACTGCTCCTTTTGACAGAGATTTCTTTAGAACTTTTAGCTGTGTTTCTTTGGCAATCATTTGTTTGATTGCTTATAAAAGTACTCCATGTTCCTGGCAGAAAACGATGAGAGTGTAGATATAATTGCTATTGAGGTCTTAGTGTGTATTTTAGTCTTTTCTGTATTTCACTATAAATATAGACTTGACTAAATAGAGATTTTTATTACAATAATAAGATCACGTATATATGCTCTTCAGTAACCAGTTTTTCTTGGCAAACAAGAGATGGTGCATATCTTTCCATATTAGTAAATGTGGATCTAGTTCATCTTTTTTCTTAATGGCTCCCTGGCAGCCCATCGTATGGATACAGTGCAGTTGCTGTAAGCATTTCCTCTTGTGCGATACTTAGGCAGTTTCCAGGTTTTTTGCTGCCATAGACAATGCTGAGTTTCATGGAAATTGCACGAAACTTCTAAATGCATGTGATCCTCTTCCCTAGTGAACAAGGAAACAAGCAAGCATGCTTCCTCAATTCTCCCTGCTGCTTTTATGTGTCCTTGGTTATAGATTAACCCTTGCTATCAGCCAGGAGGGGCAAGTCAGGCTGACATAGAGCTGCAGTTTCTTAGAATCTGTGGAAAGGATCATAGGAAAAAACATTGTGTAACATCCACAGGGAGAATAATAGTTGATGTTTCAGGGAGGACTTAGGCAGCCTCCCGAGGCTTCCTCATGTAAGATCGGAGGCCTTGATTGCTGTGTTGGTGGTAATAAGAATAGTGATATAAAAACAGCACCAACAGCAATAACATCCTATGTGCCAAAGAAATTGCAAACACATTACCCGAATATCCGGCTTTACTGCTGGCATATTCCAGGAAATTTGCAGTTATTATTATTATTATATATTTATGTATTTATTTTTATTTTGTGCTCTCAGGCTTTGAAAAACCAAAGATTTTTCCATTCTCTAGGCAGGGTTATGTTTTCCTTTTTAGGGACCCCCACTGGGCCCCCCCATTCTGTGTAGGATAGCACATCAACAACTGAGTTTGGATCTTTATTTTATTTTATCTTAGTTTTTTAAAACATTTTATTTATTTATTAGAGCATGAGCGGGGTAGAGGGAGAGGGAGAATCAGACTCCCCACTGAGTGCGGAGCCCAAGGAGGGGCTCGATCCCAGGACCCCGAGATCATGACCTGAGCCAAAGGCAGATGCTTAATGGACTGAGCCACCCAGGCACCCCTATTTTATTTTATTTTTTTTTTTTTCAGATCTTTAGAACTAGAGAACATTAGAGCTAGCAGGGTCTTAAGAATCACCTAAACCCAGTGATCTTTTTTAACTTTGACTTACCCGTGTATTACCTGAAGGCTATTCAATATGTTAATCTTCTCATAGCAAAAACACACACACAACATAAAGCTGAAGTCTCTTTGACCAACCTCTTATCCTCCTTCTATTCCCAGAGATAGCCATTTTATATTAATTTGGGATAAAGCACTTTTCAGACCTCTTTCATGTGCTCATACGTAAAGATACACTTACGTGTATGTGTACAGACACTCATCCTTAGAAATCCATAGTGCTGATTTGTGGGTTTCCTCCACCAGTAAATGGTGTCATACTGTTTACATTATTCACCAATTTGCTTTTTCCCCCTAAACAATAAGTCTTAGAGATTGCCCATTCAATACCTTGATCTTTTTTATTTATTTATTTATTTTAGTAATCTCTATACCCAATGTGGGGCTTGAATTCATGACCTCCAAGATGAAGAATCACGTGCTTTTCCGACTGAGCCAGCCAGGTGGCCCAACACCTTGATTTTTTCAAGTAGGCTCCAATCCAAGCGTGGAGCCCAGTGTGGGGCTTGAACTCACAGCCCTGAGATCGAGACCTGAGCTGATATCAAGAGTCAGATGCTTAATTGACTGAGCCACCCAGGTGTCTCGAACACAGCTCTCCTTGATCTTTTTTTTTTTTTAAGATATTACTTATTTTAGAGAGAGAGAGAGGGAGTGCATGCAAGTGGGGGGAGGGGCAGAGGGAGAGGCCGAGAATCCCAAGCAGACCCCACGTCGAGGACCGAGCCTGATGCAGGGCTCTATCCCATGATCCTGAGATCATGACCCAAGCTGAAACCAAGAGTTGGACATTTAACCAGCTGAGCTACCCAGGCGCCCCACATCTTGACCTTCTTAATGGCTTCATACTGCTATACCAAGTGTACAGAATCTTCTCCCTGTGAACAGGCAGGTTTTCGGCAGTGCCCGAGCGTTATATAGCATTATAAGCACAGACCCATCCTTGGGCCACTCACCTGTGCACACCTGGGGAGGTGATCAGGATGGCCGGGTCACAGGGCAGTGAAAGTACCTCCAGAAGGCTGTCAGAGGCACAGAACCTGCTTTCCCTCCCCTCAGTGTCTGAGAGGACCCACTTTTTTTTTTTTTTTTGATATATATTTTTTAAATTTTATTTTATTATGTTATGTTATCACCATACTTCTCAGGCCTGTGTAAACACCTGTTTTTCTTAACCTGATGGGTAAAACAGTACACCAGTGATTTGCAGCTCATTTCAGGGCTGTTGAGCTGTAATGAGCATGTTATCTCAGTGAGCCCCTATTTCTTGGGGGTGGGAGAGAACGCGTCTAGCCCAGATGTGGGGGCAGGAAAAAAGTTTGGCCACTAATAGTCAAAACATTCTTCATTGTCTTTTGTAAACAAGGAAATGGAGGTTCGCACAGTTAGTCAGCTGTGGGCGGGAACCAGAGTGCAGGGAACGAATCTTCGTCCAGGACCTTTTATATTGTGCTTTAAAAGAAAAGTCCGTTGCATTAAACCCATCCATTGCCAACAAGGCGTGGCACGATTCTTTTCTGGGTTTGGCAAAAAGCTAATTTTGATCCTGTGAAATAACACGCTCTCAAATTCGGAAATACTTTTTTCCTTGATTTTTTTTTTTTTTCAGGTGGAGCACAGCCTCCGGCCAGGAGGCAGTTTCTGTTGATACTCCTCACTGAATCGGGGGGAGTCGGGGAGTGTTTGAGTCACTGGTTGAGAGTGCAGTGGGAGAGCCATGTGTCCGTCGCCCCCAGCAGGCTCAGAACACTGCAGGTCCCGGACAGGCTGGGGATCAGAGTCTGTCTCTGCTGTTCACGGCTGCTGGAATAGGAGAGGAGACAGTGGTACTTTTTTTTTTTAAGTACGGAGCTTCAGGAACTGTTTTAGTTATAAACATGTCGGTGGCCCGGTTATTTATAACAGGGGAAAATCGGTGACAAGCTCAAAGTCTAACGGTGGAGAACCACAGGTGAACGGTGACGTCAGTAGTGAGTTAGGTGTTCCAGCTGACTTTAAATCATGATGTCATGTTTGTGTTTAAAAATATAAGTGAGGGGGGCACCTGGGTGGTTCAGTCGGTTGAGTGTCGAACTCTTGGTTTTGGCTCAGGTCATGATCTCTTGGGTCGTGGGATCCAGCCCCGTGTTGGGACTCCACTCAGTGGGGAGTCTGCTTGAAGATTCTCTCCCTCTGCCCCTCCCCCGCCTTGTGCATGCAAGCGAGCTCTCACTCTCTCTCAAAGAAAAATATCTTTAAAAAAACTAAAATAAAAAAATATTGAAGTCATGTGTTCTCTGCCCCTTGGAGTGTCATTTAGGAGAAATTTTTTGGAGGAGCACTCCAAATTTGTACATTTTAAATGTGATCCAGCAATTACACTTCCAAGAAATATGTCCTATCAAGATCTCGCACAGTTGCATAAGGGTTTACATACAAGGGTGTTCACTTCAGAACTGCCTGTACTAGGGATTATTGGAGAGAATCCAAATATCCATCAACCGAGGTTAGAGAATACCTTAAGGTACATTTATACAATTGTATGTCTTACAACTGCAGAAGGAAAATGGGGTCAACCCAGCCTGCCTGTACATATGACATGGAAGGACATCCAAGGCCCTGTGTTAAAGTGGAGAAAAGTAAGGTGCAGAGCAGAACGGATCAACCCAGCCTGATGCTATATTCCTGTGTGTTAACAAATGCAGAGGAACAAATTTACAGAGACTCTCCATCAGCCATCAGCTGTGGTTTTCAGAGCAATGAGTCAGAAAGTACTTTCACTTTCTACTTCACATTCTGAAGTGTTCGCTGTTTTTTACAGTAAGCAGATCATACATTTGGAATCAGGAAAATAATCAAGATCACTATATTTAAAGTGCCAAGCCCCATGGGCCCACTCTCCCAAAAGACTGTAAATTGTTTTTATAATGTGATTCCAGTCGTACAAATAATGCACAGGAAGGATCTGGAAAAGAACAAGTCCAAAGCATTGACGATCCTTGCTCTGGGTGGGGGCGGGGTGTGGCGGATTTGAATTTTGTCTTCTCTCTTTTCTGAATGTTTTCATTAAGCGTGAATTCGCTTCCACGTTGGAAGAAAGAAATTCTGGGCTTTATTTTTGGGCTTCGCAGAGATTGGAATCCAAGCCCTAGTGAGGAAGCCCTAGCCCGTGTGAACCGTGTGTGCACGTGTGTGTGTGTTTCTCAGAAAGCTCAGTTGCTCTGCCTTTTCTCCTCTGAGCAGGATCCCAGCTGTGAGGCTGAGGCTCAGGCCGGGGGCACGCTTGGGAAGCTGGGCTCCTGCAGAGCTAGTCCTGGTGGCTGAGGGATCCCGATGGCGGGTGAGGAGGTCTGGAATTGCTGTGGGTCTGCCACCCCCAGTGTTCAGCGCCCCCATCCAGCCACCTCCCCGTGGCTCAGGCCTCTGGCCTGGAAAGGAGTTTTGGCCTCACTGATCCTGCAAGAGGCTACAGGGCAGAGGTTCGAGTTCTTTAGGAAAAGAGCAGGAAGAGCTTGCGACTCAGGGTGGGTGGAGGAGTGTTGGGAGGGGACAGGGACAGATTCCACTTTGGGATTATAAAAGCAATAAAATGAGCTTTCAAAAACAAGAAATGGGGTTGGGTGATGATACTGTTGAGAATCAGCCTAATCGCCATAACATGCCTTAGTCACCTTTCCCAGTGAGTACCCAAAAGCCCTGGTTCTCAATAGGTTTTGAAAGTTTGGGGGGCTATTTTTGGTCCCCACAATGATGCAGGGGCACTAAGGCATTGAGAAGGTAGAGGGCATGGATGCTAAAAGCCTGAAATGGGCAAGGCAGTTCTGCATGATGAATATTCCTGCATCCCCAGGACCTTGGAATGTCTCATGGGAATCTGTTCCTAATCTCTGAGCCCAGAACTTAGTGCTCTGTTAACGTAAAGAAAATAATATCTTTGGCATGGTTGGAGATATTCTGAGTTTAGGAAGGTTGTGTTGTCTATGATTTTCATTTAGGGCGATAAAATTGGGCATATTTATGATTTATACAATATTTACAAAAAGGTGATGTTGGCTCGGATAGGGTCCAGAATTCCCACTAATAGAGTAAGCGCAGTCTTTTGGAAGAGCTCCTTAGCATTTTAAATGGATATAATCAAAATATATTCAACCAGTCTCCATAGATGGGCATTTGGGTTGAATTCAGTTTTGCACACAATGACGCCTCTTCTATATATATCTTTGCAGAGTCGTGTATTTCTCTAGGATAAACATTTCTAGATGTAAAATTTCTGGGTCAGGATACAGGAATTCACATTTTTTATCTCAGTACATTGCCAGGTTGCCTTTGGAGGGGGTTTAGACCCATTGACCCTATGGGAGAGCACCCGTTTCCCCATATCCCAGCCAGCACTAGTTATGAACAGTCATTAAAATGTTTGCCAGGGCGCCTGGGTGGCTCAGTCATTAAGCGTCTGCCTTCGGCTCAGGTCATGATCCCAGGGCCCTGGGATCGAGCCCCACATTGGGCTCCCTGCTCAGCGGGAAGCCTGCTTCTCCCTCTCCCACTCCCCCTGCTTGTGTTCCCTCTCTCACTGTGTCTCTCTCTGTCAAATAAATAAATAAAATCTTAAAAAAAAAAAAAATGTTTGCCAATCTGGGGGCGCCCAGGTGGCTCAGTCGGTTAAGCATCCAACTCTTGATTTCAGCACGGGTCATGATCTCAGGGTCCTGGGATGGAGCCAGGAGTTGGGCTCCCCTGCAGAGCTGGGAGTCTGCTTGAGATTCTCTCCCTCTCCCTCTTTCCCAACCTCCACAAAATAAATGAATCTTTAAAATACGCTTTCCTGGGCGCCTGGGTGGCTCAGTCGTTAAGCATCTGCCTTTGGCTCAGGTCATGATCCCAGGGACCTGGGATCGAGCCCCACATCAGGCTCCCTGCTCAGCAGGAAACCTGCTTCTCCCTCTCTCCCTGCTTGTGTTCCCTCTCTCTCTGTGTCTCTCTCTGTCAAATAAATAAATAAAATCTTAAAAAAAATAAAAATAAAATAAAATATGCTTTCTTATGTGTATTATGTTTCTTTGGTTTCATAGTTAAGATATGTCACTTCTGCCCGTGGGAAGGCTGTGCCCATGTGAGAACAAAAAGGGTCTTTTGGGAACTTTGTTTCTGAAACGATAATTGGTGGGAGTATTTCTCTCTCACTGATGTTGTCTGCCTCCCCAGAGCTGGGAGACACGTGGGAAATCACGGGGCAGGAGGAGGCTGGGGGCAGCACTACCCCACAGCCCCTGGTCTAACATTTCCCTTTGCCTTTTGCAGGAAGCTTGGAAGCATGCAATCGAGAAGGCCAAACACATGCCTGACCCCTGGGCTGAGTTCCACCTGGAGGATATAGCCACGGAATGTGCCACGCGTCACAGGTCGGCAGCTTGTCTGGGGGTGCCGTATGGCCCCAGGTCTCAAGGAGTCCTTGGGGGTATGGGTCCTGCTTCTGCTCATAATCAGTGAGGCCTAAGTACCTGTGGAGGTCGAGGAGAAGGGAATAATAATAGTATCTGCCAACATTTGAGCATCTATGCATGCTTCAGGTGCTGCGCAAGATCTCCTTGACTCCTCAAGGCGGTCCTCTAACGTACCTATTCGTCAGGCAGGGCTGAACCATGCTGCAGTAACAAATACTGCAGCGGCTCAGTGCAGCAATGGTGTTCTTCTCACTTGAGTGAAGTTGGGTGAGAGCCCAGGGGCCCTTGGGGGCCGCTCAGGGATCCAGGCTTCTCCCATCTTGTGGTTCCACTGTCTCACCACGTGGCCCCTACAGTTGCCACCAAAGGGAGAGAGAACACCTGGAGATAGCATGTGAGCTTTTTGATGCCTTGGCCCCAGGAAGATTCACAAAATGGAACTATGAGTGTCTAGAGTTTCTATTTGAAAAGAGAGGGGGAGGAGTTATTTCAGGGGGTTTCAAGAAGAACAAAAATATAGCAAAAACCACAGAATACCACCACCGAGGATAACTATGATGAAGCTCTTATGTATTGAATCCATGTGACAGGCACTGTTTGAAGCCTCTAAGTGTGTGTATTCGTTAAAAAAGCCTGAAGTAGGAATCATGTGAAGTATTTGGGGCCACTCTTGAGAATCTGATGAGGGCCATCCCAGAAAGTTGCACACATATGTCTAATTCTGTGCATAATATTAGAGGGCTCTTGGACCTATCCTGGAGTCCATCCCCCTGTCCTGTGACCTCTATAGACCCCTCCAGTCTGAATCCTCTAAACCAACACCCTGAGGTCCCATAATTGCCCCAGGGGAGATAGAGGTTTGCCCAGGGTTACCCGGGTGGTTAATAAGCTAACTTTCTGACTCTCAGTTCAGTGTCTTTCAATTAGTCAGAACTCTGTTTCAAATGCAGGTGACAGAAACCCAATTCACAGTGTTAAGCATAGAAGCGAATGTTTTGCTTACACGTGTGGGCTTCAGGTACGGCTGGTTCTAGATGCTCCAAGGACACTTTGGGTTTGACCTCAGATTAGACTCTCTTATATCAGTGGCACAGATGCCCCTGAGAGCCCCACATTTCATTTCACCCAATAGAAGAGGGTCTTTTCCTTCCCAAATAGTTTTAAACAAAGGTTCCATAACGGAATATCATTGGTCTGGCTTCGGTTATATGCCCCTCTCGGAACCAGTCAGGTGCCAGGGAGCTTTGCTTTGATTGGCCATGTCTGGATCACATACTCCAAGCCAGAAGGTGCTGGGCATCACTTCCACCCAGTCCACATATTCTGAGAATGGAGCATGGTGGTTCCCCAAAGGGAAATTGGGGTGCTGTTACTGAAAAGAGAGACCAGATGCTAGGCAGGCAGAAAAGGTATAGCTTTCTACACCTTTCTGCACGTGTCCCTGCTCCTGCCTGTGAGGAAATGGCTCAGAGCGTGGCATGCACCCCCTCCCCAGCACTGGAGGCCCACATCCTAGCAGGCCCTGGGGGCCGTGCTAGCAGCTAAGGGGACCCTTATAGGGCAGGGTATGGACTCTCTTCCTCCCTGCCTATAAGGCCAGCATGGTGACTGGTTGGTGACACATGGCCTGCAGGCTGAGGACACTAGGCGACCCAGGGAAGCCCCTGGGGAAGCAGGACCCCCCCCCATGCTGAGCCGGCTCTGTGGGGTCCAGGGACCAAGCCAAACTATTTCCTAACTGAAGCGGCTGCTGGCAGAGGGAGCTCAGGCTTCCATGGCTAGAATCACCAGAAAATTTCTAAACCGGAAGTCTTCCTCCTGTTTCTGGTGGTGCAGGCCGCCCCTTTGTTGAGACAGATTTCCCATTCACATGGATGGTACCCAGGCTGGCTAGGAGCAAGGCTCTGGTTGCAACTGACCTGGGTCTGCATCCTGGCTCTCGGGCAAGTTACTCACCTCTCAGCCTCAGTTTCCCCAGCTGGAAAGTGGGCACCGTAATTGTACCAATCTCACAGAGCTACTGCAAAGGTTAATTGAAGAGATCTGTTTAAACGCCCTGCAGATAGAGAAGGCTCAGTGACTTGGAGCAACTCTGACCCGTATGGGGTCAGTGGTTTTGAAGGACAAATAAGATCCATCTGACGTCCCATATCTCCCCTGTCCCTCGACCTCAAGGTGCCTCTCAGCTTTCAGTCTTATTTGGAAGCAAGGGTAGACTCTTTTCCTTGACCTTGGTCTCTATATAGTAATAATAATAATCGTTGCTGTTATATATTGAACACTGGACTTGTTATGGGCTGGTTGTGGGCAAGTTGCAGCTCTGGCCGGCATCCCTGCCCCCGGCCTGGGGAATGTTACCTGCCAGGCCTCTGCTTGTCTTTCCCCATAGAGGTTTCAGGCTCTGAGAAGCCTGTTCTCACCGAGCTGGGAGCCGTCTGGAGTCCATCCCGCCGAAGGGTGGGCCATGGAGGCCTCTGCTAACACTAAGAACACCTCAGCCCTAGGGGAGGTTTTAGAATTTAGGGATTTACTGAGCTGAGGAGCTCTCTCTACCAGGCAAATCTGTTTGAGGCCAGGTCTAGGGCCAGATTTGCTCTGGGAAGATTCCTGAGAAAGGAGAGATGGAAATGTTCTAGAACCTTCTCTGTCTCACTCTGCCTTGGGTGTCCTCCAGCAGCCCCTTCCTCGGCTGGACTCAGAGGCAGGGCCTCCCCTACCCCTTCCTGCACCAGGACACAAGCCCAGCTACTTGTGCTGGGCCTCACACAGGTGCCCAGCAAGATCGAGGGCACTGCTCTCTCCTGTCCTGGGACACGCCATTTGTTGTGAAGACTGGTTAAAATAAGGATATTTATTTATTCAGTCGTTCATCCAACATGTGTGTGTTAAGCTTCCACATGCACCAGGCTCTGCAGTGAAGAAGACAGACACGGGCCTGGTTTGTGGAGTTACAGTCCGGGGGGGGGGGGGGGTGCCTGGGAGGGGAGGGAGAGCATCCACAGACCCAACCCAGGAGGTCAGTTGGGCCTGTGGGTAAAGTGGTCTTGATCCCAAGGGTAGCAGGAAGCCAAGAAAAGGCTTCCACTTTTAGCCACTGGGTGAGAGGATCATGTTACAGATGCTGTGCCCTGGGGTGGCTTCTCTGCAGGTACAATGCTGTCACCGGGGAGTGGCTGGAAGATGAAGTTCTGATCAAGATGGCGTCGCAGGTGAGCCATCCACAGCCCTGTGGGGACAGGGCTGAGTGCGGATTCTTCTTGAGCAGACTTCTGTCATTGTTCCCTCCCCTTCACACTCACTTAATTGTTTTAACTTTGGGGCATTATGTTTATATTATTGTGTATTTATTTTATTTTTTATAATAGTTTTTTTTTTTTTTTTTAATTTGAGAGAGAGAAAGCATGAGAGAGATCACGAGCAGGGGGGAGGGGCGGAGGGAGAAGCAGACGCCCCGCTGAGCAGGGAACCTGGTGCGGGACTCAATCCCAGGATCCTGGGATCATGACCTGAGCCGAAGACAGAGGCTCAACCGACTGAGCCACCCAGGTGCCCTAGTTTTATTGAGATGTAATTCATACACCATACAACATACCTGTTTGAGGCATATGGGTTTGGTGGTTTTTGGTATAGTCACAGAGTTGTGCAACCATCACCATGACCGATTCCAGAACATTTCACCATCTCCAAAAGAAACCCCATACTTACCCACCAGCAGCCAATCCCCAATCCCCTCGTCTCTCCCAGCCCTAAACAACCACTAATTTACCCCTTGTCTCTGTAGGCTTACCTATTCTGGACATTTTATATATTTATCATACATCAAAAGATGATCCTTGGCACTCTTGTCAAAAATCAGTTGATTGTAAATGTGTATATCGGTTTTTAAAAATAGCAGGTTACCACCTAAACCTGAGCCATAAGAGGGATTCAGTGGCTCGCAATCATCCTTTTGCGGGGGGGGGGGGGAAAGAAAAGGAATAGACTAGAAAATGGAGCACTTCCTGCATTGTCAGAGGGAGGAGGGTTGTGCGAAACTTTTTTTTCTTCGTGTATCACACCCTCAGAAAAGGGTATGGCTTGATGAGTTTCACAAAGTGAACTCTCCGTATAACCAGTGGCCCCCTGAAGCCCCCCCTCCCCCGCCCGGTCACTGCTCCGTTCCCCCAGGGGTAAGTACCAACCCGGGATCTATCATCTTGGAGTAGTTAACCTATTTGTGTTCTTCCTATAAATGGAGGCGTGCCGTATGTATTCTTTTGAGTATGGCTTCTTCTGCTCAGCATTTTGTCTGTGACATTCATACTTGGTTTTGCTAGCCCTGTAATATATAGAATAATATAGAATAATAGAACAACAGAATATATTCATTCTCATTGCTGTATAATATCCCATTGAGTGAGTAGACCTGATTGATTTATCCATTATATTGTTGATGGACATATAGGCTGTTTCCACTCTTTTATCTTTTCTTTTAAGATTTTATTTATTTATTGGAGAGAGAGGGGTGGGGAGGGACAGTGGGAGAGGGACAAGCAGACTCTGCTGAGTGTGGAGCCGGACATGGGGCTCGATCCCACAACCCTGAGACCATGGCCTGAGCTGAAATCAAGAGTCGGATGGATGCTTAAGTGACTGAGCCACCCAAGCTCCCCTCCATTCTTTTTCTGTTATAGGAAACAGAAAAGCAGGGCTGCAAAAACATTCTTTGACATGCATGGTTACCCCCATAACATCTCCACCCCCTTGGGGTTCTTCTCCTCAGCCAGGGTGGGGGGAGGGTGATCTTGTCATTCCAAAGCCTCCAAGGCTAAAAGTTCGGTCAGGCTTTAGTGCTAGGGTGACAGAGGGAGGTCTCAGGAATTTTAGGATTGAGATGAGGTCCAGACACCCATTTGGTGGGTGATGTCCAAGGGGAGAATCTCTTCCCGACTCAGGACTGCTTCTGGGTGGGGCATGGGGCCTGATAACCCTCTATATGGTGTCTTTCAGCCCTTCGGCCGTGGAGCGATGAGGGAGTGCTTCAGGACGTAAGTGACTCAGCCTGGCTCTCGGGGGCCCTGCCCAGACTCCCTGGGGCTCCTGAGAGCCGGGGCATTGCAACATTTCGGGCCGAGAAACCGAGACAGCGGCCTCTGCTTCTTGTAGGCCAAGCATCTCTCTGTTTGGGCTCCATCAGACCACACGTTTGCCCTGGCTGTGGGGATGGGCTCAGGGAGAACATGGAGTATCCCACTAACCTCCACTCTGGTGTTTGGAGGCCATATCCCTTTAACAGTGTCCCTTAAGCCTCTTCCCAGCTCTTTGAAGGATGCAGTGGGTCAGGCTGGGTTCCTGGTGGACCCAAGTGCCCAGGCAGGCCCTCTGCTATCTACCCCCCCACCTCAGGAAGAAGCTCTCCAACTTCCTGCACACTCAGCAGTGGAAGGGGGCCTCCAACTACGTGGCAAAGCACTACATCGAGTCCGTGGACAGGGACGTGTACTTTGAGGATGTGCGTCTACAGATGGAGGCCAAGCTCTGGGGAGAGGAGTATAATCGGCACAAGCCCCCCAAGCAGGTGTGTAGCACCCCTCCCTGCCACCTCCCCACACAAGGGATGGAGACTGGACACAAAGGCAACAGTGACGCCAGTCACAGGTCCCCTTCATGGTCTTAACAGCAGCTAGTAACAGCCGTCATCTATTGAGCATGATCCACTATATGCAAAGAGTCGTTTATTCCTAAAAACAGAGCTCTGAGGTTGTTTGAGGTTAGAATGTTTTGATCCCATTTACAGATGGGATCTGTTAGTCAGGATTTTTGTTTGCAAATGTTAGAAACGTGCTCAAATGGGCTTCACGCTAAAGAGGAATTTATTGCCTCATGTAACTGAGAAATAGCGCTGGCCACAGGTACGGCTGGATCCAGGACCAAGCAGGATGTTGAAAATCTTCCCCAACTCTAGCGTTGGTGTTGATGGCGTGTGGGCCGCAAGCAGCTGCAGGCTCACTTCCTGTCTTTCCAGAAACCTTGGTGGCAGGACAACACCTGTTTTCCCAGAAGTTCCAATGAAAGTCTCAGAACTGGGTTTCATTGGCTCTGATTAGGTCAGGTGCCTGTTGCTGAGCCAATCACAATAGCCAGGGGAGAGAATATGCAGATTGGGCAGGCCTTGGGCCTTGTGCTCACCCTTAGAGGAAGCAATGTGGGTCCTTCCCCCAGACCATGCAGAGTGAGATTGGTGGCTCCAAGAAAAAGCAGAAGGAGGGGAGAACGGATAGCGTGTCTGCCCCTGGGGAGCCCCAGGCTCAAAGGGGTTAAGTGACCTGCCCCAACAGGCAGGAAAGGAGCCAGGGCTCAAAGCCAGGCGTTCCAGGCCCCTGCCCAGTTGGCTCCTTCAGTTGAGCCCCCAGGTTGTTTAGTGACCCCGGGCCAAGCAGAGTTTCCTGTTGCCTGTGGGCATTTGAGAAACAGCCCTCCGAGTCTCTGCCCTGCCCAGATTCACAGCTCAGCTTTCCCACTGTTTGAACACCTAACGCGATAACATGGTACTCTCTCCTGGATGCCTCGGGAGAGCCGCACCTCCAAGAAGCCAGCAGAATTTATCGAGCACCTCTTGTTTGCGTGGCCCTTGATTAAGTGCACTTGGGGTAGACCCGAGAAGCTACAGTCCCCACCCGTGGGGTCTGTGACCTCCTCAATAATTTGCTTCATATCATCCTGGCCTCCTTTCTCTTCCTCCCTAAGCTTGTTCCTGCCTCAGGACCTTTGCTCTGGCTGTGCCCCTGGCCTGTATCATTGTTGTCGTTCCCCACCCCTCCGCCCCAACCCCAGCCCCATCCTTGCATGATGAGCTCCTTCTCATAGTTCAGGTCTCAGCTCATATGTCACCTGTTCAGCAAGGCCACCCCAGGCCATCCTAAATGAAGGAGCCCTCCCACTGCTGTCCTCTGTCAGTTCTAGTTTTTTTTTTTTTTTTTTTTTTTTAAGATTTTATTTATTTATTTGACAGATAGAGCGGGAACACAAACAGGGGGAGTGGGAGAGGGAGAAGCAAGCTTCCCGCGGAGCAGGGAGCCCGACGCGGGGCTCGACCCCAGGACCCTGGGATCATGACCTGAGCCGAAGGCAGACGTTTAACGACTGAGCCACCCAGGCGCCCCCAGTTCTAGTTTGTTTCGCTTGGAGCAGTTAGTGCTATCCAAAAGAGTCTTGTTCCTGTAGTTAATATTCTGGTTGCCTCCCTCCGCCAGGAGCAGGGATTTTATGCCTTGTTCACTCTGTATCACAGTGCCTGGGTGCTCAGTAACTACTGTGCTTGGTGGAACTGATGAAGGGAAAGGAGTGTACCTGTTTGGGGAGGAGCTGGTCATCCCTTGCTGGCTGCACCCCTGCAGCTACTTCTCTCCCAGTGAGCCCATTGGCCAATCAGGTGGCCCCGCCATAGGTTTCCTTATAGGGATAGAGCCAGTATTTGGGGGTGGGAACCTCTGAGAACCAGCTGCTCCTTCCCCTTAGGTGGGTTCTCGGAACTGAGGCCACGTTTGGGGCAGTTCTCAGCTCGGGGCCTCTTCATCCTCTGCAGCTGGGTCACCAGACAGTTCCTTGGATGGTTGTTTCCTTGGGAAACCCAGACCTGGATCCTTCTATTGTGGGTGTTGTTGAGGGGGATGGGGTGCGTGGGTAGTGTCTCAGGTCTTACCAACCCCACTTTACAAACCATTCACAGCACTTACACATTTCCCTCTGCATAGAGATGAAACATGTGCTTGGTAAAAAATTCAGCAAGGAAAGTCTAAGTGCCCCCATAACTCCCCATTGCAGAGAGAGAACCACCCTTTCTAGTCTGGTGGATACTGCTCTAGAGTTGTGTCTACTAGTAATATGAGCATCAGCAAATGTTGACGGACTCTTTGATGTATCACCAGATTTCATCCTCACACTAAATGTGAGATTCCCCATTCCACAGGTGAGGAAACTGAGGCACAGTTGGTCCATATTCAGTGTATTAGTGTAAGGCACGGGCTAAGTTGCTTAGCATACAGACCCATAAACGTGTTCTAACGCAACATGGTTTCTTTCTCTCTCATCTGACTGTCCTGCTTTGGTGGGGGGGGGCGGTTCACGGTGGGCTGGTGCCACGCCTCCTTAAGGCATCCAGAAGCCTGGTTCCTTCTGTCTTGCTGCTCTGCCTTCCTCTGGGGTGTGGCCGTGGACCACGAGGCCAGGTTGGCCTCACTGGCAGATGTCGGCTCTGCAGCCTCAGGTTGGGCAGAGGAGGAGGGGGCGGGCTGGGTTGCCATGGTCACTGCTGCTCGCTTCCCATTGGCCGGGCTTGGTCACATGGCTGCACCTAGCCGCCCGGGAAGCCAAGCCATGTCATTTACTGGATGGCTGTGCATCCTGTTAGAACTCACATGGGGGTTGTCTTAGCCCCTCTGGGCTGCTCTAACAAACTACCACGGACTGGGCAACTTACAAACAACAGAAATCTATTGCTTACAATTTTGGAGGCTGAGAAGTCCAAAATCAAGGTGCTGGCATGGTCACATTCTGGTGAGGTCCCTCCCCTGGTTCCTTAGTCGGTGTCTTCTTGCTGTGTCCTCACATGGCGGACCTAGAGAAGGAGCTCTGTGTGGGCAGCTTTATCCGGGCACTAATCCCATTCATGAGGGCTCCTCCCTCATGACCTAATCCCCTCCCCAAAGGCCCCACCTAATATCATCACCTTTGAGGGTTAGGATGTCAACATAGGAATTTTGGGGAGACGCATTTAGGCCATCACAGGGGTTTTCATTCTCAAAAGGAAAGGGGAGAGTGGATTCTGGGGACAGTTGGCAGTTTTAGCTGCAAAGAGCTGATAACTGATGGAGCCAGGATGGGAGCCCGGGCAGGCTGGCTTCTCCTAAGTCCTTTGCTCCGATCTGCCATCGGAGGTGAGTGCCGCTGGGCTCCTGCCTGACCTGCTCCGCTCCCACCAGGTGGACATCATGCAGATGTGCGTGGTGGAGCTGAAGGACAGACCAGGCAAGCCTCTCTTCCACCTGGAGCACTATATCGAGGGCAAGTACATCAAGTACAACTCCAACTCAGGCTTTGTTCGTGATGACAACATGCGCCTGACACCACAGGTGAGGCCCCTGAAGGGGAGGGTCCCTGTGGGTGTGAGGTCTCACCCGTAGAGGGTCCTCAAGCCTCATGGAGCCCCCCTGAAGTAGATTCTGAAACGGGACCACCCAGCCAGCTTCTGTGAGCAGACCTAACATCCCTGCAGGATTAAACAGGGTTCCTCCCTTTATCCTTTCCCCTCCAACCTCTCCTTGCAGGGAAAGGCCCCACCGTGGGCAGAGCTGGGGTGTTGCAGCCCCTCACTGGTGGCTGACCTGTGTCCATGCAGACCACAGCCTGGTCTTTTGCGGTCAGTCACCTTACTCTTCCTGTCTCCCCCCTGCCCCTCCCCCAGGCCTTCAGCCATTTCACATTTGAGCGTTCCGGGCATCAGCTGATTGTGGTAGACATCCAGGGTGTGGGCGACCTCTACACTGACCCGCAGATCCACACCGAGAAGGGCACTGACTTTGGAGATGGCAACCTAGGTAGGTGGGGAAAGCCAGCTCGTTTCCATGGAGACCACACTCCCTCTGCCCCGCAAATCTCCCGGCTCTTCGTATACCCAGGGAAACCGGCTGAGGTGGTAGGTTGGCTTTTCCAAGATGGTGGGGATGGAAGCTTGGGACGCCTGACACCTGCCACTTCAGCATATTTGATGCCTGCCCTTGCCACATTTATGGTGCCCAGCGCTGCCCTGCCCCTGTCACAAAGCAAGTCAATGCTCCAGACTCCCCTGCTCTGTCTGCAGGTGTCCGGGGGATGGCGCTCTTCTTCTACTCTCATGCCTGCAACCGGATTTGCAAGAGCATGGGCCTCGCTCCCTTTGACCTCTCGCCAAGAGAGAGGGACGCCGTGAATCAGAACACCAAGCTGCTGGTGGGTGCCCAGTGGGAACCTGCTCAGAGGGACCAGGGGCCCTTCCATTGCCAGGCCAGTAAGCCATGCTTCTCTGTGATGGCAGCCTAGGTCCTGTGATGCTTACTTGAAGAGTTTCAGGGCCCAAAGGATCTCAGCCCCATCTGTGCCCCTCATCCCTCCCAGATCAGTGCACAAAGCCCTTCCAGGTGTCTCCACTAACACAGTAACTGGGGTCTACTTGATCGGACCTATTCTGATCAGAGTGAGGAGACCAAATGTGTAGAGAGAGTGAGAGAGGTGTGTGGTATGTGTATGTGTGTGGTATGTGTATTTGTGTGGCGTGTTGACAAATGGCTGGACTAGACTTGGACCTGGCTCTTCGGGCACCTTGCTATGTCCAGGATGTGCCCACCCTCTCTGCCATTACCTTGATCAGATACAAGAGACGTTTGGCAAAGACCAGCTTGGGATTCTGGATGTATGGTGTCAGTTATTCCCCAGCTCAGGGCTGTAGAGTATGGTCAGCACTTTGGGAATGCTGGCTGGCTTTGAGCTTCTGTGCCAGATGCCCCTTTTTAGAGGCCTTCGGGTTAACCCCCCACTGATTATTTTTAGATTTCTTGCTAGTCCCTAAACAGGTATGTATGGGAGCTATGGACTGAAAGGGCCTCAGGGTTCAGGTGAACAACATGCTACTAAAAGAGTCCTTCACTCCCCAGAGGGCTCCTATGTAACACAGGTGTCCCTGTTAATTCTCCAGCAATCGGCCAAGACCATCTTGAGGGGGACAGAGGAAAAGTGTGGGAGCCCCCGAGTAAGAACCCTCTCTGGGAGTCGCCCCCCACTGCTCCTTCGCCTTTCAGAGAACTCTGGAGATGAGAACATGAGTGATGTGACATTTGACTCTCTCCCTTCCTCCCCGTCTTCGGCCACACCACACAGCCAGAAACTGGACCACCTCCGTGAGTGATGTTTTGGTCCCTGGTCATCATGCTTGGAGGGGACAGGCACCAGAAAGAACACTGCTAAACTGGCTTTCACTTACGTTAGGAAATCAGATATGCTAACCAAAAAGGGTCATGGCCCGGATGGTTTTACGAGTGAGTTCACTCAATAAATTTTCAAGACACAAGTCATCCGAATGCTATTAAAACAACCCCTAAAAAAAATAAATAAATAAAACAACCCCTATTTTAGAAAATAAGGTAACATTTTTCAGTGTGTTTTCTGAAACTAGCAAAACCTTTATACCAAAATTTAACAAAACAGCAAAAAAAGAAAACCTACATTCCAACCTCACTTATAAATAAATACACAATACAGAAATTCTAAATAAAGTATGAACAAA
Organism: Phoca vitulina; assembly: GCF_004348235.1. Classification (NCBI taxonomy): domain Eukaryota; kingdom Metazoa; phylum Chordata; class Mammalia; order Carnivora; family Phocidae; genus Phoca; species Phoca vitulina. Next base: position 1,149,028 of record NW_022589793.1, read on the forward strand.
AACCAGTAGTATCCTAAAAAAATACTCTGTCATAATCAAATGGGTTTTGCAGGCATCTGAGAGTTGTTCAACATTAGGAAATCAATGAACATCATATGAATAGGTCAGAGGAGGAAAACGGAATCCTTATTCCCAAAGCTGAAGTGACAGAGTTGGCTGATGATGCGGACGTGGGGTCTGCAGGAAAGAGGGTAGGCAAAGATGACTCTCCAGGGTTTTGATCTGAAGAACTTCAAGGGCCATTTATGCAGCTGGGGCAGGCCACAGAGGAGCAGAAGAGGAAGATTTTAGTGTCAAATGTCAAAGGCTTTTAGACATTTCCACTTAGAAGACCTTGGGTATAGTTTGAAACAGGATTTCACAGACTTTTCTTAGAAGGCCAGAGGGTAAATTTTTTAGACTTTGTGAGACATATGGTTTCCGCATTAGCAGCATGAACATGGCCATAGACAGCACTCAAATGAATAGGTATGGCCTTCTTCCAATAAAGACACTGCATTTTATTTATTTATTTTTAAAGATTTTATTTATTTATTTGACAGAGAGAGAGAGAACAAGTAGGCAGAGAGGCAGGCAGAGGGAGAGGGAGAAGCAGGCTCCCTGCTGAGCAGGGAGCCCGATGCGGGGCTCGATCCCAGGACCCTGGGATCATGACCTGAGCCAAAGGCAGCCGCTTAACTGACTGAGCCACCCAGGCGCCCTAGACACTGCATTTTATATTTCATGTAATTTTCCAATATCTCAAGATACTACTCTTCTAAATTTTTCAACCACTTTAAAATGGAAAAACCGGGGCGCCTGGGTGGCTCAGTCGTTAAGCATCTGCCTTCGGCTCAGGTCATGATCCCAGGGTCCTGGGATCGAGCCCCACATCGGGCTCTCTGCTCGGCGGGGAGCCTGCTTCTCCCTCTCCCACTCCCCCTGCTTGTGTTCCCTCTCTCGCTGTGTTTCTCTCTGTCAAATAAATAAATAAAATCTTTAAAAAAAAAAAAATAAAAATAAAATGGAAAAACCGTTATTAAGAACCACATAAAAAAAGGAAACAAGCCAGATTTGGCTGTGGAAGCTCAGGGCAGGAGATAGAAACTGGGAACCACCAGGAAGGAGGTGGTTGTTTTTTAAGCCATCTGAGGCTTCCCCAACCTGTAGGTGCTCATTGGGTCCCAAATACACACATGGTTGTTGTTCCTTCACACCTGCACCTCATTGAAGGCCAACCATGGCCCAGGTCCGTGTACTTCTAAGCACATTGCACGAGTATATTTACATTACAACTTTGAGGAGGCACAGAGGTTAAGTTACCTGCTCAGGACTACCCTTACAGGCCCAAGGTCGTGTAATGGGGAGGGTGTAAGGAGCTGGCTACCAGGAGCTTCTGGGTACGGCCTGCCCTCCATTTCCAACAGCTAGCAAGTGGCAGACCGTGAATAAGTTTTTTGTGTTTTTTTTAAAGATTTATTTATTTATTTTAGAGAGAGCAGAGGGGAGAGGCAGAGGGAGAGAGAGTCCCAAGCAGACTCTGCTAAGTGAGGAGCCTGACACGGAGGTTGATCTCATGACGTTGAGATTATGACCTGAGCTGAAACCAAGAGTTGGACACTTAACCGACTGAGCCATCCAGGCACCCCAACTCTGAATAAGTTCCTGAGGAAGCACTGTAGCCCCCCCAGGCGCTGACAACATTCTTTTCCCATTTTTGCACCTTCTTAAAAAAATTTAAAATGAAAAAAGGCCTGGTGGCTGGTGAATTCAGCTCTAGGCTGTAGCTGGTCTTTTAAACAGTTCTCCTGATGGAGCCGGTGCATTATCTCTGTTTTCTCTTGCCCAGAATGGCCTGTGTTCAGCGACCTTGACAACATGGCACCCCGAGAACACGACCATCTGGACAATCACCGGGTAAGCTGGACAGGGACCAAGAGAGCAGGGCTGGGAGCAATGGACTCACTCCCAGTCAGGACCAAGGCTGAATTCTCAGACCCAGAGGCGGGCAGCCCAGGTCTACTCCGGGCACTGCCAGGGGGCCCAGAGGAATGCAGATAACTCAGCCTCCTGCCCCGGGCAGTGGTGTCCTCTGGGAAGAGCTGGCTCCGTCACAGTTCCCGGAGATGGTTAGAGAAAATGGAATCCAAATTAGCAACAGTGCAACCTTCTGGTAAATGCCGAGCGAGCTCAGCCCTGGGCTGGTCTGGCCACATGCGTGTGGATAGCTGTCCTGGGGGAGGGAGCTATCCTGGGTTTCAGATGAGTAACTTACAACACAGTCTGATGTGATGCTCTCAGGCTGGATAAACAGGACCGGTTTCCAGCAGCCTCTGACTGATCCGTGGTAGGAAGCTGAAGGCATCACATTTGCATTCACGCAAACTTATATTACGGTGTCAAAAACCCCTAGGAATTTTAAAAACAGACTTTGCAGAGAGGTGACCCTTGCACAGACTTCAGGTGCACTTGAAGCTGCACCCTGGGATTGCTCCAAAGGTTCAAGTTCACTCGTGACTGCTTTTCAGAGTTTTCGAGTGGAAGAAAAAAATAAGAGGAGCTGACATTATGGAATTGTCACTATGGGCAGACGCTATTTTAAGAGCTTGATAGATACTCTCCTTTAAGCCCCAACAACCTATGAGGTAGATATCATTTTTTATTCCTTTTATAGTAGATTTCAATCTAGACTTAGAATAAATTTTAGAATTTCAGAATAGCTCACACATTCTCATGGTTGAAAAGGAAAAGGTCCAGAAGATTCGTAAGGTGAAAAGCCTGTCTCCCATCTGCCCCTCAGCCACCTGCTCCTTAGCCCTGATCTCAGAAGCTGCCTGGGCAATGCTCTTGTGATCCTGATTTAGAAATGGGGACACTGAGGCACAGAAAGGTTCAGCCACTTGCTCACGGTCACTCAGTGATGGAGTCACGGTTCAAATCCAGGCCATCTGGCCTCAAACCCACTCTCTGTACTGCTGTACTTTGCTTCTTTTCTCCACCTTGGAGTGGGTATTCCCCCCATTTCTCAGATGAGGAAACAGGTTTGGAAAGGTTGGCTGCCTCGCCTGGGGTCCCAGAGCTGGGAAGTACAGAGCTGGGGTATGAGTGAGCTCTCTATTGCTCAGCTTGGGACTCAGTCCAAAGGGTGGGAGGAGGGGCCCAAGGTCATGTAATGGGGAGGGCGTAAGGAGCTGGCTACCAGGAGCTTCTGGGTATGGCCTGCGCTCCATTTTCAAAAACAGCCTTTCACTCAGCACACCAAACACTTCAATCGAATATCTTATATCTCAATTTTTAAAATTGAAGTATTTCTTTTTTAAGATTTTATTTATTTATTTGAAAGAGAGAGAGACAAAGCACAACCAAGGGGAGAGGCAGAGGGAGAGGGAGAAGCAGGCCCCCAGCTGAGCAGGGAGCCCGACATGGGGCTTGATCCCAGGACCCTAGGATCATGACCTGAACTGAAGGCAGATGCTTAACCATCTGCGCCACCTGAAATTTTTTTTTTAAAGATTTTATTTATTTATTTGACAGAGAGAGACACAGCGAGAGAGGGAACACAAGCAGGGGGAGTGGGAGAGGGAGAAGCAGGCTTCCCGCGGAGCAGGGAGCCCAATGCGGGGCTCGATCCCAGGACCCTGGGATCATGACCTGAGCAGAAGGCAGACGCTTAATGACTGAGCCACCCAGGTGCCGCTTGAAATATTTTTTAAAAAAGAAACCAGAATAGCCTTTCAGTTCACACAGAACAAAAGCCTTGGGGGAGATAGAAGAGAAGTCCATAGTGCTTCTAGAAACAAGGGCAGGGCCTTTTTAGGATATGCAGCTCCTCGGGGTGGTGGGATCCCTGGCCAGACCAGAGGCTAAGGATTCCTCTGTGTATGTTTGCATGGCTCCTGCCTGTCTAGGAGAGGGATCCATTAATACTGGTGACACCAAACTTCTTTTAAATATGTATTTATTTCAGTAAAAAAAAAATGGCTTATCTATAGGGAAATAATAAATATGAATTCACAAAAGTGGTTTTACCTGGAGCAGGAAAGAGATACGGTAGGGAGGGGCACACAAGAGATCTAGATTTTAACAGTAATGTTTTAATTTCTTTTAAAAATAAAATATCTAGGGGAGCCTGGGTGGCTCAGTCGGTTGAGCGTCGGGCTCTTGATATCAGCTCGGGTCGTGATCTCCAGGTCGTGGGATCGAGCCCCGGGTCGAGCTCTGTGCTCAGCACAGAGTCTGCTTGGGACTCTTTTCCTCTCCCTCTGCCCCTTCCACTTGTTCTCTCTCTCTCTCTCTCAAATAAATAATCAATCAATCTTTAAAAATAAAAGATCTGAAGTAACTAAGGCCTAACGTCAGGAGCTGACAAAGCCGGGTGATAGGTGCACGGGAGTTCATTTTAGTATTTTCTGTTCTTAGTGGCGTGTTTGAAATACTTCTTAGTAGAATAAAGACGGAAACATAAAAGTATGAGCTGAATAGTGATGCCGGTGACATGCAGATACGGCCAGAACCGGACGCTGTAGACAAATGACTGAAGTTTTAGAGATTCTGAACTATCTAGAAGAATAAAAAATATGTCGTGGTTTTGGCAGAGGACTTCATTGTAGTAAATATTGCTCTCAGTGCTACAGTTGTGTCCATGGGTCATAGCTCATAAACCAGCCTTTGTTTTTCTGCTTGTGAAATGGGTGAGCTACTCTTAATAATCGCACTTCCTGTGATCCACTGTGGGTAACACCTCACTTCATCCTCATCCTTGGATATAGGTGCTATATGAATCCCGTGGCTGAGGAAACTGCTATCCAGGGCCCACAAAGCTCAGACTCGAGCCCGGACAGTCTGGCTGCAGAGCCCAAGCTCTCTGCCACTACTTTGTACTGCTCCCTTGTCACCCAACCAGCAAGGGCAGGGGGAAGAGAATGTTAATTGAGGTGACAGGACAAAGGGGAGAGAGCAAATGGCTGGGATGTCCGGAAGTCACCACCACTCAGGACCACTGAGACCCTTAGGACCACCTTCTCTCCACAGGACTCCGAAAACAGTGGAGACAGTGGATACCCCAGTGAGAAGCGGGGTGATCTGGATGACCCAGAGCCCCGCGAACATGTAAGGAACCCCCAAGGAAATGAGACCAGAGTGTTCTATTGCCTCATTGTCCAGGAGGGTGGAAAGGTGGGGGAGAAACGTGAGTGGGTCTTGAGAACATAATAGGTAAATGGATACATGAGATGATTTCAGATAAAAATAAATGCAGGGCACAAAATAAAACAGGATAACGTGGACTGAAAGTTTAGTAAGGGGTCAAGTATGGGGGATTAGACAGGGTTGAAAATGTTGGACAACTCTTACGGCGAAGCTGGAACCTCTGGTTATTGGGTAATAGGTTGGAATGGTGCTAGAGTAGGTGGGAGGGTCCAGCCCCACACGTGGTATTCCAGCGTCCCTGGAGAGGACAGGTTTCCAAGGGAACCCAGCAGCATCCTGGTGAGGGTGGCTTCGGCAGTGTCTTCCACGTAGAGGTTTTGCCGTGTGCCAGAGTTGAGTCTGAGCCTTCGCACCAGTCTTGCTGGCAACCCTGTGGTCTCAGCTTTGTTACTGCAAGTAAGACTGTCACGGGAGCTTTGGTAAGAGGAAGGAGGTTTTCTTGGAGCTCGTCTGCTACGATCCTGTGCCTTTGAGTCATTTCCATCTGTGCACACACAGAGGGTGAGGGCAAGGTTGTGGGCACACCAGCACGTCAGTCCTGCCTGTTACCCAGCATCCTCTCTGCTTGGCACACGAGAGTCCAGCTGCCCTTCCTAGGGGACAGGCCTGTCCCTTAGGAGGAGGGTCCCCTGGCGGGGGTGGGGGGTGGCGAGGGGGGCTGGGCCTGTCCCCTAAGAGGTTTCCCCTGGAGGGGAGGTGGGGACCGGTTCTTGGGAGGGAGAGCCGCTCCATGGCTCATCCCGTCCTCCTCCTCCCTCAGGGCCACTCAAACGGTAACCGGAGGTACGAGTCAGACGAAGACAGCCTGGGCAGCTGCGGACGGGTAATGCGCCCCGAGGCATCCTTGTCATGGCTGTGTGCTTGCCTTCTCCAGCCTCCGCTGCTCCTCTCTGCTGTCACTGCTGCCTGCCCAGGCGCCTCACACACCAGCTAAAGGAAGATTTTGCAGAGGAGCCAGTCCTCTTGGCAAATACTTTTTGATCCCCTGGCTTGGGCGGGGCCCTGGGGCATCTGAGGAGAGGAATAGAGAAGAGCAGGATAGCCCGTCCTGGTAGGGCAGGTTATAAGGACCACAGCTCACATGTCAAAGTCATGCCCATATAACCTCATAGCATTTGTTAACTTGTTGCAACCACCTAATGAGACAGGCTAACGTTATTCATCCCCACTTTGCGTATGAGAAAACCGAGATCTTAGGCAGCTTTCCCTGGGTTCGCTGGCAAGTGTTTCTATGCAGATCATCTACACCATGCGCTATTTATTTACCGCATGGGACGAGGTCTCAGCATGGTGTGGAGCAGGGTGGTTCAACCGTGGTGCTGCTTACATTCTGGGCCGGGCCCATCTTTGTCATGGGGGATGCCGTGTGCACGGCAGGATGTTTAGCGCACATGGACACACAGCTACCTGGCTCTGTCCTGCAAGGACCTTTGGAAGAGAGTGTCTTCAGCTGGGAACATGTTGTGTTTTCAAAACCCATTCCCCAAAGCATCCTGTTGATGCACAGAGGCAAGCGGAGTGGATTTGCTGCAGGGCCTGAAGTCAGACTTTTCTGGTGCTTTGTATGGGTCACAGGCCAAGGGGGCAGCTTAGGGCCCAACCTCCCCAACCAAAGCCTGCTCGATAAATGAGAGAGAAACACTTTGAACTGCCACAGTACTTCTGCTGGTCTTTGTGCTATGATATTCCCTCAGCGCCCACAAATTGGCAGGATTTGAGGGGTTAGAAATGGAGCCGTGTTTGTCCAAGAAAATTTGACACCTTAAGGGTTTGCTCCCTGCAGCTTGCTAGCCAGGTTTGTGCAGTAGGAGCGGCCGACGGCTGGTGATGGCACCTGCGTTCCTGCCCCTCATTCCCTGGCCCGTAAACTGGGCCCCGTTCTCTCCTGCAGGTCTGCGTGGAGAAATGGAATCTCCTCAACCCCTCCCGCCTCCACCTGCCGAGACCTTCCGCCGTGGCCCTGGAAGTGCAAAGGCTTAATGCTCTGGACCTTGAGAAGAAAATCGGGAAGTCCATCCTGGGGAAGGTACCAGCGATGCCCATCTCAGAGCCCTCTTGCCACTGACCCAGAGCCCGGCCCACGCTTCTGCTCCGCTAATCGCTTCCTCCCGCAGGCTGGCTGGGTGGCCCGGGGGGTGCAGCTGCCCAGGCAGCCAGGCCAACACCCAAGTCTGTGCGGCAGGTGCATCTGGCCATGGTGCGCTACCACGAGGGCGGGCGCTTCTGCGAGAAGGACGAGGAGTGGGACCGCAAGTCGGCTGTCTTCCACCTGGAGCACGCAGCTGACCTGGGCGAGCTGGAGGCCATCGTGGGCCTGGGGCTCATGTGCTCACAGCTGCCCCACCACATCCTGGCCGACGTCTCTCTGAAGGTGAGGGGTGGCAGGGACCCAGCCATGACAGGGGTTCGGTCATCATCCTCCCCATCCTGCAGGTTTGTGCATGCCCCAGAAACTTCCTGAGCACCAGTTTGGGGCCAGGCACTTGCTGGTTAGCTGAAACTGGTGGGATTGGGCTCTGCCCCTGAAGAATGAGTACAAGGTGACAGTTTCCAGGCAATTACGACACGGCGTGATGGGAGAAGCAGAAGATACTGGGGGAAGCAGGTGGGGAAGGGCCCCGAGTGGGTGTCACAGGGTCAGTGGAGGCTTCCTGATAGCAGGTTCCATCTGGGTCCCCAGTAGTGAGAACAAAGCCCGACACACAGTACATACTCCATGTACATTTGCAGAACAGATGAATAAGGTAACCTCTGAGTTAGACCTAAAAGCTGAGTGGGAGTCAGCCAGGCAGAGTGCGGGAGGTGAGCCGTGAGCAGAGGTGACAGGACGGTCAGACGTGAACAACTTTGCTGCATCAGGTAATAGTTTTAAATACTGAGAAATGTGTCTTCGATTTCCTGTGCTAGTCACCGTGTCATGATTACAGACGTGACACGCTTTTAAGTTTAACCTGCATTATCAATATTTTCCCCATCCCTTTGTTTTCATCAAAAAGAACAATCAAACTCTGATCTGTAGAGTGGCACCTGGCTCAGTCGGTGGAGCAGGCGACTCTTGATCTCGGGTTGCGAGTTTGAGCCCCATGTTGGGTATAGAGATTACTTAAAAATAAAATCTTCAAGGGGCGCCTGGGGGGCTCAGTTGGTTATGCATCTGATTAAGTGGTTAAGCCTTGATTTCGGCTCAGATCACAATCTCAGGCTTGCTGATGGAGCGCTTAAGATTCTCTCCCTCCTTGGGCACCTGGGTGGCTCAGTTGGTTAAGCGACTGCCTTCGGCTCAGGTCATGATCCTGGAGTCCCGGGATCGAGTCCCGCATCGGGCTCCCTGCTGAGTGGGGAGTCTGCTTCTCCCTCTGACCGTCCCCCCTCTCGTGCTCTCTCTATCTCATTCTCTCTCTCAAATAAATAAATAAAAAATCTTTAAAAAAAAAAAAAAAGATTCTCTCCCTCCCTCTCCCGCTGCCCCTCCACTGCTCTCCCTTTCTAAAACAATAAATAAATAAAATCTTTAAGAAAAAAAATTCCCGATAACTTCACAATCGGCTGTCACGAGACTGTAGGGCCAGCTCCAGTATGAAGCTGCCTTTGGCTTGTTCCCCCAGCATCCGCCTCCGAGCCTGGCACAGAGAGGACGCTCAGGAGGATCTGAGGCCTGAATAAAGTAATCTCGGAGCCCAGAATGAGTGGTGAGGGGCCAGGACTGGGGGAAGTCTCCTTGTGACCTCAGGCTGTTGACACAAACCACACCCTGGCAACCTTGTAAAGGGATTGAGAAGCCATTTCAGTTTCCCCATCTGTAGGCATCCCGAAGGCCTTTCTCTGGAGGATGGACTCTGGCAGCTTCCCCTAGCAGGAGTGGGGTTGGACAGAGCTCTGCGGTTAGGAAAGGGCAGGCAGGAAGGAAGTGAGCTGGGTCCCAGCAGGCTTATGGCTTAGCAAGTAAAATGATGGGCATGCGCCCTAGAAGCCACTGTGAGCTCTAGAAAGCCCATCACCCACTTTCTCCAATGCCTCCTTTTTGCTAAGGCATTCATTTATTCGGCACATGCTTTTTTCTTTTTTTTTTTCTTTTTTAAGATTTTATTTATTTGACAGAGACACAGAGAGAGAGGGAACACAAACGGGGAGTGGGAGAGGGAGAAGCAGGCTTCCCGCTGAGCAGGGAGCCCGATGCAGGGCTTGATCCCAGGACCCTGGGATCATGACCTGAGCCGAAGACGGACGCTGAACGACCGAGCCACCCAGGCGCCCCCCGGCACATGTTTCTGAGCGTCTCAGTCTCCTACACTTGGCACTGTCCTGGGTCCCTGCTCTCACGGAGCAAACTTTTCAGGTGGGGAACGATGTAGTACAGACTGTAATTAACAAATAAGAATCTTTCCAACAGAATTAAAAATAACTCGCCTTTATTGAGCACTTCCTGTGCCAGGCATTGTTCTAATATGCTGGGGAAAAAATATGACAGGGAATGTGACAGGGGGGCTGGATAGGACTCTCGTGTTACGATACAGGTTCTGGCTACAGGGGAGGCTGAGAAGTGTAGTCTTTAGCCGGCCAGCCATGTGCTGGCAAAAATATGACAGAGGAGAATGGATGTAGGGACAGCTGGTGGTCTTCTGGGAGCCCAAAGGTTGAGAAGGGCCTCGTGGGCTGATAGAGGGTTTGGGATTTGTCTCTAAGTGAGGTAAGAAACCATAGAGCTGCTTTTGATAGAGAACTGTGACCTGACTTGGTCTTGAAAAGCGTCTCTATGGCTGCTTCGATGGAAAGGATCTTGGGGGAGCAGCACGGAGCAGGTAGGAATGGGCAGTGTTGGTAGGAATGTAACATGGTGCAGCCACGGTGGGAAACAGTTGGGCAGCGCCTCCAACGTCTAGGCGTAGAGTTACATATGACCCAGCAATTCCACTCCTAGTATCTGCCCAAGAGAATATAAACACACAGGCACCTGGGTGGCTCAGTCGTTAAGCGTCTGCCTTCGGCTCAGGTCATGATCCCAGGGTCCTGGGATCAAGCCCCACATCGGGCTCCCTGCTTGGCGGGAAGCCTGCTTCTCCCTCTCCCACTCCCCCTGCTTGTGTTCCCACTCTCGCTGTCTCTCTCTCTGTCAATTAAATAAATAAATAAAATCTTTAAAAAAAAAAAGAAGAGAATATAAACTACACAACCGTGTGAAAACTTGTAACAGATGTTCATAGCAGCATTATTCACAATAGCCAAAAAGTGGAAACAATCCAGACATCCACCAACTGATGAATCAAATGTGGTATATCCATACAATGGACTGTTATTTGGCCATAAAAAGAACAAAACACTGATACATTAAAACCTTTATGCTAAGTTGAAGAAGCCAGTCACAGTAGACCAGGTAATATATGATTGCATTTATACAAAGTGTACAGAATAGAGAAATTTCCAGAGACAGAAAGTAGGCTAGTGGTTACTTAGGCCTGGGTGGGATGGGGCATTTGGGAGGTGACGGTGGAGGGGTATGGTGTTTTGGTTTCTTCTTGGGCTGATGAAAATATTCTGAAATTGGTAATGGTGATAGTTGCACATTCTGTGAATATACTAAAACTCACTGAATTGTGGGTTTAAATGGATGAATTGTACAGTATGTGAATTATATCTCCATAAAGCTGTTAAAAACTTTTTAAATTAAAAAATAAATAAAACTAAAAACTTTTTAAATAATGGAAGTGGGGGGAAAAAAAGAAGAAGATAGCAGGAGGGGAAGAATGAAGGGGGGAAAATCGGAAGGGGAGACGAACCATGAGAGACAATGGACTCTGAAAAACAAACTGAGGGTTCTAGAGGGGAGGGGGGTGGGAGGATGGGTTAGCCTGGTGATGGGTATTGAGGAGGGCACGCTCTGCATGGAGCACTGGGTGTTATGCACAAACAATGAATCATGGAACACTACATCAAAAACTAATGATGTAATGTATGGTGATTAACATAACATGATAAAAAAAATAATGGAAGTGGGGAGCCCTACTGGAGGCAGGAGATGACGTGGCTTTCTGGAGGAATCAGAGCAGATGGAGTACAGTGAGCAAGAGTGGGCTAAGCTGGGGATGCCTGGGTGGCTCAGTCAGTTAAGCGTCTGCCCTCGGCTCAGGTCGTGATCTCGGGGTCCTGGGATCGAGTTCCACATCGGGATCCCTGCCCAGCGGGGAACCTGCTTCTCCCCCTCTCTCTCTATGTGCTCTCTCTCTCAAGTAAATAAAATCTTTAAAAAAAAAAAAAAAAAAGTGGGCTAAGCTTCCATTCCTTCCTGCCTCATTTCTGTCTCTCTCTCCGTCTTTGGTTTGTATTGACAGGAGACAGAAGAGAATAAAACCAAAGGATTCGAATACTTACTGAAGGCAGCTGAAGCTGGCGACAGGCAGTCCATGATCCTGGTGGCTCGGGCTTTTGACACGGGCCAGAACCTCAGCCCAGACAGGTACTGTGGTTGTCGCTCAGGTAGAACTGTGGGCTCTTGGGCTGCAGGTGGGGGCTTCCCCTCAGTATCAGCACAGACCCGGGTTCCGGGCTCGGCTCCCCCAGTCCCAGTCTCCTACTGTGGACGAGATAATTCACCTCCCTGATCTCAGTCTCTTCACAGTGTGAAATGGGAATAATTAAAGGACTTGTATCCCAGGGTGGTTGTGTGAGGGTTAATTGAGATGATGCCTGTAATTCTCACTGTGCTTGGCAGATTCAGTGTGAGATAAATGACGGACCTCTTAGCCATTCTGTGAAAAGATTTGCTCTTGATCCAGAGTGGTTGTCCCTAGATGATGGGATTAAGGGTAATTTTAGTTTCCTCTTTCTACTTTTATTTTTATTTATTATTTTTTAAAAAACACTTTTATTTATTTATTTATTTATTATTTATTTTATTTATTTATTTATTTATTTATTTTGGGGGGGCAGAAGGAGAGGGAGAGAGAGAATCTCAGACTCCCCGCTGAGTGTGGAGCCCAGCGCAGGGCTCGATCCCATGACCCTAAGATTGTGACCTGAGCCGAAGTCAAGAGTCGGTCGCTTAACTGACTGAGCCACCCAAGCGCCCCTCTACTTTTATTTTTTATTATTTTTCACTTCTGAGAGGGAGAGGAGGGAGTGAAGCGAGCTCCAGTGGTGATTCAGGCCTGGTGTGAGTTTCCGGCGTGGCTCTGAGTCTCCTGGAGGCTACGACTCTGCGGGTGCAGGCACTTTTCTAGCTGTCTCCTCGGGCTGAGGGGCCAGGACTGGTTTCTGCAGGGGGAGGAAGAGAGGGTGGCCCAGCTTCACCTCATCTCCTTGGCTTAGCCAGTGGGAAGTCCCAGAGGTCCCAACAGTGGAGATCATTTGGGGGAATTGAACTGGTCATGGGACCCATTGCTCAGCCCTGTGGCTCCCACTGGGTCGCAGCTACCCCTGCTGTCCTCAGGAGCCCATGGCTTTATGGACGGGAGCAGGGTGGGCATGTTCACTGTCCACACCTACAGGGTTGGAGCAGCTTGGAACTTCCCTCCTCTTTGGGTCAAGGTCTCATCTTCCCCCCGCCACCCCACCCCCAGGTTTAGGGAATGTCAGGACTGTCGCTGTGTCATATCCAGCTCTCAGTGTCTAAAATGTCTCACTACGTGACATCCTTCCTGTACTACATATCACGCAGCCCCAAAACTGATCAGATATCTACTATGTGACAATAATGCCCCCTTCAATTTGGACTGTACTTTCACATATCTGTGATTTTATCTCACTGAGAGCAAGAACCCGATCTCCTGCATCTCTAATCCCAGCGCTTATCGCGGGGCCTGGCTTATTAGTTGAATGAATGAACCAGCGCTTCTCTCTGCCACAGATAAGGCAGGTCTTTTTAGCCCCATTATATGGGTGACTCAACTTGTTCTGAGAAGTGAAGGGACTTGCCCGTGGTCAGATAGCTAGCAAGTGACAGGGCCAAATCCTGGGTCTTCTCCCCTCTCCTCCAGTGTACTATGCACCGGCCTGCTTCTCAGTGGACTCAGAGCTATACTGGCGTGGAGAGCAGGTGAACAAAAAAGGCATGACACAATTACGTCAGGTCAAATGCCAACATGTATGGCTCCCGTTGATTGCAGTGGGGGAGCCCGGCATGCTGGAGCTGGGCGCTGAAAATTTGTCTCTGAGGTCCTTAGGAAGTCTTTGCTCTGTGTGTTTTCTCCTCATGCCTTTTGTTTACGTTTTATTCGAGATGATAGTGTTTTGTTTTGTTTTTGATTTGTTAAGAATTTTTTTTTAGATTTTATTTATTTATTTATTTATTTGAGAGAGAGCACAAGCAGGGGGAGAAGCAGACTCCCCGCCGAGCAGGGATCCCGACACGGGGCTTGATCCCAGGACCCTGAGATCAAGACCTGAGCCCAAGGCAGACGCTTAACCGACTGAGCCACCCAGGCACCCTGTTAAGAATTTTTTAATATTAAGGCTATCAATTCTTAGGCATATGCTTCTCTTTAAAAAAAAAAAAAAGGGGCGCCTGGGTGGCTCAGTCGTTAAGCGTCTGCCTTCGGCTCAGGTCATGATCCTAGTGTCCTGGGATCGAGCCCCGCATCGGGCTCCCTGCTCGGCGTGAAGCCTGCTTCTCCCTCTCCCACTCCCCCTGCTTGTGTTCCCTCTCTCGCTGTGTCTCTCTCTGTCAAATAAATAAAATCTTTAAAAAAAAAAAAAAAAAAACTTTTTCAGGGATGGCTGCCATCACTGTGGGGGAGGGGAGGCACATACTCCGCTCGATGAGCCTTGTTACTGGGTTTGGGGCAACTGGTTTTTTAATATTCGTGTAGTTAAATCTATCACAATTTTCTTTTATAGCTTCCGCTATAGTCATTTTCTTATTCTTCTTCCTCATTCCAAGCAGTTCCAGCCTCTTCCATTCAGGGCGCGTTAATTAAGGGCCAGCTCTGGGTAAGGCAGGGCCCCATGTAGGCCCAAATTTGCATTTATGTGGTTTCAGCCTTCTCAGAAGTTACCACTTAGCACGGGAAGGAAAAGTCATTGGAAATTCTGAGGCAGGGTGGGCACCCTGACCACTGGGTGTAGAGTCGGGTGGGGGTGGGCAGGGAGAGATTAGGCCCTTTCTCCTCTTTCCCGTGTAATGCGTTTGGGGCACTTCTGCTTTGCCCTTCTAGACCGGGGAGGGTCAAAGCTGAAAAGAGTGAGATCACGTAGTATAGCGGCCTCCAGTCCACTGTTAAAACCCTAGTTTGTTGGGTATGTCACTGATAATTTTCAAATGATTTGCCCTTTCTATGAAATAAAATGGAATCAGTGTTATCTCCTGAACCCCATGCCAGCCAGCCACGTGTTTACGTTTATTCCTTCGGCAGACATTGAGGGAAGCTGAGCTATTTGCCAGGCCCTGGGAATGCAGCAGTGGACAAAGCAAAGTTCCAGCCGTCTTGGAGCTTACGTCCTAGCCAGGGGAAACCATGATAAACAAGTGAATAAGTAAACAGGAAAATTACAGATTGAGGCGATTGTAGGAAATGGGGTGTTTGGGGGTGGTGCCTCCGAAGAGGTGACATATGAGCTGAGGTTGGGGGGATGAGGAGTCAGGTATGGAAAGACAAAGAATGAATGCTCCAAGCGGAGGGAGCAGCAGGTGCAAAGGCCAAGGGGCAGACAGGGTCTGGCATGTTCAGGGTAGAGAAGGGGGCCCAGCCAGTCTGGCATGGAGGGAGGTTAATGGGAGTGAAGACAGGTGGAACCAGGTCAGGTAGGGCCTCAGAGGAGAGGCCAACAAGTCATTGGGACTGTGGCTCCTGCAACATTTCATGAGGCCCATAGACTTTCTTATCTGCATCTCTCCTTGCTCTTTCCTGATGTGCTATAAATAGGTACTCACATGCTTAGTTAGGACACTCCAAGAAAAAGAGCCCGCTGCCCTGTTTGCTCTGTATTTTGTGTTGTTCAGATGTGGATGGAACCTGTGTCTGCCCTCGGGGGCTTGGCCATTCATGTGCTATAGTAGGGAGAAAGAGTTGAGGCTAGAGGGGCAGAGCCAGAGAGAGAAGCCCGCTATTCTGGGGAGAGTCCTGTGTTTGCTCGAAGGAGAGACAGAGCTGGCCAGCACAAGCAGAGCCAAAGATGGGGCTGAGTGACTGCTGTTAGCTTGGATGGTTCTGGAGGCCTTGGCCTCTTCTCCTGCTTGAGTCATAGGGCGGATTGGCTGGTGTTCCAGCCACTGCTAATGCTAGCCCATAGAGTGATTTTGTACAAACTAAAAAAAATGCCCCCTTCCTCAAGATACTGTACATCATCTGTTGGAAAATTGTGTAATATACCAATCTTGCAAGGGAAAGCTACTTGACTGCTATCTTAATATATAAATCTACATTGTGAATGGCACCCCTTAGATATGGTAGCATTGGGTACTATGGGTCGTGAATCATAGGTGGTGGCCCACACTGGGATCCCTGACTTGTCTCTCCTGCTGATGGGCCTCCTCCCTCCTGCCCGTTGCCATGGAAACCTCTGACTTGTCTTTTGTATGTCCTGGAAGGTCCCAAGACTGGCCAGAGGCTCTGCACTGGTACAACACAGCCCTGGAGATGACAGACTGTGACGAGGGTGGTGAGTATGATGGGATGCAAGATGAGCCTCGGTACACGCTGCTGGCCAGGGAGGCTGAGATGCTGTTCACCGGCGGCTGCGGGCTAGAGAAGGACCCGCAGAGATCAGGTAGGGCCTGACTGACCTGCCGCTGGGGGCGGGCAGGGCTGGGCCGGGAGGGACATAATTCCTGTCTCAGAGGGAATTACAGCAAGATGCAAGACGGAGTCTCTTCTTTCATTGGAGAGGAGAAAGATTCCTACTAGTTCTGTGTGCCCACATGGTGCTGGTTTAGGAGGGAGCTTTATGGAGCTGATATGCAGATGAACATTTTTATCTTAATGGTTACATATGAGAAGTTTGGTATTTCAGCAGTTTTAAAAATTGAACTGACATTTTCATTCCATAAAAGTCACCATTTTTAAGTGTATGGTTCAGTGGCTTTTAGTGTATTCATCATGTCGTGCAGCCATCACCACTATCTGATTTCAGAACATTTCCATCACCTGTTAGCAGCGACTCCCCCTCTATCCCTGGCAACCACCAACCTACTGCCTGTCTGTATGGATTTACCTGTTCCAGATGTTTCATATAAATGGAATCATACAATATGTGGCCTTTTGTATCTGGCTTCTTTCACTTAGTGTCATGTTTTCAGGGTTCACCCATGTTGTAATGGGTATCAGTGCGTCGTTCCTTTTTATTACCAAATGATATTCCATCATATAGATATACCACATTTTGTTTATCCCTTCATCAGTTGATCTGCACGTTTTGTATACACACACACACACACACACACACACACACATATTTTTTTCTGTTACATGATAAATATACTGAACTGATTTCGTAGGACAGGCCTAAATTTAAAAGTTTAAAAAAATTTTTTAAAGGTGGTATATAAAAAAAACCTAAGCAAATAATAATGCAATTCTATCTTCCCTTATTTGAAATTTCTAAATCCAAAAAAACTCTGAAAACCAAGTGTTTTTGTACACATTGCACAGATTTTCTTGGAAGCAAAACCTCTCCAGAACTGACACGAGGCTGTTTATAATCTTTTCTTCCCCTTTCATGCATTCCCCGCAATGAGTCTGGTAAAAATCCTCAGTCTGATTCTCATTGGCTCAGATGGAATCCCCCGCCCACCCCTAAACCAATCACTGAGCTTATGGAGATGGCTTACTCTGATTGGCTGTGCTTAAGTCTGGATGTCTGATTGGCTATCAGTGGAAGTCTGTAAGGCCTGGTGGGAATGGGAAGGGTGCTTTGATTGGCCAGACTTGAATCACATGCCAGGCCAGGCTTGGATCACGTGCCCACCCAGGTTCCACGCAGAGCGAGGGCATAAGGAGAAGTGTGGATCTTTAAAGGAATCTTAGGGTGCTGTTCCCAGGTAGGGGTCGGGGGACACGGGGCTGGCAAAACAACAGGTGGTTCACTTCTCTGTGCCCCACTTTGCTCTTTTTCAGGCGACTTGTACACACAGGCAGCCGAGGCCGCGATGGAAGCCATGAAGGGCCGGCTGGCCAACCAGTACTACCAGAAGGCGGAGGAGGCCTGGGCGCAGATGGAGGAGTAGCTTGCCAGGAAAATCACTGCCGGCCAGTCCCAAGCAAAAGGGCTAAGACGTGGGGGCGGGTGGGGGGGGGGGGCGGAGAAGACTTATTGACTTATTTAGGGTTTTTTTTTGGCGGGGAAGGGCAAGTATTTTTAGTGTGTTATAAATCAACTTTTGTATTGCGTTTTTTGACTCTTGAAAATGTCTTTGCTATGGGCGAAGATGCTACAGCTGTCCCTTAGGGCAGCATCTTGGGGAGTGGGGATTGAAAAAGCAGCCCAGTGAACCGACATATCGTTTTGAGCTTTTTTTTTTTTTTTTTTTTGGTCATGAGATCTAAGAACGTGCTTCTCTGCTATGGATAAAAAATAGGGCTTTGGGCTTGGCTCACCAGCTTTTTCAGGCTGTACTGAAATGAAATCTCAGGCCCACAGAACTTGTTTCCTGAGCTGTGATGAGGAAGGTAGAGCTGCACGTTAGCTTTCCATGGGATGTGTATTATCATGACTTAGTGCAAAGCCTTACTTCTCAGAGCATTTGGAAGCATGATGGCATCCTTCTGTGGATGTGAGATTGCGCGGTACCCAGGCCCCCTTCCGCTGTTGGCAAAGGCCTGCACACCGACCGTTTGCTAATCTTCTAGTTTAATTTCCTTCCCGAATGCAACTGATTTTCTGAAATACAGCCAAATTCCGTTTTTTTAGCATGCTTTCTACAGTGGGCTTTATAAAACAGGTTTAATTTTTTTGTATGTACACATTTACTACCTCTAACTTCTCCATCAGCTAGTGTGGAAGTGGGTGCGCCTCAAACCTTTTACATGTAAGAACAGCAACTTGGATTTGGAGCCTTTCCTCCAAGCTGACATATACTTCGCATCTCAGTGGCAGCATCCATAGTGTAACTGAAGTATCTCTGTACAGTGTTCCTCTGTGTTTTCTTAGCATCTGACCTTCGTATGTAGGCTCTGTTTCCCAGCCCCTGTCCTTGCCATTTGCTGCTTGAAGCTGGGTAGCTTTTCTTGTAAATTGCAGCAGTAGGATTTCAGCAGCAGCCCCTTGAGATTTATCTAAGATGTTTGAGGATGAGAGGGCAAGAACTATAAACACTCATTAATTCCAGTAGTTTCCCCAGGGCCAGGCTGTGGCTCTGTATTTAATGATCTTTCCCTTTAAAAGGAATAAGATTTAATATCAGTATGATTTCAGCTGGTGTGTCAAGGCAAAGAAAACACACTGCTTTGATCAAGCCCAAGTGCTAAAGCAGCCTCTCTTTCTGTGTTAAAATGAAGACAAAACAAAACAAAAGCAGAATGTGACATACAAACTGTTCTTACCTGTCCATTAAAACAGCTCTTTCAACACATTACTGTTAAGTGCTGTGGAATTGTGAACCTGTCCCAGCATTTGAACCTTTGGTCCCAAAGTTCAGAGTGTGCACTAGGTGCAAAAAATCAAGCGGACTCAGAATTACCCTTGGAAAAAATCCTTTACCCAATCAAGAAGTTGGCTTGCGTTAGGTTTTTTGTTTGTGTGTTTTAAAGCAGTGCATATAGTTAAATTGCATATGGTTAATGTACTCGAGAAGCAGCTTGATTGTGACTTATCTCTTATCTCCGGTAAAGGGCCAGATAGTAAATATTGTAGGCTTTGTAGGTCATGGGGTCTCTGTTGTAACTACTCAGCCCTGCTGTTGTAGTGAAGAAACACCCAGGAACCGTACTTAAATGAATGAGCTTGGCTGATGTTCCAATAAAACTTTATTTACAAAAACAGCCTGCCTAGGCAGTAGCTTGAGGACTCTAATTCTTGAGTAAGGGTTACTACAGTATGTCCTGAAGGCAAAAGCTGTCTCAGTTTTTCAGCTTTCAGTGCTCAAAAACACAGTGCCTTGGCAGAGTGAGCACTCGAAAAATGTGTGAGCAAATGGAGAGCGAACCCTAGTCACAGCACCTAATCCGTGGCTCTGAGTCTTCCAGCCAGTTAATGATTTGTTGTCTGAATTGACTTGCAATGTCAGTCCTCCAGTTCCAACCCACCCGCCTCCATGGCCTTAACTCAGCCAGCTTCTCTTCCAGGAGGCTGGGTTATGGCTTGGATAGAGAGCTAAGCAAATGCTTATTGAGGACCAGTGAGAGTCAAATAATCTGCAAGATGCTGAGATCTTTCTGAGCCAGTAGGAGAGCTTATCCTACCTTCAAAACCTAGTTTTGTGCCTGCTAAAGCTGGTTAGAGCATCTTTTTTTCCACAGATTCTGGGCATGGAAAAACAAAAGACAAAGAACCCCAGGACATTCCAGCCCAATTGGGAAGACATCAGAGACCATCTTCAAGGGCAAGTAGCAGGTGGAGGTCCAAGAGATCAGCAGAGTCTGGAATATAGTCCTGTATCTTCCGACATAGATGGAGAAACCAGGGTTTTGAAAGACAGACTCTCACAGTGACAGTGCTGGTTAGCAAGCTAGCTGCAGCTAGGATTTGAAAGCTGCTGTTATTTAGAGGATCCCAGGGATAAAATTTAAAATTAGACTAGAGTGTCATGTCCCTTTCAGCTTTGCTATTGCTTTGTTGTTGTTGTTGTTTTTTTTTTTTAAGCAGACTTTTATGGATGTAAGAAGGAAAAAAAAAAAATCCCAACCCCAGGGCATCTGAATATCCCTGCGCCTCCCCTCCCCTGAGGCACTGTGGGAATTCATCATCAAATGCAAACTTGGGGAACCAAGCCTGGTAAAGTGCCCTCATTGTTATCTTAGTGATTTCCTTTCATCCCAGCACATTTGTCTGCTGTACTGGACATGATTTACAAATCGACACGTTTCCAAAGGCATACGCAGCTTGTGTGGGGGGAAAGGAGACAAAATATACATATTCTCCACATGGATTTGTGCCTGTTAGTCCTGTTTCTAGTCTCAAGGTAACCATTTAACCTAGACGAGGTGGACCCTGGGTGGGGCCCAAAGGAGAGGCCTGTGTTACCAATTTATTTTTGCATATGTATTCAGTTCCATATCTTTTCAAATAAAGTGGTTTCTTTCTTTCCGGTCTCAAATTCAAATGCCTCCTAGTAACAAGGGACGGAGGCTGCCTGGATGAAGCAGCTTGGGGTGGGGGGGCGGCCCAGGCCCCATCTGAAAGGAGCAGCTGGGATTCAGCTCCAAGTGATTATCACCACAGGAAGTGCGTGGGCGCCATGTTGCCCCATTTTCCAATCTTTCAAGAGCTGCTGAAATTTTTTGTTAATGCAAGTTCTCCTGATTTTTAATATTTCTAATAAATTCTAATTTTTAAAAAAAAATTTTGTCTAGATTTGGCCTTATGCTGTCCTTTTGCTTTAAAGTATGTGAACCTATTTTTTTTTTTCTTTTCCTGATTTTTCTCATCCATAAAACAGAAAGGATAATCTTTATATGTCGGAGCTGTCATCTGCCACAAAGAAGATAATGCCTGTTAAAGATGCTTTGTGATCCAGAACTTAAGAAAATCTTGGTCACCAGTATGATTGTTTGGTTTCAAACTAATGCTTTTTTAACTTAAAGAAATTTGAACATAAGCATAGTACATTGAAGTCACACGCTTAGGTCCATTGGCTCCTGAGGCCCCACTAAAATGACAGGAAAGAGATTTTCTTAATGGCAGAAGCTCATGAGGCTGGAGAGCAGAGGGATCATAGTTGAATTAGCACTGAGAACCCCGCTGCCCCCAAAGGCTGACGCATTGGCACCAGGAACCTCTGGAAGGGAAGGGGAAGTGAAATGGGGCTAAAAATACAGGGTCAGTTGAAAGACTTAAAGTATCAGACTACTAGACCAGCTTACCTCCCCATGTAGCCAGCCGGCTGCTGGTCCATCACCCTGGAAGGCCAGGCCGGTAGAGAGTCCAGCTACTCTACAGAAAAGAGGGTTAAGGGGAAGTTTCCATATTGGCTCTAGAGGCTTCACCAGTCGCCTTTTCCCTCCTGTGCTGCCAGACATTGGCAGCTTGACTTTGACCCTCCTGGCAGAAGGCAGACAACTGGAGAAACCCCTAGGGAATCTGTGATGAACTACTTAAAATGTCCTTCCTCCTAATGAAACTGGCTGCAGGGAGCACCTCACTGGAAAGACCTCAGCCACCCAACCCCACCCACATCCACGGGAATTCCCACAACTTTTAGAGCCCCATGCTGCTGCTTCTTCCTTTTTTTTTTTTTTTTAAAGATTTATTTATTTATTTAAGAGAGAGATGGAGAGTACAAGGAGGGGGAGAGGCAGAGGGAGAGGGAGAAGCAGACTCCCCACTGAACTGGGAGCCCGATGTGGGGCTCGATCCCAGGACCTGGAGATCATGACCTGAGCCTAAGCAGACGCTTAACCATCTAAGCCACCCAGGTGCCCCTAGAGCCCCATTCTTGAACTTGAATAGCCAGTCAAAGATCCCTATGTAAGGATCCATAAGCACTTCATATAAAAGACACTAGAACAAACCAACAGAAGAAACTATCTTGGAGCAAACAAAATGTAGGAAGAAGGAAACCTGAAGAAACAAAAAGCTATGGTTAATTTCCTTAGCTAAGATATTGCAGGGGTGGGGTGCCTGGGTGGCGCGGTCAGTTAAGCGTCTGACTCCTGGTTTCAGCTCAGGTCATGATTTCAGGGTCCTGGGAGATCAACAGAGGGTCCTGGGGTCGAGCCCCATATCAGGTTCCAGGCTCAGCATGGAGTCTGCTTGAGATTCTCTCTCTGCCCCTCCTGCTCATGCTGTCTCTCTCTAAAATAAATAAAATCTTAAAAAAAAAAAAAATTACAGGAGTCCTGGCTGGCTCAGTGGATGGAGCGAGGGACTTTTCATCTCGGGGTTGTGGTTATGAGCCCCATGTTGAGTCTAGATATTACTTAAAAATAAAAATCTTAAAAAAAATTTTTGCATCTACAAAAAGAACAGATGCAATTCTAAAAATTCACACAACAAAAGAGCTCTTGTAAATTGGGTATATTCTTACAGAAATGAATAACTTAATTAAAGGGTTGGAAAATAATGGAAGCGATCTCCCAGGAAGTAGAACATTAATGATGTCGTTTTTGGGAGTAGTGCTGTTGGGGTCCAGAGCTGAAGGCCAAGAAAGGATCCTTGAGATATCTTCGGTGAAAAAAAAAAAAAGTGATTTTATTAAAGCCCGGGGACAGAGCTGCTTCCGCCCTTGGATTGTGAGGAGCAACTGATTATACACTTTGGGGTTGGGGGAAGTAAGGATAAGGGAAGTTCCAAAAGGATTTTCATCTGCTAAAGAAGACTCAGAGGATACGGTCTTGCTATTGTCAACCCAAGGTTGTTTTTCCCTCTAGCAAGGAACATTAAGACAGTTGGGAGCTTTCTGGAGGAACCATTATACTCTGCCTGCCTCAAGTATTTGTCAATGGTCTGCAGGTTATAAGGGCATTTAATTTTATCTACACTTCCTTCTGCCTTTGTTTCCCACATTGTCAACAAAAAACCCCAGAAAGATGAAAAATGTGAGAGAAAATTCTAGAAGTCAGAGGAACAGGCAAACTGAGCTGTACACTCTTCTATATTGAAACACTTAAAATGTTATCACTTTTGTGGAGAAATTAGGTAAGAACAGCCTAAGATTAGATATGTGTAGTTTTTATTTTTTTAAAGATTGTATCTTTAAGTAACCTCTATACCCCACACAGGGCTTGAACTCACAACTCCAAAGCCAACAGTCACATGCTCTTCCAACTGAGCCAGCCAGGTGCCCCTGTATGTGTGTTTTTTTTAATGATCTTTCCCTTGGCCATTTAAAATCTGGGACCAGAGTTCTAAGATCTTATTTTCATAGATTTTCATACAGGCTTTAAATAGAAATTGAACTTGCATGTAGATATCATTGTCATTTTTACTGAATTATATTTGCCATGTGTTAATTAAAATTTAAAGAAGTGAACTCAGTCCTACCAGTATACAAATCATTTAGCAATAAGCAAATACTTTCACTCTGTAATACAGTGAGGGTTCCAGAAAGGTTTAGTTTCTTTCCTTCTACCTTGACGTACTTATAAGTATTTCAGTTTACCAAAAGGAACTCCTAAGTCTGGTTAGGACTGGGTCTGGTATTTTCCTTTTATGAGCCATTTGAAACATCCACTTGTTTTTCTTCCTACACACTTCTTCTTTCTGACTTAATGCACATTTTCAGTTTTCCCAATTATAAACTAAATTCTAGAGAGTTGGCGCTCTTAATATTAAGTAGTATCTATTGGGGGAAAAAAGTGTAATAGTCTTAATTAAAATAAAAGAAAAAATTTTTAATCTAAGAGCCTAATTTAGGAGTTTGACAGAGTAGAGGGGAGAGAATCTTTAAAAAAAAGAAAATTCAGGGCGCCTGGGTGGCTCAGTTGGTTAAGCGGCTGCCTTCGGCTCAGGTCATGATCCTGGAGTCCCTGGATCGAGTCCCGCATCGGGCTCCCTGCTCTGCAGGGAGTCTCCTTCTCCCTCTGACCCTCCCCCATCTCGTGTTCTCTCTCTCATTCTCTCTCTCTCAAATAAATAAAATCTTTAAAAAAAAAAATTCAAGAATATTTCTCGGAACTAAAGGATGTATGTTTTCCAGAATAACAGGGCCCATGACTACCTAACACAATGTATAAAATGAGACCTATGCCAAGATTCATCTTCATGAAATTTCAGAACACCAAGGACAAAGGATCCTGGAAGCTTCCAGAGGGAAAGAACCAGTTTCATTCAAAGGATGGCGAATCAGAATGACATCAGACATCCTCTCAGTAGTAACATTGGAAGTTGGAAGATGATGCCTTCTAAATTCTGGGGAAAATGCTCTTAACATACATTCATATGCCTAAACTATTTTCAAGTATAAGGATAGAATAAAGACATTTCCAGACCTATAAATTCTCAAAAAAATTAATCTTTCATGTACTCTTTCTCCAGAAGACACGTGAAGGTTTGCTCTATCAAAGGAAGGCTAGTGTGTGTGGGAATAACAAGAAATGCATGGGGTCCAGCACCAGATTGAAGTGAAATCAGACCCCCAAGGGTGAAGGATGATGCCCAACATGGTGGCCTTGCCCTAAACTTAGAGTTTATAGTCCTGTGGGGGCGCCTGGCTGGCTCAGTTGGTAGAGCATGCAACTCTTGATCTCAGGGTCCTGAATTTGAGCCCCATGTTGAAAG
The DNA here is from genome assembly GCF_004348235.1 of Phoca vitulina. Lineage (NCBI taxonomy): Eukaryota > Metazoa > Chordata > Mammalia > Carnivora > Phocidae > Phoca > Phoca vitulina. The sequence goes on from NW_022589793.1 coordinate 1,173,517, forward strand.
TAGAGTTTACTTAAAAAAAAAAAGTGTATGGCCTGATAAGGGGCTATAGGAGAAATGTCTTCAAGACACTGAAGCAATAGAATACCTTTTATGTCTGTGTGGCAAGGATGGACAATCTGAAGTTGAGTTAGGTACGAATTCATAGGAACTAGACACATTTTTTTCCTCAGGCGATAGTTAACTATAAACATTTTCCAGAAAGGGCAAAATAATAGTTGAGTGTATGGCTGAGCTCAAGCTTAGTGAGTGCCATTTACTAATTACCACACAAATGAAATCACAATATGAATATTTGGAGAACTGGGGTCGGGGAGTGTTTTCTATGGTGGAAGTACGGATGGTTACAGTTCAATTCTTACCTTCCTTAGTAGGAAGCCAGTCGGGAATGTCTAAAACAAACAAACAAAAAAACCCAAAAAACAAAAGCAATGTAAGCGTGTGACATTTGGTGATAAATATCAGAAGAATCAGCTGAAAGCTGAAAGTGGTTGCCTGGGGCAGAAGGGGCAGGCATACTGCTGATTTTGATAACAAGCCTTATAGAATTGATATACACATGTACGGCTTTGATAAAATTATCAAAGTAAGAATTTAGGGGCGCCTGGGTGGTTCAGTCAGTTAAGCATCTGCCTTTGGCTCAGGTCATAATCCCAGGGTCCTGGGATGGATTGAGCCCCGCATCCAGCTCAGTGAGGAGTCTGCTTCTCCCTCTCCCTTTGTGCTCTCTCTCTCAAATAAATAAAAAACAAACAAACAAAAAGTAAGAATTTATTAAGTTAAAAATTCATGATAGTAATTAATGTATCAAGCATCTACTATGTTTTATTGACTCTAAGACAGCATCGATCTTAAGATGTACCATTGTTTTGTGAATCAATAAGTTAAAAAAAAAAACTACTGAAAATAAACCACCTACCATTCATCACAGGATGCAGGTCAATTGTAGAGATATTAAAATGTGAAACACAAGTCTTAGCAACGATATACGGTATGTCAGACAATGGGCTGGGCACGTACAGTTATCTCTAACCTTGCAACAAACGTCAGTATTATCGTATTATCGTGACCATTTCACAGATGAGAAGAAGGAGGCTTAGTGTGGTCCTATGGCAAAACCATTTGCCAAGAATGTTTTCATTAATCAAGAAGGAAAGTTGGCGGGGCGCCTGGGTGGCTCAGTCGTTAAGCGTCTACCTTCAGCTCAGGTCATGATCCCAGGGTCTGGGATCGAGCCCCGCATTCAGGCTCCCTGCTCGGCGGGAAGCCTGCTTCTCCCTCTCCCACTCCCCCGCTTGTGTTCCTGCTGTCACTAACTCTCTCTCTTTGTCCAATAAATAAATAAAATCTTAAAAAAAAAAAAAAAAAAGGAAAGTTGGAAGTTTCTAAGATCAGATCTCATCATTATCCCAACATAAATAAGGACAACTGAGGCTGTGTTATTCCCGTGACCCACTAGCACCTTCCTGGGACACCAGGAGCTTGTTTGCAAAACTGAAACGTAGAGGAATTGAGGAAAGGCGCCACCAGCAGCGGAGCCTGAAGCTGGATGTGTGACTCAACACAGGACATCTCACTTGGGCCTGTCAACTTAGATGGATCTTTGGTCAAGGTGTAAGGTGACAGCATGTCCCAGTTTACCAGGGAGAGCCCTAGTTCATGCCCGTGCCCTAGTTTTTCTTCTAATTAAGCATTTGTTCCAGGAAAAAAAAAAAAGAAGTGCTCTGGGTCCCATGCTAAGGTTGTATGCTCTGCACACAACTAAAGTGTGTCTCCTGCAAGAACAAAGTTCCTTTTGGGCAGCCAACATGATCGTGTGGTTGCCTTGGTTGTAGGGAACTCAATGCTGGTTAACTTTAGCAAAGAAGCAATTTGGGGGGAAGGAAGCAACTTACAGAGTGGAAGGTAAAATAGAATCAGGCCTCGGAAAGAGGTACGAGGGCAAGTGCATAGCTCCCGGAAGCAGAAGGTAACAGATGGTCTGGAAGTTCAGTTTACCGCCCTATTGAGGGCTGTTGAGGGCCAGATTCAGAGTCAGATTCCCAGGCTAAAGCCTCTGATTGGCCTAATTGGGTCTTGTGCCCGCCCCCTTAGAGCTTTGATTGACTGTTCCTCTTAGACCACAGGCAAGAGTGTTTCCCAAAGGAAAAATCAGTATTGGAACCAGAAAATGGGGGAAATGATTCTGGGAAGGCAAAAACAACAGGTTCTCACCCAGACAGAGTATTCCCTTTGGGGAGGAAGAGGAAAAGGGCCCTGAAGTTTAGAAGGGAGTGTTAAAAGGAAACTTTTCAGATAGTTTTGTTGCAAGCCTATGTCAAAATTGTATTACAATCTTGCTGCAAGTGTGGATCCTCTGGGAGGCTAATTCAAAGATTCATATTTAGTAGGAAAATTTTCAAAAAATTGACTTTTTAATACAGTACCACCTCTATAGAGTAAATTGCACAATCTTTAGTGTACAACTTGATGAACTTTTGAACATTTTCAGCACCCCAGAAAGCTCCCTTGGGCCTTCCCAGGCAATATACCCCCACCCACCCCACCCCACCTGGGACAAGGTGACCACTTTTTGGCTTCTATCCTAGTACACACAGTCTATAGGACAAGGATGATTAAATTAAAAAGAAAAGAATGTTCAGTAAAAGTTTACTATGCTCTTGACTGACAGATGACCGTCAAAAGGGGGGGTAGAAAACTAGCTTCGAAGTATAAATCTCAATGCTATTAAATTTCATAAGAAGGGGCGCCTGGGTGGCTCAGCCGGTTAAGTGGCTGCCTTCGGCTCAGGTCATGATCCGAGGGTCCTGGGATCGAGCCTCGCATCGGGCTCCCTGCTCAGCGGGGAGCCTGCTTCTCCCTCTCCCTCTGCCTGTCTCTCTGCCTACTTGTTCTCTCTCTCTCTCTCTGTCAGATAAATAAATAAAATCTTTAAAATAAATAAATAAATAAATTTCATAAGAAGAAGCTTAAGCATTTTATGAGAAATGTTCATTTCTTTCCAGAAAGAGATTCGTGCAGAAAGGTTTGGTCTCAGTCCAGCTTTGGGATAATTTTCCTTTTACAGAAGCAAGGGAGTGAAGAATGGAGGGGATCCAGGACTGAGCCCCCATGCCCATCCTCACTGCCTGCAGCTGAGGGCTTATGCTATAGAGACAGCCAGCCTTCACCTGACAGTCCCTAGATTGGGGGTGGGGGACAAATGGGCGGTATTTGATCTGTGGTGCTTCCTCCCTCCACCTGCCCCATTAACCAGGGGCAGAGAAGTAGGCACACCAAGGGATGGTCAGGATTTCAGCCCTTCCCTGTGGGTCCAGGAGTTCTGATGCAACATTCTGCTTCTCCTGCTTATCGGTTTCACATCTGATTGTCACAGACAGCTGTGTAAGGGGGCTGCAAGACTGCAAGAAACTCCCAAAGGGAGGCCCTGGGCTCTCCCTTCCAGAATCAGCCTGCATCTGTGTGCGCTCCCTGTTAAGTACCCCATTCAGTACGTATTAGTAGGGACAGACCTGAATTGCTCCAGAATGTTCTGTCAGAAATACCGCTAGCTTCATTTAGAGCCCCTACCATACAAGGCGGGGGGGCGGTTATTTCTTACAACGGACAGCTACCAGGAAGCACAAGCTTGAGCGGAACAGGGGCATTTATTGCAATGATAAAAGGATGTCTCCAAGAATGTGAATCCCACTGGGTCCTAGGAAGGGTCTTGAAGCCGGGAGCCAGAAAACCTTCAGGATTTCTCTACGACTCGGTTCTTCTCATCGTATCATTCTTTTTCCCCCCATGCACTGGCTTTCTCTACTTCTCCAATCTCTTTCACAAAACATGGCCACCCCAACAATAAAAAAAAATTAAAAAAAAAAAAAAAAAACATGGCCACCCCAAATCTCCCTTTCTCCCTTGTTCCAGTCAGTCTTAGACACTAACACTTTAACACTTGAAAACAGTCAAATTACCAAATCAGGAAATCACCATGTCTCAGTTCAGATTCTCAAAAGAGAAGCTGATTGGTCTGACCTGAGTCTATCTCCCATAGAGCCCCCTGGCCATGGTGTGGCAGTGTCGGTGGAGGTGGAGGGGGGGCACACCGCAGAGGTGACTGCCAGGGATCCACTCTCTGGGCTGGTCAGGCAGTTCTTAGAAAAGCGAGATTAGACAAATATTCCAGCAATTATCCTTCACCACGGGGATATTCCCTTTTGGAAAACCCAGCACACAACTCACAAAGTCCCTCCTGGTACTAAAGCATTGTGACTAGATGAATGCTTCTATTGATCTTAAGGACTATTCCTCATTTAGCTTTGACTGCCCCACCATGGCTAGCCTGTGTCCTCAATAGATGGCTGCTTCTATATTTTTGAAGAATTCCTTTAAAAGCACAAACTCTCCTGATGCAATGAAATCTTTGCATATCAATATTTATGTTAAAGGTAGATGGGGGAAAAAAAAACTGAGTTGAGGAGGAATTGAAGGCAAGGCGAAATATGGGTGAAATGTTAGGGTGTGTGCCAATTAGATATTAACCAGAAACTTAAATATAACAATATAATATAAACAACTTAAATGTTTGTATTCACATCATGGAATAAAATCTGTATGCATTGGTAATAGACCTCAGAATGTTGGTATAGAAGAACAAGTTTCAGAATGATCTTGGCACAATAATATTTATGAGAATAGAAAACATACAGAAGACCATTCTATATATTGTTCATGAGAATATATGTATATACACACACACACAAATATCTGTATCTATAGGTATAAATATATAGATAAGAAAGTATAAAAAATGGATTGAATACACATCAAATCATAATAATAGTTATAGCCAAGGGAGGATGTTTGGGAAGGAGGTTTTATTTTTAATTTGTAATGGTCTAGTATATTTTTATTTAAAAAAATTTTTAATGATCTAGTATATTTTTAAACGGATTTTTAAAAGGACAGCATATTCATATCATTAACTTTTAATGAAAAGTATGTACATAGGAAAAGAATTGGAAGTGAAATGCCACAGTACTAGGTGGTGGGAATGTGGGTGATTATTTTTTCTTTGTACTTTTTCTGTATTTTTAAATATCTATTTCCATCAACATGGATAGATATTTTAAAAGCATATTTGGGTGAAAAAACAGTTGCAGATCAAGAGTAATAGTATGATAATATTTATGTAAAAAGCCATACACAATAAAAACAAAATATCAATTCTCTATGGGTATCTATGTATCCATATGAATATATCCAAAAATATCCACATAAATTCACAGCAAAAAATCCAGAAAGATAGATACTGAGCTGATAATAATGGTTACCTCTGTGGATGGGATTTAGAGTCAAAGTTAAAAGAGCATTTGTACCTTATCTGCAGAGTTTTAATATCTTGCAATAATTCACTTATTATTTGAGTAACTAAAAATTAAAACACATAACTTTTCAGAGAAAACTGCTTACACCAGCTCCCCCGGGTTTGGTCTTCGGAGGCCCTGGGGCGAATTGCTGCGGGAATCCATCATTTCTCCGGAGATACGTGGCTCTTCCTGGGGTCTCCGGGTGAAACAGCCGACTCTAAACACGGATTCTTAAGCTGCTTTTCGCTCTAAAACCTATTTGGAACAAATCTGGGTGTGATTACTGGAGCAAATATTTTCTTTTAAATACATGACATGTTCAAAATAAGTCCATCAAAATCAAATAAGACATAAAAAACTGAAATTTGCTCGGTCGAGTATTAAGTAGCTTCCCGGAAGAACTATTTGCTAACTGGGTAGCGTGGCCGAGCGGTCTAAGGCGCTGGATTAAGGCTCCAGTCTCTTCGGGGGCGTGGGTTCGAATCCCACCGCTGCCAGAGCATTTTCTTTTTTTCCCTACCGCCCTGGCACCAGGCTCTCTTTTCTGCTCTTTTGCCGGGTCATCAGCGCCTCCTGCTGCCCAACCCGGCAGGCGGCCGGTATGAATGGAGCGGCGGAGGGGGCGGGTCTGCGCGCGTCGGGGCGGGGCATTGTGGGTAAAAGGAAGCGTGAGGCCCGGCCCGCTCCCCCCACGTGTCCGCTGGAGTTTCTCCACCAGCAACATGGCCGCTGCCTAAGAGAAGAGCCGGGCCGCCGCCGCCTCTGCAGCCCGCGGGTACCTGGGCCGTTGCCGCCGCCCACGCGCGGCCCCCGCGGAGAGGTGAGTGCCGAGAAGGCAGCGCACGCCCGGGCTGGAGCCGGGCCGCACTCGCGAGGTGGGCCTGGGCTGGGCTGCCGAGTAGGCCGGGAGGCCCGCGCCGCGCCGAACCCAGGGGCTGGGGGCCTCCCGGGACTCGGGCGGGAAGGATTGGGTAGCCGGCCCCCGTAGACCCGGGCCGGCCGCGGGCTCCGACCTCGGCCGGGCCTGGGAGTCGGGGATGCGGCGGCCGAGGCTGCCGGCGGTGACTCAGGGTCCAGCCACCGTGCTCCGCCCGGCCCAGGCGGGCCTCCCGCGGGAGCACCTGTCCGAAGGCACCCGGTGTCCCGCCAGCGCGGCAGCTAGTGGCGACGGTTGCGTGGTGGGCGTGAGAAGGGGGCCTGACCACCCGCGAGGGAGGCGAAACCCATTGGACAGTGTGGCCCGGGGCCGGCGGCCCGCCCCGCTGGGCAGGGGGAGGGTCCCCAAGCCGGCCCCGGCCCTCTCCTCGCCCTGAACCAGAGCGGTCTCCGCCCGGCCAGGCCCGGCATTCTTCGTTCAGCTCTTCAGGCCTCCATTCAGCGTTCACTGAGAGCCGGCACCGTGCCGCGGAGACGGCCCTGACCGCGGGCTGGAGGAGGTGTCAGTAAGCACGTCAAGTAAACCCGAACATAAACAAGGTCGTTCAGTTATGTCAGCTTTCGAATCGGTGGGCGATGGAGGAGGTCTTAGCAGTCGCCAGCGTTTCTTCATCTGTGAAATGGGGATAATAAAATTAACTGCCTCATAGGGTTGTGGTGAGGGCTAAATAGGGTAAGACGCGAGAAGCCCCAGCTCGCAGGGTTTGATTTGTGGCGGCCTTGTGCTCTCCGACGTTGGAAGAAAACATGTTGCCAAGTAATAACAAAACTCCCCGCAGGTTACATTTATTACCTTATTTAATCCTCACCGCAGCCCTCGGGAGTTTGGTACTTTTATTATCCCCATTTTAGCGATGAAAATAGTGAGACCTTCCGAGATTGAACAACCCCAGGTGGGCCACGTATGGTAGGTAGTTGAGGGGATTTGAACCGGTGTCGTTCAGCTCTGAGAGTCCAGGCTCTTCCCCACTATCCCAGACTGCCTTTTATTCAAGAGGTGTGCAGCATAGTGGTTAAGAATACGGATCGTTGACATCAGCCAGACCCGGGGTTCCGCTCTGTCTCTGCTGTTCTCCAGCACTGTGACCTTGGGCGAAATTACCTACTCTCTGATTCTTAGTTTCCTCGTTTCTTAATTGGGAATGATGAATCTTGACTTACAGGACTATTGAGAAGATGAGAACGTGTGTGTAGTCCTTGGAGAAAGGTCTGATGACCAGTTAAGGATTAATTAGTTCTTTTTTTCCAGGCTGACTCTTTAACAGAGGTGGAAGCTGAGGTGACCCAGAGCGGGGAGATGGCTTGCCGGAGACAAACACAGGCGGTTAGAATCCAGGCCTGGAGACTGTTTGCCCTTGGGGCCCTCTCCTCTTAACTGCGTTGTACTTGTTTTCTCCCTCCAGTAGCTAGAGAGATTTTGGAGTTGCCTCTGCATTTCTGATTGGCCGACAAGTTAGATTCCTAGGTGCACAGGGATGCACCCAGGTGTGGCATTCAGGTATTTCCTTTGCTCTGAACCCCTCCTTTGCTCTACCTGGTGTCCTTGTCTCCTTTCCATTTGTTGGCAGCTCCCTGCTGGGGGGAACTTCGTGTGCTCAAGGCCACGGAGCCACTGCCACAGAGTACCATTATGGCCACAGGACACCCAAGGTGGTCACAGGTGGTCACTGCAGTTGGGGAAGCTTGGCTTGTGGCTGGGAGGGCTGCTTCTGCCCGGGCCATAGCCCATGTCTGTTCTCAAGTGTCCGTAAGGCCCAAACCATGAGTCCACCAGTGTCTGGATGGGGCTGAGTTAGGCTCACAGGGTGAAGGGTCTATTACCGCCTGATTTCATGCGTTCACTTATTTAATTGTTCTTTGTACTGTATTGAGTGTTCACTTCATGCCAGGTATTGGGAGAACAGCATGGATTTTAAAAAGAGAATAGTCCTTATAACAACTTGATGAAGTAAGTGTGATCATCTCCACTTTATGGTTGAGGTAACTCAGAGGCCCCCTTGGAGCTTACATTCTAGTACAGAAGGCAGACAACACAAACGCAAGTAGACTAGGTGGTTCCAGATTGTGATAAGAACCATGAAGGAAAGAAAACAGGGAGAGCTGGTGGTGACTGTGAGCCGGTTGGCTCTTTCAGATTGGGTGGCCAGGGAACTTCTCTCCCCTCCTGGAGTGGGTGGGGGGGTGATATCTAATGAAAAGGAGCCAGCTTTGAAAAGATGTGGGAAAAGTAGATGACATGCAAAGGTCCTGAGACAGGCTGGGGCCTAGCCTCTTGGAGGCCCAGCAGGTGGCTATTTGGCCGTGTAGATGGTGAGGGAAAGGCAGGGGCAGGATCACATAGGGCCTTTAGGCCATGGAAGGGAGTTTGGATTTTATTCTATGTGGCAGGTGAAGCGTTTTGAGCAGGAGAATGATGTGATTGACTCTTTTGCAAGGACAGCTCTGGCTGTTTCTGGGAGGACTGGAGATAGAAAAGAGGGACCTCAGGGAGACCTGTTGGAGCAGTACTTTTCAATCACAGATGAAGGTTTATTAGTGAGTCGCGCCTGGCTGGCTCAGTCGGTGGAGCATGCAGCTCTTGATCTCGGGGTGTTCGAGCCCCACATTCATCATAGAGATTACTTAAAAAAATACCTTTTATTAGTGAGATGTGAAATCACTTTGGAGGATTGTAACCAGCATGTAAATTTTAATGAGTGAGGGTAGAAAACCTCACTGCCTCACATCTAACAGGGGCAGTTAAGCTTGTGTGAAACCTTGGTTTAGTTCCATAATTGTGTGTATGTACTGGGTTGTTTCTGTGGAGTGGATTTCTTACTATAGGTCTTAGGCTGAAAACTTGGAAAGCCACCGAGTTGGATGATGCTGGCGGGGAGGATGAGGGGAAGTGAGAGCCCTGAGTTACCCTAGTCGCGTGTACCATCTGGAGGGAGGAGCCACAGCTCCTCAGTGACTGGGGGAGGGGTCGGCAGAGCCCACCAAGAGCTGAGAAAGCCAGTTTCTCAGGAATGATTGCGTCTGGGGAAGCTCCCAGGCCACACCTCTTTGTACATATGACCTGTTCCCTGACTCGTGTGCAAGTGCCCAGTGTCTCGGTTGTCCACGGAGCCGGCCGGAGAGGAGCTAGGTGCTCGCCGTGCACCTGTGACCCCTGGCGGTCAGTGCAGACGGGGTGAGCCCAGGGGCTCTGCCATCCATCCCCCTCTCTCTGGGCAGGAGCACACACCTCAGACTGTCAGTTTAGGGCTTCTGGTTTTCATCCAGTCTTCAAGCCCTAACCGCTGGGGCAGCTGGCTTCCCTCTGGTTTGCCTTCTTCCTCCACATCTTCCTCCACTCAGAAGTCTTTGGTAGCTCCCTGTTAAATAGCCTCCTGTGGTCCCATTTCTTCAGACAGCACGTATGTATGGAGTGCCTGCTGCGGGCTCGGGGGTACCGCAAGGGACAAAACGGACCAGAATCTCTGCCTTCGTGTAGTTTACAGCTTAGTGGCAGTGGGGATGGGGACAAAATGATAACAGAGCTGTGGTGGTGCGTGCTTTGGGGACAACCAGAGCCGGGAAGGGAGCTGGGGGAGGGTGTTGCAATTTTGGATAGAGTAGACAGGGCAGGTCTTAGTGATGAGGTGACATTTGAACAAAAACCTGGAAGAGGTGAGGGAGGGAGCCATGAGGCTCTTGGGGTAGAGCAGTTACCAAGGCCCAAGGTGGGGGGAGAGGAAGGAAGGGGGCCTATGGGAGATGAGGTCTGAGAGGCAAAGGGGTGGTGGCGGCATAAAGACTTGAGCTTCTGTCCTGAGTGGGATGGGAGGCCCTTGAAGGCAGAGGCGTGGCGAGCCCTGATGTGGCTTCCAGAAGGATCACTGGCGCTGGCCGTGGGGTTGGGCGAAGATCGGAGGGCCGTTGCTGTCGTGCAGGCAGGCAGTGGGGCTGGCTGGACGAGGGAGGTGGCGGTGGGGGTGGCCAGATCCCAGACCTGCCTTCAGGGTGGAACTGACAGGAGTTGCTGGTGTGAGGTGAGGGGGGAGAGGCATCAGGGATGAGGCCAGCACCAGGGCTGAGCAGTCAGAGTCTGGAACATGTATCTGGAACGCATGAAAGGACGTCGGGTGGTACAGCTCAGGCAGAGGGCTTAGATGACCTTGAATCCCACCCATGGTGAAGGTATTATGCCCTTCTAAATATTTAATTACTTGGATGTTAAGTAGGTAAGACCAAAATCATGATGGTCTTACCCAGAACTAGAGGCCTGGGGGCTGCTGGGATTCTGAAGGTACCCACATGACCATGCCCTTCCTGTGGGAATATGAAGAGTCAGCCCAGCAGACTGACTTCCCCTCTGCCATGGAGACCTGCGGCCTTCTCCCCTCCGGGCTTGAGGTGTTGCCAGTCACCTGGGGTCCCTCCTGCCGTCTGGTGTCATGGCTTGTCCAAATCCTTCTCTCCTTCAGGGCCCAGCCCAGATGCACCCCCTCCTCCCGGCAGGAAGGCCCTTCCCTTCCCTCTGAGCTTCCTGACCTGTAGCTGTTACCTGAAGTCAGATGGCCTGGCTGGCCTGGTTTTGAAGCCCGGTGCGTCATCTGGCCTGTTCTGTGGCTCTGGCTAGCGCATGCACGGCGTCCCCGAGTTCCAGTCGCCCTTCGATAATGGGGAGAGTCAGGCCACCTTGCAGGGTTGGTGTGTTGAATACATTAAAGTCTGTGAAGAAGGTCATTTTGTGTCGCACGCACCAAACAGGAAAATCCTCTCACACGAGGTCGGGCTTAAAGTCTGCTTGAAAGTCAAGTACCAGAGACAGAGCCCCCCCAGACAGCCTTGGGACTGCTGGCTCTTTCTGCTGGACGTCAGACTCTTCCCTAACGCTTCCCGTGGCCCCCAATCAGTGCTCGAGTATTTGCATCATGGCTGTGGACCAGCCAGCCTCCATCCCCCTGCCTGGCAGTGACCTCTTTTCTGTGCATGGTCGCAAAACCCTTAAAGCTGGTCATTTATTCTTTCCCACGGGTGCAGCCGACGTGTGCCGCCTCGGGTCCGCCTGTTTGTACCCTCTGTTTGGTGGTTTTTCCCTCTTGTTTGGTTCTGGCCACTGGGGTCTAGAATTGGCCGTCTGTTGACTCCAGGGAAGATGTAGAAAGAAGGTCACTTGCTGTTTGTCTCAGGCTCTCCCCTCCCAGAGCAGGCCCGTTGCGGCGGAGGCACCCAGGGGTGTCGGCGGAATGGCTGGCTGACGTTTCAGGCCTCTTGCTGTCCCTTGCAGATTGAGTCTGAGGATCGTGCGGCTGGCTCCCCCCTAGTATGGCCAATGAAGAGGATGACCCAGTCGTACAGGAGGTAACCGCTGCTCCCTACCATCTGCCGGGGCTGCTGGGGAGGAGAGCCCAGGCCCAGGGCAGCAGGAAGCAGGGCTGAGGCCCTTCCATCCATCCTCGGGCCAGCCCGGAACCTGCTGGCATCCCAGGGACCCCTAACCAGGCTGTTCCCTCTGCCTGGAACCCTCTTCCTCCAGATAACTGCCTAGCTGAGCCCTTCACTTCCTCCCAGTCTCTGATCCAGCATTTCCTTGTCAAAGAGGATTCCCTGACCCCCCCTGCCTCGTGTGGTGCTCTCCTGTTCACCCTCCCTGGCACCCCCAAGCCCCTTACCTTGGCCACGCCCTGTGCTTGGTCATAACCCTCCCCATCCCCTAAACATAATCTCCTTTCACTAGAATGTAAACTTCACAAGGGAGGGATTTTGTTCTTCACCACTGTGTCCACAAAGCCAAGTTCAGTGCCTGTCACTTAGTAGATACTCAGTGACTATTTGTTGAATGAATGAATGGGTTTGACAACTCCCCCTTCTTCCTGGGCCTACCCAGAAGTCATTCAGCAGTTGTTCACTGGATCTACTGTGTGCTGGGGGCTATGACAGCAGTGAGCGAGCAAGGCAGTGTCCCGCCCTCGGGACGCTTAGGATCTGACAAAGAAGGAGACCCAAGATGCAGATGGTGGGGAGGTAGGTTCCAGAGTCAGCCCAGATCCAGACACATCCTAGAGCCTCTGGGCCTTTGCACATGCTGCTCCCTCCACCTAGACTGCCCTTCACACAGGCTTCGCCTGCGCTGATGCCCTTCACTCCTCCTTAAGGCCTGGTGGTGGGAGAGAACATGGTTCATATGAAGAGCCGGGAAGCAGGGAGGTAAACTGCTGCACGGTGGGTCAGGGGCGGTTAGTGTTGAGAAGAAAGAGTTGGGCCAGATCATTCTTAGAGGGGCTTGCAGACCACCTGAAGGTGGTGTGACAGGTCAGTCCAGGGTAGGTGGTGGAGGGCACAGGGAGGAAGGGCAGGCAAATGGGTAAGCTCTCCCCTGTCCCAGCCTCATCAGAAAAGCATTTAATCGGGCTCTGGGATGCATCCTGACGTGAGCAGCCCCGGGGAAGGCACATTTTTATTGGGTTGTAGTGGACCTAGGAGGGGGCCAGGAACTCTTGTCCTGGTCCCCCTGAGAGCCATAGAGAGGGAGGCTGGAGACTCGGTTCCCTCTGTTTCTAGCAGGAGCTGAGCTCTTCCCCCTCCCCCGCACTCCCTGTAGGAGCCACGACCCCTGACTGACATCCAGGGAGCAGGGGCAGGCCAGGGCAGGCCAGGGCAGGCCAGCCACCTGTCTGTCTCCTGTTTAAGTCTTCTTCCCTTTTTCCCAGATCGACGTGTACTTGGCCAAAAGTCTGGCAGAGAAGCTCTATCTGTTTCAGGTAATGATGAGACCAGAGGGCAAAGGGGCCACCTTGAGCGTGGGGGTGGGGGGTGAGGGGCGCTGGGAAACCTCAGCCTCACTTAGGGTTCTGGGCGCCAGAGTGTGGGACAGGGGGTTTCTCTTTGCTCTTGTGGGTGGGCAGGTTAATAGTCTCTCATTTTGAAGATGGGAAAACCAAGGCAGCCGTGAAAGGCAGAACAGTGTCGTGGTTCTGGGGCTCTGGGGACTGGCAGCCGTGTTGAGGCCCAGCTCCATCATGACTTAGCTGTGAGCCCTGGGCAAGGTCCTTGAGCTCTCTGTGCCTCTGTTTCCTCATTTGCGAAATGGTGGCAGTTATACTACCTGCCCTGTAGCGCCCCGTGGGGGTTGGATGAATCCATCCAGAGTGCTCAGAACGTGGCCCGGCCCAGAGCTCAGCTCCACAGTCTGTTTTCGGACAGTTTGGTCCCGTGTCCCCCATTGCTGCCTGCATCCCGAGGCAGCTGTTAACCTGTTTTCTCACTGTACGGATTTGCCTCTTCTGGACATTTCATGGACACGGAATCATGGCATAGCTGGCTGCTTTTAACTCGACATCGTGGTTTCGAGGCTCACTCGTGGTCAGCATGTATGAGTACCTCCTTCCGTTTTATGGATGAAGAGGACTCCGTGGTGTGGTTCTATACAGCACGTCGTGTTTGTGCGTTGCTGGCTCTTTGGGTCGGTTCCACTTTGGGGCTATTATGAACAGTGCGGCCGTGAGCATCCCACACAAGTTTTTGTGGGGACAGGTGTCATTTCTCTTGGGCACATCCCTGGGAGCGGAATTGCTGGATCCAATGGAAACACTATGTTTCATGTTTAAAGGAACGGGCAGATGGTTTGCATTTCCAATAACAAGGTTATAGTTGTAAGTATTTTGTCTCCAGGTTGCACGTGAGAAGGTGAGGCGCAGGGAGGCTAGCCACTTGTGCACGGGGCCCAGGACGGGGCAGCAGTGGGGGTACTCCAAATGTGAGCTGGGAAGAGGCCCGGCATCCCCCTGCCCTCTGCCCCCGGGGTCTGCCTTTACAGGCTGTGGGGCTGGGGGCCTGTCCTTCAGGCCTTCTGAACTGGTTTCCTCGGCTGCCTGCAAAGTGATGGGGAGCTGGTGGTGGGGACGGTGACCCCATATGTGTTCACGGTGGGCCAGGCCCTGCGGTGTCTGCTCTCTTTGCCTCACTCCCCGCCCCCAGCAGCCCCGTGAGGTGAGGACACGCACGTTTGTGGTGAGGAGCTGGCCCAGGTCCACACATTGCAAGAGGCAAAGTTGGGACCGGAACCCAGGCCTGATTCCAGAACCTTGCCCTTTACCACCACCCGTCCCAGCCCGAGATCAGGAGATGGCAGAGCTGCCAGGGCTCAGGCCAGACCAGTCAGGCTCCAGACTGTTCGTCCTACCGCTGCCGTAAGCTCTGGCCCAGGAAGCAAGGAGGAGTTGCTGTGTTGCTATCTGAGTGAGCTTTTAGGAAGTCACCGCTGCCTCGGAACGTAGCAGATCTGAGAGGGCCCCTACACAGAGGGTTCAGTGCACACGCTGCCATGCCTCCAGCAGCTTCTTCCAGAGGCTGTCATGGTACGGGCAGCGCCGGCCACAGCTTCTCAACTTAATGCATGGTGACACTGAGGCCCAGAAGGGGCTGAGTGGGTCAGTGGCAGTTTTTATTACGGAAAAGTTTACAGGGCAGCGGAGAGAGAATGGGGTAATGAATTCCCGTACACCCGTCCTCCACCCACAGCATGTCATCGGTCAGGTCTTCGTCTGTGCTGCCCATGGTCTTGTGTCCCTTGTCCTCTGCCTGGATGTCCTCTGCCTGATCCTCACTCTTGCCTCCCCGGCGGAACTCGTGGGTTACCAGAGAGGGGCCTCTGTGGGTTCCTGATGCTTAGGCTTGTCCCTCGGAGGTCAGAGACCCTTGAAAATTGCCTTTTGGAAGGAAGCTGGGTGGAGCCGGTATGAAGGCGACACAGGCGGGGACCAGCGAGGACCTCTGGTCTCTGCTTGGTGTTGATTCTTGGCTGGAGCCTGTGAGCCCAGCTCTGGGCTGGGCCGGGCTGGGCAGGGTGGACTGACGGCTCCCTTCCCCTCCCCAGTACCCTGTGCGTCCAGCCTCGATGACCTATGATGACATTCCACACCTCTCAGCCAAGATCAAGCCCAAGCAGCAGAAGGTGGGGCTGCCCTCTGATGGAGGGGGAGGGGAGGGGTGGTGCAGGTGGGGCTGATGCAAGTGAAGAGGAGACGGGCCCTTTGGGGACTAGAAGCCCAGAGAAGGAGCGATTGGAGGGCTGAGAGGAGACCAGTTGCTTGCAGAGCCTGGAAAGCTGAGGAAGGGAAGTTTCCAGAAAGAAAGGGAGTAAAGCAGCTCCAGAGAGGCCAGAGGAGAATAAGGCTCGGGATGAGTTCGAGACTGGGAATGGGGGGCTCACGTTCACAGGATAAGGCAGGCACTGACGTGCAGCAGCTCTGATGGGCTCGAAGTGCCTCGAAGGGATGGGGTGATAGGGGCTGGGAGCGCTGGACACGTGTCTTGTCCAGGGGGTGGCTGTAGCTCCAGCCCCCCATTGCCCCCCATTGCCACTTGCAGTGACTTTTCAAGAGAAGTTGGAAATGAGGATTTTTATGAGAAAATCTCTTGAATTTTAAATGTTGGCACCTAGTTTAGATTTTGGAGGGTAGAATGGGGAGGACAAATAGAACTACATGACCCCACCCCCCCAAAACACTCTGGCCTTTCTGTTGGAATTGGGGTTTGTGACCTTTGATGTGGACTGAACCCCGGGGGCCCTTAGGGAGGGGTGTGTGTCGGGCCTGCTTCTGAGCAGGGCTGGGATTGGCAGGGACAGGGGTCAGGACTTGGCTGTGGCCAGGTTGGGGGTATCTTTGAGTTCCTCATAGCTGCTGGGGGTGCTTGATGCCTGCAGGTAGAGCTTGAGATGGCCATCGACACCCTGAACCCCAACTATTGCCGCAGCAAAGGGGAGCAGATTGCACTCAACGTGGACGGCGCCTGCGCGGACGAGAGCAGCACTTACTCCTCGTGAGTCCCCTGGGCCCAGCCTGCAGGCTTTGGTGCGCTCCAGTAAGAGCCTTCCAAAGGCCTCTCCGACACCTGGGCCCTGGTGCCCCATTGCTGGGCTCCCTCCCGACATCCCAGCTTCACATGCTTGGGCCTGGCGCAGCCCTGCCCCGTGGCAAATGTCTTCCCTTCTGAGAGGCCCCTTGATGGGAGTGGGCGCTTGACCCACCACCTGTCCTTGGGCTACAGACAGGGACTTGGGTTTTCTCCTCCCCGACTTCCCTCCTGAGGCTCACATGTGCTGAGGTGGGGCCTGGATCCCTGTCCCTGGGTATTGAACTTCAGGAGGTGTCTGGGGTGGGGGGGCTGGTGCCTGCCATGCCCTGGGTCTGGAGCTTCCTTCCCCTTGACGTCTGTTCTCCCTGTGCTCCCAGGAAGCTGATGGACAAGCAGACGTTCTGTTCCTCCCAGAGCACCAGCAACACAGCCCGTTATGCTGCCGCGCTCTACAGACAAGGTACCCGTGCTGGGCAGCCAGGCTGCCGTGGCTCCTGGAGGCTGCTTGGGTGCGAGGGAAGCGGGAGGGAGGCTGTCCCTAGCCTGGTACCCAGCTTGCTGCTCCCCGAATGCCGGATGCCTGTAGGGGCCAGGCAGGTTGTAGAAATGGCATTGTCAGGGGGCTGGAATAGGCCACCTCTAAGGACTTCCGGCTTTGGTGCTGTCTGACCTGATAGAGGGGGTGCTTCCAAGGTCACTGTCTCCACCTGGGACACAGACATACACACAGCGTAACTTTTGAGACAGGTGGGAGGATTTTGTTTTAAATACAAGGTACTTGCGGGGCTCCTGGTGGCTCATTCAGTGGAGCATCCGACTCTTGATTTCGGCTCAGGTCATGATCTCAGGGTCGTGGAATCAAGCCCCATGTCAGGTTCTGCGAGGTTCTGCGCTTAGTGTGGAGCCTGCTTGGGATTCTCTCCCTCTGCCCCTCCTCCCACTCACTTGCTCACACTCCCTCTCCCTCCCTCCTTCTCAAAAAAAAAGAAAATACAAGGTACTTATGCATGAGCAATTTTACTTAGCATCTCCCCAAGAGAAGTGAAGCGTCTATCCACACAAAACTTGCACATGGATGTTCATAGCATTATTCACAGTAGTGAAGAAGTAGAAACTGCCCATAAGTCTGTCAGCTGACGCCTGGATAGCCAAGTGCACTACGGCCATGCAGTGGAATGTTATTTGGCCACGGGAAGGAGTGAAGTACTGATACACCCTCTAGTGGGCATGATGCTCAGCAGACCACATGTTGTCGGAGTCCATTTAAATGAAGTGTCCCGAAGAGGCAAATCCGTAGAGACAGAAAGCGGGTAATAGTTCCCCATGGCTAGGAGGAATGTGGAATGGGGAGTGACTGAGGATGGGTTCAGGGTTTCTTTCTGGGGAGATCAAAATGTTCTTTGGGGGTCGGGGGGCAGAGGGAGAGAGAATCTCAAGCAGGCTTCACACCCAGTGCAGAGCCCGTCAAGGGTCTCGATCTCACGACCCTGAGATCATGACCTGAGCCGAAATCTAGAGTCGGACACTTAACCGACTGAACCACCCAGACACCCCTGAAAATGTTCTTAAATTGATTGTAGTGCTGGTTGTACAGCTCCAGGAATATATTAAAATACATTGACTAGTATGCTTTAAATTTTGTACGGCACGGGAATTATATTTCAGTAAAGCCATTAAAAAGTAAGTATTTAGAGTTCATAAAGCAATAAGTAAAACTAATTTGAACACTTACAAAACAAACTAGAAAAGACTCAAAAGTAGTATCAAATAACTATACTTCTTTTTTGAACCCATGTCTCACGCCTTGCAGCTGGGACCGTTTGTTTCTTTCTTTGAATTAATTAATTTTTATTATGGTAAAGTGTACATAACATGAAATTTACCATTTTAACCTTTTTTTTTTTTTTAAAGATTTATTTATTTTGGAGAGAGCACACTCCCAGGGGGCGGGTGGCGGGTAGGCAGAGGAAGAAGAGAATCTTACATCTTAAATCTCAGCTGAGCACGGAGCCTGACACGGCGCTCGATCTCACGGCCCTGAGATCACGACCTGAACCGAAATCAGCTCGGATGCCTGCCTGACTGTGCCACGCAGGCGCCCCTCATTTTGACCATTTTTAAGTGTGCGGTTCAGTGACGTTTGAGGGCATTCGTGTTGGTGTGCAGTTGTCACCACCACCCGTCTCCAGAACTTGTGCCATCTTCCCACGTGATCGTATTCTTCTGTACCCAAACTTACCTGTCCTGTCTTTTTCCTTCTGAATCTCTGGTCTTGGTTTTTAGGATTCTTTCTCCCATCCTAGGTTGATACAAAGATTCTCCTAGTTTTTTTTCTAGTATGTATAGTACTTTATATAAAAATTTTTTAACATTTCTGAAAATTATTCTTGTATGTAGGGTGGTAAAATGACTCTTTTTTTATTTTTTAAATTCCAGTGTAACGAACAGACAGTGTTATATCAGTGTCCGGTGTACAACAGAGGGGGTCAGTGATTCTGTACCCGACTCCGTGCTCGGCACCATAAGTGTACTCCGAATCGCCATCTCCTAGTTCACCATTCCCCCCACCCACTCCCCTCTGGTGACCATCAGTGTGTTCTCTGTAGTTAAGAGTCTGTGGGTTCTGTGCTTTGTGTGTATGTTTTTGTTTTGTTTTAAGTAGGCTCCACGCCCACCCAGAGTGGGGCTCAGGCTCATAACCTAGATTGAGGGTCGCATGCTCTACCAACAGAGCCAGCCAGGAGCCCCGAATCTTTTTCTGTGTGTGTGCTTTTTTTTTTTTAACCCTGTTCTTTTGTTTCTTAAATTCCACATATGAGTGAAATCATATGGTATTTGTAGGACCATTTGCTTCTTTACTCCTGACTGCGAGCATCCCGCTCCCTCTGGAGTCCAGAACGCTTTCACAGAGCCACTTACCAGAGCCTTAGCGTGTGATTTCTTCTCTTTTAAGCCCACACTGACTTGAGAGAAATTGATGGTCTTTGCACTGCCTCCCAGTGCACACGTTTCACTCACGAGGAAAAGTCACGATCCTCGTCCAGGACTGTGTAGACAGTCCTCCAGCTGGCCCCGCCAGGGGCCATTCCTCCAGCCACATTTGTGCGGCCGACTTCTGAGCGGATTGGGTGGGGTTTTGACGAGCTGAGTTGGAGGAGGAGAGGCAGTCTGTGTGGGGAGGGGGCGGTGGGCATTGAGGGTGTCTGGCAAAGGCCCGGCGGGGAAGAGAGGCCGTGTTTGGAGCGGGAACGTTGCCGTGTGCCAGAGCAAGCAGCTGGGGGAAGGGGGTGGCGACCAGGGTCAGAAAGGCCTTCGATGCTCACGGGGGAGGGTGTGCAGGCAGGCTTTAAGAAGTGGCTTTAAGCAGAAGGGTCTGGGTTCGTGTCCTGCTGCAGCTGTGTGCTCACTGGGCCAGGTGGGGTTGGGAAGGGCCGCGGGCCTGGTGGTGCCAAGGCCCTGAGACTGGGGGCTAGAGCGGAGGTGGCAGGTGGCTTGGCGGTAGGCCGAGGCCTTTGGGGGAGTGCAGGGCCCTTTGTGACTGCTGTGAGCCAAGCTGGGTGGGTTGGCCCCAGTTCCCAGAGTCAGGTCCAAAGCCTTCTTCCTCTGCCAGGTGAGCTGCACCTGACGCCTCTTCATGGCATCCTGCAGCTGCGGCCCAGCTTCTCCTACCTGGATAAGGCGGACGCCAAGCACCGGGAGAGGGAGGCGGCCAATGAGGGTGAGCTCTGGACCCCTAGCCCTTCTGTCTGTCTGCATCTTGGCAGGGATGGGTGGGTCATGGGAAAAACTGCAGGGGGATGGATTCCAGGATGCTTAGCAGCATCCCTGCTCTACCCACTGGATGCCGAGAGCACTCACCTGCACAGTTTTGACAACCAAACGTGACTTTCTACATTGCCAAGTGTCCCCTCGTGGGCAAAATTGCCCCCAGTTGAGAAGAGCTGACTTGGCCAACGATCCCTGTCTAGGAGAATTCCCAGATACCCCTGCCTGAGGCCTTCTGGGGAGTTGGGGCTCCACCAGAGGCTGCAAGCAGTGTCCGCTTTCTCTTGCAGCCGGGGACTCTTCGCAGGATGAGGCGGAAGAAGACGTGAAGCAGATCACAGTGAGTGAACTCTGGCCCCGAGGAGAGGGAGGGTGCCGCCTGCCGGGGGGCAGCGGGGCCGGCTTTGTAGCTCAGCTGCCCGCACGCAGCTCGGGGTGGGAGGGGCCGTGCAGAACCCAGGCTCTGGGGGTGAAACAGACACCGAAACGGTCCCATCCTTCAGAGCCTTCCTGCTGGGCAGCCTGGAGGAGTAACCTGTCCTGCGCCCACCCTGACCTGTCCCAGCTGTTCACAGGATAGCAGCCTGGGACTTCTGTAGCGTGGGGACCCTGGGGCTTGGCTGGAACTGGAATTGCCTGGGAGGAGGAAACTGGGGGCCTAGGAGGTCCAGGGAACTCGCACAGTCTGTTCCATGAAGCCCGTGTCCTAGTGGAACGAAAACCCCATGTGCCTTAACCACATCATTCACTGTTCCCGGTGGTGTGCAGAGCCAGCAATTCTATCTGAATACTAAGCCTGTGTTCCAGACATGGTGAGAAGAATATTGACCTTCCATTTATGGCTTACCGAGTTTCCTCTGTGTAAGCATACGGAGGTTAAAAGGAGTATTTAAGGAAGAAAGCACAAATGGTGACGCGGATGGCGTACGGACGTGGCTTAAGTTGTGAGCCTTTGCACGTCCTTGAAGATGGGCCGCTACCGACATGACCGCTGTGCGGTGGGGGGTGCTCACCCTCTTCTCTCAGTAGCTTCTTGAATGATCACCCTCCTGCCCTCCTCGGGAACTCAGCTGGCCCTCATTTAACAAGTTATCCTCAGGCCCGTGAACTTAAAGGACACATATAGAATCCCAGGATTCTGTGGTACCTGGCTGGCTCAGTCAGTAGAATATGCAACTCTTAATCTCAGGGTTGTGATTTCAAGGCCCATGTTGGGCGTGGAGCCTACTTTAAAAAAAAAGAAAAAAAGAATCCTAGGGTTCTATAATCCAGCCAACGCCCCCGTGGGGGTGTGCCCTTCATAGGGGAGGTGTCAGGGCTCGGTTCCATCAGGACACTAAGCAGCAGAAACCCGGACCTACCTGGCATGAGCTCAAAATGGAATGTATTGGTCCCTGTTACTGAGAAGCTGAGGGGTAGCTTCAGGTATGGCTGGATTCAGGTGCTCAGACTCGGTCATCAAGACCTGGTTTCTCCATCTCCATCTCCAGGTTCCGTCTTCCTCTTTTGGCCTTTCTCAGGCAGGGTGTCTGTCCCCAGTGGTACAGAGTTATCCCCGCTCCAGGCTCACATCCTCCCAGCTTCCAAGACCCCAGGGGAAAAGAAACTTCTTTCTCATTACTTCTAACTAAAGTCCCAGACCGGACTCATTGGCTTGGCCAACCCTGAACCAGCCCCTGTGGCTAAGAGGATTTGGTGCTCGGATTGTCCAGGTCTGAGTCACGTGCCCACTCCTGTGGCTGGGAATGTGTGTGGGGGTGGGGGCAGGGGGAGGGATATTTGCTCCCCTGAGCTGAGGGGGAACTGGGCATTTCCCCAAGGAAAATGGGGGGGCCTATTAGCCGTGGGAGTGGAAATGGATTGGGTGCCGGGCAGGCAGAAGCACGAGAAAACTGCTCCCTGGCCTGTGTCGTCGAGTCACAGAGAGGGACGCGGTTGGAGTGAATTTAAGAGATGTGTGTCTGGAAATGAAGGGGAGGTGGGAGTGGTGTGGGGCTCTCCAGTGTTCTCGCGGGGTGCAGGCCGGCAGCCCAGGATGGGGCCCGGGCCTGAGGCCACGCCCCCCCTCCCAGGTGCGGTTCTCCCGTCCTGAGTCGGAGCAGGCCCGCCAGCGCCGCGTGCAGTCCTATGAGTTCCTGCAGAGGAAGCACGCCGAGGAGCCCTGGGTGCACCTGCACTACTACGGCCTGAGGGTGAGCCGGGGTCCCCGGTGGCGGCTGACGCTGGCCCCGGGCCGGGGTCCTGGGAGAAGAGCCCAGTCTCACCTTGAACTGGTGGTTTCAGATTCGGTGAGAGCCACTTGTGGTAGGGAGCCCCGGGTAGAGAGGGTAGAGTCCTGGGGATAGTTTGTCCCTTGTTCCAGCCGGTCTACTTAGCGTGAGTCCCAGGGGAGCAGGAGATTGAGAAAGGAGTCCACCGTTTCCTGGGTCGGGGTTTTCGGCATCCCCAGGCTCTCCTCAAGTGTGAGCTTCTTGTCGGCCCCAGGGTGGAGCTGGTGTTTGGTTACGGATTTTTATGCATAGTGGGTCCTGAATGAAAGCGCTCGATGGAGAACCGGCCATCTGTCACATGGCCAAGTTCGCGTATCTGCCAAGGGCGCTTTTGACTATACTTGGTTTTCATCTCGTGTGCTGACTTAGAACCCAATCCTTGAAACTGTATTGAGTAAGGGAAGCGATTGAATCGAAGCCAAAGGTGCCATAGGGCTCCCCAACATTTTCCTGGGGGAGGAGCAACTCCTGATTTCTCTGGAACTTTCCTGAAAGATTCATGTTGACTGAGCCTTAGAGTCAGACTTCCAGAAGCTGTGCTATTTCCTGGTGTGTGACTTTATGCAAATTACCTAATGAGAGAAGTTGATGTCTATAAGCAGCCATCGGACCAGAGCCCAGCACATAGTAGGTGCTCGGTGACTGCTGGCTGTTATTTTTACCGTTGTGGCTAAAGGCCCTGTGTCCCAGGCAGGCACCACGGGTGCTGGGGCTGTTCGGTCGTAGAGCTGGAGATGGTTGGTTGCGGCCACCTCACAGAGGCCTTGAATGCCATGCTCAGGTGGCTGGATATGACCCTGTGGCCGGCCTTGGGGCAGGACAGTGGGCGCCCGGAGGGAAAGCTGATGCAGGGGTGAAAACTGGATGGCAGAGGGGCTCGGTGGGGGGGCGGGTGGCGCGGGCCTGGGGTGGTGGCTGAGGGTCCCCCCCCCTGCGCCTTCCCCAACAGGACAGCCGCTCTGAGCACGAGCGCCAGTACCTGCTGTGCCAGGGTTCCGGTGGGGCTGAGAACACTGAGCTCGTCAAGTCACCCAGGTGGGACCGGCAGGCCAGGCTGCTGAGCCCACCACTGGCCCCAGGAGGGTCCCTGTGGTGTGGGGCCTTCCCGGGGACTGTGGCCCCTTCTCTAGCAGGGGACACAGACACGGGAGAGGGCCCTTTGTCCTCTGGAGAGGGTCGGGAGGGTGCGTGTGGCAGGAGATGGCCGTCCTTCCTCCGCAAGTTTGGGGGGAGCTAGGGAGTGTGGGTGTGGGTCTCTATCTGCCCCCCAGCCCCCAGCCCTCCCTTGGGGAGGCTTCAGCCTAGGTGCAGTCTGGGTTTGTGGGCAGGGGTGGGGCAGGGCCAGAGCCCAGGAGCTGCTGACCCTGCCCTCTCCCCTGCAGTGAGTACCTCATGATGCTGATGCCACCCAGCCCAGAGGAGGAGAAGTGAGTAGAGTTGGGCCGGACGCCACCCCCACCCCAAATCCCCCCTCCTACCCCTGCTCTAACCCAGCGTCTCTGTTTTGAACAGAGACAAACCCGTGGCTCCCAGCAACGTCCTGTCCATGGCCCAGCTGCGTACCCTGCCCCTGGCTGATCAGATCAAGATCCTGATGAAGAATGGTGGGTGGACACACGCTTCCCCCAGGGGGACCCCAGCCCTACCACCTCCTTGGGAAACGGAGTGTGGGACAGACTAAGGACTGAGGGGCAAGGCCAGAGGCTCCCGCCACCTGGAGCCAGAGCGTGCCCGGCTTTACAGCTCTGGCCGCGTCTGGAAGGAACGCACTGCAGCAGTGGGGGGGCAAGGGGGGCTCCCTCAGCCGGGCTCTGGTTCCTGCCGCTCCCCTACTATTGAGCCTGGGCCAGCCGCTGACCCCCCTGTGCCTAAGGAACTAGGAGAGCTCCTGGGGGCTGAGATGAGGCTTCTTCACGGCTTATACAGAGCCTTGCACGTGAACACGAGCTCCATTCGTTCACTTGGACTATCTTGGGGGGCCCGCACCAGGCTGCACACAGTAGGGACTGGTCCCCTTTGTCAGAGGACTCAGAGGGCCAGAACCTGTAGGGCAGATGTGAGCCCTGAACCTCAGAGCTGAGTCCCAGGCCCCGGGCTCCTCTTCGGAGATACCACCTCCAGGGGCCTAAGCAGAGGGGAGCTCCCAGCTCTCCCTGGGGCTGCCAGGGTGCCAGGCCACTGGCCTTGCTGCAGAGGACATGGGGCCTACCCCAGGCCCTCTCTGGGCCCGGGTAGTAATGGTTTTATTGTTTGTCTCCCCCCCCCCCCCCCCCCAGTAGGCGCCACGCCTATTGTGGGGCTTGAACTCATGACCCTGAGATCAAGAGTTGCATGCTCTACCAACTGAGCCAGCCAGGCGTCCCGTACTAGTCTTACCTTTAAGGAGCACCCCTTGGGGTGTTTGCTGCAGGATTCAGTGAGTGTGGGTTGCCTGCACAAGCAGCCAGTGAGGTCGGCCTTACTCACATGCCGGGGTGGTTGTGTGAGCCTGAAGCTGTATAGACTCGGGGCGGGGGGGGAAGGGCCCAGGCCCTCTTCCCTTGTCTGACGACTCCTGCGTCCTCCTCAGTGAAGGTCATGCCTTTTGCCAACTTGATGAGCCTCCTGGGCCCCTCCATCGACTCTGTGGCTGTTCTGCGTGGCATCCAGAAGGTGGCGATGTTAGTCCAAGGAAACTGGGTCGTGAAGAGGTAAGTTCCTCTGCATGGGAGCATCTGATCCATTTAAATTCAACGTGATTACTGATGTTTTGGGTTTAAGTCTACCATAGCGCTGTCTATTTGTCCCGGATTTCATATCCATTCTTACCTGCTACTGGATTCTTTTTTTATTATTCCGTTTCTTCCTGCTAATTTGGAAGTTATTCTTTCTGGGCTCTCTTAGTACCCTACAGATTTCAGGGTGCATTCATAACTGATCACAGCTTAATATTAATTGCTGTGTTTTACCCTCATCCAGGACAATTCAAAGACCTTAGAATGTTTTATATTTATCTTCCTCCCAAGTCATGTGCTGTTCTATTTATATGTTTTAGTTGTATTTTAAAACCCACAGGACATTATCATATCCAGTCAGTATTCTTCAGATCTGCTCACATATTTACTTTTTTATTTTGCTCATCATGCCTTTCTGCATCTGAGTTTCTGTCTGGGATAATTACCTTCTGCCAAAAACCGCTGGGGTGTTTCCTCTAACGAAGCTCTGCAGGGGAGGGGTTCCCGTGGGTTTTGTATGGTCGGAAATATCTATTCCACTTCTGTTGTTAAAGGATATTTTTCCTGAGTGTAGAATTCGAGATCGATTGTTTTCCTTCCACACACTGACAATATCATTGCATTCTCATTCCCACTGTTTCTAGTGACAAGTCTACTGTCTTTATTCTTGGTTTCCTCTGGCTCTTTTTGAGCTTTTCTCTTGTGACTTTCCACAGTTCATTAAGATGTGTCTTGAGTGTGAGTTTCCTTTCACGTGTCCCTTGGGGTTCGGAGCATGTGGCTTGAGGCCTTTCAGGAGTTTCTCTCTGTGATCCCTCCACCAGACTGTCACTGTCGGGGTGGGCAGGGACTTCTGTGTTGACCCTCCCTCACATCCCTGAAAGTCAGTATAATGCCTGGCACATCTTAGACCCTTGCTAATAAGTGAGGTTGCATTTTATGTTCACCTGGATTATGTTAATTTTAAATAGCGTAACATAAAATACACTAATAAAGGCTTTTTAGAAAGTGTGGTGTAAGGTGAACGATCTGTCAAAATACGAATTGTTCCAAATTTTTTAAGTACTTCATTGCAGGAACTCCGTCTTGTCAGTTGGTTGGCCGTGAATTGTGAAGGCTATTCACGTTGCTGCCACCTGGTGGCGCCCTCGCACCGGGAAACACACACAAGTGCCCGATTACGGAAGGCCTTTGGATGGCGGTCACTCGCTAAGCGGGACCCCCTAGGTATATTCATGCTACGGATGAGCGAGGACAGAGAGGCAGAGACTTGGCAAACGTCTGGCAGCAAGGCAGCCCCGGAGCTGGGGTTTGAGCCCTTGCCCAGCACTGCCCGTGGCCCTGGTGCTTCTGCCCTTCCAGCCTGGGGTCTGTCGCAGTGACCTGAAGGTGGGGCCTCCCGGGCCGCGCGTGTTCGCTCTGCCCCAGTGCTTCGGGTCCGGCCGCAAGCCGTCGGGTCCTGCCAGTGGCCTGGGGGTGGTGCTCCTCCCTCGTCGGTCTCTTTGGGTTCCCGTGAGGAGATGATGCAGCACTCGCACCTCGTTCACTAAATCTGGCTCCGTGGCGCGTTCTGTGCCCCATGCCCCGTGCCCCGCTGTCATTCACGCGCTGTCCCCGTCCTCAGGAAATGTGTGTGGCGGGGGTGGGCACCGTTAAAGATGAGCACCCCGAGAGCAGAGGTCTGGGGCGCACGCCATGCTCGTTGCGTGCTCAGTACCTGCTGAGTGGCTCCCTTCTCTCGTGTGGCAGTGATGGTCCCTGTCCCCACAGCGTGTTTCTGGGAAGGGAGGGGACACAGAGCTCGAGCTGGAAGGAAGAGTATTAGCTGGTTGTCAAGTAGGATTGAGGAGGCGCGGAGAGAGGTCTCCTGGCAGAAGGAGTGGGTGCAGGAGAGTAGAGGCTCCTCGGGCACAGGATGGTCTGGGGCGGGTGTGTGTGTGTGTGTGTGTGCGCGCGCGCGTGCGTGAGAGAGACAGGGTCTGTGGCTAAACTTGGTCAAGGTTTTATTTGCAAGCCTCAGCAGCCGGCTCATTCGCCCCTGGGCCCTGAAGTTCTCTGAGCTGGACTGCTGGTCCCATTCACTCTAAAGGCTTCAGCCCCACTCGTGCCTTGGGGCCCATCCAGGTCCCAGTCCCTGACCCCTCTTCCGCCCGCTCACACTGCCCACCCATCCCTTCTGTCAGGTGGTGAGGCCTTGAGTCCTGCTTCCCAGCCGCTCTCCTTAGGCCTCACACCCGCCCCGCCTGTGGGACTCGCTGTCTTCCCAGAGTCCCGGGCTGGCCTGTTTCTGAGCCCCTGCCCTTCCTGACTGCAGTGGGCCTCGGGGCCGGGCCAGTGTGTGCATGGAAGGTCGTGACGGGCTGGGAGGAAGGATTCTTGGGGGATAGGCTTCTCTTCTACGTACGTGCTCACAGAGCCAGGCTCCGCCGTTGGAAGGGCGGCCCCGGGGGCAGCTGTGCCGGCCCTGTTGGAGAGGCTGGGGCTGGGGCCCTGCAGGCGCGGAGGGGCTGGGAGTGGGGCTGACCTGCTGCTCCTGCTTTCGTTGGCAGTGACATCCTGTACCCCAAGGACTCCTCCAGCCCTCACAGTGGCGTGCCTGCCGAGGTGCTCTGCCGCGGTCGTGACTTTGTTGTAAGTGCCCGGGCTCTCTGGCCTACGGTCAGTGGGGCAGGGATCTGGGAGGGGGTGGCGGGCAGGGCAGGGCAGTGGGAGGAGGGCAGGGGGTGGCTGTGGACCCTCTCTCTTTCTCCTTCGACTCAGAATCCTGGAGTCTTAGGCTTCATAATGGGGATTACAAGCCAGAGGCCCGTAGGTGGACTCTAAGGAACATGTTTCATTTGGCCTGAGCAGGTTTTTTTAAATGTTCACTTGAATTAGTGTTTACAGTTCAAAATCCTGGTACAAACCAGATTTCTAGCTCGTTAACAAATAATTGGACAGTCTGGTACCACTGGGCCCAAACCCCTGAACGGCACCAACTTTGGGTGGGGGCTGACAGTGCCGTCCCCCACGGTCCCAGGCCGGCCTGCTTCTCTCGTACATTATTGCTGTGGGTTTGGCAACTCCTGAGCCAGCTCATTCCTCCACGCCATTGCCTTGTCCTCATCCAGTAAGTCCCGGCCCAGGCATCCCTCTCAAGGGCTTGAACCCCGGCTGCTGGGATCTGCACTGCCTCCCTTGAGGGAAATCGGTCTCCTAAGCTGTCCGCAGTGACCATGAAGTGCGCAGGGCAGCCCTTCAGCTGTTTGAGCGAGCGCCTGCGTTTTCCCCTGCCTGAGCGGATGTCCCAGCTTCTCTGGACAGTTGGCGGCTAGGTGCCTCTGCACTTGATTATTGTCTTGGGGCCAGAGTGCGGTGATATCCGCCCCTGGGCTTGCTCACCGGAGCCCGTGTGCCGTTTGCCACCGCCCGCCAGCCCGTCTCATTCATGCGGACGCTGTCAGCGGGGCCTGGGAGGGGGCGGCTGGTCCAAGCTCAGTTCTTGTCGGGGACGGTCTTCCCTCATCCCAGGTCCCCAGGACAACTAGAGGTCTGGGGGATGGTCTTGGGAGCAGCCCGTCTTTGCATCCTAGAAACAGGCTGCCTTTTCTCCCTCAGATGTGGAAGTTCACGCAGAGCCGGTGGGTGGTGAGGAAAGAGGTGGCCGCCGTGACTAAAGTAAGTGCCGCTGTCGGTCGGAGGCCCGGGCCGTCCAGGTGGCTTCCAGGCCTGTGGGGCTCACCTTTGTCCTGCCCCCAGCTCTGCACGGAGGACGTGAAGGACTTCCTGGAGCACATGGCCGTGGTGAGGGTCAACAAAGGCTGGGAGTTCATACTGCCTTCCGATGGGGACTTCATCAAGAAACATCCAGATGTGGTCCAGCGGCAGCATATGCTGTGGACGGGCATCCAGGCCAAGTAAGGGCTTGCTGGCCAGGCCACAGCCACCTCGCCCCCCAGGCGCGCTGGGGCCCCGTGCACCCCTTCCTCCGCTCCGGTGGGCGCTGCGGCTCGATCCCAGAACCCCCCAGCACAGGCCTGGCGCAGCCGCCCCTGCTGATCAGAGCTGGCGTGTCTGTTCTGAGGGGCTGAGGGAGCAGGAGCCTGGGCTCCTGTGGGTCACCGCTGCCCGCCCCAGCCTGGCCGCTTCCGGTGGGCGTGGGGCGTGTGCGCCGTGGAGAGGGCCAGCCGGGCTCCGTGCACACGGCATCTTAGTCACCAGGATGTCCCTGCCTCGACGGTGACAGGGGACGTGCTGTAAAGTTAAGAGAGTTTATTCTTCTTTTCAGATTAGAAAAAGTGTATAATCTTGTGAAGGAAGGCTTGCCCAAGAAGCCAGATGGACAATCAGGTGTGCGGGGTGCTTTGGACTGGGCCGGCCCCTAACCCAGCCCTGGCTCCGGGAGGCCTGCTTTGCGGGGGCTTGTCAGGGCTCGGGCCGGAGGGGGCTGTGTGGCTCTCACCACTGGGTGTCCTTTCTGTGCCTTCCTCCCCCTTCCCCACAGACCTCAGCTTAAGGCTTGGCCTCGGGCACTGAGGGCTTCTGAACTCTGGGGCTGTGCTGGGGTGCAGGCCTTCCTGGGTCGGCAGAAGGTGGCGGTGGGACAGGAGGAACTGGCAGGGACTCAGCAGTAACCCGTCCTGGTTTGAATCTCCCAATGTGGGATTCTGATTTTCCCCACTTCTCTTTCCTCGTGGCGGGGGGAGCTCCATCCCTCCCGGGTCCGGTGGGGGTGAAAGGCAGGACCGCGGCGCGCTTCGGCCCTGGCTGGCCGGCGCTGTTCCCGGGCCCTTCCTCTGGGGAGCAGGGTGCCCCCCGTCGGGCTGCCGGGGCTTGTCGGGGGTGGGGGGGCGAAGGGCCCTTCTCTGCGCTGTCCCTGAGCCCTCCAGAGCAGCGCTCCTCTCCCCGCAGGGCCTGCTGCGCTGCTCTCTGGGGACCAGCGGGTGCAGGCGGCCAAAAGCAAGGCCCAGCAGAACCACGCGTTGCTGGAACGCGAGCTGCAGCGGAGGAAGGAGCAGATGCGGGCGGCCGCGGTCCTGCCCGGCGTGCGGATCAAGGAGGAGCCCATGAGTGAGGGAGAGGACGAGGACGATCAAGACGCAGAGGAAGACGAGGAGCCCATGGACACCTCTCTCGGTGGCGGCCTCCACGACAGGCTGGCCAACGGGTTGCCTAGCGGGCGGGCGGCCGGCGGGGACAGCTTCAACGGGCACCCGCCGCCAGGCTGCGCCAGCACCTCCGTGGCCCGGGAACTGAGGGCCTTCGTGGAGGCCACCTTCCAGAGACAGTTCGTGCTCACGCTGAGTGAACTCAAGCGCCTCTTCAACCTGCACCTGGCCAGCCTGCCCCCCGGCCACACGCTGTTCAGCGGCATCTCGGACCGCATGCTGCAGGACACGGTGTTGGCCGCCGGCTGCAAGCAGATACTGGTGCCTGTAAGTAGAGCCGCGCCTCCGCACGGGCGTGCCCGCGAGGCCACCCTCTGCCCCTCGGGGGCTCCTGGCGGGAAAGCAACAAGCGGGGTCCCTCTGGAGTGGCCTGTGCCCCGCTTGCTGTGGGGGAACCAGTTGTTTGGAGGCTGCATGGGAACTCGGGAGGAGTGTTGACCTCGGTCTGAATCTTGGCTCTCGTGGGGCGGCTGTGTGTGACCTTGGGCCTCTCGGGCTCCGCCTCCTCGTCTCACGCGGGCAGATGCCGGCTGTGGTCCCTAGGACTTGGGTCAGGGCCCCCGGAGAGGTCCGAAGGCGCTCACCCGTAGCTCGGCCTACGGCAGCGCCTGGCTCAGTGCAGGGCCCTGTCAGCCCTGCCGTTTCTCAGGCTGAGTTCGTTTCTGTCATCGATTGATCTTTGCAATGTGCAGGTGTAGAGACCGACCTCCAGAGACGTGAAATGAGCTTGTGTAGAGGTATACCCCGGGGGTGCCAGAGCTGGAACCGGAGCCTCAGCATCGTGGCTGCGGGGCTGCAATCCTTTCTGCGTTACCTGAGACGCGCTGCCCCTTTGACCCGAGCCCACGGCTCGTGCCCCGCCTCTGGCAGGCCTCCCCGCCTAGAGATTAGTGACCGGCGTGCTCGGCATTTCTGCTGCGGGGCCTGCGGGTGGCAGCGCGAGCCACCCAAGCCCGGGCCTCTGGTCCCGGCATTGGCAGGGGCGCTGGAATGGAAGCCGCCCCGGAGCAGCTGAGGGTGGAGAGGGCCAGGCTGGGGCTTCCAGAAGTGGTGCTGCTCATTCTCTTCCCCCAGGCTCCGCCCGTACCTGGCAGCAAACAGGTCTGGGGTGGGGCTGCGGCTGCCTCTTAAGGGAGCCTTGACGTTTGCAGCCCAAGGTCAGAAGCACCTGCAGCCTTGGGTGATCTGAGGCGAGGGCCATCTTTGTGTATATGAGACACAGAAACTAGGACAAGAGGCCCTGGATCCCGTGCTGGCTAGGCTGTCCCAGGAGATCTGGCCCTCGTGGCAGGGAGCCTCCTTGGTGCGGTTTCCTATGAAAGGTACCAGGGCTTGGGGGCCCTGCCCTATTTGGAGCCACCCTTGCCCACCCAGCAAGTGGGTCTAGTTAGTCTAGTTAGCTCCAGGCTCCCCCTTCTCGGAGCTGGGCCAGGCAGGGGAGGGGGCACCTGCCCAGGGTTAGCTAGGCCGTCTCGGGCTGCTGGGGTGGATGGGAGAGGGGTGTGAAGTAGGCTGCTCTCAGGCACCCTTGCCCTGCTCCTTCCCCTTGGTGGGGCTGGTGTCCCTGGGAGACTATGGCCCCTCTCTGCTGCTCCCATGGACTTCCCTCTCCCTGATCCTGATGTAGGGACCATATAGAATGCTCCTCTCTGTGGAGGAAAAGACCTCCGATGTGTCCGGCCTCAGGGTGCTGAGGTCCAGGGAGAGTGAGTAGACTCACGGACTTGAGTTTAACCCCGGTTTTGCTATGTATTAGATGTGCGACCCGGACACTGAGTAAACTCTGAGCTGGATTCTCCCCCTGCAGAGTGGGAGGCTGCAGCACCTTGCCCCTGCCTCTCTGGTTTCTGATGATCAAATGAGATTGTATGGTTATAGTCCCCCAGGGGCTTTATGTGGTAGGAGCTCCCACTGTTGCTTGTGTTGTGGGGTCAAGGCTGGAAACCGCTCTAGCAGGTGCCCTGAGCCTGGCCCCCTTCTCTTGGTCCACCTTCGGACCCTGCTGAACCAAGTGGTGTGGGTTGCTTAGGAGTCGGGCAGGGCCTCTCACTTGTACTGACGCAGCCCTTGAGGGAAGGGGTTGGAAGGAATCCCCAGGATACTCCCAAGGTAGTATGGGGGTGGGAGTGCCGCTCAGGACACATCTGAGGGCTTATGTTTAGGGTAGGGCGATATTGGCTGTTGGAGGGGAGCTGATGCCAAGCTGTCAGGAGCAACAGAAAACAGATTTCCCTCCTTGTCCAGTGAATCTGGGGGCTTCGGGCTGGGCGGGTCCTGCTCCGTCCCACTGAAGCCCTAGGGGGTGGCAGGAGCTGGAATTGGAACCCCTGTTCTCACATGGGCTCACTCCCTGAATGGGACTCATGCACACTGCGGGGGTGGGGAGGGGGGCGGCAAGGTGGACCCGTGTGGGAAAGACCGACAACTCACACCCAGGCCTTGCTTAGTTTCCCCCCCAGACCGCTGCGTCCCCAGATGAGCAGAAGGTGTTCGCCCTCTGGGAGTCTGGAGACATGAGCGATCAGGTGAGGTGATCTCTTCTGCTGTCTCCCCAAGAGCAGGGAGGTGGGGTGAGGCCTTTAGGGAGACCCAGAGCACAGAATGTACGCTTCAGGTTTTCCAGCCACTCCCAATTTTAGATATTCTGGCTCCGTGTCTCTGTGTGTTGCTAAAACAAGCTGGATGGGCCCGTCCTTTGAGCCGAAACCAGTGGTTCCTGATTGCCAGTCTAGACGAGCTGCATTAGAATCCTCTCTTAAAAAATATATGTAGGCTCCTAGCACTGATGCCAGAGATTTAGTTCAGCTCTGTAGGAGCTAGGTGTTTCCATGTTTACAGATTTTTTTTTTTTTTTTTTAAGATTTTACTTGAGAGAGAGCGAGAGAGCACAAGCAGGGGGAGGGGCAGAGGCAGAGGGAGAAGCAGGCTCCTCGCTGAGCAGGGAGCCCAACGTAGGACTCGATCCCAGGACCCCAGGCAGATGCCTCACCAACTGAGCCACCTTCCAGAGGATTCTGCCATCCAGCCGGGCTCAGGAACTAGTGACGGTCCACATTTCTCAGGTGGCCTCTGGCAGTAAGAATTAAAAGGAGTTCTTACCAGATCTCAGGTGCTGGTTTCTAAGAGAGATTGGTCCATTTTGCCTCCTCTCACACCCAGGCAAGAAGGGCGCTGAGTGTCCAGTGAACAAAATAGCAGGAGTTAACAGCACCAGTGTCTTGTCTAGTATGTTCATGGACCCTGAGGTCCAGAATTTTCCTTAAATCATGAACTTGCCTGGACATTAAGAATGAAGATTAAACTGTTGAAATACTAGTCTGTCCTTTCCCAGGTCCTATCCCTAAGATGTGGGGAGCGTCCCCCTTTGGCCTCGGTAGGGGCCCCAGCGCAAGAGCAGTCCTGAGCAAGCTAGCCTGCGTGCTCTTGGCTAGAAGATGTGGCATCGGAGTTTTCTAGTCCTGACAGAGTAGGAAATTCAAAGAATTTGACAATTTTTTCTTTTAATGATCAGATTCAAATAAGGGATATTTTTAAAAATATATATGACAAAGCTTTCCGGCCCTGTCTTCACACAGCTTAGATGGTACCTTTCCCTGCCTCCTAATTACCATAAAACACCAAGTCTAAACTGCTTTTCCTCTGCCGGCACGCCCCTGGCTTTTCTCTTCTTGGATGTCGGGATGACCGACTGATTGGTCAGATGTATTCATCTTCAAACAAGTCCCGGGTGCACACAGACTGCAGCGTGGAGTTAGATCCATAGCTTTGGATTTCTTGTTCAGGGTTCTCTTTTAGGTGACTGTTTTCCACAATAACATATTTTTGCTACTAAAGCACCGACAGGTTTTGCTTGAAATCTTTTCCAAAAATTACCGGGTACGCCGGAACATGATCCAGTCACGGCTGACTCAAGAGTGCGGAGAGGATCTGAGTAAACAGGAGGTGGATAAAGTGCTAAAGGTACGCCTGCTTTGTGTTGTCAGGCTCCTCCCCGTCTCAGGTGGAGGGCCGCAGTGTGTTTCTTAAATCCGGCCTCCTCCCCAGCCAGGGGGTCTCCACCTGATGATGGTGGGTGCGGGCAGAGGGACTGAACTGAGGTGTGGACGCCACCTTCAAAAAATAGTCTGGTGGGTCATCCCTTGAGGTGACCGGGCCTGAGAGTCCCGGCTCCCCTCCCCTTTTGAATCTTATACCGCTTGATTTCAGTAGAATCAATTTTTAAGTTAAATTTAGTTTAAAAAGGAATATTTGTCTAGTATATGAAAGTACCTAAGTATACTACTTATAATGCTTTTATGAATTGACTGTGGTACAAAATACTGTATTTGCAAAAACCCTGAAACACGGAAAGCTGCGGACCGTTTCCTCGCATCGTGATGACCTCAGACATCCGAGGCCATAACCTGGTGCTATTTATGAGGCACCTTTGTTCTGGGTCCACTTATGGACAGTTTTATTTTTAATCTTGTGCTTACAAAGCACATTCATTTCTGGTTCCTCATTTTTCAGACCCCCTGAGAGGAAGAGCTCCTGAAGCCCAAACACGCACCGCTACCGTAGCACTGTGATAGGGCAGATCTTGGTTTCCCATTTGTGCTCTATCCGTTAATCAGACACGGTCGTGGCGTTCCGTACAGGACGCAGAGTCCGCGCTTAACCCGCTCCTCTCTCCTCCCAGGACTGCTGTGTAAGCTATGGCGGCATGTGGTACCTTAAAGGGACGGTGCAGTCTTGACAGTAGTCACAGACCACTAACCCAGTGAATCCAAGCCCAAGGAAGGACGGCGGAGCCGGCAGACGTGGCAGTGGTCTCGCTGCTTCGGAAGACCCGGAGCAAGAGGAACTGACCGTGCCGCGGCGGGGGCGGGGTGCTGTCTGGCGGCCAGCGGGGATCTTCCTCAGCCAGGGGCAGGGTCAGCTGAAGTTCGATCGCTCCCAGGACGGAGGGCAGCCGGGACCTTCATTACAGTATAATTTGAAATTCCTGATGTATTTTGCTTATTATTTGGTTCATTCTCGTAATAAAGAGAGTGTATACTGACCACAGGCAGGCTGATGAAAATCATGGTTTAATATTTTGCTTTTCAAACTTAATGCCAACAAGGTCTAAGTTATGTTTACAAGATGAAGAAAACCTCAAGGTTTTAAATATTTAAAATGCCTAGAACCCAGTTTTTAGTCCTCGATTACCTATCTGCTAAGACTTCTGCCAATTTCATTAAACAGACCAAATCGAATTGTTTCACTGCTGGGTTTCTGTGGCCACCTTACCTTTTAAGTCCATTTTATGTAGCAGTTTCAGCTGTTTACATGAACCCTAGCAAAAAATCAGAATCAAATCCATCTATTAATGTTTGCATAAGGGTGCAAACCAAACCAGGTAAGTATGGAACAGTGTATAAGTGAGGTTATCACACTTTGATGTAAAAAATTTATATTTTGTGTATTTTTAAAATAAATACTAACACTAACCTGGCATCATGGTGCTACTGTCTTCTAAGGGCTCCAGGAAGGCAGTGTTGTGTGTGCTCTCAGCCTCGCACGTCATCAGGGAAGGGAGCCGCCGGACAGAGGGAGAACTTAGCGCTGCCTGGCAGAACAGTGCAGTCATCTGTGTCGTTTATTGAGATTGTAAAAAGAAACTGGTAAAAGTATTTTTTATTTAGCCTAATATAATAGCTAAAACAGAAACATATAATAAAAAAATGTTAGTATAAAAAAATGTAAAATACTCAGTTTTCAAGATCTGGTACTTTATACTTAGGACACTTGCAATTTGGACCAGCCACAGTGTAAGCGCTCATTTGGGACATGTAGCTAATGGTGACCTTGGTGGATCGTGCAGCCCTAGAGGATTAGGGAAAAAAAAAAATCAGAGTAAGTTGGGGTGGGCAAGATGTGAAATTCTGCTCCCTCAGGCATTCTCCATGATCTGGTTTGGGCACTTAGAGCCACTGTCTGAAGGTTTAGGTGAGGGCGTGTGCATGCCCCACCACCAAAAAGAAAAACATCTAATATTTGGTAATCTAGTTCAACAGGATGGTGGTATATTATGTTCTTGGTACTAATTGTTAACAAACATGAGCCTGAAAAGAGTAAAAACATTTCTGAAGTTGATTGAGAGTTTGTTCAGCTCTTGTATGAGCCCCTTATAAAGGGGAGACTCGTCATGGTGTGAAGCTGAGATGGAGAGTGACCACAGGGAATTATGGGGCTCGTGGGGAGTCATAGCCTGAAACACACTGATAAGGACGGAGGAGTTAAACGCTAAATTCAAATAGTAAAGTAAATAAACTTAAGGAATATAGGAAATAGTTGTTAAAAACAAGGTGTAAAAATTAATGTAAGGTATACCAACCGATGAAGGAAAATGACATAAGCCTTAAAACTGGTTGGAAAGAAAATTAAAACAGACCAGTTATTAGAGAAGAAAAGGTCCAGGTATTTTCATGGTTGAACTATGATCACATCTTTATGACAAATGCAAGGGTTAAACTTCAGCATGTAATGAGCCTCCAAATAGCTTCTGAAGTATTGATTTAAAACCTGACAAAGCTTGATAGGAATTAAAATCTTTAGTAGTAGACTGCAGTAGCATGTTAAAAAAATAACCACCCTAAGATGTCTTGCAAAGGGTGAGGATATTGGGAATAACTGACTGTCACAGAAATGCAAGGGTGGTGAGGCGCCTGGGTGGCTCAGTTGTTAAGCGTCTGCCTTCAGCTCAAGTCATGATCTCAGGGTCCTGGGATCGAGCCCCGCATCGGGCTCCCTGCTCCGCGGGAAGCCTGCTTCTCCCTCTCCCACTCCCCCTGCTTGTGTTCCCTCTCTCACTGTGTCTCTCTCTGTCAAATAAAATCTTTAAAAAAAAAAAAAGAAATGCACGGGTGGTGTCAGGGCATCTACAATGCAGCTCATACCAATAATAAGCTAAATGAGAAGGGGGAGAAATCATCTCTGGGATTGAGATCTACAATTCATTTCAGATATAAGTTCTTAAAATAGGAGTAGGTGGATTCTCATTAACCTCATTAAAATGGTAAAAAGTTAACCTGCTAAATCAAACACTCCACATACTCCTTAGGATTGAGATATATGTTTACTCACCATAGTTAATATCCTGGGTATACTACTTAGAGCAATTAGACAAAGGATTAAGTTAAAATTAAACATTTAGACAAATTAGTTTTGTCTAATAAAACAGACAAAAAGGAGTCAAAACTTTCAGGTTGCCTGGCTGGTTTGGTGGAGCATGTGACTCAATCCCGGGTTTTGAGTTCAAGCCCCATGTTGGGTATGGAGATTACTTAAAAACAAAACTTTTTTTCAGCTATGTCAACAGAATCAACTAAAAGCTACTCTGAAAAACACTCAACAAAATAACTGGAGTCAGTAGCTTTCCTATATGCAACTACAGTTAGAAAATATAACAGAGGTGGGGTGGCCTGGCTGGCTCAGTTGGAAGAGCATTCAACTCTTGATCTTCGAGTCATAAGTTCAAGCCCCACAGTGGGTATAGAGACCTGGGTGGCTCAGTTGGTTAAGCGTCTGCCTTCTGCTCAGGTCACGATCCCAGGGTCCTGGGGTGGAACCCCGAGTTGGGGGGGGGGGGTCCTTGCTCAGCGGGGAGTCTGCTTCTCCCTCTCCCCCTGCCCCTCCCCTGCTTGTGTGTGTGCACTCTCAAATAAAATCTTAAAAATGATAAAACATACATATACAGATTATATATATATATATGTGTATATGTATGTTTTAACAGAAGGAAAGAATACTCAGGAGGTGAACCTTCTAAAATCTATAGGACCTAAGTGATAAAAATTTGAAAACCGAGACACAAAGACCACTGGAACAAATGGGAAGGCATAAACCCATGTTTTTGGATCGAAGTCTCTGTGTTATAGTCTGTACTTGGTTAAATTAAATTTTTAAACTTAATCCCAATAACCATTTACCTCCAAGAACCAGACAAGCTAACTTTAAAGTTCATATAGGAAAAAACGGGGGGAAAAAAAAAGCCAGGGAAATTCTGAAGGAGCAATGAGGGCAATAGTCTCTTAACAGGAAAATATCAAGCTATAACAGCAATTAAAAACTGCCATAGATGCATAAAAACTAAATCCTAGAACAGAAACAGGTTCAAATTCATGTGGAAATTTAGAACTGATTCAGGTGATTTCAAGTGATGAGGAATAGGTGAAGTTTAGGAAGATTCTGGAAAGATGGTGGAGTGAGAAGCACTAGAAATCTCTCCTGACCTCGACACCCAATTGCACAGGCAGAATTTGTCTGATGCAACCATTTTAGAACTCCAGAGTCTAAAGGCCTGTAACTTCCAGGGAGAGCCAGGACTGTCCATTGCCGGCAGTTTGGGCCCACTCTGGCCCCTAGCACAGTAGCAAGTACCCCACCACTAGCCATATTCGTGGAGCAGCTTGCAACAGCTTGCAGGAACCTGGGTGGGCAAAAAGACTCTTGAAAGATCAGAGATCTGTTCTGATTGCTGCCGCTGGCCACAGGTGCAGGGGCGGGAAGCCGGTGTCATGCCTCCCCCCACTGTTGCAAGTTTCTCCAGCTGAGGCTGAAGGGACTACCAGGGATTTAAAAGACTGTCACGCTCCCCTCCCCCCCCCATTCATTTTTCACTTTTTGCCCTTTGGGGAGACATTAAAAACTAGGATATTTTAAAAAATTGATCGCATATACAGAGAAAACTAGAAAGCGACTATGCATGCCCAGGGAAAGGCTCAGAAAAGACCTCCTGAGAAGACCTTAGGTTTACACCTCAGGCTAATCCTCAGCACAGACACAGCCTGCAACAATTTAAGGAACAAAAACAACCAATAAAACCAGCACAACTTGGAAAAGGGTGAGAATCTGACTCCCAGAGTTACCACATTATCAGATTCAAATGTCTGCTGTTGAAAAAATCACAAGGCATACAAAACCAGGAAAATATGGGGCACTCAAAGGAAAAAAACAGAAACTGTCCCTGAAAGACCTAATGGCAGATATAGTAGACAAAGACCTTAAGACAATGTGTTTTATTTATTTATTTATTTTTTTTTTTTTTTTAAAGATTTTATTTATTTATTTGACAGAGAGATAGCAAGAGCAGGAACACAAGCAGGGCGAGTGGGAGAGGGAGAAGCAGGCTTCCCGCCGAACAGGGAGGCCGATGTGGGACTCGATCCCAGGACCCTGGGATCATGACCTGAGCCGAAGGCAGACGCTTAACGACTGAGCCACCCAGGCGCCCAAGACAATGTGTTTTTTTTTTTGTTTTTTTTTTTTTTTTAAAGATTTTATTCATTTTTGAGAGAGAGAGAGCACATGAGAGGGGGAAGGGTCAGAGGGAGAAGCAGACTCCCTGCTGAGCAGGGAGCCCGATGCGGGACTCGATCCCGGGACTCCAGGATCATGACCTGAGCCGAAGGCAGTCACCCAACCAACTGAGCCACCCAGGCGCCCCCAAGACAATGTGTTTTAAAGACCTCAAAAGAACAAGAGGATGTACAGACAGTCAAGACAATGTGTGAACAAAATGGAAATGATAGAACTAAAGAGAAAACCACAGTAATTCTGGGACTGAAAAGCACAGTAATGGAAATGAAAAATTCACTAGAGGGATTCAAAGGCAGATTTGAGCAAGTAGAAGAAAGAATCAGCAAACTTGAAGATAAGATGATAGAAATTATTCCATCTGATGGGGCGCCTGGGTGGCTCAGTCGTTAAGCATCTGCCTTTGGCTCAGGTCATGATCCCAGGGTCCTGGGATCGAGCCCCACGTCGGGCTCCCTGCTCAGCGGGAAGCCTGCTTCTCCCTCTCCCACTCCCCCTGCTTGTGTTCCCTCTCTTGCTGTGTGTCTCTCTGTCAAATAAATAAAATCTTAAAAAAAAAAAAAATTATTGCATCTGAGAAACAAAAACTGAAGGAAAGTGAGCAGAACCTAAGGAACCTGTGTGACACCACTAAAAAGACCAATATACACATTGTGGGAGTCCCAGAAGGAGACCCAGAAGGAGAGAGAAAGGAGCAGAGAATATATGAAGAAATAATGGCTGAAGACTTCTCAAACTTGATGAAAAGGCATGAACATAAACATTCAAGCAGCTCAACAAACTCCAAGAAAAACTCAGACCCACTGAGACACATTATAATCAAACTTTCAAAAGCCAAAGGGAATTCTGAAAAGCCACAGAAAAGCAAATCCTCACACACAGGGGATCCTCAATAAGATAATCAAAAGATTTCTTGTTAGAAACTTTGGAGGCCACAACACAGTGGGCCGATAGATACAAAGTGCTTCAAAAACAGTAACAATAAAAACTGTCAACCAAGAACCCTATATCCAGTAAAACTGTCCTTCGAAAGTGAGGGAGAGGGGCGCCTGGATGGCTCAGTCGTTAGGCGTCTACCTTCGACTCAGGTCATGATCCCAGGGTCCTGGGATCGAGCCCTGCATTGGGCTCCCTGCTCTGCGGGGAGTCTGCTTCTCCCTCTCCCACTCCCCCTGCTTGTGTTCCCTCTCTCGCTGTGTCTCTCTCTGTCAAATAAATAAATAAAATCTTAAAAAAAAAAAAAGTGAGGGAGAAATTAAGACATTCCCAGGTAACAAAAGTTGAGGGAGTTCATGACCACTAGATGTGTCCTGCAAGGTGAAACAAAAGGGCACTAGACAATACCTGAAGCCCTATCGAGAAACAAAGATTTCAATAAAGGTAAATAAAAGTATGGACAATTATAAAAGCCAGTATAACTATAACAATGGTTTGTAATAGTACTTTTTGTTTTCTACATGACTTATGAGACTAATGCATTTGGGGCACAGTCGATAGAGCATGTGACTCTTGATCTTGGGGTTGTAAGTTCAGACCCCACATTGGGCATAGAGCT
The DNA here is from genome assembly GCF_004348235.1 of Phoca vitulina. Taxonomy (NCBI): domain Eukaryota; kingdom Metazoa; phylum Chordata; class Mammalia; order Carnivora; family Phocidae; genus Phoca; species Phoca vitulina. Next base: position 1,214,419 of record NW_022589793.1, read on the forward strand.
TACTTTAAAAAAGAAAAGAAACTAATACATTTAAGGAAAAATTACTGTAAAAGTAGTATTACTGCAACTTTTTTTTTTAAATTTTTTTTTAAATTTTATTTATTTTTGAGAGAGAGAGAGAATGACACAGAGAGAGAATGAGAGGGGTGAGGGTCAGAGGGAGAAGCAGACTCCCTGCTAAGCAGGGAGCCTGATGTGGGACTTGATCCCGGGGACTCCAGGATCATGACCTGAGCCGAAGGCAGTCGCTTAACCAACTGAGCCACCCAGGCGCCCCTGTTTTGTTTTTTAAAGATTTATTTTAGAGAGTGAGTGAGCAAGAGCATGGGTGGAGAGAAGGGCAGAAAGGGAGGGAGAGGGAGAGAGAGAATCTCTCAAACAGACTCCATGCCCAGCGCAAAGCCCAGCACCGGGCTCAATCCCACGACCCTGAGATCATTAACCTAGCCAAAACCAAGAGTCTGATGCTGAACCAACTGAGCCACCCAGGTGCCCCCTGCAACTTTGATTTGTAACTCCAAATCTGGTCTTCTATGTAATTTAAAAAACCAATGCATTAAAAAGTATATTAGTTTATGTTTTTGGGTACACAACGCATAAAAAGGTAGCTTTGTGGCATCAGTAACCAAAAGGGATGGGGTTGGAGGTGTAAAGGAACAGAGTGTTTTTGGTTTTGTTTTGTTTTTTGTTATTGGAGTTAAGCTGATATAAACTCAAATTACTGTTTTAACTTTAGGATGTTAAATGTAATCCCCATGCTAACCATGAAGAAAATAGCTGTAGAATATACACAAAAGGAAGAAAGGAATTTAAACATCTCATTACAAAAAAAAAAAAAAAATCAACTAAACACAAAGATGACAGGAGTGCAGGAAATGGACAAAAAGCTGTAAGGCATATAGAAAACAAATAGCACAATGAGAGAATTTCCTCCTTATCAAAATTACTTTAAATGTAAATGGTTAAATGCTCCAATCAAGACAGATACTGGCAGAATAGATAAAAACACATGATCCAACATGGATGGACCTAGAGGGTATAATGCTAAGTGAAATAAGCTAAAGAAAGACAAATATCATGATTTCACTCATATATAGAGTTTAAGAAACAAATGAACAAAGAAACAAATCAGACTAAAATACAGAGAACAAATTGGTGATTGCCAGAGGGGAGGGGAGAGGGAATGGGTGAAATAGATAAAAGGGATTAAGAGTACACTTATCTTGAGCACTGCAAATGTATAGAACTGCTGAATCATTATATTGTACATCTGAAACTAATAACACTATGTTAATTATGCTTTAGTTTAAAACACACACACACAGGGGCGCCTGAGTGGCTCAGTCGTTAAGCGTCTGCCTTCGGCTCAGGTCATGATCCCAAGGTCCTGGGATCGAGCCCCGCATCGGGCTCCCTGCTCGGCGGGAAGCCTGCTTCTCCCTCTCCCACTCCCCCTGCTTGTGTTCCCTCTCTCCCTGTGTCTCTGTCAAATAAATAAATAAAATCTTTAAAAAAATAAATAAAACACACACACACACACACACACGAGTGAACTAGATGCTGTCTACAAGAGACTCACTTGAGATCCAATGACACAAACAGGTTGAAATTGAAAGGATGGAGAAAAGATATTCCAGGGAGATTAGGAGACTTTAATACCCCATTCACAATAACGGATAGAACCACCAGACAGAAGATAACGAAGGAAACAGGATTTAACACAGTAAGCCAACATACAAGGCACACTCTACACAACAGAATACACATTCTTCTCAAGTGCACACAGGACATTTTTAAGGAGAGACCATAAGTCACAGAGGAGAGACCATAAGTCACAAATTAAGTTTCAACAGATCTTAAAAGATATCATACATAACTATCTTCCTTGATGAATTTAGAAATCAGTAACAAAAAATTGGAAAAGTCACCCAATTGTGAACAACATACTTTTAAACTACCAATGGATCAGAGAAATCAAAGGGAAATTAGAAAATACTTAAGACATGAATGAAAATGAAAATACAACATTCCAAAACTTATGGAACACAGAAAAAGTAGTGCATTATAATGGGGAAATTTAGTGTTATAAATACTTACCTTAAAAAACAAGAAAGAAGGGCATCTGGCTGGTGCAGTTGGTGGAGCTTTTTACTCTGATCTTGGGGTTGTGGGTTTGAGGCCCATGTTGGGTAAAAATCTAAAAAAAAAAATAAGAAAGATATTAAATCTACAACCCGATTTTACAACTAAAGAAACTAAAAAAAAGTATTAAACCCAAAGTGAGGGGAATAATAAAGACTTAGAGATCAATGAAATACAGAATATAAAAACAATAGAGAAAAATCAATGAAACCAAAAGTGGTTCTTTTAAAAGATAAAAAAATTGAAAAACCTTGTTAGATAGACTAAAAAAGAGAGAGAAGACTCAAATTACTAAAATCAGAAATCAAAGTGGAGATTTTACAGAAATAAAAAGGACTCTAGGAGAGTACTATGGTTGTAGGCACTGAGTAATATATAGAATTGTCAAATCAGCATGCTGTACACCTGAAACGAAAACATTATGTGTCAGTTATACTTCAATTAAAAAAAAAAAACAACTATATTGGGGCACCTGGCTGGCTGAATCAGTGGAGCATGCAACTCTTGGTCTCAGGGTTGTGGGTTTGAGCCCTGCACTGGATGCAGAAATTAATTTAAAAAAATAAAATCTTTTTTAAAAATTAAAAAAAATAAATTTACAAACCACTACAGATATTGCTATGAGAGAGAGCACACGAGAGAGCGTGAACTATGAACAACAGTATGCCAACAAGTTAGATAACCTAGGTCAAAGGGACAAATTCCTGGAAACACAAAACCTACCAGGACTAAATCACAAAGACAGAAAATCTGAATAGACCTGTAATAAAAAAATCTCCCAACAAATAAAGAGCCCTGGACCTGATGGCTTCACTGGTGGATTTGAGCAAACACTTAAAGAACTAATACCAATCCTTCTCAATCTTAACAACAACAACAAAACAAAAACAAAAAAACAAAACTGAGGAAGGAACACTTCCGAATTCAGTCTATGAAGCCAGCATTACCCTGATATTAAAGCCAAAGACACTACAAGGAAACTACAAACCAATATCCCTTATGAACACTAATGTAAAAATCCTCAACAAAATACCAGTAAATAGAATTCAGCAGCACATTAAAAGGATTGCACATGATGACAACGTGGGGTTTATTCCTGGAATGCAAGGATGGTACAACATATAAAAATTGATCAACAGGCATGCCTGGGTGGCTCAGTCGGTTGGGCGTCTGCCTTTGGCTTGGGTCATGATCCCAGGGTCCTGGGATTGAGTCCCGCATCGGGCTCCTTGCTCAGTGGGGAGTCTGCTTCTCCCTCTGCCTGCTCTGCCTGCCACTCCCCCTGCTTGTGCTCTCACTCTCTGACAGATGAATTAAAAAAAAAAAAAAACTGATCAACACAATAATGCCACATCAACAGAATGAAGGGAAAACCACCACATGATAATCTCAAGTGATGCAGAGAAAGCATATGGCAAAATACTACATCTTTTCATGGTTAAAAAGAAAAAAAAAACACTTGGGTGGGGGGATGGGTTAGCCCAGTGATGGGTATTGAGGGCACGTATTGCATGGAGCACTGGGTGTTATACGCAAACAATGAATCATGGAACGCTACATCAAAAACTAATGATGTAATGTATGGTGACTAACATAATAAAAAAAAACCCCACTCAATGAACTAGGAAAATAACTACTTCAACATAATAAAAGCCACGTATGAAAAATCCACAGTGAACATCAAACTCAGTATTGAAAAAAATGAAAGCATTTACTCAAAGTTCAGGAACAAGGGAAAGATGCCTGCTTTAACCACTTCTAATTTAACAGTACCGAAATTTCTAGCCAAAGCAATTAGGCAAGGAAAACAAATAGCAGTCACTCAGATTGGGAAGGAAGAAGTAAAATTTTCTACTTGCAGATGATATGATCTTATATGCAGAAAACTCTATAAAGATTCCACACACACACAAAAAAACCTGTCAGAATAAATGAACTCAGCAGAGTAGCTGGATACAAAGTCAACACACAAAAAATAGTTGCATTTCTATATACTAACAATGCACAATCCTAAAAGGAAATTAAAAAACAATTCCATTTAGGGGCGCCTGGGTGGCTCAGTTGTTAAGCATCTGCCTTTGGCTCAGGTCATGATCCTGGGGTCCTGGAATCGAGCCCCGCATCGGGTTCCTTGCTCTGCAGGAAGCCTGCTTCTCCCTCTCCCACTCCCCCTGCTTGTGTTCCCTCTCTCACTGTGTCTCTGTCAAATAAATAAAATCTTAAAAAAAAAAAAATTCCATTTAAAATGGCATCAAAAGAAACAGTAATTTCTTTTTTCTTTTTTTTTTTTTAGATTTTATTTATTTGACAGAGAGAGACACAGCGAGAGAGGGAACATAAGCAGGGTGAGGGGGAGAGGGAGGCTCTACACCCAACATGGGGCTTGAATTCACAAGCCCGAGATCTAGAGTCACACTCCTCCAAATGAGCCAGCCAGGCACCCTGAAATACCTTGTAATTAATTCAACCAAAGAGGTGAAAGATTCAAACAATGAAAATAAAACATTGTTTAAAGAAAATTAAGACATAAATAAGTGGAAACACATCTTATGCTCATAGATTGGAAGAGTTAATATTGTTAAAATATCAGTATTACTCAAAGTAATACTGGGTGGCTCAGTCAGTTAAGTGTCTGCCTTCGGCTCAGGTCATGATCTCAGGGTCCTGGGATCGAGTCCCACATCAGGCTCCCTGCTCAGCCTGCCACTCTCCCTGCTTGTGCATGCCCTCTGACAAATGAATAAAATCTTGAGAAAAAAAACCATTAAAAACAGAATTACCATATGATCCAGCAATTCCACTTCTGAGTATATATTCAAAAGAATTGAAAGCAGGACCTCAAAGATATACTTGTACACACATGTTCATACCAGCATTAGTCACAATAGCTAAAACATGTAAACAACCCAAGTGTCCACTGATGGGTGGATAAACAAAATGTGGCATATACATCTAGAATAGTATTCAGGCTTAAAAAGGAAACTCAATATGCTACAACACAGATGAAACTTGCAAGTTATTATACTCAGTGAAATAAGACAAATTCTGCATGATTCCACTTCTGTGAGGTACTTAGTGTAGACAGAATCATTAAGACAGAAAAGTATAATGGTAGTTGCCACAGACGGGGGAAGGGGAGAATGGGAAAATGGGGAGTTGAAGGGGTCTGGTTTCATGTTTAAAAATGAAGAGTCATGGGGATGAATGGTAGTGATAGTTGCACAAGAATGTGAATTTATTTAGCAACTTTATTTACACTTAAAAATGGTTAAGATAGTAATTGTTGTAAGTGTATTTTTACCACAATAAAAAGAAAAAAATGAAGTTCAGGTGGATCAAACACCTGTCAAGAACAAAAAAGTATTAAAAGATTAATATAACCACATAAAAATGTTGCTTGACAAAATGCCAATAAGGTAAAATTAAGATAAACAGAATATTTGTAATTTCTAATTACAAAATGAATTTCCTCAGTGCTAGAGCTCTTAAATAAGAAAAATAGGCAGGGGCACCTGGGTGGCTCATTGGTTAAGGGTCTGCCTTCGGCTCGGGTCATGATCCCAGGGTCCTGAGCTCAAGCCCCACATCGGGCTCCTTGCTCAATGGGGAGCCTGCTTCTCCCTCTCCCTGCCACTACCCCTGCTTGTGCTGACAAAATCTTTTAAAAAAAGAAAAATAGGTAAGAGATAATACACATGGCCTTGTAACAGATTATAAAATATTCAACCTTAATAAATGAAATTTAAACCACAAGGAAACCCCACTTTTCTTCCATTAGTTTGGTAAGGGTCAGAAACTTTACTGGGCATCCTCCTATATTGGTGGGGGCTGGGAGCTGGGGGGTCAGTAAATTGATAGACAGTCATAGCAAAATGCTCCTTTTTACTTCACTTCTAATGATTTATCTTCTAGATGCATAAATGTCCAGAGATACAGGGACTACTTAAATGGATTCTTATATATGGCTATATATACGATATATATACATATGATATGTGATACACATACACACACACACACACACACACACACACATCAGCGCACCAGCCAGAGGCCAGTCCGTCGTGGGATTTCCTGAGGAGCTTAAACAGAACTGGGTTATAGAGCGGGCACCAGCAGCCGCCTTCTTTCCTCAACTGTACCCACTGGTTAAATGTACATGTGGAGTTTCTATCCAGATGTGATACTATCGTACTATCATAAAGAATGTAGATGGTCAGACAAATGTTTCAGAGATGCACGGTTTGGTGAAAACGGAAGCTACAGTGCCGGCAGCTGGTGGTTGTGTACGCTTTTGTTTAAGAATACAGGCCGATTGAAACATACTCATGTACTAACGTATGCACAGAATATTTTGGAAGAATATACAAGAAACTAGTAACTAGTTGATCCTGGGGAGGAGCTGGGAGGTCAAACAGGGTGACTTCCTTTACAAACTCGTCGTATTGTTTCTCAAAATGAAAGCAAAATGTAGATTTAGTGCTCATTTTCATGTTTAAATACTGCGAAGTGTCTTTCCCATGATTGAATGATCAAATGTTTTGAGTCAAATGCTACTAATTAAGAACCAGGTCTGACATTTCTAAAACAGTGAACATTTATATATAAAGTATATACATTTGAAAGTATTTTTCAATCATATATTCTAATGAACACAATATGAGAATCCCAAAGAAAGGGAAAAAATAGAAATAAATCATGATCAAATCTCAGAGCTATCTGTTGGAAGAAAAAAAAATGGAAAGTTGGTTATAACAGTAAAAGGGCTACAGCTTAAAATAAGCAAGTGACCCATTTGTTCATTTTCATAGGTAGTTTTATTTGGTTTTTAGAAAAATATATACAATAACTGGACCTTCAGTTCTTTTAAATAGTTTTAAATTAAAAGTATGCAAGTGAGAAGATGAGTAGATTCCCACAGAAAAATACTGTTTAGTAAAGGAGCAGACAGGAATTTCTGCAGCAAGTCAAAAACATTTCTAGGAACCACAGGAACTGAGTAAGGGCAGTCAGCTTAGCTCGGACAACACAGTAGGAGTGAGGGGTTTGATCTTGCTTCTTTAGTTTGACTTTAAGAATGATTTACATACTTGCCTATGCTAACCATTACAGCTTTGAGCACAAACATCTGAAGGAGGGGTGGTCAAACCAGAGCTTGCCTTTCAGTTTGGTATCGGTTGGATTTAGATGCATTATGATGACTTGTCAGTCACAGCTCAACTGGTAGCAGATGTAACAAAGCTCAAGGCTCGGAGTATTTGTTAATGCCATTTATTTTGGATTAGACCCCTGCTTTCTCCTGGACATTCTTCTTAATGAATTCACAGTATCCAACAGTGTTTGTGAAAGCTACTTCATTTGGGCAGCCATCTGATTTCTACAGTTTTGAGAAGCAAGGAGGCAGTAGGAGTTGCCTTAGTTTTGTTTCAGCTCTGCCCTTTTACCCCTATATACCATACACTACGTACTATATACTATAGTAACTCCAGGCCTGCTTCCCTTAGGAGCATGGATCTACCCATCCGCTGGTTCTAGGGCTTTTCAAGGAATCACAACCTAATCAGCGCGCCAGCCAGAGGCCAGTCTGTCGTGGGATTTCCTGAGGAGCTTAAATGGAACTGGATTATAGAACTGACACCAGCAGCCACCTTCTTTCCCCACTGCTGTTCGCAGCTGCTAAGTAAGCCAAACAACGAGGCAAACGTCATGAGCACTATCAGGCTGTGGGGTTTACAAACACTTGTCGGAGTGGGAGAGAGAGGTGAAAGCAGACAGACAAGTTAGTAGTAGAGCTGGAGGTTGAATTAGGAATGAGAGGAAAGAGATCGGTATTTTGTTCTCTGTTCATCTATTTCCTGCTTAGTTTTCCTGATGCAACTAAAGATCTCCTTAAAGAGCGCTTTGTATTCCGGAGGTGCCGTGGTGGTGGGGGAACTGACGGGCTCCGGCGTAACAGAGGCTGGCTCCCAGCTGCCGGTGCCGGGCTCAGGCTGGGCGTTCGTCCCCGCCAGATCTTTGGCCAGAGCCCTGGAGGTCTGCACCGCCTTGTGGGACAGGGAGTCCTCCTCCTGCTGGCACTTCCTCAGCAGCTCCTCATACTTCACCTTCAGGGCACTGTACTGAGTGTCCACTTCGTGCAGAAGGGAGATGCCCCTCTGCTTCACGGCCTTGGCCCTCCGGATGCAGGTCTCCTCGTGGCCCCTCACGATGTCCCCCCCCGCCAAGCTGCTGAGCACCGTCTCACTGCTGCTGCGCTTGAGAGGCTTCCGGTGTGCCTCCGGCAGTGGCACGCACATCTCCTCTAGCAGGCTCTGGCTGTGGTCTTTGAAAGGGAGGAACAGAGAGTCTGCCACCAGCTTCTCGACGCCGTTCACAAAAGGGTGCTCCGGCTGCCGCATCTGCCGCATCTCGGCCACCTCAGCCTCCAGTTCCAGCGCCCGCGCTCGGTAGGCGTCCGCGGCTCCCAGCTGCTCTTCCAGCTCACTGTTCTCCTTGAGCACAAGCCCATACTCCTCCTCCAGAGTCACCCGCTTCTGCCGCTCCAGGCTCAGCTGGGCCTGCAACATTGTCACTGTTTTCTTCAAGTGCTCATTTTCTTCTTCATCGGGGCTTTGCTGACTTGGCAAGGAAGTGATCTTCTCGGCAAACACATGATCATACACAAAGTGTCTAGAAGAAAAATGGTGAAAAGAATATATCACCAAAAAAAAAAAAAAAGTATATATGTTACACAGGTCAACTGGGAATGAAAAGAGGGAGACTGATTTTTTTTTTTTAACTCAGTATTTTTGAGGAACTGTGACAGTGATCAATTTTTTGCCTATTCTACATTAGAGCAGTGGTTAAAATGAAACTGTGTAAGGCTAGCAAATAAACACACGTGAGAAAACAATTTTGTGACTATTTTTTTAATCATTAAAAGTACTACAGAGGGGCACCTGGGTGGCTCAGTTGATTAAGCGTCTGCCTTCTGCTCAGGTCATGATCCCAGGGTCCTGGGATTGAGCCCCACACTGGGCTCCCTGCTCAGCGGGGAGTCTGCTTCTCCCTTTGCCTGCCGTTCCCCCTACTTGTGCTGACAAATAAATAAAATCTTTAACAATAAAAAAAATAAATAAAAAATAAAAGTACTACAGAACACTCATTCTCAAAGCCCAGATATATGACTGATACATGTCAAGGAAATTAGAAAGGCTCAGTGGTTCTTAACCTTGGCTGCATATCAGAATCACCTGGGCAGCTTTTTACCAGCACTCAGAGATCCTGATTTAGGCCTGAGGCACTCACTGGTATTTCTGTTGAAAAACTCCAACGTGACTTGATGAACAGTCAAGGTTGAGAGCCTACCAAATGCAGAAGCCAGTAGCTCTCCCGTGCAGAGTCCTAGGTAACTTTTACCTGTGTTTATTTGTGTGATGATTTGTATCGGCCTCTCCCTGAGACTGAAAGTATGAGGGCAGGAACTGGGTCTATTTTGCTTACCACTCCTCATGTCTGGCATAGCACCTGCCATATAATAGGTGTTCAAGAAGTAGTTCTTAAATATTCAGTTTCTTAACTCTAAAGTATAAAGGCATTTCTGTAGGAAAAAACTTGTTTTATTGAAATCTCGAGTTTTTCCACTCTAATGTGAAATACAACCCCAAAACCTGTAGTCTATCAGAAGTACTACACTTTAATTTAAACTAAGACCTAACACATGAAAAGCACTGAAATGAATATTCCCAAGGCTTTTAAAAATAAATTTTTGCAGAATTACTAATACCCAAGAACTCTATCAGTTGTATGTTTAAGTGGTTTTGCTCAAACCACTGGTAGTCTAATTGCCAAGTAGCATTCATAAAAGGGTACTTTTAATCTACTGGAGTCCAGAATGTGTCACGGACGTGAGATGCTCCCCTGCTCATCAATGCCCTAGAAGGGCAGGCTCTTACTGGCGGAGGTCGTACAGCTCTTTCAGACACGAGAAGCTGGGTGCCGATTTCTCCTGGTCACATTTCCCCTGGCTCCTCCTTCCTTGGCCAGATGACTTCAACTCCTCCACTTGGCTCTGGAGGTGATCAATGTTGGTTTGTAGGCATTCGATTGTTTCGGTCAGACTATGAGGAACAGACAGAAGCCATTTGCTGCTTGTCATATTAAATTAAGGGCATAAGCAGTGAGTAGAGATTAGTTGCCAGCCACTCAAACTGGGCTTTCTTAATTGGAAAGGACTTCTATTTAATCTCTATTCTCCATAAAGAATTAAATTAAACCGTACCCCATACTGACCCAAACCCACTACAGCCACATTCTCTTCTAGTTTATACTAAATGACTTCCCCCTAGGGCTTCCTCAATGGATTCTAGAAAATTTACCTCAGAATCTTTTGCTGTGAGGCCTTGCTGTCAGCAACTAGCTTTTGATTTGTTTCTTCCAGTTCCCTTGCTGTGACATCTAATTGCTCATAAACCTTTGCATGCTGTTCATTCATCTGCCGTAGAAGCTCCACCTGCTTGGTCAGATACTGTAAGAGAAAATGATTGACCAGGTTATACATTAAACAGACAAAATACCGGCAGCGTTCTAACACCGACTCTCTGATTCTCTGACACCAACTGGGTATCCTACAATTCAATTCTGACACTACCTACCTGTAGTGATGCCACAGGTTAGAAGGGCTCGGTCCCATACCACTGTCCCACTTCAGACACCAGCTCCAAGACCCAGAGACCACCTGCACTGCTTCTGACCAACCAGCTGCAAATTTGAAGGTTTCCACAATCTCCCCTCAGGTTCAATAATTCACTACAATAACTCACAGAACTCAGGAAATCACTTTACTTCCACCGACTGACTCAGGAAGAGCCACATGGGAGAGATGCACAGGGCCCAGTATGGGGGGTGAAGAGTAGTGCCGAGCCGCCACGCCCTCTCCAGACGCACCACCCTCCCAGCACGTTCGTGTGTTCCTTGTTTCAGGGTTTTATTGAAGCTTCACTACATAGGCATGACTGATGAAATCACTGGCCACGGTGACTGAACTCAATCTCCAGCCCCTGTCCCCTCCCCCCACAGGCTGGGGGTTGGACTGATGGTTCTAACCCTCTAATAACATGGCTGTATTCCTTCCGGCAACCAGTTCCCATCCTATCACTCAGGAAATTCCAAGTGTTTTAGAAGCTCTGTGCCAGGAACTGGAGACGAAGATCAAATACATGATTTTCATTATATCACAATACCACAGGTTTATGTGAAGAAAAACTTTAAATCCCAATTAAAATACTTGTCTAATAGGAAATAAGTACAGGCCATCCTTTATATGCTTACTTTTCTTAATGCTTACCAACATCCTATGTATGAGGCTGGTCTACTCTTACAAAGCATAATACATGCATAAAATTAATAATTCAACAAGAAAATCTAAAGTGAGACTGACAACCCCAGAAGAGAAAAAGCAATGGAACACATGATTGATGTTTAAGCAAAAATACCATGTTTTACAGAAATAAAGCCTAAAGTAGAGAATTTTAGATGACTTTTTGCTTGGAAAAAGATCAAATTTTCTTTTCCACATAAGCCATTCTGGACCAAAAATTAGGGAAAATAACATTAATTTAACCAGAAAGAGATATTTAGCTTACTATGATTCAAAGACTCTTGTTATTTTTAATATTGTGAGAGTGTTATCACCATAATCCTCCTCATTCATGAGAAATTTGCCAGATTATTCTGGTAATGCTAAAATTGCTTTCTAAATGGCCAAGGATAAAGGGGAATAATCACAGTCTTCATGACTCAGTGTTAAATTACATTGATTCCTTCTCCTACTCAACTCTACCAGAAGACAAAGAAACACAGTATATATTTCAAATGAAATATTCATAATATTTCCCTGGAACACAACTAGAAAGAGGAAAAAAGGTAGGTTCGAAGCATCACCAATGATCAAATGGTAATAGACCAAAGACACAGCTTTAAATTCATTCTATCATCTACCTACCTACCTACCTACCTATCTAGGCTCCATGCCCAGTGCAGAGCCCAATGTAGGGTTTGAACTCACAACCCTAAGATCAAGACCTGAAGAGTCGGACACTTAACTGACTGAGCCACCCAGGTGTCCCAAGACATGACTTTTATTTTTTAAGATTGATTTATTTATTCGAGAGAGCATGCATGCACACAGGGGAGGGGAAGAGGGAGAGAGGATCTTAAGCAAGACTCTGACCTGAACGTGGAGCCCAATCTCACGACCCTGAAATCATGACCTGAGCCAAAACCAAGAGTCAGACACTTAACCGACTGGGCCACCCAGGTGCCCCAAGAAAAGTGTTTTTAAAGTCATGTCTTGGGTACCTGGGTGGCCCAGTCAGTTAAGCATGCGACTCTTGATTTCAGCTCAGGTTGTGACCTCAGGGTCGTAAGACTGGGCCCTGCACTGGGCTCCACGGCTCAGCGCAGTCTGTTTGGGATTCTCTCTCCTCCTCTGCCCTTCCCACTTGCACTCTCTCTTTCTCTCAAATAAATAAATCTTAAAAAAAAACAAAAAAAAACACCCACTTTTCTTGGGGCTTTTTATACAACTATACAGTTGATCCTTGAACAACATGGGATTAGGGGCACCAACTCCCATACAGTCGAAAATCCATGTGTAACTTTTGACTCCTCCAAGACTTTAATAGCCTACTATTGACTGGAAGCCTTACTGATAACATAAACAGTTGATTAACACATTTTGTATGTTTATATGAATTACATACCATATTCTTACAATAAAGTAAGCTGGAGAAAAGAAAATGTTAAGAAAATCATGAGAAGGGGCACCTGGGTGGCTCAGTGGGTTAAGCGTCTGCCTTCCTCTCAGGTCATGATCCCAGGCTCCTGGGATCGAGCCCCCCCCTCCCAAATCGGGCTCCCTGCTCAGTGGGGAGTCTGCTTCTCCCTCTGCCCCTCCCCCTGCTAGTGCTTGCTCTCTCTCAAATAAATAAATCTTAAAAAAAAAAATCATGAGGAAGAGAAAATACATTTACACTACTGTTCTCTATCAGAAAAAAATCCTTGTGTAAGTGGACCCACACAGTTCAAACCTGTGTTCTCAAGGGTCAACTGTACAACTGTATTTGCAAAGCTAACAGACTTCTTTCAAAGAATGTGCTAAATGATTTTCAGTGGGCTCTTTAAATGACAATGTGGCAGAGTTGAATAAAAGCTTATGTGACCTTTTTAAAAATCTAGTTATGCAACTTGGTGGCAACGTGTTGAGAAAACACTTAACTCTCATTACTTCAACTTTCTCATCTGAAACTCTCGGGGCCAAAAATGTTTTTGGAAAGTTCTTTAAATTTTAGAAAGACAACATGGCACACACACCATACACTTTATAACATCCTCAGTGAGGTATGGGCAGCACCCTGTAATTGAGCGTTAATATTTCTGCATTGAAAAGTATGAATAGGGGCGCCTGGATGGCTCGGATGTTAAGTGTCTGCCTTCGGCTCAGGCCATGATCCCGGTCCTGGGATCGAGCCCCCCATCGGGCTCCCTGCTCCTTGGGAAGCCTGCTTCTCCTTCTCCCACTCCCCCTGCTTGTGTTCCCTCTCTTGCTGCGTCTGTCAAATAAATAAATAAAATCTTAAAAAAAAAAAAGTATGAATAAGGGTTATAAACAGCCTCACACCATCAGTTCAGGTCAGGGTTTGCTGCTAAATGAATTTGCTGCAAGCTTAAGAAAAAAATAATCTTGTTTTACAGAGCCTTTTGGGTTCAGAATTGAAAATAAGGGGTTGTGGATCGATGACTAACCTATCTTGTAGGACTTAAAGTATTGAATAAGGTAAGTGAGCACACACCAACCACAGTCCCTACAGAAACTTGTGTTTATTCTTCACTCCCTCAACACCCACCAGCTTCTCCTAGGAGTAGGCCCTTAACCCTGCCTCTGGCTAGCAATGTCAGAGCAGGTTCCTGTCACTAATGGGAAGGTGTTCAATCTCTTAGGAACAAAGGTTTAGAATACAGGAATACATACAATAGGTACAGAAATTTCACAAGCTACTTTTATATCAAGTATATAGGTCTCAAGTATTATTTGGGACTGATTGACAACAACTGAAAAAAGGCTAATGCATAGACCAGACACTAATTATTAATTTACGACGAGCTGTCTCTGCCCAATGACTGGAATATTCACATCCTCTTAGGACACACCTGCCTCGTAAAAGGCAAGTGAGAGGTCAATTCCCACAGAAAACTTTTGGTGGGCACAAGATCAAAGAAAAGAGCCTGGTGGGAGGCAGCAGTAGCTAAGAGCATTGGCTCTGGAGTTAGAATTTGGTTTGAAGTTCTGCTTCACCACTTCTAACCGGGTGACCTTTGGCAAGTAGCTTAATTTTTCTCAGGCGAGATTTCCTCATCATCTATCTCACAACAGTTGCTGTAAGGTTCAAGTGTGTGAAGGGTTCAGCATGGCGTGGGCATATGGTAAAACTGCTCAGTAAGAGGCAGCTACTGTCATCTTACCTACAGTTATAGTTCAAAAACTTTGAGTGTGCTAAGATTCATCTGGGGGCTTTATTAAACTATGGGAACCTGGGCCCCTTTCCTCTAAAATTCTGAGTCAATGAGACTGGGGTAGAGCCAGCACTCTGCATTTTCAGCAAAACCCCCAGGTGATGTCAGTACAAGTGGTCCATGGATCACACTTATTAGAGAAATGCTGATCTTGGACATGGAAGTCTCCCTTCCCCTAAACTAATGTCTCCTTCTCTTGGGTCCAGGAAGCATCAGCATTCACTTGGATCAACAATGATTCTTTTTTTTTTTAAGGTTATGATCTTGCCTATTTATTTTTATTTTATTTTATTATGTTATGTTAATCACCATCATTACATCATTAGGTTTTTTTCTTTTTTTTTTAAAGATTTTATTTATTTATTTGACAGAGAGAGACACAGCAAGAGAGGGAACACAAGTAGGGGGAGTGGGAGAGGGAGAAGCAGGCTTCCTGCTGAGCAGGGAGCCCGATGCGGAGCTCGATCCCAGGACACTGGGATCATGACCTGAGCCGAAGGCAGACGCTTAACGACTGAGCCACCCAGGCGCCCCACATCATTAGTTTTTGATGTAGTGTTCCATGATTCATTGTTTGAGTATAACACCCAGTGCTCCATTCAATACGTGCCCTCTTTAATACCCATCACCAGGCTAACCCATCCTCCCACCCCCCTCTCCTCTAGAGAACCCTCAGTTTGTTTCTCAGAGTCCATAGTCTCTCATGGTTCGTCTCCCTCTCCGATTTCCCCCCCTTCATTTTTTCCTTCCTACTTTTGTTTTTTTAACATATAATGTATTATTTGTTTCAGAGATACAGGTCTGTGTTCATCAGTCTTACACAATTCACAGCGCTCACCATAGCACATACCCTCCCCAATGTCTATCACCCAGCCACCCTATCCCTCCCATCCCCCCACCACTCCAGCAACCCTCAGTTTTTTTCCTGAGATCAAGAATTCCTCATATCAGTGAGATCATATGATACATGTCTTTCTCTGATTGACTTATTTCGCTTAGCATAATACCCTCTAGTTCCATCCATATCGTTGCAAATGGCAAGATGTCTTTTTGATGGCTGTGTAATATTCCATTGGATCAACAATGATTCTTAAGCTTAATGTTTACCGTTTCCCTCCTTAAGACTTAGTTTAATTGCAGCTCTTCACTAAGACGAAGCGATATGATAACTGTCCCAGCAGCCTTCTTTACCAGCTCCATGTCATATGTTCTTACAATCACACTTCCCCACAGTAACACATTAGCTGTCTTGACCTTGTGTGCTGCTTCCTCAGTCTACCCAAATACGGACTCTTTACACTTTACAAATAGCTAATTTTATCTACTACGTTTTTAAAACTTTTTATTACAGATAATTTCAAACATATAAATGGGAAAAAGTGGTTTAATGAGCCCTCATCTATCCATCATCCAGTTTCAACAATTATCATCAATCTTGTTGCATCTCTACTTTTCTTCTCTCATCTCCAACCATTTTAAAGCAAATCCAAGACATCTTAGGTCAGATATACATATTCATATATTTCTAAGAGAAAAGACTTTTCATTTTAACTACAATTTTAATCATACCTAAAAGAACCCCAATAATCCCTTACTATCATCTATTTGTGTTTCAATGTAAATTAATTATTTTCCCAACCGTCTCTTAAGTGGCTCTTTCAGCTTCACCAGGTAGCTATTGATTCATCCTTATTTCACACTCAGCGTACCTTTACCCTAAAATTGTGGAGTTGTCTCACTCTAAGCAAGTTCCCCTTTCCTTTCAGGGATGTGTTTTTCCTGGGTGGTTCCATCTAATCCAGCAGTTCTTAACCTGAGGTCCACAGACAGAACTGAGAGCATCTGCGAATTTGAATGAGGGAGAAGTTACATCTTCATTTTCTCTAATTTCTGACACTTAGCACCTCCTTTGATTTTGAATGGAGGCAACGAGCCATCAGTAGTATGAGGGTGTACCTAGGACTTCATCACCAACAGAAATCACAGGTATTTTCATATCATGTGAAAGTGATTGCAGAAATCTTGATTTATTGGTTATACTCATCACTATTTGAAATTAGTTTTTAGATTGACAATTATATCTTGGTATTTAATCTATTAATAACAAAACATATTTCCATATCACACATTTATTTTTTCAATATTTTGATAGGCATTTCAATATAAGAGAGTCCCTTTTATTCTATATATTTTAAGAGGATCATCACAGACCTCACCAGACAGCCAAAGGGATCTATGGCACAAAAATGGTTAAGAACTCCGATTGTCCTTTAGGCCTCTGTTCAAACATAACCTCTTCAGAAGCCTTTCCAGACTACCCTGTCTCAAGCAGCACTCCTCCCAAGGCACCTTATTAATTTCCTTCAAAACAATTAGCACAATAAACAACCAAAGTGTTTGTTAGTGTCCAGTCTTTCTAACCCTCCTTGAAAAGGGAAGCCTATTCTCTCTCTAGTCCATTTAGCACAATTCCTGACATAGTAGGGATTCAAAAAATATTGGCTAAATGGCAGTTTTTTTCTTTCTTTTAAGTAGGCTCCACCCCCTCATGACCCTGAGATTAAGGGCCACATGCTCTACTGACTGAGCCAGCCAGGCCCCCCAAAATGGCAATTTCTAGACCTCTATTCACAACAGCTTATCGTGCTCTATACCACAACTAAGACTGCTAAAATGTTGAGACTTAATTGAAAGATTCTAAGAAGGGCTTTGGTTATAACCCTCTTGGGAAAAGGTCCTAATAGCCACTAATTCCTTCCCCTCTTTCCCCATTTATAGACTTGTCTGTATTTATTCCCACGGCAGATACCTCCCAGTAATCTGAAAGACATAATTCCTACCAGCTATTATGTGGGCCCAAAATTGTTGCCCCCTTTTATTTATTTAAAAGATTTTATTTATTTATTTGACAGAGAGAGAACAAGCAGGGGAAGTGGCAGTCAGCGGGAGAGGGAGAAGCAGCCCCCTCCTGCCCCCGCTGAGCAGGGAGCCCGATGTGGGACTCGATCCCAGGACCCTGGGATCATGACCTAAGCCGAAGACAGGTGCTTAACTGACTGAGCCACCCAGGCGCCCCATTGCCCCCTTTTAAAGATATAATAATGTTCAAATTAGAGTTGTGGCCAATATAAAGGAAACAAGTAAATATGCAAATAAAGTACAAAGGGGCTACAGCAGTCCCCCCTTATCCACTGGGGATACATTCCAAGACCCCCAGTAGGTGCCTGAAACCATGGATAGCTCTGAACCCTAAATATATGACTATGTTTTTCCCCCTACACATACATACATACCTATGATAAAGTTTAATTTATAAATTTGGCACAGCGAGAAATTAATAATAAAATGGAACAATTAGGGCGCCTGGGTGGCTCAGTCATTAAGCGTCTGACTTCAGCTCAGGTCATGATCCCAGGGTCCTGGGATCGAGCCCCACATCAGGCCCTCTGCTCTGCAAGGAGCCTACTTCTCCCTCTGCCTGCCGCTCCCCCTCCTTATGCTCACTCGCTGTCAAAAAAATAAAAAAAAATCTTAAAAAAAAAAATGGAACAGTTATAGCAATATGCTGTAAGAAAAGTTACGTGAGTGTGGTCTTGCTCAAAAGATCTCATTGTGCTTATGATGACGTGAGATGATAAAACACCACGTGATGAGATAAGTAAGGTGAGTGACGCAGGCGCCATGACAGAGTGTGAAGCTACCAGGGACCTTCTGACCATGCGACAGAAGGAGAATGAATCATCCGCTTCTGGATGGGGGCTGACCACACAACTGAAACTTCGGAAAGTGCAACCACAGACTTGGTTGTATTTAAAAAAAAAAACAAAAAACACTACAGTAAGTCCCCTCGTTTGATATATAAACCTGTGATAAAAACACAATGAAACCATTTATGAAGAGTTTATGATGTTTTGATCTTAGAGGGCCTGGCTTTAAGGACAATCTAAAGAATGGCAGGGAGCTTGTTTTCACATGGTAGGAGTTTAATCTTATTATTATTAAATCAAAACTAATCAGAAAAGCCCTTTACTCCTCCATCCAAGAATCTGTAATAGGTTACCTAACAAAGAAGTCTGACTAACTTGGTCAGCAACTTAAAAGAAAAATTATTAGCTCTCTCAGCAAGTAGTGATATAGGGCCAGAGAATCAGAACTCTATGTGGTCAGACACTGCTTTAATGCTTGGTCTCCAAAGTTTCAAATTAGTATTTATCAAATTTTTTCTGAATGTAGAAGGAAATGGGTTAGTTGATTTTCTACCCTTCATTTAAAGGCACAGATACGCTTCTAATGTTCTGGTTTTCTTCATTCAGAATCTTTGATACACAGCCTCAAATGAATCTGACAGGACTGCCAAGATCCCAAAATTCAAGTGCCAAAAACCGCTCAAGTACAAAAGCATCTGTCATAGTAAATAGCAGAAAGGGAGACATTTAAGCAAAACATGGGGAGGGGAACATGAGAATAGCCAAAAACACAGACAAAAATGTCAATTTTATAGGCCAGAGTATCAAAGTTTAAGTTCCATGAGTTATTGCACACGTGTCTTGGAATTTGTGTAGGATGCCACCTTGACTAGGAGTACAAGGTTCAGGTTGTGCACAAAAGCTATAAATAGGTCACCTTAACAACTGAGGCAAACCTTTAAAAAAGAAAGGAAAGCAAGATTATAGTAACACCTATTTGTAATTGCAGAACCTTGACCTGGAATGCAGGAAAAGACAGACACAACCCCAACTAAAAACACGTAAGGAATGGAATGGAAATTTGGCTTTTAGGCAGTGTTGGGATTATCCTTATATTAAGGATTACCACCCAAATCCTCTGAATTTAGTATCAAAATGACCTTCTACAATACTGAAGAAATATTTCCTATTACCTTTGAAAAACCTCTTTCCCCTTAATAAAATATTTTATTTTCCCTGTAGGAAATTTTAAGGGTGAAAAAAAGGGCATGAATATGAAAATAAAAACCATCTATAATATAATATCACCATTAAAAGCTTGGCTTGTTCTTAAGACCAATTTTCCAGTAATTGAAAAGGATTTATTTTTTTTCTAAATTAAGATTCTTTCATTACTAAAGTTCTAACACGGATAAACTGTGCAACAATTTATAGTCTAAAATACATACACTTACATAACCTCATCCCCCAGAACAACCCTGTGCCAATGTAGAGCAAGCACTCTTACCACCATTACACAGCAGAGCAAACATGGTTTGGAGAGGTGATTCACATGCCGAAAGTCTCTAGCTATTTGCCACAGAATCGAGGGCTTAAACCTGAATCTTCTAATGCTGAAGCCAGAGCTCCTTGTATCACCTTAAAAAATCTCCAGAGGTGGATGGGCGCCTGGGTGGCTCCGTTGGTTGAGCGACTGCCTTCGGCTCAGGTCATGATCCTGGAGTCCCAGGATCGAGTCCCGCATCGGGCTCCCCGCTCAGCGGGGAGTCTGCTTCTCCCTCTGACCCTCCCCCCTCTCGTGCTCTCTCTCCCGTTCTCTCTCTCAAATGAATAAATAAAATCTTCAAAAAAAAAAAAAAAAAAAATCTCCAGAGGTGGAAACCCACAGTTTAGGAATCATTAGAAGTGCTCTGCAAATTGTTTATCTGTTCCTCTCTTAAGCTACTGATTTCAAGGGGGGCGCCTGGGTGGCTCAGTCATTAAGCGTCTGCTTTCGGCTCAGGTCATGATCCCGGGGTCCTGGGATCGAGCCCCGCATCGGGCTTCCTGCTCGGCGGGAAGCCTGCTTCTCTCTCTCCCACTCCCCCTGCCTGTGTTCCCTCTCTCGCTGTAACTCTATCAAATAAATAAATAAAATCTTAAAAAGATACTGATTTCAAGGGGTGCCTGGCTGGCTCAGTTAGTAAAGCATGTGACTCTCACATCTCAGGGTCATGAGTTCAAGTCCATGCTGGGCACAGTGCCTACTTAAAAAAAAAAATAAAGGATACTGATTTCAACAAGTATTTATTGATGATCTACTATGTGTGAAAGACCATGGATAAACACAGCAACAGCCTTCAACGTTGCAATGGGAAATAGGTGGGGGCTGGAGGGGGCTAGAACAAATCAATAAACATACAGTAGAATATTGATAAATGTAGTAAAGGAAGCATAAAATGCTTTAAAATTTCCAAGGAAGACATAAGCTCTTGGAACAAGGGATGCCCTGAAGACCATACTACTTTAAGTGGTAGTGACAAGTCCTGTAGGAATAATGCAGGTTTCCAAGGAGAGATGCAACAAAAACATTAGGCTGTAGGCTTGCTTACATGATTGTAGGAATCTTTAAGAGAATCCGATTATGTCTGATGGTGTCAGATCTCATTACTCTCCAAAGTTTCTCTCCTCCCTCCTCATCCAGGAGAGAAAAACTTGCTCTGGAATCTTGAAAAATTAGACGATTCACATCAACACCGAATAAAAGTCATACAGGCTATAGGCATCTCTGAAGCTAATCATTACTTTCAATAGTTTAATTTCTTTTTCATTAAAAACAATTACTAAGGGGCACCCAGGTGGCTCAGTTGGTTAAGTGTCTGCCTTTGGCTTGGATCATGATCTCAGGGTCCTGGGATGGAGCTCCACAGCAGGCTCCCTGCTCAGCGGGGAGCCTACTTCTCCCTCTCTTCTGCCCCTCCCCCACTCGTGTGCACACGCACGTTCTCGATCTCTCTCTCAAATAAAATCTTTAAAACAAAACAAAACAGGGGCACCTGGGTGGCTCAGTCAGTTAAGCATCTGCATTCAGCTGGGGTCATGATCCCAGAGTCCTGGGATCAAGCCCTGCATCGGGTTCCCTGCTCGGTGGGGAGCCTGCTTTTCCCTCTCTCTCTGTGTGCGCGCTCTTTCTCTTTCTCTCAAATAAAATCTTTAAAAAAAAATCACTAAAAAAATACTGATCAATTTTTATGAGGATTATTTGAAACCCACTCAGAGTCTTTGAAAGCACACTTGTAGTTCTACTTACAAAATACCCTTGACAGTTTCCTAGTTGTCTATTTCTATAATGCCTATAACATGTCACAGTTTGGGGGATTTTATCCTAGTATTTTTGCCAGTTCTGCACGATTCTTTATCCACTCTTAGTAGTTTGTTCCAGTACTATTCTTCTGGATTGTCTCATTTCAAATTTTTCTGGGTGGTAGGATAAGGGCCGACTTTCTGGTTTTCAACTATCTTTTTCTAACTTTAAAAAAATGATCATGTATTACCTGTCTAGTCAGGAAAAGTCCCAATAAACATTCTGAAAAGTTAGTTTAAAACTTGTATAAGTGGTAAAGTTCAAACAGGCTAAACTAATCTAGATGTTAGAATACTGGTTAGTGGGAGTGACAACTGGCAGAACTGATAATGTTTTCATTTCTTATCTGGGTGTTGGTTGCATCAGTACATTTACTTTATGAAAACTCATTCAACTATATATTTAGGATTTGTGCTTTTTTTCTATATGCATATTTCAATAAAAAGTTTACTTAAAAAACAACTGACATAAGGTTTGAATTAAAGAAAGAGCCCTTATAAAGCTTAGGGGGTTCCTGAAGGTTACAATAAGAAGCACATAATGCAAGGGTCACCTTTTAGTAGGGAATTAGTCTCTTTGGCTGCCTGCTTCCTTTTATAAGAGCATCAGGCTTTCCTTGTTTTAGACTGTTGGAAGTCTACGTTGTGACTTGTGAGTCTGCACAGGAACAGATGTGACCTGAGCAGGCAAGAAGGCCAGTTTGTGCTGGGGGTGTGGGGGGTGGGGGTGGGTAGGGTCTTCTGGCTGGTAAGCGGGCTTAACCAGCACTGCCATTTCATCTCCCCATTTTGTCCTATCCTCACTGACTTTCATAAAGTGATTTATAAACATAAAGAAGAAAGCCAACTGCAATGGTAGAGAAGAAATCTATGAAAGTGTTGTTCTCAGTCAAAACACAGCTTTGGACTAAGAGTAAAATGTTGAATGCTACAATGCTTGGATCTATGAACTAGGGGGCTGCGTGCTCTATTATGGAAACAAGATTCATGAAAATGGTTCCGGAATATTCCAGATTAAATTTATTTGAATGGCTTATACATATATTTAATTTAAATTTATATTTAATCATTAATATCTGAATTGGATACTTCATTTCCATTATACTTTGCAACACCTTAAGGAAGACAATAGATGGTATAGTGTTATTTGTAGATTTATTTATTTTTTAAAGATTTTATTTATTTATTTGAGAGAGAGAGAGAGCGCACGAAGTGGCGGGGGGGAGTGGAGAGGGAGAAGGAGAAGCAGACTCCCCGCTGAGCAGGGAGCCCGATGCAGGGCTTGATTCCAGGACTCCAGGATCATGACTTGAGCTGAAGGCAGACACTTAACCGACTGAGCCACCCAGGCGCCCCTATTACTTGTAGATTTAGAGAATCTCAAAGATCTGTGGATTTTTTTCAGAATGTCAACAATCTGTCTTAACTGTTTAATCATCCTCAATACCACCGGGGGGGGGGGGGGGGGCGGGGTTGGAGAAGGTAGAGAATAAGTAACTTAGATCATAAAGCAATTGTGTTTGTGATCTCCTGTGGTAACAAACAGGCATCATTCTCTTATGTATGCAAATATTTGTACTTTTTTCATTTATACTTGGGAGATACTTATCAGTTATAGTATTCAGTTATAGTGATTTATAGGTGCTTTGACAGAAAACATCAATACCGTGTATTAAGACTATGTTTCTACCCAAATACAAATAGATGTATCTCACAGTATATGATAGTCTTCATGCATATGCCCTAGGACTGCTCTATGCAATCTTCTGATGAGTTGTAAAGCAAAGTCTATGACACAAAGCAGGTATGAATTCCTTGACCATGTATGATACTTAGCTAGTTTTAACAGTTGTTTTTTTTTTTTTTTTAAAGATTTTATTTATTTGACATAGAGAGACACAGCGAGAGAGGGAATACAAGCAGGGGGAGTGGGAGAGGGAGAAGCAGGCCTCCCGCCGAGCGGGGAGCCCGATGCGGGGCTTGATCCCAGGACCCTGGGATCATGACCTGAGCCGAAGGCAGATGCTTAACGACTGAGCCACCCAGGCGCCCCTGGTTTTAACAGTTTTAAAAACGCCCGGTTTTTCTGTATTTTTAGGTTTCTGGCCAACTGTACATTCAATTCTGGGCATGGCATGTTCTATGCTCTTTTGATACAGAATGTGCTAAAGATGGTAGCTGATGACTTTAATAGCATTATAAGATATACCTTCCTAGAATTATAAAAGTATATTTCTCACAGAGCCAGTCACATCATTGGCTTATATTCATAGATCCTGATGAAGGAGAGGATCTACTGGATACACACATCTTAACTACAGCTACTATGTAAAATTAAGGATATTGAGATTATGAATTTGCCTTATTTTATTTTTATTGTTTTTAGGGTGGGTGGGAAGGGCAGAGGGAGAGAGAATCTTAAGCAGGCTCCATGCCCACTGCAGAGCCCAATGGGGGGCTCGATCTCACAACCCTGATGTCATAACCTGAGCCAAAGTTAAGAGTTGGAGGCTTAACCTACTGAGCCACCCAGGTGCCCCACTCAGTAAATTCTGATCACTGTTCTAAGGTCTTTCACATTTTTTGTGCATAAGGACATAAGAGTCCTGTTTCTCATGTACCAATTTGAGGGGAAGGAGTTGTAATTTTAAGTGCAAAGCTTTTTTTGGGGGGGGGGGAGGTGTGTGTGGAGGGGTAGAGCATGGAGCAAAGTATTCTAATAGGACAACTGTTGGGTTAATATCCAAAGTTATCTTTATTTATTTTTGTAAAGTTTTATTTTTAAGTAATCTGTACACCCAACATGGGGCTCAGACCCACAATCCCAAGATCAAGAGCCACAGGCTCCACTGACTGAGCCAGCCAGGTGCTCCCCAAAATTACCATCTTTACAGTCAGGTGGCCTACACATAACTGGACTACTTGAATGGGATCATTTACAAGACGGTACCTTGCATTTTATTTTTTATTTTTAATTTTTTTTAAAGATTTTATTTATTTTAGAGAGAGAGGATGCGTGTGAGCAGCAGGGAGGGGCAGAGGGAGATGGAGAGGGAGAGAGAGAATCTCAAGCAGACACCATGTAGATATAGAGCGAGGAACCTCTTGGGGGCTCAATCTCACAACCCTGATATCATGACCTGAGCCAAAATCAAGAGTCAGATGCTTAACAACTGAGCCACC
This sequence comes from Phoca vitulina, assembly GCF_004348235.1. Lineage (NCBI taxonomy): Eukaryota > Metazoa > Chordata > Mammalia > Carnivora > Phocidae > Phoca > Phoca vitulina. Next base: position 1,239,324 of record NW_022589793.1, read on the forward strand.
CAGGTGCCCCAGCATCTTGCATTTTAATGCCTTAATCTAGTATCTTTCATTTTAGTTTGCTAAACTAGGGGAATTAAGTACTCTTTTAATTTAAAAAAAAAAAATCTACCAAAAATGTAAATAAGATCATAGCAAGGAGAAAGAGATATCCATTTTATGATTTTTTTTTTTTTTTTTAAGTAAACTCTACCCATAACATATGGCTTGAACTTAAGACCCTAAGATCAAGCGTTGCATGCTCTACCCACTGAGCCTGCCAGGCATTCCTGACTCTCTGAATAGCACAAGAAGTTTAAACGCATTATGAAATCAGGTCCTACAACTTAAAATTTTTTCCTTCTAAACCCAAATTTAGGATGGTGTTTGGCAGTGGTTGGGGAAGGGAGTGAAAACAAGGAGGGACCCTCAACAGTGTGGCTAGTTGTTTCTTAAGCTGGGTGGTGAGTACACAGGTGTTCACTGTATTATTCTCTTATACCACTTGGCATATCTGAAATATTGCATAATTCATTTAAAAGAAAAAAGTAAAAAATGAAGTATAATATTCACAGCTTTATTGTACTTCACATACTGGTAAATACTGGGCCATTTACTTCTAGTACACTTCACCAAGGTGAAAAGAGAAATTTCTTTCACTAGGCGTATGTTGCGAAAGCATAAAGAAAACAGAAATCAGCCTCCCCACCCTCTCCAATGGTTCTTTGAAAGTTCTATTTTAGCAGAACATGATTGGTCAATAGCAGCAACATGCCACAATTCAAAGTGTAACTCTCTTAGTGAGTAAATTACCTCAATTTCCTGTAACTGCTCCTGATTGGTTGTGTACATCTGCTGAAGAGAATCCTCCAACTCTGTGTTCCGATCCAGTAATGTCTTCCCAAGTTCAGCAGCAAGTTGGAGATCTAGCACAACAAGTGAATCTTAGGATAATGCAAATGATCTCACTTCAACATTTTATATAACCCAGTCCTTAAAATAAGAATGAATTAAGACCTAACCCAACACATAAAGTTTAAGTCAGATCCCGATGGAAGGTGGAATGGCACAGAAAGATACTTGAGTTCTACTTAAAATTCAGTTGAACTGGGTCCCTCTACCAGGTAATGTGTCCTCTTATGTACCTTTACTTGTAAGACTGAAGAAAAGTGATCCACTTTATGGAGATGTATTCACTGGTTCAGAAATGATCATTCATGGTAGTGATGTCTAACATCATAATTATCTGCTCATGGACTGGACTTATTCATATCCTCATTGTCTATTTTCTTTCTGGAGATCTTTGAGCCAAAGTATAGGTAGATCTTTCAATAGTCTCTAAAGTTTCCATGAAATCTGGCTGCTGTGAATTCAACTATCAAAGTAAAGTTTGTGTTATAGATCCTGGCCTCCTAAGGAGACTAAAAATTAAGTCAAAAAAGGGAAAAATACACCAGTAATAAGAACACTGTCTACTTCTCTTCATCTCGCTCTCCAAGATGAACAAACCAGATAAGCAGCGCAGCAACAGTTTTTAAGGTAATTACATGTCAGTAGCTTATACTTTGAGTTAGCACAAAACTATTTCTATTTTGAACCTCATTTTTCAACTCCCTCTCTTCTTAGGCATATATGTACATAAGACAGGATTTGTATGTATTATACCCAATACCCCAAATAAAAATTTAATGATACAAAAAAGGACACTAGTTCTAATATAGTAACAGAAATACCTGCATAGTAAGTTTCATGGGAGGCCCTTTAACATAGTGAGAAATGCACTGAATTGAGTAGGAAGGCCTGAGGTCCAGTTCTGACTACCATTTACCAGGTTAACACTTTCCATATGGTGACTTTAAAGGTCCCTACACTTGGTATTCTTGTCTAGAGAGAAGACGGTCCTGTCAATGTAAGATTGCGAAAATCAAATGAAATAATGTATAAGGGAGGACTTCAGAAACTATGCTGCATACAAAGTCCAAGTATTATTAGTATGCATTGATTCACAAATTAATGTTTGTATTGCTAGGCACTATGCTACTAAGCTTTAGCTATAGAATGGTGAATAAAATGGATGAAGTTCCTGTCATCCTGACACTTCCAGAGACTAATGGGAGAAGCCAGACAGCAAATAAGTAAATAAACTTCCCAACATGATGAACACTTTTCATTCATAAATGCATGCATACATTCATTAATACCAGACACCGTTCTAGGCACTAGGTATATAAGAGTGAACTTAGCTAAAAAATTCTCCGCCCTCATGAAGCTTCTATTCTATTGGGAGAAACAGCATGATAGAATATAAAAAAATAGCAGTAAGTGCTAAAGAGGAAAAATAAAGTTAGGGGGCTATGAAGAATGTGGATGTGGAAGGTTGACCTTTAAGAACATGTGACAAGGGTGACATTAGAATCAAGATGTGAAGGAACTGAATAAATGATCCCGTAGATCAATCTAGAGGACCAGCATTCCAGGCAGAGACAAAACAAGTACAAAGGCTCTAGGAAGAAGTGTGACTGGAGCTAATAAGGAGGCCAATGAGGCCAAAACAAAGTGTGTATGGGGGGCAGAGACGGTGACAAGTCAGAGGGGCTCTAAGCTCTAAGGCCAGCTTGTGTAGGCCTACGAAGGTCAAGATTTTGGCTTGACTCTGAGTGAAATGGAACCCAGTGAAAGCTTCTGACAGGGTGAGTGGCTGCTATGTAAACAGCCTGCAAGAGACAAAGATGGAAGCAGGGTGACAGGAGGATGCAGCAATCATCTGGGTGAGAGATGATGGTGGCTCGGACTACACTGGCAGAAATGGAGAGAAGAGGTAGGAATCTGGATACAGTTTAAAGCAGAGCTAAAAAGAATTATCAACCAATTAAATATGATGTGTGAGAAAGAAAAAAAATAGATGTGGTAATAATGAATAAAGGATCTGTTTTAGAAAGGGACGTCACAAGGAAAGTCTGAGGGGACATTTTAGCTGAGGCTTGAGGAATGAGGATCTCGCCATATAAAAAAGCCACACAGAGGCACTCCAACAGGAAAGAACTTGGTATAGTCCACGACCCGACAAAAAGTCAGTGTGACAGAAGCATGAAGGGGAGAGTGGGAAGAGATGAAGCTGGAGGGTAGGCAGCAATCAGAACATGTAAGATTTTAGCCCATGGTAAAGAATATTTAAATTTTATTCTAAGTATGATGGAAAGTCATTTTGCTTAATGTCATATAAAGTATTTATTATGGAAAAATATTTATTATGAAAACAGGGAACCTCACTACATATGCTCTTTAAACAATTTTTAGAGGTTGACAAACAAGGTTTTGCATTTACTCATTACCACCGATATTAAAACAGGTTTAACCTAGAGAAAGTGGTAAAAGAAAAGCCACAACTTTTGTTACCTGGTCCTGTCCATTAGAGTGCATAATTAGTATTCTACTTAGTTTTCCCTCATTAAGAAAAAACAAAGCATCAAAACCTACCACACACCACTCCAGCTGATTTTAAAACATTACACCCATTTATAATAAATCTATATATGTTGGTAGACAGGTGTTAAGATACATTCTCTTGTAATTTTTTTTTTTTTTTTTAAAGATTTTATTTATTTATTTGAGAGAGAGAGAATGAGAGAGAGCGAGTACATGAGAGGGGGGAGGGTCAGAGGGAGAAGCAGACTCCCTGCCGAGCAGGGAGCCCGATGCGGGACTCGATCCAGGGACTCCAGGATCATGACCTGAGCCGAAGGCAGTCGCTTAACCAACTGAGCCACCCAGGCGCCCCACATTCTCTTGTAATTTAAATATTAATGACGTCAATTAACGTACTTAAGACTTGAGATAACAAGTCTATGAAATAACATCTTCTATTCACAAGGCATAGAACCTTTACAAACAGCTCAAAGCATTTAAGAGATATTAATCTATCTTTTCAAGGTATTTAGCCTGGATTTTCAAATGAGACAATGTGAAGCACAAAGATGCTAACTGACCTGACCAAATCTACATGGTGAGTCACAGCAAAACAGAAACTACTGTCAACAGGTTCTAACTTCGCAGTCATCATACTGAGAGTACGCCATCTTTACATGGGGAGGTCCGCATACCTCTTTGTTCAGGTAGGGAGTAAATTTCCCGTTGAGGTACTTAATCTTTTCACTTGTTTTTATAGATGGCAATGAGAAATCAGAGTTGAGCTACTTGGCTTTTATTGCCCGCTCTGCCAGTGAGAGCACACACAATCCCAGGCAAGTTAATATCCTGTTTTCATTAAATGCAAAAGGAACTATGCAGATGCTCCAGAAATAATTATTTTGTACTCATAGGACATGTAATGTGTATACACAGCCCCACACAGAAGCCACCATGCTTATTTAAGACAAAGCATATAAACATTACCTAAACATTACTTAAGTCTCTCCTGGCCAGTTGTAAGGTGGTAATTCCTCACTGGGAAGGACCAGAGACTCACCAAAGGTGTTCTTAACTAGTGATCAAAACCTGAGGCAAACCCTCTTCCAGACTCAAGACTAACTTGAGACCATCTTCAACTATTTTGATTCAGTTATGAAACTATCTACTACTTAATACACAGCCGAAAAGAGATGCCAAGCACAGCAGTGTTCCAGTAAATAGCAAGCCGAAAAGAATTTGAGACTTGTCCTTATCTTAATCCTTATTTCCAGGTAAACAAAGCCCCAACCTGGTTCAGTAACCTGAAGTCTCAATCTCCTAAATATTTCATAGAAGTTTAGGATAGAATTCTGGCAAAACAAGTCTCAACTACAATTAAGTGTCTGTGAAGTCACACTGCGTAATAGGATATTACTTCATCTGTTAGTTTAAAGACAAGGGTCTTTTTTTGGTCTTAAAAAAAAAATTCATTTCCTGTTGTGTAGCATCTGGCTTCCATAACCAAAAGGAGCCAAAAGCTGGCAGTAGGCCCAAGAAGGGTTTCTAAATAATTAGTGGGGCGAATGGGAGAATGCTCGATGTCCTTTATATTTTTAATTAAGACACAAAAGGAAAGGAAACAATATAGTTTTGAAGCCTTATGCACCTGGTCATCTCTATTTTACAATAAGGATTTTCATTAAGAGGTTGTCTTTTCTAAATCCTAGTGAACTGAGCTAGGCAGCCACACATTTACTGCAGGCTTGAGAATTACAACCTACCAATACCTTCGTATGTTTAATATTTTCACTAATTAATCTTTGCAAGTGATAATCATCAACTTTAACAGTGTAAACTATAAGCTTTAAACAGTTACTCTACTCAGCCCTATGCCAAAGCAAAGGATAAACTCTGGCAGCGGAGTGATTTTTTACAAAGAATCTTTCTTCCAGAATTCTGAAACCTTTAAATTCCACTGCTATATTTTTATTTTACTGCAGTTTTCACAAACTATGAGGACAACACATTCCCATGGTAGCTGTAGTCTGCAGCAGTAATTCAACAACATTGGGGCTGAAAGCTTTTCCTATTACAAAATCAAATGTGTCATTTGGTGATGCTTCTGTGTAACTCCTGTTGCCAACGTTACTATAATTGGGAAAGCAAAAAACCTGAATATAAACATCAAGAAAAATGATGGTGCCAGTTTTAATGACCCTTCAACAATGATTCAGCAAATTAGTTGTACACATGGAAAATGTACTCATCATGAAAAGAAGTAGAACTATGAGGGTTCCTTTAAGATTTAATTTGCCGTTCCATATAGTAGGAATTTGAAACCTTATTCTAAGCTTGCACAGCTCACCAAATGACAATTATAATAGCAGCTGGACTAAAAGAAAACTCAGTTTCTGAAGTCTTTCCACCTTGTTCTCAGGGGCACACTTCAAAGCAAGCACCATCATTACCTGCGCAGAAGGCTCCTGCTGTCCCAGAAAGGATCTTACCCATAGAGATCATTGTCAGTATTCTTATTGTGCCAACTCAGCTCTCTGACAAAAGACAGTCCCTTTATCAAAGTGTTCTGTAAAAGCAAAGGGTTTTCTCCTTCAGCCTGTACAAGCTTTACATGTTTCTAACAAGGTATAAATGGTGGTCCACAGCCTTCCGAGGTTAGAATTTTTCAGCAGTTTTAATTTAAAAAAGAATTCCCCAGCAAACTTTGATATGGTCGATTTACTTAAATAATGCTTCTATTGCTAAAGAAAACAAGTTTGTAGTTTAATGACTTTGAGAACAGGACCTTAAAAAGTCTTTAGCAGCTCTCTCCAAAGAAGGCTTGTTCAGTAAAGTTAACAGTGAGGATGTTAAAAAACAAAAAAACAACAGGGGCCCCTGGGTGGCTCAGTCATTAAGTGTCTGCCTTCGGCTCAGGTCATGATCCCAGGGTCCTGGGATTGAGCCCCACATCAGGCTCTCTGCTCAGCGGGAAGCCTGCTTCTCCCTCTCCCACTCCCCCTGCTTGTGTTCCATCTCTTGCTGTCAAAATAAATAAATAAAATCTTAGGAAAAAACCCCAAAAACCAAAAAAACAACAGATGTCTGCACTTGATAAAATCCCATTAGATGTGCTTATCAATCTGTTTAACAGGACTTCCTCCCAAACTGTATTCAGCATCTAATATCTACTGAGGGCCTACCACGTGCCAGGCACTGTAGCTGGGCACATACCAGGAGGCAACATCTCCAGGCTTCACTAGTAAACAGATTCCTAGACTGTCAACTCCAGGAATAGGATCCTATCCTATCTATCCTATCTTGTGGATAGGCACTGTGACCCCAGTGCCTAGATGAATACCTGGCACAGACGCGATAATAAATTTTTCAGAAATTAACACACCTAAAAATTCGTTAGAGGTTTAGGTGTTCTTTAACATATAATTTTTAAAAATTGGGACAAAGATATCCTTTTATTCACAGTGCAGACTTCATTCTTCTACAGGCCATATTCACGAGTTATGATTGTTGGAATTTCACATCTACTCCTACTCCACGCACTTGGTTATGACATATAGGGTTATGTCAAAGTCCATTGTGATAACAGATGTAAAAGTCTTTTGAAAAGCAGAGAACAAATTCCAAAAGCAAACTGACATTAAGGAGGTTCGGACCTGTGCTCATTAAGGTTTCATTAAACTTGAACATCTGATGGCTTTGTTTTGATCAGAGGTTAAAGAGTTCCACATGTAATGCCAACATGTTGCATTTGTTTCCCATAGATTGACATCTTATAACTGGTTGTTCCTAACAACTTCCCACAGGGTGGAAGTGCAGTGTGGACTAAAGCACCTGATGGAAGAGAGCCATGAAAACAGTAATCCTGTGTGAGCAACTCAGTTCAACAAATACAAAAACTAAGCCTCTATTATGTGCTAAGTTTGCTAGATTTAAAAAAAGGGGGCCTGCACAGATCAATGCTTGCTAAAGAAAGATATTTAGCTTTGATTATACAAACTGCTTCATTTATTGTAGGGAAATGCTGCAATTGTGCAGTGGTTTCCTCATTAATCTTGGAGAAAGTATCAAACTAGGCCATCAATCCTTATGGGGAATTTTGAAAACAGGTTTTGTTAAAATATAAGACAAATTTGCCTGTGGACACTGAGAACACATGATGGCCCATACTGCAGTGCAGCCACTGAACAGCTTGGGCTATTTAAGTGAAATGGTGAACCGCTTTGGTTCAAGTGACTGTCCGCGACATATCAAAAATCACCTTTTCCCAAGAGTTGCTTGTACTTAGAAAAGGCAAACAAGACAAGTTATTCAAGCCTACATCCCCCCCCACCCCAAGTTCAGTGATTGCCATGAACCAACATCACGGTCATTTAATATTCAACTAAATGAGATGTTAATTTTCAGTGAAAGTTTAAAGCTGAAAAAGTTGCTTTTTACCGAATCGCAGAGACGAAGATGCCTGAAAAAAATTCCTAAGGAGTGTTCGGTATAGTGGCTAAGAAAGTTGGTTCTGAAGTTTGGAGTGGAAATCCTAGCTCCCCCAATAACAGTATCTATCTACTACGTCCATAGCTTGACGGGAGGACTAAATGAGCACCAGTGTTAAGAACCCACAAAAAGCTTCCCCAATTGCAAATTCCTGCTATTAATACGCAAAACAAGGTGGGGGCACTGGCTCCAAATTTGAAGGCTGCTCTAAGATTTCTCTCTGGAGACATCTTTGGCAAGAAATTTAAGGCAGGCCAGGATCTGAATGCCTGTTTTTAACTAAAAAGCTAGAGCGCAAACTGCAAGAAGTGGCGGAGGCAGAAGTGCCTCAAGTCACTTTCACTTGGCATCTGGTGAACTACGCATAGGCAAAAAAAAAAAAAAAAAAAATTCAACTTTCTAACACCCAACTGAAGAAGCTGTAAACCGATGATAAAGGAGAGAGAGGGTCTGGGCAGTGACTACGACTCCTCGTTCTGAGTGTGTGGGTTCAAAAATGCTGGCCTCGGGCGCCTGGGTGGCTCAGTCGTTAAGCGTCTGCCTTCGGCTCAGGTCATGGTCCCAGGGTCCTGGGATCGAGTCCCACATCAGGCTCCTGGGATCGAGTCCCACATCAGGCTCCCTGCTCCACTGGAAGCCTGCTTCTCCCTCTCCCACTCCCCCTGCTTGTGTTCCTCCTCTCGCTATGTCTCTCTCTGTCAAAATAAATAAATAAATAAAATCTTTAAAAAAAAAAAAAATGCTGGCCTCCACCCTTGACTCGAACGAAGTCGTTTGGCCGTTTTAGCCTCGCTTTCCTCATCTGGGAAATGGGGACAAGAGAAGTTCCTCTCCGAGGAATGGATGGAGCGGGTGAGGTGGGCGGGCCCGGCACGGTTCCTGCCACACAGCACTGCTACCCCTACCACCTGCAGCAGCTCCCACTCGGTTCGGGCTTGGGGGGCGGGTCCCCCGGAGGCGCTGAGGCCGCGGGGTGCAAGCCAGGAAGAGGCCGTCCCGAGCCTCCGAGGAATGCGGTGAGGATTCAACCAGCTAACCCGGGAAGCGCTCCCAACGGCACCCGGCCCACACGCAGGGATGGTGAGGGTCACTGCGCAGAAGCGGCCTCCCGGCGGGCAGGGCACACGGCCGGTGCCCACGCCAGGTGAGCGTCCGACCTTCCCGCACCTGGCGTCCGCTGGCCGCCGGCAAGAGCAACTTTTTAACGGTTTCGCGCCCGACAGCCTCCCCGGCCAGGCCGCCCGCCCGAGGGGGGGCGACCGCGCCCTCACCTTGCTGGAGGTCCTGGTGGTCGTACCACGGCTCGTCCTCCTTCATCTCAAACTCCTCCACTAGGTTTTCCGCCAGCATCTCGGCCGGCTCCTCCGGGGGCAGTGGCCCCCGCCCCCGCCGTCCCGCCTCAGCCGCTGCCCCGGGCGCTCCACCGGCTCCTCCGCCCTCAGCCAGAGCCGCCCTCCGGCGGGACGCGACGCCACCTAGGCTCCGCCGCGCCTCCTGACCAGAACTGCTGCCCGCTGCCGCCGCCGCGGGGCGGCTCACACCGCACGCCGCGGACCGGCTTCCCGACCCGCCTCGAGCCGCCCAACGGCCCCAACGGCTGGAGCTCCGGCACGAGCGGCCGGGCCGATGCCCTGAGCCGGCTTCTCACGCTGCAGCCGGGCCCAACGTGGCACTTTGGCAGAACCCTCCCTGGCCGGGGCCGCGATTCAAACCCCCGGCGGCGTCTCGGCCAATCGCGAGCGGGCCGGCGGCCGAGCGGCAGCCACGTCGTCCAATCCTGTCTCACTGCAGGCCCGCGGGTCGCCCGGTCTCGCGGGCAAGCAGCCAATGGCGACTCCGGAAGAAACAAAGAAGGCGGGGGAAAGGCGAAGGGGTGCGGCCGAGGGCCCCGCCCTCTCCTCTGCGTTCGGTCGCTTCTGGGCCAGCGTTCCGAGTCCTGGGTGTGGAGGTGGCGGCCTCCGCGGCGCCTGTGGTGGGTGTCGGGCCGGCCAGTTAGCCGGTGGACAGGCTACGCGGTCTCGAGGGCCGGTAGTCCGGCCCCCGAGCAGTGGGCGGTTGTCGTGGGGCGCCCTTCGTGCAAGCGGAGGCGCGAAGGGTGCCGGGAGCCCGGGGTCCGCTGCCCGGCTGGCCCTTTCTGGTCTTTTGACTTCCAGATTTGCGCTCCTCGATCTGGGGAAATTAAGGGTCGGTCGGGAGTTTAGGGCTGTTAGCTGTTTTCTCCTTGATCATCTGATCATCTCCAACCCACTGAGAGTTGTACTCACTTCCCCTGAAAAAGAGGGCTCATTTGAGTATCGGGGGGCGGAAAAGGGTGCAGTTGAAGGTATCTCCTTAGAAAAAAATTACAAGCACTTTTGCACACGATTTTTAAAAGGTTCATAGATCGCCAGTTAAGTACCCGGGGTAACGACATTGCACCTGGAGGGAATTGAATGCCTAGCACTTGATGGCCAGCAGGGCAGTGAACTTCGTTCTCCACAGAGTTAAAACTGATACTGTTTGTGGGGTGCGGCTTTGACCATCATCGTGCAGACAAAACACAGAAACTCTTATATGGGGTGACCGGAAGGTCACTGTTCTCGACCTTGGTGTAAAGGTAAAGATACGGCTGACAGAAGACGGCAGCGCTCTCTCCCATAGTAGAATACCAAATAATAAATGTAGAAGGAATAATGGTGTTGGAAAGTAATAAAAGAGGAATGGTAAACGCAAATCCTTTTCTTCTGAATTCAGGTGTACTAAAAGGCAAAATGTTACTGATTACTTTTTATTGCTAGGTTAAAGAAGAAAGGTAGGTTAGCTTACAGCCTTTACTGCCCTAATTGTCAAAATTCAGGTAGAGATATAGTCCAGAGCCAAAAGAAAATAAAGCCAACTATCTTAATCTAAAAGTAAGTCACTACACATTGAGCTCTTTGGAAAGAGAGATGATTGGATTTAGGATTTGCTGACGGTGATTTGTGGAAGCTGAAGGGCTAGAATCAGGCATTTGACCTTCAAGAGATTCATCTCCCATAGTCACTGATCCGCAAGATTGAAAGTGCCAGCTTTTTTCTTCATGGCAAATAACTCATTGGACTCCAAATCAAATTGGTCAGTGTATTGAAACGTTCTTTCATATTCTCCTTCGAAAACAAGAAAGATATGGAAAGTTAACATTATTGATAGTTTAAAATGGCAAAAAGACAGACTTTATGTCTTTGGTGTTTGTGGGTTCTTTTTAAGGACACCTTTTGGGGAAACTTTTTTCCCTGGGAAAGTGTGAACAAAAATTGCATTGAAAAAGAGATGTTAGCTTTCGCTGCTCAAAGCCATGCTTTGGAGGGGTCTCCATCATTCTTTTTATAGTCTGCTTAGTCAAAACTTAGAAGTAATCATGAACAGCCTCTTCCGTGACATTAATATTACTTGGTGTAGTAGTAGGTTAGTGAATAACAACCCAAGTTGATTCTAAAAGGAAGGGTTTGGGTTTTCATTTAATAATTCATGGGTACATTGTACACCTGCCCAGCCTAATCATTATACCGTTTTGCTATTTAAACTCTTCTGTATAAAACCTTTTGTGGTAAAGAAGAACCAGTTTCAGAAGTTTTTTGTCCCTGCTCGTAAAGATAACAATATTCTTGTTTGTGTTTTGTTGCTGTAGTAAAATCAGGTAAGGAGAGTTTTTAGATAGTAGTGGTGGCTTTAAAAAAAATTGTAAGTGGTGATTTTCAGTTTGATACTGAAATAAGTACTTACTATGATGAAAATAATATAAAGCAAAATACTGGTAGTTCCTTTTGCAAATGAAAATAAGGGGGATTTGGAACTAAAGGTGTTTTTACTTCCTCCTCTCCATATATATAAACAAAGACAAGTTCGGGCTACAAGAGTTTTTCATAATGTTATTAAATAAAACCTTATATTCACATGTTTCAGACAGGGTCGGTGCTTAACTCAAATTCTTTTTTAAAAAATTTAACTCGGGGCACCTGGGTGGCTCAGTCGGTTAAGCTGCTGCCTTGGGCTCAGGTTATGATCTCAGGGTCCTGGGATCGAGCCTCACATCGGGCTCCCAGCTCATTGGGGAGTCTGCTTCTCCCCCTTCCCCCCATCATGCACTGTCTCTCTCACATAAACAAAATTTTCAAAAAAATTTAACTAGGCAAGTTTATGACCCTTTGCAAAATTCTGAGTTTATAAATACCCACCTCCTGACTTAATGATAGATCAGCTCAGAAGGTATGGCATGCTTCTTGTTTCAGCATGCCTGAAATAAAACTAAGAAAAAGAAGAGTGCCTACATTTTGGTGGACTAAATTTGTTTCTTGGCTTTTGGTTCAACTGACTCCCTTGTTTTGGCCTTCTTGGCAACCCAGTCTGCAATCTTCATTCTCACTTAGGCCAAAAGTAACTCTCTAGAATGGGGTCTTCACCAGTAGTTCCAGCTTTTTCAAATCTGAGTATTACCTTTAAAGCCAAAAATATTGGCTGACCGCCACATAATGGTACTTGTACTTTTCAAGTGTTCGCACACTGCATAATGACAAAAAAATTCAGATGGTATCTTATCATTACAACAGAATCTACAAACATTTTAAGAATAGTAGTGCACATATGAGCAAAATATTCTTTATTCAGTCTACAGACAATGCTTGGTCTGCATATGGGTTTCATAATCCCTTTTAATTGTAGGGCCCTACTTCCTATAGATTTGGAATCATTTTTGGCTCTACCCAATGCAAAGTGAAGCTCAGGGACTTAGATAATTTGGTCATTTGTTCACTCCTCGCTTGTAGTGTGCCCTCCCCTAAGAAATTGAGCAGTATAGAGTGCAGTGCCTGCTTAATTCCCAAGGATTATTTAAGCAAGTAACTTCTCTTGAGTTATCTGAATATTTGTCTGTTTTGTGACTTACTAAGATTGTGCAGACCTGGCCAAATATTCCAGGAAGGTAGGGATAAAACAGAAAAATCATGGTATTATCTTCAACTATAGTCAGGGATAAAAAGAAGATGAATCTGTACCCACCTCTTGCTTGGCTAACCTTTTCCTATTTTCCAGTTGCATAAATCAAGTCATTGAAAGACTGAGACAATAGGCCAGATTTAAGAGGGACATATATATCAGAGCAAAGACCAGAATGTGTTCTTTCTTTTTTTTTTTAAGATTTTATTTATTTATTTTGAGAGAGAGAGAACAAGTGCATGCGAGTGGGGGGAGGGGCAGAGAGCGAGAATCTCAAGCCCAACTAAGGACTTGATCTCACAACTGTGAGATCATGACCTGACCTGAAATCAAGAGTTGGACGCTCAACTGACTGAGCCACCCAGGCGCCCCCAGAATGTGTTATTTCTTTTTTCTTAAATTTTTATTGTTATGTTAATCACCATACATTACATCATTAGTTTTTGATGTAGTGTTCCATGATTCATTGTTTGTGCATAACACCCAGTGCTTCATGCAGAGCGTGCCCTCTTTAATACCCATCACCAGGCTAACCCATCCTCCCACCCCCCTCCCCTCTAGAATCCTCAGTTTGTTTTTCAGAGTCCATTGCCTCTCATGGTCCATCTCCCCCTCTGATTTCCCCCCCCTTCATTCTTCCCCTCCTGCTACATTCTTCTTCTTCTTTTTTTTTTTCCTTAACATATATTGCATTGTTTGTTTCAGAGGTACAGATCTGTGATTCAACAGTCTTGCACAATTCACAGCACTCACCATAGCACATATCCTCCCCAATGTCTATCACCCAGCCACCCCATCCCTCCCACCCCCCCCTCCAGCAACCCTCAGTTTGTTTCCTGAGATTAAGAATTCCTCATATCAGTGAGGTCATATGATACATGTCTTTCTCTGATTGACTTATTTCACTCAGCATAACACCCTCCAGTTCCATCCACGTCGTTGCAAATGGCAAGATCTCATTCTTTTTGATGGCTGCATAATATTCCATTGTGTATATATATATATATATATATATATATATATATATATACACACCACATCTTCTTTATCCATTCATCTGTTGATGGACATCTTGGCTCTTTCCACAGTTTGGCTATTGTGGACATTACTGTTATAAACATTGGGGTGCAGGTACCCCTTCGGATCCCTACATTTGTATCTTTGGGGTAAATACCCAGTAGTGCAATTGCTGGATCGTATGGTAGCTCTATTTTCAACTTTTTGAGGAACCTCCATACTGTTTTCCAGAGTGGTTGCACCAGCTTGCATTCCCACCAACAGTGTAGGAGGGTTCCCCTTTCGCCGCATCCCCACCAACATCTGTCGTTTCCTGACTTGTTAATTTTAGCCCAGAATGTGTTATTTCTAATATCCATCTTAGATATGTCCTTTGGGCCAAAGTTACAGTCTGTCCAGAGAAGACCAAGAATAAATATTCCAAAGCAAGTCTGTAACTACTGAATGGTCAACTTTATACTAAGATGAAAGGTTCTATTCCTTCTGTCTGACTTTAGCTAAAGGATGTCACCTCATTGTTCCTTTTCTGTTGCACCCTCCCAAGTAGGGAGGATAATAATGCCATAGACACATCTCCTTGGCCTCTAGTTAAGCATATCCAAACTCATGGATAAATCTCGCTTTTATAACTTGGAAGAGTTATTAAAAATATATTCAAGTAGGGGCTCCTGGCTGGCTCAGTCGGAGGAGCATGTGACTCTTGATCTTGGGGTCATGGGTTTGAGCCCCATGTTGGGTGTAGAGATTACTAAAAAAAAATTTTTTTTTATAAAGATTTTATTTATTTGACAGAGAGACACAGTGAGAGAGGGAACACAAGCAGGGGGAGTGGGAGGGGGAGAAGCAGGCTTCCCACTGAGCAGGGAGCCCAATGTGGGACTCGATCCCAGGACCCTGCGATCATGACCCAAGCCGAAGGCAGACACTTAACGACTGAGCCACCCAGGTGCCCCACTAAAAATTTTTTTAAAATATATATTTTTATTCATATATATATGAATTCATATATATATATGAAAGTAAGTTACACTCTATGAAAATTAGGGTCCCTGGCAACTTCTCAAAAAATGTTGAGTGAATGGATAAGAAAGTAAAGTGTTGACTCTGGTGATAGTTAGTGGTTTTTGATTTTTACTTAACTAAAATTAAATTAGTGTCCAGTGGAATTTTGCCACCCATCACCTATTGTATGCAAACAGTGAATTTAACCATTTTCTTTTTTTTTTTTTTTTAAACAAAAGGAAGAAGAATTCCTTTGCATGGAAAATGATACTTATAAGTATCAAACCCATTGCTTGGGCATATTCTATGATAACATTAGGGACTGAAATGCTAAATTCTGTCTTCAGTTTCTACTATGTGAAGCTTTTTTTACATCCGTACAAGATTTCAGAAGTGGCCTTTTACCAAGCCCAGGTGAGATGGAGCCCTCATTGTTATATCACCTAGGACAGAGTTTCTCCTTCCCCACAGTTGTATGTTATTATGATTTTCCAAAGAGCTGATTCTTCACACAGCTGACTTTTCAAGAAAAGGTTATCCATGTCCAAGATCCTCTGTTTGAGGGCAAAGAAACTGTTAAAAGATTGCCACTTAAAACATAAAAGCTTTAGAGTTTAAAGGGAAAGCTTTGGTTATCTGGAAAATTCACTTATATGGAACAATTAGAATTATTATTAAGATATTCTACGTCTTGAAAAGGTCCATGGTAATCACAAATTGTATTGTAACTCATTATCAATTATGTAGTCAGAGTGGATAGAGTTAATGGTCTTAAAACCCTTATATTTTATAATGTTACTCATTTATTACCAACAACAATATACTTGACTTACTTAGTATTTTTTGGCATTTTGCAATGGCAAACATTGATATTTTAACCTTTCCTAATGGAATTACGTAAAACTCCGTCATGGTATATATACAGGTCATCATTCTCTGCGGAGGCATGGACTTGTGTGCCTTTTGGGGAAGCCGTTTAACATAATGACTGAAAGCAAAGATTCTGGGGTCATCTGCCTTGGCTCAGACCCTGGCTCTGTCATTAATCAGCTAGGCAAATTGATTAACTTCTGTGGTCCTCAGTTTCATTTGTAAAGTAGGGATAATTGTAGCACCCGCTTCATAGGATCATTTTAAGGATTTAATAAATTGATATAAATATTTGTACAATGCCTAAACACAAAGTGAATGCACTTTGGCTTTTGGAGTGGTATTAACCTATTGGATTATGGATATTACGGGATATACACCTCCTGCTGGTTCTCAAAGCAGTGAACTTTTCCTCCCCGCCCTCCCCGCCCCCCCTTGGTTTTTGTTACTTCCCGTTAAGTAAAAATTCAGGAGTCATTTTCATCAATATAAACCACACTAAAATAATCCTGTGTTGTTGTTTCTTTTTTCTCCTAGATGATTTTAATGATCTGGAATGCTCTTAATGACCTCACTGGGTATTTTCACAACAACTCTCAGGCCGACTGATGTTCCAGTCAACATTGTTCCGTTTTTTACAGTGCCCCTTTATACTCAGTAGCCTTCCTGCTTCCTTGGTTCCCTTGGAAATACTATCAAGAAGGTGACTGGCTTAGTGGACTTCACCTGGTGGTATCATTATGTGCTTTTGATAGCACACTTACCTTTGTTCAGCAAGCCCAGTGTACACTGTTTGCAGAGATTTTCACGAGACACGAAAGTCGGCTTTAGCTTATTAAAATTAGCCAAATGACATCACTGGTAGGATCCACCAGTGTCCTTTTCTGTGCCCTCATCTCCGATAACATGAAAATTTTACTCAATTTTCAAGCTGTTGCAGTGGTCATTGCTATTCTTGCCGTGGCCAGCATTTACACCGGCATATACCACATGAAACACTTTGAACCTACAAGAAGCCCTGGGGAAAACCTTTTCTCAGAAAGTGAACAGGATCTCCCCTGGACATCCGTGGTCTCATTGATGAGACAGATCTTGACTCAGAAAAACTTTCGCCTTTTTCTGATAATGAATTTCTTCCAAGTCTTCCACTTAACCTTCTTCAATAACTTCATGATGATCTTTGCAGATAATCTCATTCCTAAGGATGTTCTTCCTTCTTCCTTAAGGAGCATCATGTACGGGGCAGGCTTTATTTGCCCACAGGTATGTGATGATTCTTCCTGTAACTTTCTACAGGGATAAAGGTTGAACTCTTACCTAGCTGAGGAAATTAAAAACCTGATTGTATCAGTAGTTTGACAAAATGACACACATAAGAGACCTAAAGACAATAGTCAATGATACTGCAATAATGTATGACAGATGGTAGCTACACTTAAGGTGAGCACAGCATAACACAGAGACTTGTGGAATCACTATGTTGTACACCTGACAGTAATATAACATTGTATGTCAACTGTACTTCAATTTAAAAAGGAGAGAAAGAGAGAGACCAAAGATTCAGAGCCCCAGGTGTTGCATAAGATTCGGTAGAAACATAATGGAAACAAGAAATGAAAGGAAAAAGGAAAAGAGAACCTAACGAGAGCGAAGCCACACGATATTGGAAACATTTAGCTTTTGAATTTTGTTCTCCTGAGCTTTCTCACTTAAACCGTAGCAGAGGTTTGGATGGAAATAAATGGCAATTTTGCTTTACCCGGGCATTTAACGTTCCTGTAACTATTATAAGGAAAAGGGTTACTTGATCAAGAATTCTTGAAGCCAGGTTTCAAAACACTTGGCTAAAAGACTGAGTCCTGGAATTCCAGAACGTTATTAAAATTCCATGCTCATGACCATTACTGGAAAGGTCATGTCCTCCTTCAAAAAGTACACCAGCCTGCTGGGTTTTTTACACCAGTTGGAGAGTTGATGAATCATATCGCTTTCCTTCACCTAAATATATCACCCCAAAATATGACTTAACCTAGGCTATGATATGGGTTTTTCCTATTTTCATAATTAAATAAGTAAAATTCATTATTCTCTTCAGAAAATAAGTCATTCTAGACAGATGAGTTTTTACTGTTTACATGTTTACATGGTTTCAAAAATATTTAAACCATGTGGGATAGAAATAGTTCTAAAATATTTTAAGTTTTGCCACACTTTCTTATTATGCAAAGCATACAGGATACGGTTTGTCTTTTTGAAGATTAGCTTGAGGCCTTTGTCATAGTTTGGTTACCGTATATATCGTAATAATGGTAAGTCACATTGGGTGCTTACTCTGTGCCATGAACCATGCCGAGCACATTGTACACATTATCTCACCTAATCCTCACAACCACCTTCAAGGGAGAGACTCTTCTTACGCTTACAGATGAGAACAGGGAGGTTCAGAAGCATCTGCCTTTAGAGTTATGCACTTTTAGATTCCGTCTCTAAAATGTACTATATTTACATTGTTTACTTAGCAGAGTGTACCAAATAGAGTATCATTTTTGGGTTATCAGAACAGTCTCAGGTACTGGGTGTGCATATTGAAATGATGCTATTCCTTCAGGGTAGTTTGAAGTTTGTCAAGCTGTTTGCTCCTGTGTTCAATGACCCAGAGTGGGGAACTGTTTGAGCTCTTGTCTGCATTATCAGATTCTAAAATATATATACATTTTTATATAAATATGTCTAATAATATATATATATATCTTCCCACTTTTAATCATGTACTTGTCTATAGTAGCTCCTCTAAGTAAAAAAAAAAAAAAGTTTGTTAAACTCTTATGTTAAAAATAAAAAGAGTAGGGGTGCCTGGCTGGCTCAGTTGGTAAAGCATGTGACTCTTGATTTCAGCATTGTGAGTTCAAGCCACATGTTGGGTGTGGAGCCTACTTAAAATAAGAATAATAATGATGATAAATAAAAAATAAAAAGAATAGATTTTTTTCACAGCTTCATTGAGATGTAATTCACATATCATACAATTCACCCATTTAAAATGTGCAATTTGGGGCACCTAGGTGGCTCAGTTAAGCATCCAACTCTTGGTTTCAGCTCAGGTCATGATCTCAGGGTCGGGAGATGGAGCCCCACAATGGGATCCATGCTCAGTGTGGAATCTACTTGGGATTCTCTCTTCCTCTCTTCCCTTCCCCCCAATTCATGTTTTCTCTCTCTCTGAATAAATAAATAAAATCTTTTTTTTAAGATTTTATTTATTTATTTGAGAAAGGTCTTATTTATTTATTTGAGAGAGAGAGCACAAGCCGGGTGAGGGGCAGAGAGAGAAGCAGGCTCTCTGCGGAACAGGGAGCCCCATGTGGGACTCTATCCAGAGACTCCAGGATCATGACCCCAGCCAAAGGCAGACACCAAACCAACTGAACCACCCAGGAGCCCAATAAATAAAATCTTAAAAAAAAAAAAATGAGCCACTGGGTGGCTCAGTCAGTTAAGCATCTGCCTTTGACTCAGGTCACCTGGGATTGAGCCCCATGTCTGGCTCCCTGCTCAGCGGGGAGTCTGCTTCTCCCTCTGCCCCTCCCCCTGCTCATGCTCTCCCTCCCTCTCTCTCTGTGTGTGTCAAATAAATAAATAAAATCTTTAAAAAATTTTAAAAATGTGCAATTCAGTGGTTTTTAGTATATTTACAGATATATGTAACTATCACTACAGTCAATTTTTGAACACTTCATTACCTCAAAAAAAAAAAATCTCAGGGGCGCCTGGGTGGCTCAGTCGTTAAGCGTCTGCCTTCGGCTCAGGTCATGATCCCAGGGTCCTGGGATTGAGCCCCGCATTGGGCTCCCTGCTCGGCGGGAAGCCTGCTTCTCCCTCTCCCACTCCCCCTGCTTGTGTTCCCTCTCTCACTGTGTCTCTCTCTGTCAAATAAATAAATAAAATCTTAAAAAAAAAAGTCATACCCTTTAGCTATTGCCCCCATATTTCCCTGTCCTCCCTCCCCCCAGCCCTAAGCAATCATTACTACTTTCCCTGCTTATTCTGGACTTCTATATGGATGTAGCTTGTATCAATACTTTATTCCTTTTTATGACCAAATTATATGCCATTGTATAGATACACCACATTTTGTTTATCCATTCATGAGTTGATGAACATTTGGGTTATTTCCGCATTTTGACTATTCATAAGTAGTGCTGCTATGAACATTAACACAACTATTCACATGGACACACACATGTAGGAACTCTATGTTTCACATTTTGAGATACTGTCAGACTATTTTCCAAAGTGGCTGCACCATTTTATATTCCCACTGATAGTGTACTAACATTCTCCAAATCTTCACTAGCAGTTTCTACTACCTGTCTTTTTGGTTATAACCATCCTAGTGAGTATGAATAGCATCTCACTGATGTTTTGATATGTATTTCCCTGATGGCTGATGATGTTGAGAATTTTTTCATATGCTACTGGCCATTTTATATATCCTTTGGAGAAATACCTATTCAGTTCACTTGCACAGTTTTTAATTGAGTTGTCTTTTTACTGCTGAGGTGTAATAGTTCTTTGCATATTTTTGATACAATCTGTTATCAGATTTGCAAATATCATTTGCAAAATTTTTGTCCCATTTGGGTTATCTTTTCACTTTTTGATGAAATTGGAAAGTGTGAGCCTTATTACTTTGTTCTCCTATTTCAAGATTGTTTTGGCTATTCTGGCTCCCTTGCAAACTCATGTGAATTTTAGAATCAGCCTGTCAATTTCTACAAAGAAGACAGCTGGGATGCTGATAGGATTGCTCTGAATCTGTAGATCAGTGTGGGTACTTTCCTATCTTAGCGATATTAAATCTTCTGACCCATGAACACAGAGTGTTTTCCATCTATTTCAATCTTTTAAAATTTCTTTCAACAATGCTTTGTAGTTTTCAGAGGATACGTTTTGCCCTTTTTTTGGGTTAAATTTATTCCTAAATATTTAGATAGATATTTAGTGAAGACCTGAGGGGCTCTTTCAAAGGAAAATACATGAGCTTTACCAAGTAATTCCCATAGATGTTTTTCGTTTCCTCTTAGTTCATAGCCATGTTCTGGGTAGAGATCGCCAGACGGTTGAATTCTGATGGAGTGAAGGACTGTTGTGCATCTGAGCAGATCATAACTTCTTTTTTTCTTTGTTTTTGTATTACAAAAGTAATACATGTTTTTTTTTAAAGATTTTATTTATTTATTTTTGAGAGAGAGAGCGCACACAAGCTGGGAAGGGGCAGAGGGAGAAGCAGACTCCCGCCGCCAAGCAGGGAGCCCAACGCGGGACTTGATCCCAGGACCTTAGGATCATGACCGGAGCCAAAGGCAGATGCTCAACCAACTGAGCCACCCAGGCGCCCACAAAAATAATATGTTTGCTGTAAAGATTCATGCACTATTGAAACATCCATGAGTTTTGGGTATCCTGTTTTTTAAACTTAATAAGTTATGGAAATTTCCATGTCATATGTAAATCTACTTTTTAAAAATAGCTGTGTTGGGGCAAATTACATCAGTGTTCGTAATTGAACTGTAGGTGGATTTTAGGCTATTTCCGGTAGTTTTCTGTTACAAACTATGCTTAACAGCTTTTAACACAGGCTCCAGTTGTTGTTTTTCATGATCTATTAAGTACTTGGAAAAAATGTAAGAGTTGAAAGAAAGGCATCTTTTGTTGTTGTTACAGCTTTATTGAGGTATGATTGACCCTCAATAAATTACGTTTATTTATACTGTGTGACTTGGTACATTTTGACATATGTATGTTCCGTGAAACCATTACCACAATCAAGATAGTTTACATACTCATCACCCCCCAAAGTTTCCTTGAGCCCCTTTATAATCCCTTCCTTCAGCCCTTCCCCACCCTCCCTCATCCCCAGATAAGCACCCACCTGCTTTTGGCACTATAGATTAGTTTGCATTTTCTAGATTTTATGTAAGTGGAATAATATAGTAGGTACTATTTTTTTGGTGTAGATTCCTTTGCATGTTTTGTGGATATCAATTTTTTTTGAGAGAGAGAGAGAGAGAATGAGCTGCAGGAGGGGCAGAGGGAGAAGCAGTTTCCCCGCTGAGCAGGGAGCCCGATTTGGGACTTGATCCCAGGACTCTGGGATCATGACCTGAGCCGAAGGCAGATGCTTAACCAATTGAGCCACCCAGATGCCCTCAATATTTCATTCTTTTTTGTTGATGAAGAGTATTCTATTGTACGGATATATCACAATTTGTTTCTTCATTCACTTTTTGATTGGCATTTGGGTTGTTTCCAGTTTGGGGCTATCACAAATAAAGCTGCTATGGACATTTGTGTCTTCGAATGGATGTATGCTTTTCTTTCTCTTGGGTAAATACCTAAGAGTGGAATGGTTGGGTTGCATGGTAGGTATGTGTTTAACTTTTAAAAACACTGCTGAAGTATTTACCAGATTATTTTACACTCCTACCAGTAGTGTAAAAGTGTTCCATTTGTTCAACGATGCTTATGATCAGTCTTTTTAGTTTTAACCATACTAGTTTTAGTATGCAGTAGTATTTTATTGTGGTTTTTGATTTACACTTTCCTAAAGACTACTGATGATGTTAGTGCATTTTTCATGTACTTACTTGCCATCCATATACCTTTTTGGTAGATTGTTTGTTCAGATCTTTTGCCTATTTTTAATTGAGTTGTTTGTCATCAACTTTTACTGAATTGTAAGAGTTCTTTACATAGTCTAGAGACAAGTCCCTTGTTGGATATATGTTCAGCAAGTACTTTCTACCCGTCTCTCTTGGCTATACATTTTTAAACTTTTTATTGAGGTATAGTTGACACACAATGTTACATTAGTTTCAGGTATATAACGTGGTGATTCCACGCGTCTGTATGTTATGCTGCGCTCACCGCAAGCGTAGCTACCGTCTGTCACCATACAATGCCATTACAATACCCTTGGCTGCGTTCTCGATGCTGCACCTTTTATCCCTGTGACTTATTCATCTTGGCTATAACATTTTATTTTTATTTTTATTTTTTTATTTTA
The DNA here is from genome assembly GCF_004348235.1 of Phoca vitulina. NCBI lineage: Eukaryota > Metazoa > Chordata > Mammalia > Carnivora > Phocidae > Phoca > Phoca vitulina. The sequence goes on from NW_022589793.1 coordinate 1,262,098, forward strand.
TTATTTTAAAGATTTTATTTATTTATTCATGAGAGACAGAGAGAGAGAGAGAGAGAGAGGCAGAGGGAGAAGCAGGCTCCCAAGGAGCAGGGAGCCTGATGCGGGACTCGATCCCAGGACCCTGAGATCATGACCTGAGCCGAAGGCAGACGCCCAACCATCTGGGCCACCCAGGCACCCTTGGCTATTACATTTTAAGGGAAGCATGGCCAAAAGATTTCAACAATCCCTTTTCTCAAACCCTCAAACTAACATGAATTTCTGTTGATCTCAATAAAAAATCATTATAAAGTGGAAACCCAAAGTTGCTTTAAGTGTATTCTTAATTTCCAGAGAAGTGACACATAAATTATTGGGGTAAAAAGAAAAAAATGACAGCTGATTGGAATTTGTTTTTTTTATTATTTATTTGTCTAGTCACTTTAACTGTTGGGTATAGTGATGAAGGATAAGCACCATATTTTCATTTTCTCAGGCTGTCTTCTCAGGGCTTTCTTTTTGAGGAGTTGAATAGTTGAAAGGAGAAAAGAACGAACACATGCTCATTCTCTCTGATAACTGTTTTAATAGGTCTGTGACTCTTCCACATCCCATTCCCCTCAGAGAGGCAGGATAGTAAATGGGTTAAGAGCATGGAGTCTGCCAGGGAGGAGTCCCGCTCTCCTCTTACGAGCTATGTGACCCTGGGTAAGTTACTCAAACATTCTGTGCCTCAGTTCCCTCATCCGTAACATGAGAATAAAAATAATGCCTAATGAATAGAATTATTATGAGGATTAATTGACTCAAAATATACAAAGTACTTAAATGGTTCCTGGCACAAACTAAACACTCTAGAAATGTTAGCTTTTATTATTAAGACTTGATGTGGCAAATATTTTATTTGATTTTCACTGCAAGAACACACTGATTTTATCTGTTTTGATTTAGGCTTCTTTGGCATAGGTTTGCCAACACTTATGCTGAGATACACTGTTCACAAACTCCTACTCCATAAACATGAACGGAGAGCCAAAACCCTCAGTTTGTAGAAGACTTGATTTTAGTAAGTGAAAAAGCAGTCTCTCTCAACATTTTTATCATTTATATCATTGGCTCATATCTTTTTGTATATTGGGCATTATAATAATAACTAACAATTGAGAACCTTATATGTTGAGTATGTGCTAGATGAGAGAGAGAGACAAGATAGACAGCAAGAGACAGAGACGCACAGAGAAAGTGTTAGTTGGAGGAAATGTCCCTTAGGTAAAATAACTTGTCTATGATCACACAGCTGGTAAAGTAGTAAAGTTGAATTCAAACCAAGGGACGTCTGATTTCAAAATCTTTCACTTTCTACTCTACCACATATTTCTTATATTATTATAATTTCTTGTGTGTGTGGTTTTTTTAAAAGATTTTATTTATTTGTTTGTCGGAGAGAGAGAGAGAGCACATAAGCAGGGGGAGTGGCAGGCAGAGGGAGAAGCAGGCTTCCTGCTGAGCAGGGAGTCAGATGTGGGGCTCTGTCCCAGGGCCCTGGGATCATGACCTGAGCCAAAGGCAGACACTTAAAGACTGAGCCACCCAGGCGCCCATAATTTCTTGTGTTTTATATACTCATGTATTAGAGACCAAGAGCAAGCAGCTTCATTTCAATATGTGGAAATGTGTAATTTTACAATATTATTATTATATGGAGGGCTATAATGGGACTTGCTGGGGTGTTCTATGTATTTTCTCTTACAGAACTCTTAAGAAATGCCTTGGATCACATCAGTCACTGAGCCATTGTCTTTAGTATCCAGAAAATGAGCTCTTGTTCCTTGAAAGTAGAGAAGTAAGCCAAAAAGTTAGTTAGGGGGAAAAAACCCTTTTGTTTATTACAGTACATTTGTATTCTACTTACATCATTCAAAATTCTCGTGTAATGTATGTAAATTTGGTTAGTGAAAACTTTTCAAGGCTAAACAGTGTACTTTTTAATTGAAAACAAAGAATATCTTCTGATCTTTGTTAATGTACATATGTATATTTAGCACAAACTTTTCACTCTAGAACAATGAACTTTCTCAATGATAGCTTGAAATGCAGAAAAAAAATGTTAAGTCTGAGCTCTCAACATGAGCCTGTTAGAATTATGAAAATATGTAAGATTAGGCAAGAAACAAAACCCAAAGAAATGTGGATAGAATCGTAAACTATTATTTATGGTACTTGATTTTGGCTAAAAATTACATTTCAGATATATTACAGTAAGAACAATAGAAATATATATTCACTTATTCAATAAATATTGTTTTACCTACTGTATGCTGGGTAAATTCTGGGCTTTAATTCCAAATCTTAAAATCTGGATTTATATTAGATTTTAATTGGACTTTTCACATTACCATAAAGCAATGTTGATTGTTTCTCTCTCTCTTTTTTAAGATTTATTTTTTTTTAAGATTTATTTATTTATTTCATTGACAGAGAGAGAGAGAGAGAGACTGGGAGAGAGGGAACACAAGCAGGGGGAGTAGGAGAGGGAGAAGCAGGCCTCCAGCCAAGCAGGGAGCCCGATGCAGGGTTCGATCCCAAGACCTTGGGATCATGACCTGAGCCGAAGGCAGTCACTTAACCAAGTGAGCCACCCAGGCGCCCCTAAGATTTATTTATTTATTTTAGAGAAAGAGTGTGCCAGTGGGGTAGGGGAGGGGCACAGAAAGAGGGAGAGGGGAAGTAGACTCCCCGCTGAGTGCAGAGCCCATCTCAGGGCTCTATCCCAGAGATCATGACCTGAACAGAAATCAAAAGCCAGACACTTAACAGACTGAGCCACCCAGGCACCCCATGTTGATTGTTTCTAAGCGATGGATTCTTTCATATGGTTGGTTTTAGTAAAATCTCTTCATATTAGTGTGAAAATGAAAATGTAGGAAACCATTTTCAGGTTTGTTCGTTTTATAGGAAATAATAGCTGTTTCTTTGTTATTATGGAATATTACTATCCTTAGTCAATTTTTATGGATATATATGAGTAATAGCATTTCTAGTCACAATAGACAGTATTACTTGTGCGTTTCAACTGATATTACAATTCAGAAGCAAATTTATTTTTTTGCTGAGAACATTTACTTTGTCATCAGCAAGAGTAAGCCCAATTCATGGTGTTCCAACTTATTAACACTATGCCACTCTGTTTCCATTTCAGTGCCTTGTACTTATCAGTCAGTCCTGGCTGAAGAAGTTTGGTTACTATAAAATTATCTTAATTTCTTTCTACCTAGAAGGAACAGCCTCCATTGTCATGTTATTTCTCCGACAGCAATATTATTACTTTTTGGCTCTTTATCTCACTATTATCGTGTAAGTAAATGCCAGTGCCAATCCCCAAATTACACTAGGATTTTTTTAAATTTTTTTTAAAAGATTTTTTATTTATTTGATAGAGAGAGACGCAGCGAGAGAGGGAACACAAGCAGGGGTAGCGGGAGAGGGAGAAGCAGGCTTCCCGCCGAGCAGGGAGCCCGATGTGGGGCTCGATCCCAGGACCCTGGGATCATGACCTGAGCCGAAGGCAGACACTTAATGACTGAGCCACCCAGGAACCCCTACACTAGGATTTTTTTTTTTTTTAGAGGGGGCAGGGGCAGAGGGAGAAGGAGACAGAGAATCTTAAGCTGGCTCCCCACCCAGAGCAGAGCCTGATGCGGGGCTTGATCTCAGGACCCTGAGATCATGACTTGAGCTGAAACCAAGAGTCAGGCACTTAACTGACTGAGCCACCTAGGCACCTCTCACAGCTTCTTTTTTCAAGTTATTTCATACATTAGATTTTGTAGTAAAGTTCCTCTTTTTAACCCATTAAAGTGCATCATTTAGTAAATGCTGCTGCCAAATAAGGATCTTGCCCCCAAATATGTTCTTTGTCTTTGTCCCCATCTTGGGAAATGGCCCTATAGTCTGCCTAGGCATCCAAGTCAGCAACTTTGTCTTTGTCTTCTCTTTCTTCTTTGTCTCCTACGTCCAATATGCTATCAGTTTAATAGTAGTTTTATTTTCCTAATATGTCCTGAATCCATCCCTTCTCTGCTCCCATTGCCATTCCTTTAGCTCAGGTCCTCATCCTCTCAGATGGAGTAGTATACGGCCTCCCAGATGGTACCCTTGTCTCCAGTCCCTCCAAACCCTTCCTCCACACTGCTCCTAGAAGAACATGTCATTCCTTTGCTTAACAGTCTTAAGTGGCTTCTCACTGCTTTCAAGATAGAATCCAAATGATGACAGATGAGGCCTTTTGTTATATAGTCCCTGTTTACTTCTTATCCTCATTTTTTATTACTCTTCCAGTTTCACTGTACTCCACACCAAACAGGAATACTTCGTAGTTCCTGGTTCAAATACCTCATGTCAACATGCAGCATTCTGTGCCTGGAAAGCTGTTCACCATTTCCTGCCTGGCTCTCTCCTGGTGTTTCTGAAGGCTGCAGCTCAGGGATGTGCTTCTCTGAAAAGCCTTCCTTGATGTCCTCATCTGGATTAGGTGTCCCTCCTGCATGACTCCCATGCCCTCTGCTTATCTGTACTGGAGCGTTTACTCCCCTGCCTGGGACTGCCTGTGGCCTCCACTGGACTGAGCTTATTGCGAGTAGGGTCTAGTCTCTTATCGCTGTGGCCCCATTACCTACTACAGTTCCTACAAATAGTTGATCATTAGAAAATGTGTTTTGGGTGGAGAAACTAATAATCCTACCCCAGGTCCCTGTTGGAACAATTTGAGAAAATGTTCATGAAGATTTATTTGCATTTTGAACAGATTGGTAGTGGAGAGTAGAGTAACTAACTCAAAGGATTGAATCTCGGCAGAATTTCATGACATTAGAACCTCACATAGATAACTATTCTATAAGTATATAATGGTGGCCCTGCCTATATCATATTTAAAATGACATTTTTAAAAGATTTTATTTTTTAAGTAAACTCAACACCCATCGTGGGGCTTGAAGTCATAACCCTGAGATCAAGAGTTGCGTGCTCTACCGACTGAGCCAGCCAGGCACTCCCCCCCAAAATGACATTTTTATAGTGATTTTTAGAATGAAAATTTTTTTGCCTTTTTTTTTTACTTAAACTATTCCCCCATTTTTATTCTCCTATCATAATTAAAATGTTATATGTTCTTGTATAGTTCTTAATTTATCCCATTCTCGATAGCAAGAGAAAAGTGTCTGATTAATTTCCCTGGCCTGTTTTGTTCTTTAGAATCAGCCCATAATTTAATCAGATTAAATGAGAAGGTAGTCATTTGGGAATGAGGAAACAGCATAAAAACCATTTTTAAAAATACAGACTTAACTATAGAGAACAAAGTGATGGTTACGGGGAGGTGGGAGGAGGTTGAATAGGTGAGATGGGGATTAAGGAGCGCACTTGCTGTGATGGGCACCAGGTGTTGTATGGAAGTGTTGAATCACTAAATTGTACACCTGAAACTAATATTACACTGTATGTGAACTCACTGGAATTTAAATAAAAACTAAAAAAACCCCAAACCATTATTTATTTATTTTTTAAAGATTTTATTTATTTTTTGGTCAGAGAGAGAGAGCAAACAGGTGAGGCACGAGGCAGAGGGAGAAGCAGACACATATTTTGTGTATTATATGTATTATATACTGTATTCTTACAATAAAGTAAGCTAGAAAAAAGAAAGTGTGAATAAGAAAATCATCATAAGGAAGAGAAAATACATTTATAGTACTGTACTGTATTTATTCAAAAAAGTCCCCATATAAGTGGACCCATGCTGTTCAAACTTGTGTTATTTGAGGGTTAAATGTACTATAAAATAAAGATATATTAGGCACACACTTCTATCCCCCCCAAATATTATATAGATATGAATACATACTTCTCTTTTAAAAATGAACTAACCGGGGTGCCTTGGTGGCTCAGTTGGTTAAGTGTCAGCCTTTGGCTCAGGTCATGATCTCAGGGTCCTGGGATTGAGCCCCGCATCGGGCTCCCTGCTCCGTGGGGGGCCTGCTTCACCCTTTCCTGCTCCCCCTGCTTGTGCGCTCTCTCTCTCTCTGTCATATAAATAAAATCTTTTTTTAAAAATTAAATATAAATAAATAAATAAATAAAAATGAAATAACTATTTTTGCTTGGGATTTTAAAAAATGGTTTTGGGGGACACCTGGGTGGCTCAGTCAGTTAAGCGCCTGCCTTCACCTCAGGTCATGATCCCGGGGTCCTGGGATCGAGCCCCACATCAGGCTCCCTGCTCCGTGGGGGGCCTGCTTCTCCTCTCCCTCTGCCTGCCCCTCTGTCTGCGCTCTGCCTACTTGTGCTCTATCAAATAATAATAAGAGTCAACTGTACATTATTTCATTTTTCTTTCTTACAAACAAAATTTCAACTGTCATTTGATGTTTGTTTTTTTTTAAACAAAATCTGTGGCTCCTAGTTATATGCATATTTTATATGTATATTTTAAAATTGCTTCTAGGGTGATTGTGCAAGCTTCTTTTTGCTTGTTTAACCTGCCACTAGCTGATATGGTCGATGCAGATTTACTGAAGTTCAATTGGCAGTAAGTACATTTATTCAAATATTAGCTACAAGAATATCACGTGGAGGCAGGACCTATCAGAGTCTACCTGTTACATTACCACTACAAATCATGTATCTAAGAGACAATCATAAGACGCATCATTGGGAATTAGAGAGCAGAACATAATAGGATATTCATAATTGTTTGCCCTGGGCAACTTTCCCCTGCCTTTGAAAGGGCATCATAATTTTTTATCCCTCAGGTTCACACAACCAATGCTACAACAGGATTAGATCTCAGAAACCAAAGTGAAATCTCAGATAGCTTTATGTTCTACCTATTGCAGTATGCCTTATTATACTGGCTGTTAAGGCAAAGTGGCCTTTGCTCTGTAAGAATTAAAATTAAAAATAAAAAAAAGGTCCGTCTTATCTTTTTTTACTTGAAAAACCGTAAGCTGCTGCTGGTGAGAGGTTTTGTTCTTTGGTATGGTGTTAAGCTGTAAAATTCACTTGATTGGTAATGTTTTCTGACATGTGCCCTATTTACAGATTAGAGAGGAATGTGTTATTTTAACATAGGTACATTCTTTATCAGCTCTGTGGAAACATTGAGACAGCATGGCCTCTTTTTTTTTAATGAAATTTATGTTGAGGAAAGCTTTGCCAGTCCAGCTGCTTGATTTCCACTTTACATAATTCCTTTCCTGTTTCAGGGTTTTGTTACTAAGTTATGTTTGGGTTGATAAGCAAGATGCTGAACTCCTTACAGTGCAGGACCATATCCTCACCAGTGTCTAGAAAAGTGACTGGCTCAAATCACTTTTTTAAAATGAGTAATTTAACAAGAAGAAACTTCAGTAAACATCTTACAACTCTCAAATTCTTTTTTATTTTTTTAAGATTTTATTTATTTGCCAGAGAAAGAGAGCACAAACAGGGGGAGTGGCAGAGGGAGAAGCGGACTCCCCACTGAGCAGGAAGCCCAACATAGGGCTCAATCCCAAGACACTGGGATCATGACCTGAGCCCAAGGCAGACACTTAACCGACTGAGCCACCCAGGCACCCCTCTCAAATTCTTTTTGAATGAGACTGGAAACAAGTAAATAAAATGTCTCAAACAGTTGGAAAGAAAAGGGCACCAACATTTACCACATGCCAATGTGTACAAGCATTATGTGGCTTTTGCTCATTCAAGTCTCACCCCAGCCTTGTATGGTAGATATTATTTAAATATGTACTGATTGCCTCCTAATGTGTCAGGCATTGTGGTAAATGCTGGAGATACAATATAAGAGGCCTTGTAACAGATTCCCTCTAAAACATACTCTCTCTCTCTCTTTTTTTTAATTTTTAAAAAAGTTTACTTACGTATGTATGTATGTATGTATGTATGTATTTATTTTAGAGAGAGAGCATGCAAGCAGGCGGAGGGTAGTGAGCAGAAGGGAAGAGGGAGAGGGGGAAAGAATCCCTAGTAGATTTCATGCTAAGTGCAGAGCCCAATGTGGGGCTTAATCTGACAACCCTGAGATCATGACCTGAGCCAAAACCAGGAGTTGGACGCCCGATGAACTGAGCCGCTCAGGTGTCCCTTTAACTTATAAAGTAATCTCTGCACCCAACGTGAGGCTCAAAGTCATGACCCTGAGATCAAGAGTTGCATGCTCCACCAACTGAGCCAGCCGGGTGCTCCTAAAACATACTCTTTATGTACACGGCATGCTGTATGCTTTTGACAAGTGGCTACTCTGGAGGATACCTGTGCTTTTCTGGCAGCATAAGTTGTATCCTTACTTCATGATCCTGGGGTCCTGGGATTGAGTCCCGCATTGGGCTCCTGGCTCAGCCTGCTTCTCCCTCTGCCTCTGCCTGCCAGTCCCCCTGCTTGTGTGTGCTCTCTATCTATCCGTCAAACAAATAAAATCTTTGAAAAAATTAAGTTGTATCCTTACCAAGAGTTAGTACTTTTTGTTTTAAATCTGTTAATGTCAGCTGCAAATGTTATTATAATGACAGTATTTAATTGCTTAGGATCTATAAGGGTGAGATGAAAGTTATCTCTATGGAAACTAAGTTGAATGCTTTATAAAGATTAGACAAAGGTAAGATGTAAAAAAAATACTATTAGATCTGTTGTGATGAGAACTATAAATGTCTTGAGGGAAAGTCATAAAAACCTAAAGCTATTATGTTCTCAGATTGCCTTGTAAACAACTTTAGGTTCTCTCTGTAATTGGCAGTAGAAACTGTAGATCATGTAATATGGATACTGTCCTTGGGAGAAAGATGGCACAGTACTTTCACCCATGGGCCCATACTCAAAGGAAAAACCCAAAGAAAAGACTGATGAATGAGTACATTTCACTTAAAACAGAATAGTTAACATCTCTTCTTCTAAAAAGGATTGTTTTGCTCTAGCCGATTGTTGACTGTCCTGATCATATCAGATAAGAACTTAATACAATGGGGGCGCCTAGGCAGCTCAGTCGGTTAAGCATCTGCCTTCGGCTCATGTCATGATCCCAGGGTTGGGATTGAGCCCCACGCTGGCCTCCCTGCTCAGCTGGGAGCCTGTTTCTCCCTCTGCCTGCCGCTTCCCCTGCTTGTGCTCTCTCCCTCTCTCTCTCTCTCAAATAAATAAAATCTTAAAAAAAAAAAAAAAAAACAACTTAATACAATGAGCCAAAATAGACGTAGCCCTTACCCTGTGGTACTGACAGCCTAGTGGGGGAGATAGACAGCAATTGTATTACAATATTATATTATCATACAACCATAATTATCCTCATTTTCAAGAAACTAAGACTCATGAGAGGGGTTAACTTTCCCTATCTGAGGTAATATAACCATCAGATTGAAGGACTGGGAGTGAAACCCAAGTTCTTCCCATCAAACCATACTTCCTCCAATTATCTTGCCTCATCTTTCTTCCCTTTCTTTTTCTTTCCCTTCCTCCCCCTTTTCTTGCCTTTTCTTCTCTTTTTCCTCCTTGGTTGCAAGGTTTCCACCATTAGTGGAAATATGACAGGATTTCAGTTTATTCAGTCAATGCACTGAATTTATTGATTTTTATATGACATAACTTAATTATCAAAAATGATATGGCAGGATTCTTACTTAGAACACATTTAAGTAACCCTTCATGAAACCTGGGCTGAGAAACTTAAGTGTGAATCCCAGCTCTACTACTTACTAGCTGTGTGACTGCGGACAAGTTCATCTATTCTCCCATCTCTAAAATAGGAGTGACAATGTCTTCCTCATAGGATTGTTGTGGGTTTTACAATTTTTTTTAAGCCCAGTGTGGGACTTGAACTCATGGACTGAGCCAGCCAGGCACCCCTGTTGTGGGGTTTAAATGACTTAACACAGGACAGGGCACATACAGCTCTCACTTATCAACCACTTAAGAGTCTAGCTGTGTCTCTCTTTGATCTGTTTCTTCATTGAAAGAGTTTGTTCTTCTAGCTCTATAACCACTATCACTGAGAGGTTAACATTCTATAACTACTATACTATTTCTACTATTGTCTGGTTAGGGTCAAGGAGGACTTAATTGACAAAAAGGTCCTTGATATATATATATATATATATATATATATATATATATATACACACACACACACACATACATGCTGTGTGATACAGACCCATGCTATCTTTGTCTGTTTCAGGTTACCCCTTTCCTCAATGGTTTTTGGCATCGGTGCTTTGTTTACAAAACCAGCTCAGTCTTTAGCTCCCATGACGATACTCTCTAAGCTAAAAGAGTATGGATATGGAAACCCAGATAAAAGGTAGAGTAAAAATGCCTTTGAAATAATGTAAAGGAAATATGAAAGCAAACTCAGACTTTTACATTGATTACTAGGCAATTATCTTGGACTTTGGATATTATTAGTCATTAATTCTCAGATTTCGAGTAAGCTATAACAGAGAGTATTAATATCAAAGAAATTTTCATAGGAGTATCTTTAAGGATGTTCCTTAAAGGATACTACAAATGTCTATATAATTCACACTAAACTACATATTGATTGTTTTTATCTTTTTATCTAAGTCATTTATTCACGAATGTTTCTGAGGGCATGCTACTATCTGCCAGGTTTAAGAGTGCTGGGGATACAAGATGAATAAGGAGCCTCCAAGGAGCCCCACAGATTATAAAACACTGTGATAAGGGCTCTACCAGGAGCATAAAATGGGGCACTGTGGTCATACAGAGAAGAGATTCCTCCTTCAGTCTCCCTGGACAAGGGAGCACCTCTGAGAAGTGAGCTGAGTTTTGGAGGTTGAGTTGGATTTCCCCTACTGAACACTGAAGAACATCATTCCAGGCAGAAAAAACAGCATGGAAAATGTCTGGAAGCATGAGAGAACTCTTAATAAGCTATTCATTTATTCACTCAACAAATGTCATTGAGAGCCTACCATGTCCTATGCTCTGTGATAGGGTCAGTGAATGGCAGTGAACAAACCAACAGAGATCTCTGTCCTCATAGACTTAGCTCTAACAGGAGACATGCAGACAAAAATTAAATAAAATATGTAGTATGTTAGCTGGCAATAAGTTTTTTTGGTGAAAAATAAAATAAGACAGGGAATAAGAAAGGTTGGGGAAAGCTGCATTTTTAATTAGAGTGATGGAAGGTCCCAGGAGGTGACATTTGAATAAATGCAGGGAATTGGGAAGACACCATGGAGGCCCTCTGGGAGAAGAGTGTTGCTGGCAGAAAACACAGCAAGTGTAAAAGGATAGAGGGATACCATGCCTGGCTTTCTAGATCTCACAAGGAAGAAGTAAGCACGAGGGAGGCCAGGTCTTGTAGGTCCTTGCAGCCCTGCTTTGTTACTTTGGTTTCACTGTGAGATAAATGGTGGTAGTGAAGCAGTGGAAGATTAATTTATTTTTTATTTATTTGCTTTATTATTTTTTTTTAAAGATTTTATTTATTTGAGAGAGAGAGAGCACGTGCAAGCAGTGGGAGGGGTAAAGGGGGAGGGAAAGGGAGGGGTAAAGAATCTCAAGCCGACTCACATTGAGTGCAGAGCCTGATCTCACGACCCTGAGATCATGACCCTGAGATCATGACCTAAGCTGAAATTAAGAGTTGGTCGCTCAACCTACTGAGTCACCCAGGTGCCCCTATTTGCTTTATTTTTTAGAGCAGTTTTAGAAAATTGAGCAGAAAGTACAGAGCTTCTCTATATTCTCTGTCCTCCACCAGATACAGCCTCCCCCACATCAACATCCCCCCCATTTCCAGAGTGGTACATTGGTTACAATCAATGAAGCTACACTGACATATCATTATCACCCAAAGTCCATGGTTTACATTTGGGTTCACTCTTGGTGTTGTACATTCTGTGGGTTTTGATGAATGTGTAATGACATGTATCCACCATTACAGTGTCATAGAGAATAGCTTTACTGCCCTAAAAATCCCCTGTGCTCCACCTATTCATCCCACCCTTCCCTCTAACCCGAACGACAAGGATATTTTTACTGTCTCCATGATTTGCCTTTCTCAGGATGTCAGATAGTTGGAATCATATAGTATGTAGCCTTTTCAGATAGATTTCTTTCACTTAGTAATATGCATTTATGTTTCCTCCTTGTCTTTCATGGCTTGGTAAATTATTTCTTTTTAGTACTGATTAATATTCCATTGTCTGGATATATAATTTATTTATATATTCATCCACTGAAAGACATCTTGGTTGCTTCCAAGTTTTGGCAATTGTGAATAAAGCTGTTTAAACATCCATATGCAAGTTTTTATGTGAATATATGTTTCTCCTTTGGGTAAATACCAAGGAGCACAGTTGCTGAATTGTATGATAAGAGTATGTTTAGTGTTATAAGAAACTGCCAAACTGTCTTTGAAAGTGGCTGTACCGTTTTGAATTCCCATCCGCAAAGATATAAAGAGTTCTTATTGCTCCACATCCTCATCAGCATTTGGTGTTGTTAATGTTTTGGACTTTAGCCATTTTAATAAGTGTTTATCTCATTTTAATTTGCAGTTTCCAAATGCCTTATGATGTGGAACATCTTTTCATATGCTTGTTTGCCATTTGTATGTCTTTGGTGAGGTGTCTGTTCAGGTCTTTTGCCCATTTTTAAATCAAGTTGTTAATTTTCTTATTGTTGAATTTTAAGATTTCTTTGCATATTTCGGATAACAATCCTTTATCAGGTATGTCTTTTGCAAATATTTTCTTCCAGTCTATGGTTTGTCTTCTCATTCTCTTGACATTGTCCTTAGCAGAGCAGAAGTTTTTAATTTTAATGAAACCCAGTTTATCAATTATTTCATTTTTTTAAATTAAATTTTTTAAATTAAATTTTTTTAAATTAATTATTATTTGTTTCAGGGATGCAGGTCTGTGATTCATCAGTCTTACACAATTCACCATAGCACATACCCTCCCCATGTCCATCACCCAGATACCCCATCCCTCCCACTCCCCTCCACTCCAGCAAACCTCAGTTTGTTTCCTGAGATTAAGAGTCTCTTATGGTTTGTCTCCCTCTCTGGTTTCATCCCGTTTCATTTTTTCCTCTCTTCCCCCATGATCCTCTGCCTTGTTTCTTGATTCCACATATCAGCGAGATCATATGATAATTCTCTTTCTCTGATTGACTTATTTCGCTTAGCAATAATACCCTCTAGTTCCATCCATGTTGTTGCAAATGGCAAGATTTCATTTTTTGATGGCTGCATAATATTCCAATATATACCCCACATCTTCTTTATCCATTCATCTATCGATGGACATCTAAGCTTCTTCCATAGTTTGGCTATTGTGGACATTGCTGCTATAAACATTGGGTGCATGTGCCCCTTCGGATCACTACATTTGTATCTTTGGGGTAAATACCCAGTAGTGCAATTGGGGTGCATTGGAGTGCATGTGCCCCTTCGGATCTGTACATTTGTATCTTTGGGGTAAATACCCAGTAGTGCGATTTCTGGGTCATAGGGTAGCTCCTTTTTTTGAGGAACCTCCATACTGTTTTCCAGAGTGGCTGCACCAGCTTGCATTCCCACCAACAGTGTAAGAGGGTTCCCCTTTCTCCGCATCCTCACCAACATCTGTCCTTTCCTGACTTGTTAATTTTAGCCATTCCAACTGGTGTGAAGTGGTATCTCATTGTGGTTTTGATTTGTGTTTCCCTGATGCTGAGCGATATTGAACACTTTTTCATGTGTCTGTTGGCCATTTGGATGTCTTCTTTGCAGAAATGTCGGTTCATGTCTTCTGCCCATTTCTTGATTGGATGATTTGTTCTTTGGGTGTTGAGTTTGATAAGTTCTTTATAGATTCTGGATACTAGCCCTTTATCTGATATGTCATTTGCAAATATCTTCTCCCATTCTGTCAGTTGTCTTTTGGTTTTATTGACTGTTTCCTTTGCTGTGCAAAAGCTTTTTATCTTGACGAAGTCCCAATAGTTCATTTTTGCCCTTGCTTCCCTTGCCTTTGGCGATGTGTCTAGCAAGAAGTTGCTGCGGTTGAGGTCGAAGAGGTTGCTGCCTGTGTTCTCCTCAAGGATGTTGATGGATTCCTATTTCACATTTAGGTCTTTCATCCATTTTGAGTCTATTTTTGTGTGTGGTGTAAGGAAATGGTCCAGTTTCATTCTTCTGCATGTGGCTGTCCAATTTTCTCAACACCATTTGTTGAAGAGAGACTGTCTTTTTTCCATTGGACATTTTTTCCTGCTTTGTTGAAGATTAGTTGACCAAAGAGTTCAGAGTCCATTTCTGGGCTCTCTATTCTGTTCCATTGATCTGTGTCTGTTTTTGTGCCAGTACCACACTGTCTTGATGGTTACAGCTTTGTAATAGAGTTTGAAGTCCAGAACTGTGATGCCACCAGCTTTGCTTTTCTTTTTCAACATTCCTCTGGCTATTCAGGGTCTTTTCTGGTTCCATACAAATTTTAGGATTATTTGTTCCATTTCTGTGAAAAAAGTTGATGGTATTTTGATAGGGATTGCCTTAAATGTGTAGATTGCTCTAGGTAGCCTAGACATTTTAACAATATTTGTTCTTCCAATCCATGACCATGGAACGTTCTTTCATTTCTATGTGTCTTCCTCAATTTCTTTCATGAGTATTCTATAGTTTCCTGAGTACAGATTCTTTGCCTCTTAGATTTATTCCTAGGTATCTTATGGTTTTGGGTGCAATTGTAAATGGGATTGACTCCTTAATTTCTCTTTCTTCTGTCTTCTTGTTGGTGTATAGAAATGTAACTGATTTCTGTGCATTGATTTTATATCCTGCCACTTTACTGAATTCCTGTATGAGTTCTAGCAGTTTTGGGGTGGAGTCTTTTGGGTTTTCCACATAAAGTATCATATTATCTGCAAAGAGTGAGAGTCTGACTTCTTCTTTGCTGATTCGGATGCCTTTTATTTCTTTTTGTTGTCTGATTGTTGAGGCTAGGACTTCCAGAACTATGCTGAATAGCAGTGGTGATAGTGGACATCCCTACCGTGTTCCAGACCTTAGGGGAGAAGCTCTCAGTTTTTCCCCATTGAGAATGATATTTGCTGTGGGTTTTTCATAGATGGCTTTTATGACATTGAGGTATGTACCCTCTATCCCTACACTGTGAAGAGTTTTGATCAAGAAAGGATGCTGTACTTTGTCAAATGCTTTTTCTGCATCTATCGAGAGTATCATATGGTTCTTGTCCTTTCTTTTATTAATGTATTGTATCACATTGATTGATTTGCAGATGTTGAACCAACCTTGCAGCCTAGGAATAAATCCCACTTGGTTGTGGTGAATAATCCTTTTAATGTACTGTTGGATCCTATTAGCTAGTATTTTGGTGAGAATTTTTGCATCCATGTTCATCAGGGATACTGGTCTGTAATTCTCCTTTTTGATGGGGTCTTTGTCTGGTTTTGGGATCAGGTAATGCTGGCTTCATAAAATGAGTCTGGAAGTTCTCCTTCCATTTCTATTTTTTGGAACAGTTTCAGAAGAATAGTTATTAATTCTTCTTTAAATGTTTGGCAGAATTCCCCTGGGAAGCCATGTGGACCTGGGCTCTTGTTTTTTGGGAGATTTTTGATTACTGCTTCAATTTTCTTTCTGGTTATGGGTCTGTTCAGGTTTTCTATTTCTTCCTGGTTCAGTTTTGGTAGTTTATACATCTCTAGGAATGCATCCATTTCTTCCAGATTGTCTAATTTGTTGGCATATAGTTGCTCATAATATGTTCTTATAATGGTTCATATTTCTTTGGTTTTGGTTGTGATCTCTCCTCTTTCATTCATGATTTTATTTATTTGGGTCCTTTCTTTTTTCTTTTTGATAAGTCTGGGCAAGGGTTTATCCATCTTATTAATTCTTTCAAAGAACCAGCTCCTAGTTTCATTATTTTGTTCTACTGTTCTTTTGGTTTCCTTGATTTCTGCCTTAATCCTTATTATTTCTCCTCTCCTGCTGGGTTTAGGCTTTATTTGCTGTTTTTTCTCCAGCTCCTTTAGGTGTAGGGTTAGGTTGTGTATTTGAGACCTTTCTTGTTTCTTGAGAAAAGCTTGTATTGCTATATATTTTCCTCTTAGGACTGCCTTTGTTGCATCCCAAAGATTTTGAACGGTTGTGTTTTCATTTTCATTTGTTTCCATGAATTTTTTTAATTCTTCTTTATTTTTTTATTTTTATTTTTTTTTAAAGATTTTATTTATTTATTTGACAGAGAGAGAGAAACAAGAGCAGGAACACAAGCAGGGGGAGTGGGAGAGGGAGAAGCAGGCTTCCCGCTGAGCAGGGAGCCTGATGCGGGGCTCGATCCCAGGACCCTGGGA
The DNA here is from genome assembly GCF_004348235.1 of Phoca vitulina. Classification (NCBI taxonomy): domain Eukaryota; kingdom Metazoa; phylum Chordata; class Mammalia; order Carnivora; family Phocidae; genus Phoca; species Phoca vitulina. The sequence goes on from NW_022589793.1 coordinate 1,278,460, forward strand.
TCATGACCTGAGCTGAAGGCAGACGCTTAACGACTGAGCCACCCAGGCGCCCCTTTAATTCTTCTTTAATTTCCTGGTTGACCCATTCATTCTTTAGTAGGATGCTTTTTAGCCTCCATGTATTTGAGTTCTTTCCAACTTTCCTCTTGTGGTTGAGTTCGAGTTTCGAAGCATTGTGGTCCGAAAATATGCAGGGAATGATCCCTATCTTTTGGTACTGGTTGAGACCTGATTTGTGACCCAGGATGTGATCTCTTCTGGAGAATGTTCCATGGGCACTAGAGAAGAATGTATATTCTGTTGCTTTGGAGTGGAGTGTTCTGAATATTTATCTGTGAAGCCCATCTGGTCTCGTGTGTTATTTAAAGCCCTTATTTCCTTGTTGATCTTTTGCTTAAATGCTCTGTCCATTTCAGTGAGGGGGGTGTTAAAGTCCCCTACTATTATTGTATTATTGTCAATGTGTTTCTTTGATTTTGTTATTAATTGGCTTATATAATTGGCTGTTCCCATGTTAAGGGCATAAATATTTACAATTGTTAGATCTTCCTGTTGGATAGAACCTTTAAGTAGGATATAGTGTCCTTCCTCATCTCTTATGTTATTATCTTTTATGTCTCTTATGTCTTTGGTTTAAAATCTAATTTGTCTGATATAAGGATTGCCACCCCAGCTTTCTTTTGATGTCCATTAGTGTGGTAAATGGTCTTCCAACCCCTCACTTTAAATCTGAAGGTGTCTTTGATTTTAAAATGAGTCTCTTGCAGATAGCATATCGATGGGTCTTGTTTTTTTTTTATCCAGTCTGATACCCTGTGTCTTTTGATTGGGGCATTTAGCCCATTTACATTCAGGGTAACTATTGAAAGATATTAATTTAGTGCCATTGTATTGCCTGTAAGGTGACTGTTACTGTATATTGTCTCTGTTCCTTTCTGGTCTATGTTACTTTTAGGCTCTCTCTTTGCTTAGAGGACTGCTTTCAATATTTCTTGTAGGGCTGGTTTGGTGACCTCAAATTCTTTTAGTTTCTCTTTGTCCTGGAAGCTTTTTATCTCTCCTTCTATTTTCAATGACAGCCTAGCTGGATATAGTATTCTTGGCTGCATATTTTTCTCATTTAGTACGCTTCAATTATTTTTTTTTTTAAGATTTTGTTTATTTATTTGAAAGAGAGAGAGAGAGGGAGAGAGAGCACAGAGGGAGAGGGAGGAGCAGACTCCCCACTGAGCAGGGAGCCCAATGTGGGGCTCGAACCCAGGAGCCTGAGATCATGACCTGAGCTGAAGGCAGACACTTAACCGACTAAGCCACCCAGGCGCCCCCCTTCAATTATTTCTTTCATAGATTGTGCCTTTGCTGTTGTATCTGAAAAATCATCACTATACCCAAGTCATCCAGATTTTCTCCTGTGTTATCTCCTAGGAGTTTTATAGTTTTGCATTTTACATTTAGGTCTGTGATCTATTGTGAGTTAAGTTTTGCATAGGTATAAGGTCTGTGTCTAGATGTTGCATGTAGATGTCCAGTTATTCCAGTACCATGTGTTGAAAAGACTACCTTTTTCTGCATTGTATTGCCTTTGTGCCTTTATCAAAGATTAGCTGATTATATTTATGTGGATCTATTTCTGGCCTCTCCATTGCATTCTATTGATTCTCTTTGCCAATACCATACTATCTTGATTTTGTAGCTTTATAAAAAAGATTTTATTTATTTATTTATTTGAGAGAGAGACAGAGAGAGCACAAGCAGGGGCTGGGCAGAGGGAGAGGGACAAGCAGACTCCCTACTGAGTGGGGAGCCTGATGCAAGACTCGATCCCAGGACCCTGAGTCCATGACCTAGCTGAAGTCAGATGTTGAACTGACTGAGCCACCCAGGCACTCCTATAGTAAGTCTTGATATCAGGTAATGTCAGCCCACTGGCTTGGTTCTTCTTCAGTATTGTGTTGGCTATTTTTTATCTTTTGCCTTTCCATATAAACTTTGGAATCAGTTTGTTGATATCCACAAAATAACCTGCTGGGATTTTGATTTGGATTGTGTTAAATATATAGATCAAGTTAGGAGGAGCTGACATCTTGACAATATTGAATCTTCCTATCCATGAACATGGAATATCTTTCCATTTATTTACTTCATTTTGTATTTCTTCCATCAGAGTTTTGTAGTTTTCCTCATATAGATCTTATACATATTTCGTTATATCTGTACTTAAAGTCCTTAATTTTTAGGATGCGAATATAAATGGTGTTATGTTTTTAATTCCAAATTCCACTTGTTTATCACTGATACATAGGAAAGCAACTGACTTTTGAATATTAGCCTTGTATCTTGCAACCTTGCTATAATTGCTTATTAGTTCCAGGAGATTTTTGTTGTTGATTCTTCTGGATTTTCTACATAGCCAAGGATTTATTTTTTAAAGTTTTTCTTACACCCCTACCCCCAGTTTTTTTAAAAGATTTTATTTATTTGACAGAGAGAGACACAGCGAGAGAGAGAACACAAGCAGGGGGAGTGAGAGAGGGAGAAGCAGGCCTCCCGCGGAGCAGGGAGCCTGATGCGGGGCTCCATCCCAGGACCCTGGGACCATGACCTAAGCTGAAGGCAGACGCTTAATGACTGAGCCACCCAGGCGCCCCCCCACCCCCATTTTATTATGAACATTTCATTTTCAAATATACAAAAAAGTTGAAAAAGATGTATAGGGAAGACTTATATATTCACCAGCTCGATTCAACTATTTATATCTAATTACATTGGTTTTATCACATATTGATCACTCACAATATGTGTAATATGTGTAATATGTACTCACAACTGGGTAATTGCGTGTTAAGAAATGAGTTGAGTATACACAGGAAGTGAATGTGGACTGTTCTAGATGGCATTTCTTCTATAGGATTTGAAGGAACTCTTTTCAATCTCACCTTCTACATCTACTAAGTGAATGTTTTCCACCTGCACTGGGGAAGTTGCTTGAAATACAGGTAACATCGGGCGCCTGGGTGGCTCAGTTGGTTAAGCGACTGCCTTCGACTCAGGTCATGATCCTGGAGTCCCTGGATCGAGTCCCGCATCGGGCTCCCTGCTCGGCAGGGAGTCTGCTTCTCCCTCTGACCCTCCCCCCTCTCATGTGCTCTCTCTCATTCTCTCTCTCTCAAATAAATAAATAAAATCTTAAAAAAAAAAAAAAAGAAATACAGGTAACATCAAAAGTCTCAAGCAGTGTTGTGGAAGAAAACTATGGTGGCTGGGAAGGGGAGAGGAACAGAATCTGGGGTAGAAAGGACTCAAAGCTCATTCACTGATAAATATGAGAGAATGCAGGAAGAAGGGGTGCATTTAACCTGTGCCCCTCTAAATTTTCTTTGAGAATAGAGGCCCTAAAGTAATGTTTCTTAACCTCATTTCACATTAGAATCACTTAGAGCTTGAAAAAGTCCTGATATCCAGGCCACACCCTGGACCAGTTAAATCAGAATTCCTGGAGGTGAGATCCAGACATTGGTAATTTTTTCAAGCTTACTAGCTTATTCGATTGTGCAGCCAATGTAGAGAACCTAGAGATTTACTTCCTTGGACACAGAGGCTCTAGAGACTAATTCTTGTTGACTTGGGCAAAGATACATTGACAACCAGACACGTTGGCAAAGTAGTCTTCTGGTCCAGTAAGCATTATTAGAGGTATGAACTTATTTAGGGCACTCGAGTATCATTTATCTTTGAGTGATAACTTAATATTTGGTATCTGGTGGCCTTACACAGCTATTGGTAATCTGAAAGTCCTGACTGAAGTCCAGAGGCCAACTGCACACTTAATAGGATATGGTTAGGTGATCAGAGAATGCTTTGAGATTCATGGTATATGAATTTAGCAAATGTCTATTTGGAATAAATTTCATGCTTGTAAGAGAGTTTTCTAATATCTGATTAATACTTTACTGTTACCACATGCAGATCCATATGGTTCAGGGGTATTATTCTTGCCCCTGCCATTTTTGAAAAATGGTCTGTGATTTCTTGCTACAGTTAGAGAAATGTTGGTCCTAAGGGGTATATTATTTTACTAAGTTTAATAGATCTAATTTCTTCTTTTTTTTTGGTAAAATAGAGCGTCTTTTAAAAAAAATTTATTTATTTATTTGAGAGAGAGAGAGAGGTAGAGCACAGAGGGAGAGTGAGAGGGAGAAGCCGAAGCCCCAACATGGGGCTCAGTCCCAGGACCATGGGATCATGACCTGAGCCGAAGGCAGATGCTTAGCTGACTGAGCCACCCAGGCGCCCTGATCTATTTTCTTCTTATTGACCCAAGGATATACTACTCAGTAGCCTGTAAATGTAATGGTTAGTTTATTGTTAATGGAGATTCATAAATGGGGTACTTGGGCAAGAAAACCAATGTGTAATCTCTTCTAATTATAGAGGATAAGGTACTTTATGTCATAATATTGGAAATTGATTATCTTAATTATTTTATACATGTAACTTCTATTAAAAATGCAGCAAAGTCCACACTTTTCACAAAAAAAATATGACAATAAAATTCTAGTATATTATAGAAAAAAGGCTACTCCTCCTATTTGGCCAATTAAGCATGCTTGCATTCTTTTGTCAGCAAACATTTGTGGAGTACCTAGTAGGTGTTAGCAGTGAGCTGGGAGTTGAGATACAAAGAGTCGTGAGGCATGACGCTTTTTTGCCCTTCAGAACTCACATGGCATTGGTGGTGAGGCAGACCGGAAACAGAAAGTCCAGTACAACGAGCTAAGTCCAAGGTTGAGATAAGCAGAATGCAAGAGGAGCCCAAGCTGGGCACTCGGCTGCTTGTTACAGGATGCAATGCACTGCACTGACTCCATGTGGTAGCACTGTCTGATAGTCCTGGCCAAATTCTTACTGCTTGATGAGACATTCTGGAATAGAAAGATGCATTTCCCCAGTAGTCAAAATCTGCCAATTTATTTGTTGAATTACAGTTGTCATCTGTGGATACTCTGCAGGAAACTCAAAATACATTACTTTAAAGATACTCTTCTAGATCAGTCTGCTATATATTCAAGTGTGTTTTTTCTAAAGATTGTTTATTTATTTGAGAGAGAGAAAGAGCAAGTGAGAGTGAGAGTGAGAGAGCATGAGTGGGAGAAGGGGCAGAGGGAGAAGCAGACTCCCCACTGAGCAGGGAGCTGGATGCGGGGCTCGATCCCAGGACCCTGAGATCATAACCTGAGCCAAAGGCAGATGCTTAACCAACTGCACCATCCAGGCGCCCCCCCCCAAGTGTTTTTTTAAATGTTGTAAATGCAGCTTTCCCTTTACTTCTCTTTTGTCTGAAAGCCTCACAATACTTCAAAAGTTATACTTGCAACAAAAGTTTAGAAACATGACTTTTCTCTTAATGATGTAGTAAACAATACTGTCTTAAACTCCAGCAAAGAAGCAGATCAAAAATGAACTGCTTCAGGGGTACCTGGGTGGCTCAGTTGGTTAAGCAACTGCCTTCAGCTCAGGTCATGATCCTGGAGTCCCAGGATCGAGTCCCGCATCAGGCTCCCTGCTCAGCAGGGAGTCTGCTTCTCCCTCTGATCCTCCTCCCTCTCATGCTCTCTATCTGTCATTCTTTCTCTCTCAAATAAATAAATAAAATCTTTAAAAAAAAAAATGAACTGCTTCAGGGTGAATAATTGACAAATAACAAATAACCTCAAGACTTTGTCTTTTAAGCAATGAAAATATTCTTGGTATTTAATTATATGTTGCTAATCATTAAAATCAATTCTAAAGCTGTTTTTTGAAAATAAGTGCTTTCTATAGTGATTTACTATAGCAACAGCCTGGAAATTCTCAGGCAACAACTCTCTTCTGCTTGTTTAATGATTTCTGTTTCATATTAGGACTAAATCGGTGGTTTTATTCAGTACTAAAGATTAGGTTACCTAGACTAGAAATGAGCTAGTCTTACATATTATACTTGGTGCTGGTGGATTTTGTTCTTTCAAGCTATCAATTCAATATCATGCTGTTGATTCTGCTGTAGTTCTGAAATACTTATTGTAAATTCCTTGGTTAATATTTTTACATACTCTTGACCTATGAAGCCACTGATGTGTAGAGCTTTGAATAGGAAAAACAAACAAACAACCCCTTCTCTGAAGAGCTCATGCAGTTTACTATAGGGTCACTGGAAGAGCAAGAAATAGTCAGTAGTTAGGACACTCCTTGTATTCAGAGCCTCAAATTTTAAGATATGACTTCTTCTCCCTCCCCCATCACTGTCTATTTGGGAAGAGAGAATTAAAAACATAGGGGTGCCTGGGTGGCTCAGTCGGTTAAGCGCCCGCCTTAGCCTCAGGTCGTGATCCCAGGGTCCTGGGATCCAGCCCCACATCGGGCTCCCTGCTTGGCAGGGAGCCTGCTTCTCCTTGTCCCTCTGCCTGCCGCTCTGCCTACCTCTGCTCTCTCTCTCTCTCTGTCAAATAAATAAAATCTTTTAAAAAACATATACAAGGGGCGCCTGGGTGGCTCAGTTGTTAAGCGTCTGCCTTCAGCTCAGGTCATGATCCCAGGGTCCTGGGATCGAGCCCCGCATCAGGCTCCCTGCTTGGCGGGAAGCCTGCTTCTCCCTCTCCCATTCCCCCTTCTTGTGTTCCTGCTCTCACTGTCTCTCGCTCTCTGTCAAATAAATAAATAAAATCTTAAAAAAAAACATATACAAAATATTACAGCTGCAAAGAAGTGTGTACATATAAACAATATATCTGTTGGGGTTGCTAGAATAAATATTGAGATAATCAGTGTTTAACAATGTTCTATACTAAGTCCATTTGCCAAGTATCATGAACAGGAGCCCTTGTACCATCCCAAATTAAAAACATTTGGCCCAAAAGATTATGATTGAGGCTAACTCAGTTTACTAATGATGTGTCAGAAATGGGGTTGTGATGTAAGCTTATGTGGAGGAAACTCTATCCACAAGTTCATAGGACCACAATAATATATATCCTGTGTTTTACCGTGGAATTACCAGTGATGATGATTTCCTCCCCATTGTTTGCGTCTTTCTTCTGTATATAGAGTGATAATGTTCCATTGCAAAGGAACCACCTGAAGACAAGATTATGTCCAAAGGAGGAGATAATCAATCTCAGGGTTTGTTTTGTTTGTTTTTTGTTTGTTTGTTTTTTGAGAAATATTGTACTGTTGTTTTTTTCCAGTTAGTCTTTAGAAGACTAAATGAAAACATTAACAATATCTCCAACCTCTAAAGAAAAACAGGTGTATAGACAGTTAGATTCTTACATTTCCTTTTCAGCAATGTGATCATATCAAGCTGCTAGTGATCTTGGTATTTGTTATAGGTCATTGCTTTTCATTGAAACCTTCTGAATTCATTTTCACGGAAAATGTATGACTATTCTTTTTTTTTTTTTTTTTAAGATTTTTTATTTATTTATTTGAGAGAAAGACTGAGCAAGAGAGACAGTACCGGAACAGGGGCAGAGGGAGAGGGAGAAGCAGACTCCCCGCTGAGCAAGGAGCCTGACGCGGGGCTCGATCCCAGGACCCCGGGATCATGACCTGAGCCGAAGGCAGACGCTTAACCAACTGAGCCACTCAGGTGCCCCAGTATATGACTATTCTTTAAATTTTTTTTTTCTGGGGCGCCTGGGTGGCTCAGTCAGTTAAGCATATGACTCTTGATTTTGGCTCAGGTCATGATCTCAAGGTGGTGAGATTGAGCCCCTTGACATGGAAAGAAGTATTTGAGCTGAGTTCTGAAGAACAAGTAGGCACTAACTAGAAGGCCTCTGCCTAGAATCATGTGCAAAACCTCCCACCATCACTACCTCCTCCTCTAAAAGCCATAGCTGGGAATGTATGTCCTTGGTGCGCTGGACTGGACTACATTGGTTAGGAATGGCCACCCCTTCCAATCATGCTCCAGTAGACCACCCTTCATCCTGAGTCCTACTCAGTCCAAGAAGTGATTGATTATGACCTACCGACCCATTGTTCTTGTGCTGCTACTTTCTGGGCTCTGAGACAAACACAGAGGCTTGGGTCACAGGATGGGCCATCCAACACATACCAGATGTAGCCTCTGGAAGTAACAGATCCACCAAAGGTGCCATTGAAATGTGGTGTCACTTCTGCTCCACCCAAACTATCTATGGAAAACCTCATTTCTGGGGGCATGTAATGTTTTGTCTTCCCTGTATTCCTTCTTTCCTTTAAGAAAAGTCCTCTCTCTTCTTCCCTCTCCAACTAACCACCCAACTCCCAACTCCCTTCTCTCTCTCTCCCTTTCCCTCTGCCCCGACCCCTGTGTACGCACACACTCTCTCAAATAAATAAATCTTTAAAAAATGTGTTTTTTCTTTCTCATAAATTCATATTATAAATACCACTTTCTCTTGTTGAGATTTTTAGTTCAGATCTAGATAAAAACCTTAGCTCCAAACTCACTAGCTGTGGAACTTTGGGCAACTCAACCTAGTTAAGCCTTAGTGTCTTCTTCAGGGTTATTGTGAAAATTTGTAGCAATGACAGAAAAGTGTCAAACAGGGCCAGGCACATAGTAAGCCTGTAATCCATGTGACACCATCATTATTCTTACGAGGGTCTCATCAGGCTCATCCTAGAAAGGAGAAGTTCCTTTCCTATTCTTGAGGTAGCAACAGATTATGTGAACTCAAAGTTTCCCATCCTTAATTCAAAAGCATCTGTACTGCCACAAAATAATATTATGGTTTAGCAAGTATAAGCTAAGACAAGAAAATGAAGAAAAAGACCCCAAACAGCAATATTTTAGAATGTTATAACCTGCACGTAGGTGTTTTTTCTTTTGAAAGCAGAACATTATGAGAGAAAATTGGGTGCAAAAATTTTTTCCATAAGCAAGAGATGCAATTGCTATTATTATTATAAGATAACATTAAAGATATTTGTTTATTGTTTCTGCCTCCACTACAATGTACGCTTTGTTGACAATAAGGATCGTTGTTGATTTATTTACTCTATATTGCAAGCACCTAAAACAGTAAGTGTGCAGTAAATATTTATTGATCAAGCAAAATTATAAGTGGAGCTTAGGAATTATTTTTCTACCAGAGATTCACTCAAAAATGTGAAGGTTGGAAAACATAAAAAGCCCAACTGGTCAATAGGTTCAACCATATCCAGGTAGAGGGAACATAATGTGAGAGAGGAAAAGAAATTCCCTACATCCTGGACATCTTTCCCAGATTAGAATTACATTTTAAGAGAAAGAAGGAATCTTAAGAAAGGAGCAGAAAGACCAGGGAGATTTTTTTGAAGAGCATCAAATGATTCAACAAAGTAGTGCGGAAATGACCTCTGCTTTGGAGCGCATGAAACAGTAAAATGGTTGCAGTTTTAGTAATAATAACAAGGTATGCCTGAAAGCACTAGGTCTTAAACCACAACAAGGTAGTTATCAAATCGCCCTACTCATTTAAATGTTCATCCCCCTGCATTTCCTCGAGCTTCTAGCCTAAAGCTTTCTCTCTGCAGTATTGGTCGCGTGCTCACAGAGGCTTTGCCTCTGCAGATTACCACAGGAGTTCCGCATGCCCCCTCTCACCATGGTAAAAAGAGAAAAAGACGGTTCTGTCTTGGAGATAGAATATCTCCCGGAGAGAACCCTTGGCGGGTGGAATCCAATTTCTTGATATTTCTGAAACTGGGATCTGTCATAACTAGAAAATGCCGAAGGATAACGGGCTCCTGCTGCTAACCAAACACTCAGATAAAAATGCACAGAAGTGCCTCAGCCAAGCACAAACCAGTCTTTTCATAAAACACTGGGCTTCTGAGCACATATTGTAGTAATTCCGTGTCCAGCAGCTCATGGTCCATGGCTCTGTGGTTCTTTTCCCCTTTAAAGGTCTTGATTAGGCCAATTCCTTTCTTCTTTGTGTTTGAGAAATATGGATTTAGGCTGCTTCAAACTGAAACTTGGGTTTCCATTACCTTGTTGGCATCTTGCACCCATTGTCAATCCAGTTCTCTCATCTGGTCTGTCTTGTGGTTCCAGTCAGTGAACAGTCAAAGGTCGTGAGACAGGCATGTGCGCACCTACAACATCACGTCCAAAAGTACAACCATGACCTTGTCTTCTCATTCTCAAAAATCTGTGCTCAGCTGTTTCAAACCTCCTGTGTCCTTGTTAGTAATGGCCAATTAGAAATCACTGAATCCTTTCCCTATAATGGTCAGAGGCTGCCAATTTATGGTAATTTGGACATAAGTGCCAATGGGAAATGTACATTATTCAAGCTACTTTGGCTGTGACAGAAACCCAGTGCAGGCTAGCTGAAATAAAAAAGGAACTTGCCAGCTCTTATAACTGAAAAGTCAGGCAGAGGTAGAGCTGGGTAGGTACTCAGATTACGATAGGAACCTGTTTTCTCTGTCCCTGACTTTCCCTCTGTATGGAGTGCAGCCTTTTACCACATGGCAGCAAGGTAACTCCAGGCTTACTTGGGCCCAACAGTCCAAGATCCTAAAGGAAACATGTGCATTTCTCTCAGTAGCACAGCAAAAGTCCCCCAGTGGACCCTGAAAAGCTTTCTGTGAGTCACATACCCATCCCTGACTCAGTAGTTGTAGCCTAGGCTGGAGTTCTGACTAGGTCTGGGCATGTGCCTGAACTTGAGGGTGGGGGTTGGGTGGTCAGTTGGGGAGGGAAGAAGGGACAGGATTTTTTTCTTAAAGGAAAGAAGGAATACAGGGAAGACAAAACATTACATGCCCCCAGAAATGAGGTTTTCCATAGATAGTTTGGGTGGAGCAGAAGTGACACCATATTTCAGTGGCACCCTTGGTGGCTCTGTTACCTCCAGAGGCTACATCTGGTATGTGTTGGATGGCCCATCCTGTGACCCAAGCCTCTGTGTTTGTCTCAGAGCCCAGAAAGTAGCAGCACAAGAACAATGGGTCGGTAGGTCATAATCAATCACTTCTTGGACTGAGTAGGACTCAGGATGAAGGGTGGTCTACTGGAGCATGATTGGAAGGGGTGGCCATTCCTAACCAATGTAGTCCAGTCCAGCGCACCAAGGACATACATTCCCAGCTATGGCTTTTAGAGGAGGAGGTAGTGATGGTGGGAGGTTTTGCACATGATTCTAGGCAGAGGCCTTCTAGTTAGTGCCTACTTATTTTCAGAACTTAGCTCAAATACTGCTTCCCCAGGGGAGCCTTTTCTGGACTCCACTTGCCAAGAGTAGGCAAGACCCTCTGGCTATGTGCTCCTATCTAATACCTTGTGGTTTTCCATCACAGCACTCAATGCACTTAATGCAGTGACCTTTTATTTTTTTATGATTTTATTTATTTATTTGAGAGAGAGAGAGAGAGAGGAGAGAGGGGAGAGCATAGAGGAAGAGTGAGAGAGAGAAGCAGACTCCCTGATGAGCAGAGAGCCCAATGTGGGGCTCAATCCCAGGACCCTGAGATCATGACCTGAGCTGAAGGTAGATACTTAACAGGCACCCCTAATGCAGTGATTTTATGTTGCCATATGTAAATCACTCTTATCTGTGATTGCTTGATAAATATCTAGCTCCTGCACTAGGACGTGAGCTTCTTGAGGGTGGGAACTATTGAATACACAGTACTTAGCCCAGTGTCAGCACATTAATAATCACACAGTACCTTTTTTTTTAAAAAAAAAAAAAGATGAATAAATGATACCTAATTTCTGGTAACAGTGACTGATTTTAGTATGAAAATGTAACAAACTGCCTCTTCTTCTTCCTAAACTATCACATAGTTTGAACTTTTCACTTATTTCCTCACTTGCCTAAATGAATGAGGTGATATTTTAGGTAGCCTAGGTGACCAAAAAACAGCAGCAGACTGGATAGTCAGCCCCCAAATAATCAGGAGCCCTCTTTTACTATATACGATTTAAATGAAAAAAATATATCAGGAACATAATCAAAAATCATAGAAATCTGGAGCTTAGTGAAGTTCTTGGCAGAAAACCAGGACATGCTACTTCTGAATATCACTGTTAACTATAGTTTCCTCTTGTAACCTCTAATTGTGTTGAATAATAATAATAAGTTTAGTAATAAAAATGAATGCCAAATTCCCACCATTTTGTTTAAAACATGTCAGAAAGGGGCGCATGGATTGTTAAGTGTCCGACTCTTGGTTTTGGCTCAGGTCATGATCTCATGGGTCGTGAGATCTTGCCCTGCATGGGGCTCTGCACTCAGCAGGGAATCCACTTGAGTATTCTCTCCCTCTTCCCCTCCCCCTACTCATGCATGCTCGCGCATGTATTCTCTCTCTCTCTAAAATAAATAAATCTTTAAAACACGTTGGATGGTAATTTCAAGCCTGGAGTATTATGAGCATGTAGATGTATATACCTATGCATTGCGCCTCACCTCCGCCCTCCCTCTTCCCATGTACCATGTGTGTGTGGTCCTTCAGGCTTTATGATCACAGGTTTATATGTCAGCCTCCTCTGGTATGGGCAACCGGAAGGTAGGGATTATTCAGTTATTCAAAAAAATCCAGATTATTTAATAACATTTCTGTTACTTCTTTAAAAAGCAAAACTGTTCTGAAACTTTTTATTATGTAGCTTTGAATTAATAAGAAAAGAAACCACTAGAGAAACTAATTACGTTTTAAATCTTTTTTTCTTTCCCTAGTACAATTTTAGATCTTCATGATGCTATGTTTAATTTGATTTGCCTGGTCCCCCTGGGCATTGCAGTAATTCCGATTCTGGTTTGGAGCCCATTCTCACTCAGGAACAAGACAGACTACACAGGGGCTCTTTAAGACCAATGCTGGCTATCATGAGATTCAAACAAAACTTCAGTTGTTTATCTGTTCTGATAGAGTTTACATTATACCAGAAGGCAAACTGTTCTTTATAACCTCTAATTTGTTTAGAAAACAAAACAGAGAACACAAAAAAATCCAACATGTTTTAGGGCTTTTTGATTATAATAATAAACTTAATAAGAAAGTTAAATATGAGTTAAGGCCTCTCTGTTGGCTGTTTCCAAGTGGTCTTTTGGCCTGGTCACAACCTGTTATTCCTCACCCTTGAATCACTCCGTGAGTTGGTTTGGTTTCCCAGAGTCCACCTGACTATGCATGCCACTTCCTTTTATTTTAAGCCCTATACTGCTTCTTCAGCTGGTCCTATTAGTGAAGACATCACTTTTTTTCTTCCATTAAGTAATACCATATCACCATCATCTGTAGATTCCCCTGTGACTGATAGTGGTCAAATCTGGGGGATTCAGGGACCAGAGAACCCATATAACCCAGATTTACACTGCTCAGGGTCTTAGGCACAAAGCTTTTAGTTATGAAGAAACACGAATTCAACTTCAGCTATCTTAAATAAAGAGGTTTCTTGTAAGGATCCAGTAGGCAAATTCATAGGCATGGGGGACAGGACATAAAATAGAATTGAATCATAGAAGGACTAGAGTGAGAAAGGCAAGGGCTGAGGTAGCTTTCTCTGCCTCTGACATCTTTATTTCACTATTCCCTCACTCTCTCTCAATCTCTCTCTCTCTCACACACACACTCACAGACACACACACTCACACACTCACACACACACACACACACACACACACACACACACTCAAACATACACTTAACTGAGCACCAGAGCTTTCAGGTTAGTTGCTTGCTCTCATTTAACTGACTCAGACTCTGTGTGCCTGTTGGATTCTCTCTTTTTTAAAAAGTTTTATTTATTTATTTATTGTTAAGTAATCGTTACACCCATAGTGGGGCTCGAACTCACAACCCCAAGATCAAGAGTTGCATGTTCTTCCCAGCCAGGAACCCCTGTTAGATTCTCTTACCCAAGAACAGTCATTGCTTAGCATGACATGTTGTTTATATTGGTGTGCTGAAGATGCTTGACAACTGGCTCTCTGAAAAAAAAGATGTACACATATATAACTTTATTATACATTTTACTGATAAAAAGGATGTGTAGCATATGAACTTGTAAATAATACAATATACCTACTCCTTATTGTAAATTTCATACACTTATAATTTCAGTGTGACTTGTTATTTCTTTTTTTTTGTTATTTCTTAAAATTCCACTGTTAGTCTTTATAATTCACAACAATAGTCATGAAATCAAGACTATGAATAAGCTTGATTACTATTCAGTTCAACAAAGAACTCACGTATGTCATAGACCAAGGAGTGTAGTTACAACCTAAATGTTGTTTTATATTTTTGCTTACGTTAACTAGTAAGACAAAACTGAAATAATAAAGACATACTTCTGAACTTTACTCGATCATTAATGATGTGAGCAACTTCTCTGATTGACTGATGATAGGTTTTGAATACTAGAAAGAATATGTCCTCAATTTCCCGTGCTTTTCACAGTGTAACAGCTATACACATGACAGTTTTGAGTTTTAGCTGCATTATTTTTTTTTAAGACTTTTATTTTATTTTGACAGAGAGAGATACAACAAGAGAGGGAACACAGGCAGGGGGAGTGGGAGAGAGAGAGGCAGGCTCTCCACAGAGCAGGGAGCCCTATACAGGACTTGATCCCAGGACCCTGGGATCATGAACTGAGCTGAAGGCAGACGCTTAACGACTGAGCCACCCAGGCACCCCTTGTCTGCATTATTAACATTTTCTTTACTACTTTCTTAAGTCTAGACCAGAGGCTGGCAAACTATAGACTGTGGGCCAAATCCAACCTATGGTCTCTTTCTGTACAGTCTGAGATATAAGAAAAATTTTTGCATTTTTAGAGGCTTGTTAAACAAATAATTATTGTGTGACAGGAACTGTATGTGACTCACAAGCTGAAAATATCTGGCTCTTCTTTTTTTTTAAGATTTTATTTATTTATTTGAGAGAGTGAGAGAGAGAGCATGAGCAGCGGGAGGGGCAGAGGGAGAGGGAGAAGCAGACTCCCCACCCAGCAGGGAGCCCAACACAGGACTCCATCCCTGGACCCCGAGATCATGACCTGAGCTGACGTTTAACCAATTGAGCCACCCAGGCGCCCCTATCTGGCTCTTTATAGAAAAAGTCTGCCAACCCCTGGTCTAGATAATCAACAAAACAAAACAATAATATATACTGATTTCCATGGTATAAGTAAATCCATTATGGCTACTTTCGGCTATAAATGTGATATTACTGAATACAGATTTAGGGGAAGTGATGCTCAGTAACATACGATTATAAGATAAAAACAAAAACAAAATCAGAGAGGGAGACAAACCATGAGAGACTCTGGACTCCGGGAAACAAACTGAGGGTTACAGAGGGGAGGGGGGTGAGGGGATGGGGTAGCCAGGTGATGGGTATTAAGGAGGGCACGTGTTGTGCTGAGCACTGGGTGTTATATGCAACTAATGAATCATTGAACACAAGATCAAAAACTAATGATGTACTATATGTTGGCTAACTGAACATAATTAAAAAATAAATAAAAAAGTATAAAAACCAGCTTAAAAAATAATCATAATACCAGATGTACATGCTGAATCACCATACAGATATAGCAGGCATTGATTACATTAAAAGCATAAGTAATAGTAAAATATAGTAATGAGAAAGTAATGTTTTGAGTACTTACCACTTTTGTTTTTAATATCATTTCCTTAATCATAAACTTACATTATTTATTTTTTAATAATTGCTATGTTTAAAAACCAGCTTGAGGAATTCCTGAAAAGTTGACAAGTCTCTCACCAGCCAGGATGAGCAGGCTCCAGCATAGCACTGGGTGCACATCATAAGAGTACTCACTGGGTTGCTACTACTTGGTCTGTGGGTAGATGTTCAGGAAGTAGTGGAAGCAATGTAGGTAGAGTAAACCTGATTCATATGCTGAGTTCTCTGATCCAAGCCAGCATACTGCAGTAAGAGAATTCAAAATGGTATATTTCCTGAATTTGTTTTCATTTTGTTTTCCCTAAAATCAGTAAAGTTCTTTTAGGGCCTGGAGATAGGGAAAACTAGGGATGGGGATGGTGACTGTATTATTTTCCAATCCTGAAATGGGGATCTAAAGGTGGTGAAGAAGTTTGGACTTGTGCAAACTTTAATATGCCCCATGAGGAAAGAATCAGTGAACTTAAAGATATGTCAATAGAAATTACTCAAGCTCAAACACAAAGAGAGTGAGGGAAAAAAAAGAATAGCGCACCCAAGAGACTTAGGACAATATGAAAGAGTCAAACATACTTTTTAATGGAATTCCTCCCACCCCAAAAGAAAATGGAACAGGTTAGAAGAAATATTTGAAGAGACAATAGCCAAGAATTTTTCAAAAAATAATGAAAGACATCAAACCCAGAAGCTCAAGCTCTAAGTAGCTCAGAGAACCAGGAAAAAACCAGGATAAATATTAAAAACCCTACAACCATACGAAACAAAAAACACCTAGACCCATCATATGCAAACTGATGAAAACCAAAGATAAAAATAAACCACTGATGGTAGCCAGAGAAATAAGATACATTACATGGAGAGGAACAAAAATTGGATTAGCAGCACACTTTTCATCAGAAACAATGCAAAACAGAAGACAATGTAATGACATCTTCAAAATGTTGAAAGAAAAAAAACTCGTCAACTTAAAATTTTATAAACAATGCAAATATCTTTTAAAAATTAGGGTGAAATCAAGACTTTCAGACAAACAAAAGGCTGAAAGAATTACCAGCAGATTTGTATTACATAAAGTGTTCAAGGAAGTTACCAGATGGAAACTTGGGTCTACACCAAGGAATAAAGATCTTTAGAAATGGTTAAAATGAAGGTAAATATAAAAAACTTCTTTTTTCTTATTTTTAATCACTTTAACAGGTGACTGAGGATCACTTGTATCTTGCTGGTGAAAATGTAAAGTGGTACCACCACTCTGGAATACATTTTGGCAGTTTCTTATAAAACTAAACATGCAATTACCATGAAACATAGCAATTGCACTTTGGGGCATTTATCCCAGAGAAACGAAAACTTGTATTTACACAATAACCTATAAATGAATATTCATAACAACTTGATTCATAACAGCCAAAAACTAGAACAGCTTAACGGTTAAAGAACTAGAACAAATTAATGGTTAAACAAACTATGATACATATAAACCATGGAATACTACTCAACAATAAAAATTAACAAACTATTGATATACACATCAACTTGGGTGATTCTCCAGGGAATTATACCGAATGAAAAATCCAATCACAGAAGGTTATATACCATATGATTCCTATTATATAACATTTGTTGAAATGAAAAAAATCTTAGAAATGGAGGACAGATTAGTGGTGGCCAGAGGTTTAAGATGGGAGTGGGAAGGCTTAGAGATGAGTGGGGTTATAAAGGGCGACACAAGCAATCCTTGCGGTGATGGAATTGTTCTGTATCTTGACTGTGGTGGTGGATACATGAACCTACATGTGATAAAATTGCATGGAACTAACACCCACACATGTAAGTAAAACTCTGGAAATCGGTGTCAAAATCCTGGTTGTGATAATATGCTATAGTTTATAAGACGTTACCATTAGGGTAAAATGTGTAAAGATTACATGGGATAACTCTGTACTCTTTCTTACTATAGCATGTGAATCCACAATTATCTCCACAAAATTTTCAATACAAGATAATTGACTATATAAAATAAAAATAGCAGCAGTGTAGGGGCCCCTGGGTGGCTCTGTTGGTTGAGAGACTGACTCTTGGTTTTGGCTCAGGTCATGATATTGGGGTCTTGAAATCAAGCCCCGCATCTGCTCCGCTCAGCACAGAATCTGCTTGAGATTCTCTCTCTCCCTCTCCCTTGGCTCCTCTCCCTGCTCGCGCGCACACGCTCTCTCTCTAAAATAAATAAATAGGGGCGCCTGGGTGGCTCAGTCGTTAAGTGTCTGCCTTCGGCTCAGGTCATGATCCCGGGGTCCTGGGATCGAGCCCCACATCGGGCTCCCTGCTCCGCGGGAAGCCTGCTTCTCCCTCTCCCACTCCTCCTGCTTCTGTTCCCTCTCTCACTCTCTCTCTGTCAAATAAATAAATAAAATCTTTAAAAATAATAATAAAATAAATAAATAAATCTTTAAAAAAATAGCAGCAGTGTATTTTGGAATTACAGTACATGCAAAAATAAAATATAGGATAACAATACCCTAAAGATGAGAGGGAAGAATTTGTCATATATTGTTATAAGGTTTTTATACTATATAGAAAGTATATTGTTATTTTAAAGTAGGATGTGATTAATTGAAGATGTATATTGTAAACTTTAGAGCAACCATTAAATATATATATTTTTTAAATTAGGCATGAATAATAAGCCTATAGTGAAGATAACATAATAAAAATTACTCAACCTAAAAGCAGGCAGAAAAAGAGGAAAGAGGGCCAAGAATGGAACAGAGAGAAAACAACTAGCTAGGTGTTAGATTTAATCAATATTACATTAATACAGATAGTCTAAACACACCAATTAAAAGACAGAAATTGTTAATTGGACTAAAAACAAGATCTACCTACACGATATGTACAAAAAAAAAATCCACTTTTATTTTTTCTAGAGAGAGAGCGAGTGACTGAGAGCAAACTGGGGGAGGAGGGGCAGAGGGAGAGAGAGAAAATCTTAAGCAGTCTCCATGCCCAGCATAGAGCCCAATGTGGGCTCCACATTGGGGGTAGAGTTCACTTTTAAAAAATTATAAAATTGTGGATTTGCCTATTTCTCCATTCACTTCTATTAGTTTTTTGCTTCATGCATTTTGAAGTTCTGTTGTTAGGTACATACACATTTAGGATTATTATATTTTATTGGTAAATTGACCCATTTATCATTATGTGAGCTCTCTCTTTATCCCTGGTAATATTCCTTCTTCTGAAGTTGACTTAAATATTAACATGGCCACTCCAACTTTCCTTAGATTACTGTTTACATGTTACATTTTTTGATCCTTTGTCTTTTAACATGTCTATATCTTCATATTTAAAGTGGATTTTTGTGGGGCACCTGGGTGGCTCAGTTGGTTAAGTGTCCAATTCGTAATTTCGGCTCAGGTCATGATCCCAGGGTCCTGGGATTGAGCCCCGCATCAGGCTCCCTGCTCAGTGGGGAGCCTGCTTCTCTCTCTCCCTCTGCCCCCACCCCCAATCCAAGCTCGTGCGCTCACTCTTCCTCTCTCTCAAATAAATAAATAAAATCTTTTTTTTAAAAAAGAAACTAGACAAAGGAGAGCAAATTAAACCCAAGCAGAAGGAGAAAATAATAAAGATCAGAAACAGATAAAATTGAAAACAGATGCCTGTTTGAATAGCTATCACCAAGAAAATTAGAGATAAGAAATGCTGGCAAAGATGTGGAGAAAAGAGAACCCTGCGCACTGTTGGTGGCAATGTAAATTTGGTGCAGCCACTGTGGAAAACAGTATGGAGGCTTCTCAAAAATTTGAAAATTGAACTACCATGTGATTTAGCAATTCTACTTCTGCAAATATATCTGAAGGAAAAGAAAACCCCCTGTTGAGATATCTGTACTCCCATATTTATTGCAGCATTATTTACATAACCAACACATGGAAACAACCTAAGTGTCCAAAGATAGATGAATGGATAAAGAAGTTGTAGTGTGTGTGTGTGTGTGTATATATATATATATATATATATGCAATGGAATTTAGCCATAAAAAGAAGGAAATCTTACCATTTGTGACAATACAGATGGACCTTGAGGGCATTATGCTAAGTGAACTAAGCAAGACAGGGAAAGAGAAATACTATATGATCTTACTTATAAGTAGACTTGAACAAACAAACAAAAAACCAACAACCAAAAAAACCCCAAACCAAAACAAAACTCACAGAAAAAGGTCAGATTTGTGGTTACCAGAGGCAGGGGAAGGAGAGGAGGAAGGTGATCAAAAGGCACAACTTTCCAGTTATAAGTAAGTCCTGAGGATGTAATGTACAACATGATGATTATAGTTAACACCGCTGGATGGTATATTTGAAAGTTAAGAGAGTAAATCCTAAGAGTTCTCATACAAGGAAAAAAAAACCATTTTATTTTTTTCTTTTTGTATCTATATGAGGTGATGGCTGTTAATGAAACTTATTGTGGTCATCATTAGACAATAGATGTAAGCCAAGTCATTATGCTGTATACCTTAAACTTACACAGTGCTGGGGTGCCTGGGTGGCTCAGTCGTTAAGCGTCTGCCTTCGGCTCAGGTCATGATCCCAGGGTCCTGGGATCGAGCCCCACATCGGGCTCCCTGCTCAGCGGGAAGCCTGCTTCTCCCTCTCCCACTCCCCCTGCTTGTGTTCCCTCTCTCGCTGTGTCTCTCTCTGTCAAATAAATAAATAAAATCTTAAAAAAAAAAAAAAAAACAACCTTACTCAGTGCTGTATGTCAATTATATCTCCGTAAAACTGAAGGAAAGAGATATCTGCACTCCCATGTTTGTTGCAGCATTATTCACAATATTCAAGTATGGAAACAACCTAAGTGTTTGTTGATGGGTGAACGGATAAAGATGTGATATAAATACAGATATAGATATTATTTAGCCACAAAAAAGAAAGAAATCTTGTCATTTGCAACAACATGGTTGAACCTGTAGGACATTATGCTAAGTGAAGTAAGCCAGAACAGAAAGACAAATACTGTATGAGGGGAAGTTTGAAAAGTTGAACTCATAGAACCAGAGAACAGTGGTTGCCATGGCATGGGGGGTGGGGAAAATAGGGAGAAGTTGGTCCAAAGGCCCAATCTTGCAGTTATAATAAATAAGTTCTGGGGACCTAGGGTAAAGAATGGTGACTGTAGGAGCGTCTGGGTAGCTTAGTCAGTTAAGCATCTGCCTTCAGCTCAGGTTGTGATCCCGGGGTCCTGGGATAGAGTGCATTGGCCTCCCTGCTCAGTGGGGAGTCTGCTTCTCCCTCTCCCTCCCCCCAGGTTGTGCTCTCTCTCTCTCTCACTCCCTCTCTCAAATAAATGAAATCTTAAAAAAAAAAAAAAAAGAATGGTGACTGTAGTTAATAATACTATATTACAGGGGCGCCTGGGTGGCTCAGTCTGTTAAACATCTGACTTGGGCTCTGGTTGTGATCTGGGGGTTCTGGGATCAAGCCCTGCAACCAGCCCCATGACTGACACTGTGCTCAGCAGGGAGTCTGCTTCTCCCTCTCCCTCTGCCCCTCCCCCACTCATGCGCGCGCGCGCGCTCTCTCTCTCTCTCTCTCTCTAATAAATAAAATCTTTAAAAAATACTATATTATATACTTGAAATTTGCTAAGAGAATAGCTCTTAAGTGTTCTCACTGCGTGTATGTGCGCACTTGCACACACATACACAGACACACACAAACCTAACTATGTGAGATAACAGATGTGTTAACTTGATTATGATAATTATTTCATAATCTATATGTATGTTAAATCATCCCATTGTACACCTTTAAAAAAATCATGTTGTACAATCTACATATATAAAATTTTTTAAAAAAGATTTTATTTATTTATCCATTTGAGAGAGAGAGCATGAGTGGAGGAAGGAGCAGAGAGACAGGGACAAACAGACTCTACACTGAGCATGAAGCCCAACGCGGGGCCTGATTCCATGACCCTGAGATCACAACCCCAGCCAAAATCAAGAGTCAGATGCTCAACCAACTGAGCCACCCAGGCACCCCCATATAAACAATTTTTATTTGTCAATCATACCTCAGTAAGTCTGGAAAAAAACTGAAAACTCCTGATCTTTGAAAGATATTAAGAAAATGAAAAGGTAAGCCACAGACTGGGAGAAAATATTTGTAAAATCCCTATTTTGATAAAAGACTTGCATATAGAGTATTTAAAAAAATTTTTAAAACCAGGGGTGCCTGGGCGGCTTAGTGGGTTGAGCACTGGACTCTTGGTTTTGGCTCAGGTCATGATGTCAGGGTTGTAAGATCAAGCCCCAAGTGGGGATGCTGACTATGGAGTCCACCCGAGCTTCTCTCTCCTCCCTCTGCCCTGCCCCCCTGTGTGCACACACACACTGTCTCTCAAATAAATAAAGCTTAAAAAAAAAAAAAAACAGGGGCGCCTGGGTGGCTCAGTCGTTAAGCGTCTGCCTTCGGCTCAGGCCATGATCCCAGGGTCCTGGGATCGAGCCCCACATCGGGCTCCCTGCTCAGCGGGAAGCCTGCTTCTCTCGCTCCCTCTCCCACTCCCCCTGCTTGTGTTCCCTCTCTCGCTGTGTCTCTCTGTCAAATAAATAAATAAAATCTTAAAAAAAAACACAAAAACCTCTCACAACCAATTAAAAGATAAGAAAGAACCAAATAAAAAATGAGCAAATATTTGAACAGACATTCTACCAAAGAAGATATACAGATGGAAAATAAGTACATGAAAAGATCTTTAACATTATTGGTTATTGGGAAAAGGCAAATTAAGACCACAGTGAAATACCACTACCCAACTACTGGAATGGCTAAAATAGAAACTGACAATACCACGTGGTAACAAGGCTGTGGAGCATCCAGAACTCATACAGTCCTGGGAGAATGAAAATGGCACAGCTGCTTTGGAAAACAATTTGATAGCTTATTAGAAAGTTAAATAGACAAAGAATCTGACATAGAATCCAGAAATCCCATTGCTAGCTATTTGCTCAAGAGAACAAAAAACTATGTTCACACAAAACATGTACACAATTGTTTATGGCAGCTTTACTCACTATCACACACATAAAAAAAAACCTGGAAATAACTCAAATGTCCAACTGGTTAATAGGTAAATAAATTATGGTACATCTACATCATGGAATGATACATGTCAGTAAGAAGACAGATTTACTGATACATCAGTGTGAATGAATGCCAAGCACATAATGCTGAGTAAAAGAAGCCAGACTCAAAATATTATCTACTGTATGATTCCATTTAATATTCTGGAAAGGGTAAAACCATCGGGGCAGCAAACACATTAGCGATTGCCAGGATCTAAGGTGGGGAGAGAGGTTGACAACAACGGATGCTGGGAATTTTTTTTAGGGAATGGAAATACTCTGTATTTTGATTGACAAATGCATAATTGTATGCATTTGTCAAAACTCAGAAATTGTACACTACAGAGGGTGAATTACCTGACTTAAAAAAATATTTAAAGACCACAGAAATTGTTTTCATTTTCTTTTTGGGAGATTGTCCTGAAGTGATTACACAAATGCCATTTGACTTGCTATTTAGATATGTCATTTTCGGGGCACCTGGGTGGCTCAGTCGCTTAAGCGTCCAACTCTTGATTTCAGCTCAGGTCATGATTTCAGGGTCATGGGAGTGAGCCCCGTGTCTGGCTCCTAGCTGGGTGTGCAGTCTGCTTGGGATTCTCTCCCTCTCCGTCTCCTTCCCCCTCAGTCCCTACCCCTTCTGCCCTTCCCCTCTTCCCGCCCCCCACAATGCTCTCTCTCTCAAATAAATAAATACATCTTTTTAAAAAAGGAGATGCCATTTTCTTCTTTTAGGTTATCTCAACATTTTAAAAATCATTACCTCATTAAAAACTTCACGACTACCGAATACTTTTTTTAGTAATTTTTTTTATTAAAGTACATATTGCTTCTGCTAAGAACCTCTTCCCTGCCTTCTCCCTGTGAGCCACGTTACAGACCCCCTATTTGCAGCCAGATTCTGAATCAGTACACCTGGGATGACCCAGGAACTTGCACTGTAACTAGCACCACCGGGGATTCTGATGCTCGTGGGCTGAGGACAGCTAATAAACACTAGGAGGCAGTAGAGTATTGTGTGAAGAATGTGGGTTCTAAAATCAGACCGCCTACTTAAAAATCCTGCCTCAACCACCCACTGGCTGTGCAATGGAAGCTTTATGTGCCTTGGATTCTTCCTGTTTGGAAAAAAAACAAAAAGGTAGTAACAATAGTATCAACCTCATTAGACTGTAATGAGGATTAAAAGAGATGCCACATGTAAGACACTTAGCACGACATCTGGCATCTAGTGTCACCTCTGTCGTTGTTTCTAGTGATCTGTTCATGAAGAGCAAGGCTGTGGCCCAGATCTAGAATTTCATATGGTAGAAATACACCCATTTTCATTTCTAGAGTGCTTTTCCTCCCAAATGCCTCCCAGAGAACTGGGCAAGCCTCACACTATGGGGGAGGGTGATGGATATGGGGACTAAGAAATGCAAGGATTTTGACTTCAGGTCATAAGCAGCTGACAATTTGTCAAGCATACAACTATCAAAAGAATAGATGTCTCCGCTTATAAACTTTGTCACAGGATGTACTTTTTGCAGTAAATTATTTCCTATTTTGTGGCACGCTAGGGAACTCTGAATTGGTTAGATTTATTGTTAGTGTGGGAAAACAGTTAAACCATTTCTCTTTTGTACTATGTAAGTACAGGTATGTTTGTATTAGCATTTGGGGAAAAATCCACAGAATTCCTAATTCACAAAAGAAAGTAAGCAGGTGAAGGAACAGATCTTGTAACTGGAAGTCTTTAATCCAGATGTACATGTACAGGTGGTCTTTATTAATTACCATTTTTACAGACAAAATAATTAAGGTGATATGATTTTCCAAGGTCACATGGGGAATGTCAGGGACGTAACAAGAATCTGAGTTTCCTGCCTCCTGGTATGAAGGCTCACCCTGTTTTTGATGATAAAGATGAGAGCTGGATAAACTGATATGGGGTTTAGGGACTAGGAGTGTGTGGTGGGGCAAAAAAAAGACCCTGAAAGAGAACCACAGGCATGTCTGAACAATCTGGGAACATTCACATTCCTACCCATTGCACTTTTCAGACAAACGAGGTCTGATATTTGTTGGGTGAAGGAAGGCTGGCTGGCCATCTTCAGTCCTCATTAGGAGAATGATGTGGGTAAATCACCACTGCCTAATGTTTTGCTGGTATTGAAACTTGATATGTGGGTACACTGAGAATGGAATCATTACCCACAGGCACATTAACAGAACTCTCAGCCCAGTACAAAAAATAAAAAATAAAAACACCCAAACCTATTTACTAATTTACACTGAGAAATTTATCAATGAGACTGATCCTTGCATTCCCCATCAGCACATCCCCACCATGTGGTGAGCTTGTAATGAGGGACGTGGCCATTTAGAGTGATGTTAATGGATGATGTCATGGAACCTGGATAAAATGGATGCACCAATCTCCATCCACACAGAGAGACATCTGCTGCACTGAGCCAAGTGGAGGGTACTGCCTCCTGGGCTGATGATGGAGATCCATGACCAAATCAGCCTGCCTTTCCATTTTCTTTCTTTCTTTCTTTCTTTCTTTTTTTTAAGATTTTATTTATTTATTTGACAGAGAGAGACACGGTGAGAGAGGAAACACAAGCAGGGGGAGTGGGAGAGGGAGAAGCAGGCTTCCCGTGGAGCCAGGAGTCTGATGTGGGGCTCAATCCCAGGACCCCGGGATCATGACCTGAGCCGAAGGCAGCCGCTTAACCAACTGAGCCACCCAGGTGCCCCTACCTTTCCATTTTCTAAAGCTGACACTCCTCCCCACCTCCACCCACAATGAGCTGTTTTTTCTGTAGATATGTTATGACCTTCCTTCAGTCAATCTGCAGTCAAGTTTTGCCTTGGAGACCTGCCTCTCTAAAAGGTGACTTTGCATCTCTTTGCTCTAATCCATTATACATATGCTTTTACAAAGTGTGATTTTTTTAGACAGCGATTTTATTTCCCTATTTCTAGAATTTTTTTCAGGGCATTTTTTTTTTTTTCCAGGGCAATTTTAACAGGGTAGTTCTGATGATCAACTGCATGTACTGCCTATCATGTCAAAAAGACCTGACTTGGGGGTGCCTGGGTGGCTCAGTGGGTTAAGCGTCTGCCTCCGGTTCAGGTCATGATCCTGGGGTCCTGGGATTGAGCCCTGCATCAGGCTCCCTGCTCAGCAGGGAGTCTGCTTCCCCTCTGCCTGCAGCTCCCCCTGCTTGTGTTCTCTCTCTCTCACTATCTCTCTCTGTCAAATAAATAAATAAAATCTTAAAAAAAACACCTGACTTAATTTTTTTCTTAAAACATCTTTAAACATATATGTCAAAAATGTAATGTATTCCTGACGCTTGTGTCCAGATATAAATTCTAAATGGGGTAAAAGAGCTAACAAATATTAAATGTTCTCAGATATGATATGCTCTACCATGTGTCAAGATGAAAATATGCCCATGTCTAGAACAATGGAGAAATTCCAGTCCATGTATCAAAGAGGGTATTGGAGAATCTAAAAATTAATCCACTGTACTATCAAATAACTACAGGGATAACTTAGATTTTTTTCCTTGAAGACTTATTCCAGGGCACCTGGGTGGTTCAGTCAGTTAAGCATCTGCCTTCCGCTCAGGTCATGATCCTAGGGTCCTGGGATCGAGCCCCACATTGGGCTCCCTGCTCAGCGGGGAGTCTGCTTCTCCCTCTACCCCTCCCCGCTGCTCATGATTTCTCTCTCTTTCTCATGCTCTCTCTCTCTCTCTCAAATAAATAAATAAAATCTTAAAAAAATACTTATTCCATTGGATAATCATAATGAGCCTTGTAGATGTGGTAAAAATGATCTGTAAATAGGTCTCTTTATGAAAATTTAAAAAGTGCATGTAACTAACCTAAGGGAATTTGTTTAAACTTATAAGATGTTTAAAAAGCAGCAAATCTGGCTCCAGTGTCATTTATAGTTTTGGTTATAAGATGGACTTTTCCTGGAGGTAGAGCAATGTGTTCTATATTCACAGATAACAAACTATACTTTAATGAGGTCCCTGGGCAAAGCTGGCTTCTCGCGCTCTTACCTCCCAGAGCTGGTGTGGGAGGCTGGAGGAAGAAGGTGGAATGGGAGTGCTGTTGGTGGAAGGAAAAGCTGCCAGCTTCTAATGCCTACCCCTGTTGTATCTAAAACTTTTCTCGAAAGACTTGAGCATACAAAGCTATTGAACTTGAAATAAATTTTCTATTGTAGAATAGCCTAATAGCTGTTTTCGGGATTGACTTGATTTTAGGAAACTGTAAGGAACAAAGGATGCTTGGTAAGAGGAAATCATGAACCAGAGGAAAACAGCTGTAGGGGTCTCACCATGCTGAGGTTTTGGTTATTTAATAGCCAAATGCCTTTCCTCTGGGTTTAATGGTTTGTGCATATAATACGTTTAAGGACAATCCTAGGCTGAGTTGTAAAGCAAACTGACATTAGTTGTGGCTATTAAAAAAAAAAAATCAATCACTGTTTTCACCAGAGAAGGGAGATAGTTCTGTCTGATTTTCAGGTTGCTTGATTGCTCAAGTATCCTCTTTCATAAACATATTCTTCCTCAATCATCAGACCAGTACATGGTTGTGCAAAAATAAAATGGTCATCTTCTTTCCATGCCAACAGAGATGTGGTTCTGTGCTATGTTATACAAACTCTTTAAGATCCCTTATGTTTATGTATGTACATATATATTTTGTCTACTATGAAATATTTAGATTTTAAGTTTTAAAGCTTTCTCATTGTACCGTGCAATTTTTTTCATGAATTTCATATAAACCATAAGTTTGAATGTTTTATGGTTACAAAACAAAAAGGCTTTATAGTTTCAAAATAAGCATATGAAAACACAGTGGCATGAAGTGACATGGCTCATGGGGTGGAGAGGAAGCGGCCATTCACAAGACCAAACCCACATACATGCAGGAGACAGCAATTAAGAGGCCAAGGATAGGGATGTTTTGAAAATATACTTAAAACAAGATCAAAGGAGATCTTTGGACCTTTGAAAATGCCCCAGAAAGTGAGTGAAAAACAATAGCCTTCTCTCTTTTTTCAGAGCTCTGACTCAGACCTCCTACTAGAAGGACATTGCAAAGTTGGAATACGTTATTTTAAAATACTACATATATTCCTTTAAGTGAGTTAAACTATTATGTGCAATTTTTTTTGAAGGATCCTAAAAGCAGTCATGTATGTGTACAACATAATTACATAGGTGGCCCACCATGAGTCTTCACATCCTAGGAGGCTCCAAGGGCACCCCTATTTCTTTTCTCACAATCACTGGGTACACCTATAATCCAGAGGAACTTGGGCAACTCAGAAGCTCTCAAACTTAGCAAGGAGATGTCAAAACGAGGGTTGCAATGCCACACTTCCTCTGGGCAGCTCTCCCTGAACACTCCACTCCCCATACCCTAGTCAAGTCAGATTCTTCTGTTGTAAATTCTAACAATATCCAATTCTTTTCTAGCACTCAGCAGTTTGTAATTATATATTCATTTTCTGATTCCTTGGACAGGTCTGCCTCCCTACTGGACAGACAGCAAGCTGTATAAGGCACTGTGTTTATTTTTTGTTCTACTTAGTCCAGTGCCTGGTGTATGGCGTGTATTCAATAAATATTTATTGACTATATGAAAGTGGTATTTGTCTTTCTGATGTTATTCCTGACATAAACTGAGACAGGTATGAGATTACCATGGTGTGTGACAGGGGGCAGGGGAAGGAAGCAATGGGGCTCAGAAGTTTCTAAGCAGGTGAAATGCCATGGTTGGCATGGAGTTCTATGTATCAGAGAGAGAAAGGCTTTCCTACTAAGAAGATAGGCATCCTTGACAAGTAGATGGTTTCCATTTGCTGCCTGGTTCTGTGATTTTAGGTTTGAATGTTTTCTAGCTTTGTGTTTTATCTTCCCCCCCCCTTCTCATCCTTCCTCCCTTAGTTTGAAGTCTCAGGAAGAAACCTGGGAATAGACACATTATGAAGAGGAGCTCTTATCAAGGGCTCTAAGGGAATGTTTTATGGCGAGTAGCTTTGCAGAGACCACAGTCATGTTAGGACTGAACATCCTTATTATGATAATTTTGGTTGAGACTTTCAGATCATCTGATTCTCACAGAGGTATTGTGATATAGGCAGCTCAGAATCATGGCCCTTAGTTTATAAATGAGGAAAGGGGGTGGGGATCAGAAGAGGCTGAATTATCCAACTTACAGTGAAAACAAGGGCAAATTAACATTTTTTTTGGAGAGTTTACTATGTGTTGAGGCAGTACATTAAGCCCTTTATATTTAGAAAATATACTTTAATCATTACCACAGCCCCATGAGATAGGTAACCATTACTATTATTCCCATTTTACAGATGAGGAGACTGAGACCTAGAGAGATCAAATTATTTGCCTCAAATTGCATTATCAAGAAGCACAGAGCCAGGCTTCAAACTCAGGTAGTCTGTGTCACACCACCATGCTAATGAGTAGCACTGGGAGATCCCCAAGAGTACACTGTGTTATTTGAACTTGCTTCTATAGGTCTGACTCCTGGTTTAATTGCTACTTTATGTTGCCAATTTTTTTTAATCTGTTTGCAGTTTCACCTGAGCTTAGAATGTATCACTCAGAAACCAGTGATCAGGGGCGCCTGGGTGGCTCAGTTGGTTAAGCGACTGCCTTCGGCTCAGGTCATGATCCTGGAGTCCCGGGATCGGGTCCCGCATCGGGCTCCCCGCTCAGCGGGGAGTCTGCTTCTCCCTCTGACCCTACCCCCTCTCATGCTCTCTATCTCATTCTCTCTCAAATAAATAAATAAAAAATCTTTAAAAAAAAAAAAAGAAACCAGTGATCATTACCTATAACTAAAATTAGGTCAACCAGGTTCAGATACAAATCCCCTATATTTACTAATTAAAATAACTGCTGAATACATTTATTAATTTTATTTTTTAGAGGTGCTCATTGCTTAATTACTACAGGGCACATCTACTGAATATACTGGGGAATACTTGTACTATTCTCTGACACTCTACAAAACATTAAGGGGTATTTAAAAAAAAAGTCCATGAAAACATGTGATTTAGTTCTTTTTAGACTATTATCTCTTCAAGGAGATGACAGTGACCTACAGTAACCGGCACATTTTGTGCCCTCCACAGATCCAAGTCCCTCTTTCTATGGGTTCCCTTTACATTGTATTTTGTCACTGAAAAGAGAACATGAAAATGTTGTAATCTGTAGCTGATAAGAACAATTGCAACAAAAGGTACCCTTGCTTACAGTTCTAGAGAGGGAAGTGATCCAGTCAAGATTTGGGGCTTGTGCACAGAGCTGTGACCCAAGTTAGACACCTGAACTCCTGGTCAGGAGGGCAGTGAGCAGAGGTCAGTACAGGGGTGTCATTTATGTATCTTTGGAATATCACTGACTGCATTTGAAAGTCACGTTAGAAAGGATATTGGCTGGTTTTGGGCTTCTCGTGTTATCTGTGTCTCTTCCCCTCTCCATTATGGATAACTGAGGTTTTTAATTGAGGTTTTAATAAACAGCAGTGACATTCTAGTAGATGAAGGAAGGGGGCAGTCCCCGAGGGCAATCTGAACTTCTGCTTAGTATATTTACTCTTGCTGTTTTCCTTCCTCCTCATTTGTAATTCAGGAGGCTCTCTGAGAAGAGAGAGACAGCGAGGCTTGAGGCTTCTTAGATGGATCGAAGGATCACGAGCTGGGATACCAAGTTCTATGAAAAGGTCTGCTATTGAATTTGCTCTACCTTTAGGCAAATCATTTGATTGTGCTGTGCTTTGGTGTCTTCCTGTGCTTGCTAAGTGTAAATAACATGTATTTGACTATTTTGTGATTATTATAGAGTCTTAAATGTGTGGGTGATTTATTTTTCCAGGCCAGCTGCTCAAGTATAAAATGAAAATCTGCTCCTTTGAGATGCTAGGCTCCATGGCCATCAACTGACCTCCAAATCCTTGAGTGCAGCAGCTGTCTAGTTGCTTCTTGTTCATCTGACACAGTTTGCAGTCTCTGAGCTGTGGCTCCTCAGGTTTACTCTATAGTTGGGGGGCATACCTTTTTGTCTCCTTTGTTTTCAGGAATGAAATATGTCACTTTACATACTCTTGCAGCTTTCACCCTCCTCCCCACCCCCTCTAAAAGTATGAAGGCTTTCTTTTGGCACAGAGCTGCTTTATCTGACACTGATTTCAAGAGATAGCGGGAGAGGTGACCTGGTAAACACACTGAATTCTTTGGACTGGCTAATATAGTTCCCTTTTGATGACGTGGGCCAGGACCACTAGAGGTTTGAACTAGATTTAGGAAGGTTCCTGCTCTTTGCAGTTTTGGCAGGAAGCCGTCAGGGAGTATACTGAAAAGGGAGAACACAAAGTATCCTCCCCCTTTCCCCGCCCCGTGTTTTTGTTAGTTATATAGCCTACCTCACATTAGGCAACAAGACGTCCCCGTTAACCAAAAAGTGCGGAGCTGAGATTCTTAGAAGCTACTAAAAATGTTTGTGGGTGGAGGACGATTTTGTTCCTCATCAGTGGATCACCATACCACTGTTTCACAAATGACAATCTCTGAAGAGCAATATTGGAGTAAACGGAAAGGCTTGTTTCTTTGGAACTAAAAGAAAATGTATTTACATTATTTCTAGTGCAGTGAAATTAAAAGCAGTTTCTAAACAAACCTGGAAAGGTGTTGAAGCTAGAGAACCTGTGAAATATGTTACTCCTTAGTTGTAGCTTGGTTGTAGCAGCAGGAAGAACTTCAGACACGGGAACACAGGGTAACCCTTCAGTTCTGAAACGTTGCTAAGTCTCCTCGTGCTAGAAATGATCAAAGAAACATCCCGCTAAATGACTGCTTCCAGAGCTGAGTTTGCTTTAAGAGTGTTGGGTCCAACTTCCGCCTGTTAGTTCAAGGAAACTAGCAGCAAGGGACTCTGATTTGTGTGTGTGTGTGTGTGGGGGGGGCTGGTCTTCATTTTTGGGCAGGGTCGTCAGTACATCAAAATATTACTTGCAGGTGTCCCAGCTGCAGTAGCTTCCAACAAAGGCAGAGCTTTCACTGATGCCGCTTAGAAACATGTAGCTAGCAACTTGCCAGGCTCGGGGGACAGGACTGGGAGGAGGGGAGGGGTTGGTGATATCCTTCCCCCCCCCCCAGATTCCTGACGGCTTTGTAGCTCCTCCGGAGCAGGGTGGAGGCCCTAGGGGTGGGGGTCTGGCTCGTCGGCTCTAAATGTAAATAGGAAACCACGCAGCCGAGCCAGTGACAGTTAAGAACTGGCAGCGTCCGTCCCAGGCAAGGTGTTGGTCTGACAGTATGGACGTACGAACGGCAGGAGACTCCCCTCTCCTCACCCCCGGGTCGATCTGCACAACCAGGTGGAAGTCCTGCCGGGGCCGGGGGAGTGGGGGGATGAGGCGCCCAGAGGCAACGACTAAAGCGAGGAAGGACCAGAAGACCTAAGGGCACCACTTTGGAGGGACCGGACGGTTTCAGGAACTACCTTCTGAAGTATCGCCCCTACCCTAAGAAAATTAAAATCATCTCCGCCATTACATGGAGCCCCAGCCCAGACGGAAGGCGGGGACGCGCGCCGGCCGAATGCGCGCTCCCTTTGTCCCGCCTCCCGGCCCGAGGCTCAATGAGCCGGGGAGCGCGCCCCGGTCTCTCCTACGTGCTCCGGGTGGAAACTGGCGCCGGCGGCGGCAGCGTTCCGCGGGCGGAAAGGAAGGGGGAGGCGGGAAGGCTGCGCGCCGCCCGCTCCTCCCCACCCCCCGCCTCGGCCCTGAAGGGGCTGGATGGGCAAGTTGGGCGCGATGGCTCGAGCCCGGGCGGCGGCGGCGGCGGCCGGAGGCGGCGGCGCCTCCTCCTCCTCGCCCCGGCGCCGGCGGTGATCCGAACGAGCGGCCGCGGCCCCCGATGAGACTGTTCGTGGGCTGGCTGTGCCTGAGCCTGGCGTCCGTGTGGCTGGCGCGGAGGATGTGGACGCTGCGGAGCCCGCTCACCCGCTCCCTGTACGTGAACATGACGAGCGGCCCCGGCGGGCCGGCGGCGGCCGCGGGCGGCAGGAAGGAGAACCACCAGGTACGCGGCCGGCCGGGGTCGGGCCCGGGCAGGGCTGGGGCGGGGGCGTGGCGGCCCGGCCTTCCCGCGCTCGGCCCGGCTATTGTGCGGGCCGCCGCGGCGAGAGAGGGCTCCCCGGGCCGTCGCCCCCGCCGCCTCGGCCCTTCAGAAAGTTTTCCCGACGTCTTCCCGGCCGGGCGCTGCGGCCGCCACCCCCGGGCGCTCGGCCCGGGGCCCCGCGGCGCCTTTTGTTCCCGGGCGCGGGCGGAGAACGGCCTCCCCGTTCCTCCCGGGGCCCCAGGGTGGGCCCCGGAGCCCCGCATTGTTCCCGGCTCCCGGGCGGTGATCGCAGGCGCCCGGCCGCAGGGCGCAGGAACTTTGGGGCGGGCGCCTGGCCGCGGGCATCCATCTGGCCCGGGGCCTGCGGTGTAAACGACCAGACCGAGCCCATTACCCTGGACTGCCTTCGTAACCCCCGGGAATCAAAGCGAAAAGCCGGTCCCTCTTTTTGTCTGGTCGAATCTCTGAGCATACAAAGGGCCATAAAGAAATTTAACCGTGCATCGTGAGCCATTTAACTCTCCGGGCTTATTCGGGTGACATTTTCCCTCGGCAGTTAAAAAAAAAAATGTGTTTGACAGGTCCTCACACTCCCATCCTCCTGCACCTTCCCCCTCCGACCTAAGAGAGATCTCCTTTAAACTTCGGTGTTGGTTATCTGACCGGAAAGATGTGGTTAGAAAAGAAGATGATGCAAGCTTTTCCTGGAAGGGTTTTTTAAAAACAGAATTAGGCAGGAGTGAATTCCTTTCAGAGTTGCGGATCGTGAACCCGTGCGAGGTGACCGGTTAGGTCTTTTCATTAGCTGAGTTTTGTGCCACTTAACAGAAGTATGTGCTGGTCAACTGCAGAATTAAGAGTGATATTTCATTTTTGACCGTAATGTAGTTTGTGGTTAACCTTGCATTCATTGAAAGGAGGCTTTCGAACTCTGCCGGAGTGTTGGCTTATAATTGCTAGCATTTATAGTGCATTTTGCCTTTCCAGAGAGCAGTAAGCGATTATTCCCCATTTTGTGTCTCATCGTTTTCATAGATTTCTCATTTTCCTATGTTAGGTTTCTTATTATGCCAGGCGTTCAGAGAGTTTACACTGGGGTGGATTCCGTGTATTCTAATGAAAGTAAAGAATTATCTAAGGACATAAAGCAATTCATTAAGAAAAGTAGTGTTTAGTTTTTATCTAGTAATTACTGATCGTGGCCCCTTTTCTATTTTTAAAGGAAATCATAAATTTCCATGAAATTTTTTGTGATCCCACAGCTTTGTAATTTGTTAGGTAATCATGTCTATGATATTGTTAGGAGTATACTTCAAGTCAGTAGGTGATCTTCAGTTGTAAAACCACATTCTTTGCAACGGGTTAATTACTTAACACTAATCATTCTCAGAGAAAACCCTAAAGTACTGCAGTGATAATATACAGTTACCAGAATGTCACATAGCCATATGGAATATGGATGGTGGTGTAAAACAATGAATTAGAAACGTCATTTTCAATAATTGGTAGAAATAAGGTTCTGGGTTGGATAAAAAGGAGGCAGGATTACGGTTGAGTCTCTTAGCTGTAGGTATTTATGACTCCTGATTATGTCTACTATAACACACTTGATATGTTTTCACTGCTTATGGAAGAATTGGTTATATCTTAAAAATTGAAAAGCTGTTTAAGTAGTTTGGTTTTTCTGGAATCTAGGTAGACTATAGCTGTAGACAATGCCTCACAATATCTCCTAACAGGAGGTACTTTCTAATTTGTACCTTTTTAAAACTGAATCAGTTAGGTTCTGAGGAAAACTGATACTGGTTTCAGATACCTCCTTTACTTTGTTACACTTCTGAGATACTCAGGTGTGTGTGTACACAGGTGTCTTTTAACCAGTTGGACTAACAGTTTGGCAGCTACGTTCTCCAAGGTGAAGACTAATCTGGTACTTTCTGAATATTTAGCGGGGGGGGGGGGGGGGATTGGCGCTTTTCCTTAGAGTGATCAATCCAGAGGTTATTTTGAGGTGATGCGTTGATGTTATGAAAATATTGCCCATGAATAAAGATTAAAATGAACAAAAGAAATGTGTGTGTAGAAACCACAATGAGATAAAGTGAAAGAGGGGACTCTCCCCTCTGCAGAATGCCTGCGTTGATGATTTATATTCCAGGATCCTAGGTTTGCCTTATAAACTTTCTGACTTGTGAAGTAACTTAACTCTAACATTCTTTACCCCTTCAAATTTATAGTTTCATGCAAGGTTTTCTGGTGTTCATTTGGGTGTGTGGGTTCCATAGCCAGCCACATCTGGTTCTTTTGGATTTGCATGAAAGTGGGGTTATGGATTTAATTGAACCGTACTTAGCACAAGTTTTCTTTATGGTTATTTTATTAAGAAATTATGGTGGAGGATTCTCTGGTTAAAAGAGAGGTCTTGGGAAATGTTTATCATTAAAAATTAGTTACTATCGCCTGGAGATGAGATGTAAGGCTGCTTTGAGCTAAAGTCGCTCTAAAATAGTAGGAGCAGCACCATTTTAATAACTTGGTTGGGTGTGCTAGCTTCAAAACTGGGATTATTTTTCACTTTGGGAAAGGGAGGAGCAAGGAAGGGCTTCTCTTAGAGCCAGGATATGGCTTGCAGGCCAAATTGGGCTCACTGACCTTTGATACAGCCTATGAAGGCAGATCAGTTTTACATTTTTAAACGGTCGCAAAAAATATATAATATTTTGTAATATGTGAAAATTTCTTATATGAAATTCAGATTCCGGTGTCTACAAATAAAGTTTTGTTGGCCTAGGGCCACCACATTCGTTTACTTGTCTACAAGTGCTTCTGCGCTGCAGCGGCTGAGTAGCGTGGTTGGTACTTTATGACCTACGAGTGGCCCCTTCTAGAAAATGAGTTTTCCCCAAAGAAACTTTCCAGCTTCCTTCATCAGCAGCACATTTCTTAATCACAGGTTGCACAGTGGATAGTTTGACTCATTGGGAAGAAATAGAGCCAGGCAGTGAGAAACTAGATATGTCACTTTTCAGTATTGGCAGGCTTGGAACTTAAAAAGAAGATCGCAACAACAAAAACTTTGGATCTAGTGTTTTTGATGCATTGTACCTACTACTTAAAGTTAATGCAACTATTATGGAGCTCCTGAAACTTGAAAGGACTCTAAGGCCCCACTAACTAGGTTCTTGATAATAACAGTCATTCAATAGTTTCTGAGTCGATGGAGCAAAAAAAGAATTGTTATGGGACTCTGTGGAACCAGGCCAAGACAGTTTCTTCAGGTGATGTACTGTAAGGATTTTTAAGAGCACAGGTAACATTGGTTATCTGGAATTAGTAAGGTGTAACTTAAAATTGCAAGTTTGTGTATATCTGCCTTATTTTTTCACCTTTTTATGTAAGTCCAGAACTGTGTTATGTTACAAGCAGTGATAGCTTTAAGATAATTGAAACGATTGTTTTTTTTCCAAATAAAAAAAATACTTGGACATCACAGCCATAGGTCAAAGGTTGTGCTGTGGACAGGTTCGGCCTCCTGTCCCCTCACTCCTCATTTACTCGTGGAGGCTGACCAAAGTCAGGCATGAGTTAACAATGTTAGCTCAGGAGCAGTCGCCAGCTAGCCAGATGGACACTGGTGGATTTGTGTCCTCTTCTGAACTGCCTTCCAGAACCTGGAGGCCTTTGTAGCTGAATACCAAAGAGATTTTGTAAAGAGTTTCTTTCCTTATAATCTGTGTTGAAACCCTGTATAAGTGTTTGCCTCAATTTCACGGAACACTAAGATCTCTCTCTTCTGCTGGATATACCAGAGGCCTTTATGTTCCCCTTTGAAGGTGCTTGAGGGCACCCTGGTAATTGCCAGTAAAAGACAGCTGTGTAGACCTTCTGAAGCTTTGGTAAAATCTTAGGATTATAAAATTCTAGCAGTGAGTGAGTATTTGAAATGAAAATTGCCAATAATTTATTTATTAAATCAAAGCTGAAACAACTTAATCTAATCCATATGAATTGTTTCCCTACATGGACGTGAGGGTGCCCTGTCATTCACATCTCACATAAAGAGGTTGAAGATCTCACATAAAGAGGTTGTTGGTTTAGGTTTGTGTCATTTGTGGAAAAATAATGAATGGTTTGAAGATTTACTCTTATGCTGTGCTTAGCTGCAAGAAAGTGTCAATGATTGAATGTCTGGACTGATAGGACTCATTGCAGAGCTTAGAATGTGATTTTTGAATCTTTAGCTGTCAGGTCAATGTCGTCAGGCCTGGTCTGACCACCCCCAGTAGTAGAAAAGATTCTGTGTTCATGGATCCCATCAGTGGAGCCTTTCCAATTGTTTTTAGTGGTACTAAATGCCTCAGGTCTTTGGTTACTCATTCCTTTTGAGAATGGCTGGGTGCCCAGACCTACAGTGTGGCTTTTAGGCATTCCCTTGAACTTCAGTTCTCTGACTGGCTTTTGTGGGCCTTGGACAGGAAGGGGAAGGAAATCAAGTTATTGTGCTTCTATTGTGTGCCAGACGCTTTAATGTATCATCCTCTCTCATCCTCATAACAACTCCCAGAGGTAGGTGCTACACCCCCTTTTTTGATAGAAGATTGAGCCTAAGAGAGATAAAACTTGCTCGGGAGACAGTTGGTAGGTGGCAGATTTGGGTTTTGACCCCAGCTCTGTCTGGTTTCAGGGCCCAAGCTTTCCCCACCTTTTCATGATGTCTCTCCTAGGAAACTTTGTGTTGTCAGAGGGTCTGTGAAAGTAGGCTGCCTCCTTAATAGGTAACTGCCTCCACTCTAGTGGACCTCTGTGTAGACACTGAAGCTATGTAACTATACAAAAATACCAGTTGGAGTTTTGCAGCTTGTGAGTTACACAGGGATGGGACAACTGTTCCACGTTTTGGCCTTCATCCAGTTTGTGCATGCTTTGGTCAAGCTTAATGTTGGAAAAAAAAAAAATCTTACCTATGGTGTCTTTTTTTCTGACACCAACTAATTCTCTGGCACTGGCTGGGTGTCCTACAATTCATTTCTGTTCTGACACAACCCAGAATTAACATCCGTCCAGAAGTTTAAGGGCTCCATCCTAGAAGACTGCCCTCCCTTCAGATGCCAGCTGCAAGTTGTGGGTACACAGACTACCTACCCATGCTTCTGCCCAATTTGGTTACAAATTCTGGGGTTCTCACAACCCTCCATCAGGTTAGATAATTTGCTAGAATGACCCAGAACTTAGGAAAATACTTTACACGTTTACTGGTTTATTATAAATTATAGGCTGCAATTCAGGAAGGGCCAAATGGATGAGATGCATAGGGCAAAGTGTGGGGGCGGGTGGACGGTGGCACAGAGCTTCTGTGTCCTCTCCAGGTGAGCCACCCTCCCAGCACGTCAGTGTGTTCAGCAACCTGGAAGCTCCCAGAACCCTGTTGTTCAGGGGTTTTATGAAGGTTTCATTACCTAGGCATGACTGATTAAATCATTGGCATTGGTGATTGAACTCAATCTCTAGCTCTTCTCCCTTCCCTACAGATTGGCGGTGGGGCTGAAAGTTCCAGTAGTACCCCCCCACCCATCATACTAGCATGCAAAATATTCTCTTATCACTCAGGAGATTCCCCCAAGGGTTTTAGGAGCTCTGCCTGGATCTAGGGGTTAAAGACCAAATATTTATTTTTTAATTATACCATATTACCTAAAATCAGGACGTTGGCTTTTTAAAATAATTTTCTAATTCCAGTTCTACTACTGTGCTCAAGTCCTTTGTATTTTGGAAGAAAGGACTATTATATAGCACACGTTTGACTATTGAGGAACTCAAAAAGAAATTCAGAAAAACTTCTAATTGTATCCCTCGGTCTGATAAGCAAATATAATCTTATAGGAAAATTGCATTTATGCCTTGAAGGAATGATTCATCCACCAAGGTTATATAAAGCTTAGGAGATGTTCAGGGGCTTAATCTGTAAGACCTGACCTAATACCTTATTATTTTGATTAGTGAATACTGTCACATACACGTTAAGAACTCATGTCTACCTGATTTGGCTGTTTATGTGTCTCATTTTTACTATCTTTACAGTCTTGCTGCAAGTAGGGATAACATTGCTATTTACTGTAATTTTTAGAAGATGTCTTGGTTGGTTATCACATTCTACTTTGTACTTGGCATCAGCAGATGACTGCATGGCATAACTTGGTTTTTTTTTTTTTTTTTAAATGTTTTATTTATTTATTCATGAGAGTCAGAGAGACAGAGAGGCAGAGGCAGAGAGAGAAGCAGGCTTCCCGCGGAGCAGGGAGCCCGATGCGGGACTCGATCCCAGGACCCTGGGATCATGACCTGAGCCGAAGGCAGACGCTTAACGACTGAGCCACCCAGGCACCCAGCATAACTTGGTTTGATTAGAATTTGTTATTTAGAATATTCCCTTACTTATTTGGATTGAAGAAAATTCAAGTAAGCTTTAAAGGAGGATGCTAAGATGACATTTTTCCAGACACCGGTCTCCAGCTGAGGAGGCCAGCCTACTGTAAGTAGGATGGGAACACAGTCCTTCCAGTGTGAACATTTAACAAGCATGATGCTTTGTTCTTGCCTGCGCACCTTGGTCTCTGTCGTCTTTGAGGAGCACACATTCAAAGAACTCACCTGCTTGAAAGTGCATGGGAGCCTACAGACAGGCCACCAGTGCTGTGAGCTTGTTACAGCTTTTCATTTAAGCTGGATTGTCTGGAGAGAGGAACTCCAGGGGACCGCCAAATGGTTGCAGGGGCTCCTGCATTGATTTTCTCTCCATCAGCATCTAATCTTAGAGCAAGGGACTGCTTATTTAAGGCCTGAAGGTCCTGGCCAAGATCATAATCCCATTATGATTCTTTTGGTTCCCTTGGTTTCTGATTTTTTTCTCCTCTGGAGTGTAAGTTCCTGGAGGCCAGTGCATCTTTATTTTCCCTGGATCACTGTTAAGCTGTGATAATTAGGAAACACTAATGAAATGTTCTGGGTTGGCCCATGTAGTCATTCTCAAGCAGTAGTGATTTTGCCTCCCAGGGGATGGACGTTTGGCAGTGTCTGGGACGTTTTGGGTTGTCATGACTGGTGGGGAGTGCTCCTGGCATCTGATGGGTAGAAGCTAGGAATGCTGCTAAATATCCTATCATGCATCGGACAGATCCTGTAACAAAGGATTATCTGGCCCCAAATGTCAGTAATGCTGAGGCTGAGAAACCCTGTAATTTAGTTGCTATCTAGATCAGATTATCTTTTCTCTAAGCACACCCAGTCCAGTTTAGTTGGACAGAATGGTCCTGCTTTCTTTTCTTTAAATGAATCTCCGACACACTGGGTAGACTAAAGAGAAGCTTCTTTGAAGGAAGCTTTTATAAAACAACACGCACCTAGAATAGGAACCCGAATCAGCTGGAAGTGCTTAGAAACCCCAGGTTTCCCGTTTATCCAGAAGTTGTGAGGTGGTAAATGAAATAAATGTGAAGCACTTGGCCAGGTGCCTGGCACAAGGTAGGTGTTCAGTCAGTGTTGTCCTTTGTTGCTTGCTTGTGCTGATGCAATTTTGTGGTGAGTGGGTAGGTTTAACCACTGTTTGCAGAAGTGGGTTTAAGCAAGGCCTTTCAGGGGCACCTGGCTGGCTCAGTCGGTGGAGCATATGACTCTTGATCTTGGGATCATGAGTTCAAGCCCCACATTGGGTGTAGAGATTACTTAAATAAATAAAGTAAAATAAGAAAATAAGAAAAGCAAGACCTTTCAAAAACCTTGGAGTTTTAGAAACTGACAGAAACCCAGTGACAGCTATCTCCGTGGCTGTCCTTATATCCCCTCTAGGATTTTGCTAGAACCTCCAAATTCTATCTGTGAGGCTGCCTGTGATTTTTTTTTTTTTAAGATTTATTTATTTGTTGAGAGAGAGAGAGAGAGAGCGTGTTAGCAGGGGGAGGGGTGGAGGGAGAGGGAGAGAGAGAAGTGGACTCCCTGCTGAGCAGGGAGCCCAACCAGCACTCCATCTCAGGACCCTGAGATCATGACCTGAGCCAAAATCAAGAGTCAGACACTTAACCCACTGAGCCACCCGGGCGCCCTTAGGCTGCCTGTGATTTTAACAGTGATTGATTTGACGAACATTTATTGTTCATTGTATCTGTGCCAGGCACTGAAGTCAGTCACTGTCCCTACCTGTATGAAACTTTGTCTCCCTGGGAGGATAGACACTGAACATACAATTATGTACAGTTATTCAATTCAGTGGTCATAAATGTTGCTGAGGAGGTATATGGTATATAGGAGAGGGTATTCGAAAGGGGGAGGGGGGACCCTGCCTAGTCTGCAAGTTCAAGGCAAACATACTTGAAGAAATATTTAGGCTTAGGTCGAATTAACCAGGTGAAGAGAAAGTGGGTTGCGGTGATGGGGGAAATGCAGGGGACAAAGCAAGCACCATGTGAGACAGCCATGAGAAAGGAGCCTTCCAGAAAAAGAGAGGGGTACAGTGTTGTGACATAGCAAATGACCAGGGGTTATGGGTGGCAGACAGTGTTAGGAGGTAAGGCTGTGGACACAAAATGGACAAACTGCGTAGGGCCTGGGAAGCCATATTGAGCATTTTGGGTATTAGCTGTAGACTTACGTGAAGCAGGGTTGTGATGTGATCAGATTTGCATTTAAAAATTTGCATTTTTTTTTTTTTTTTTTTTTAAAGATTTTATTTATTTATTTGAGACAGAGAGAATGAGAGAGAGAGAGCACATGAGAGGGGGGAGGGTCAGAGGGAGAAGCAGGCTCCCTGCCGAGCAGGGAGCCCGATGCGGGACTCGATCCAGGGTCTCCAGGATCATGACCTGAGCCGAAGGCAGTCGCCCAACCAACTGAGCCACCCAGGTGCCCTAAAAATTTGCATTTTTAAAGAGGTTTGCCGGGTCACTTAAATTTTCAAACCACTTTTAATTTCTGGAAGATAGAAATGCCAGAAGTATGTGTATGTAAAAAAAAAAAAAACACCTTTATTGAGATATAATTCACATACCATAAAATTCATCCTTTTAAAATGCACAGTTCGGTGGTGGTTAGTGTTTTCACAGAGTTGTGCAGCCATCACCACTCTAATTTCAGAACATTTTCATCACTCCAGAGAGAAACCCCGTATCCATTAGTAGACACTCCCTCTTGCCAACTACAATCTACTTCCTGTCTCTGGATCTACCTATTGGACACTTTATGAAAGTGAAATCATATCATTTGTGGCCGTTTGTGACTGGCTTCTTTCCCTTAGCATAATGTTTTCAGAGTTCATCCATGTTGTCACATGAATCAGTACTTCACTGCTTTTTGTGGTTGAATAATCCCTATTCTGTTGTATGGATCAGTCATATCTTGTTTATCCATCAGTTGATGGGTATTTGGGTTGTTTCCACTTTTTGGTGATTACGAATAATGCTGCTGTTGGAGTTGACTTTTGTATCCTGCAGGTGGTCAGGAGGAACATGGATTTCAACCTTTATCTTTAAGAAGGAGGGCTTTACTCCTTTTATTCTGTAGCACATTCTGTTCAGTAAGCAGTTTCTTTTCTTTTTTTTAAGATTTTATTTATTTGAGAGAGAGAGAGAGATAGAGAGAGCAGGAGCAGGGAGGAGAAGAAGGCTCCCCGCTGAGCAGGGAGCCTGACACGGGGCTCGATCCCCGGACCCTGGCATCATGACCTGAGCCGCTGGCAGATGCTTAACTGACTGAGCCACCCAGGCGCCCCAGCAGTTTCTTTTCTGAAACCTCGTTTGGCTATAAAGGTTCAACCACATGTGTTAATGTCAACAAATTGAGAGAAATGCTGTTAAGAACTTGAGTTTTCCTCTTGGCACTTGAAAGCAATATTTGCAGTTAATGATGCCAAGTCTTGCTTAGTTCTGGAAGTCAGAGTCCATTGTTGTTCCAGTTGTCCATTTACAAGTGGATGCCAAGGGAATTCTTTGCTCCTCTGTTTCACTTGAATGGCTTCTTGTCCACGTTAATAGAATGTACCTGATTGCCTACTACCAAGGTGATGGCTTTCATCTTGATTAGTCATTTCAGAGAATAAAAAATAAATAAAAGTCAGAGTGGCCTCAGTATTACAGAGTTCAGAATGTGCACCAGAAGGTCATGAGTATAATAAAAAATGGTTTATGACCTGCACTGGGGCATAACTTCAGGCACAATGAATATTAAGAGTTAGTTAATGATTAAGCAAGAACATTTTCAGACCAAGGAAAAAAGTGTAGGCAGTAAATAAAAGAAGCTTCAGAGCTTATCATATAGAGTAGAAAAAATGAAAATTGTTTTCAAGTCCAAGCACTTTTGGTAAGTGTTTAAATGGTGAATTAACACAAATCAGTCAACAGTTGGGAGATTTGGTATCTAGTTTGGATATAGGGTTTGTAAAAAAGATGAGTTAATCTTTGTGATTTTAATGTGCCTGTTTGCTTGTTTGTATTAGTTTCTACCTGGTTCCTTTCAATGTTAGTGTCAGGAATGTTACCCAGGATTTCATTCAACATTTAGCAAGCTTCGGCTGACTGTAAAATTGGTCCACCAGTTGTGTAAGCGGTTACGGGACACCTGCTGATAAGTGGTCATATTTGTGATGGGGCAGCAAGTTACTTTTGGCCAATAGACTGTTTATTGGGAAAAATTGATTGTTTCTTAGCAGATAATGGATTAATAATAACTGGTCAACCCTACAGTTTCATCATTGTAATTAATGGCCTACTCTTATTTATCAGGCCATGTTAGAGGAATCTCATTGCTGTTATTATAGGATTCTTCTGTGTGTCTGGTACTATATTGAGGATTTGGCTACATTATCTTGTTTAATCCTCTCAATACCCTACTAGGATAGATAGATACCAGTGACATCTCTAGTCTACAGATGAATGAACGAGGCCAGAGATTAAGTGACTTGTCTGAGCTTACACAGGAATGGCAGAGCCGGGACTTGACTGTGGAGCTGACTCTAAAGCTGGCCTATCCTA
The DNA here is from genome assembly GCF_004348235.1 of Phoca vitulina. Classification (NCBI taxonomy): domain Eukaryota; kingdom Metazoa; phylum Chordata; class Mammalia; order Carnivora; family Phocidae; genus Phoca; species Phoca vitulina. The sequence continues at coordinate 1,322,457 of NW_022589793.1, forward strand.
CAGTCTACCTCCCCCCTTCCCTGGTATGCTAACTCTAAATGAAAATGGAAAACATTTATTGTGGAGGATTACATTTCATCCACGGTTGAGGTTCTTGAGTTTTGTTCTCAAAAGTGCATTCTGGTTAGAGCCTGTTCCTAGATACCTGGTTCTCCAGCATGTTATCACTTTGTCTTCTCATTGTTACAGTGTGACCTTAAGTAACTTCTTAATCTTTCTCAAGCACATATTGCCCCTGTCTGTGGGAATGTCATATGACCTCGCTATTTCTAAAGGCCTCTATATAGCCTACAAGAAGAAAGGCAGATTAATCTGGTCACTGGAGTGTTAACTTCTGCTGCTTACTCTGCCATTGATTTGTGTGGTGGTTTTGAATTAAATCACTGCATTATGTGACTGTTTCCTTATCTAAAAACAAAGTTAATAATGCTAGTTTTTGCCTTCTGATGTTGATTTTCAGTGAAGGAGAAGCCAGCAGAGCTTTCCTAGATCTCAGGGTACTGCGGGTAGAGAGACTGAAATACTGGGCCAGGGCTCAGAACACCTGGACGGTGGCCTGGCTCCGCCACGTACTAACCTACGCAAGCTGCATGACTCAGAAACCTCGTCAGCCTTCCCACACTCCCCCCCCCCACGACCCCGTGTGAGAATTAAGTGAGAAGTTATGTATGTAGAAGTATTTTATGCTTTATAGGTCATCTAAGTATAAGAGATGATGATTATCCTCAAAGTGCCAAGTGCCATGAGATTATAATATTTGGAAATACTAGATTTGATTTAGTCCTCTGGCTTTTGTTTTTGGACTTCTTAGATGACACTTTAGTTGTGTGTTTTCACTTTTTCTTCTTCTTTTTTAGTGGTATGTGTGCAACAGAGAGAAATTATGCGAATCACTCCAGGCTGTCTTTGTTCAGAGCTACCTTGACCAAGGAACGCAGATCTTCTTAAATAACAGCATTGAGAAATCGGGCTGGCTATTTATCCAATTATACCATTCTTTCGTGTCATCCGTTTTTAGCCTGTTTATGTCTAGAACATCTATCAATGGGTAAGTGAATCTTACGTATTTTTTCCTTATCCTTAGATTTATAAAGAGAAAATGAAAGAGAAAAGTTATTTTGTTGAAGGTGTTGACTACCTCAGCTACAACACTTCTACTAGTCAGAATCCTTGGCAGTGGGTCCAGTATCTTCAGCCTTCTGCAGTTATGCTTTTTAAATTCACCACAACTTGATAAAGAACCTCCTTAGGCTGTTTTTCTACGGTGGGAGTTCTCCTTGGAGCAGTGTTTCTCAGCTTTGATGTGTACAAGAACCAACCTGGAGATCTGGTTAAAATAGCGATTGTGAGTCAGTAGGTCTGGGGCCTGAGATTCTGCATTTTTAACAAACTCCCAAGTGATGCCCATAATGCTGCTAGTTCCCTATGGTAGAGAGTAGCAGGAACTAAGTCCTTAACATAAGCTGAAGAGTAAAATCTTTGCCTTAAGCACACTTCCTAGGAGCAGGTTTTTTGGGGGGATTTAATTAATCAACGCAGCAACATGTGATGGCTTATTTCAAGTGAAGGGTCCAAAATCTGTTCTTACATAAGGTCTAGGCTCACCAGAATCTTTTAAGCTTCCTGTGGAAGTACCTATCTCTAGAGTGGTTCTTGCATATAACTCCATGGAAGAAACTTCAGGAATATTTTTTATCTTTCCTTGGCCAAATTTTCAAACATCCCCAAGGCCAAGGCCCAAGAATCTAGAATGCCAAGGAGAAAATCAGTAGGGCTCAGAGTTAAAAAGCCTTGTTGGACTGCTTAAAGCCACGCTTAAAGCCACTTTTTCTTCCCCTTGAGGTTTGGAGCCAGCTTCTCCCGAATGTCTGGATCCCCAGTCTATCATCTGGTCGTTAAATATGTTTTTAGGCACCACCAGCCATTTCTCAAGATTTCTTCCTTGATTTCCTTCATTGTTTATATGAAGTTGCCTTGTTTGCTTTAGCAAACAGTTGTTGTTTTTGTATCGGTAGTTGAGTTGATACAACTTGGTCTGACATTTTGTTTCTAAAATTGGCTGCTCTGAGGGTCTGTTCTGTACTATATTATTTTTCTTTGGAAAGCGGACAAGTCACTGTAGCAGTAATTCTTATCCTTCATGGGGTCCTTTACCTCTTTAAAAATGAAAAAAGGTAGGAGTCCTCTCTTCAAGTAGTGTTTACATTCAACATTTCACATAGAATTTTGGGAGATTTCAACCTCTGAACCACCTCTCCCCTTCACTCCTACCCCTACCCCCAGCTTCCACCCCATTGGATCCTGGTTAAAATTCCCTGATTTGGAATTTCACAGTTTGGTCAAAGACAGGCAATACATTTAATCAATCCCTTTGGGTTCCCTTATCTATGGCTCTCACCTCCCACTCTCCCAAAACATGTCTTGTCCTGGGTCCTATCTCACCTGAAAGCTTAATTTTGAGCCTGTTGGTACTTTCCATCCATGATAGATTATTACCATGAATGCCTGTCTCTTTCTGAAATAATTACAGGCATACCTCATTTTATTGCACTTCTCTTAATTGCACTTCACAGATACTGCATTTTTTTTTATTTAATTGGAACCTTGGGATAACCATGCATCACACAAGTCTATCAGTGCCATTTTTCCAGTAGCATTTGCTCATTCTGCATCTGTGTGTCATATTTTGGTGATTCTCACAATATTCAAACTTTTTCATTACTATATTATGATAATCTCTGATCAGTGATTATGGCTTGGTGAAAACTCAGCTGATGGCTAGCATTTTTTTTTTTTTTTAGCAATAAAGTATTTTTTAACTAAGGTATGTACATTGTTTTTTTTAGACATAATGCAGTTGCACACTTTATAGACCACAGTATCATGTAAATGTGACTTTTCTATGCACTGGGAAACCAAACAATTTGACTCGCTTTATTGTGATATTTGCTTTATTGAAGTGGTCTGGAAGTGGACTTGCAATATCTCTGAGATATCCTGTACTGTATGGTACTTTCTTGAATTAAAAAAATACTTATCAGTCTTTCTTTATATCATCAAGGGGAAGGCCAAGTCAGGAGAGACTTGATAGCTGTTTTCAGAGTTTATATTATAAGGAAAATATTGATAAGGAAGCACACCTCCTCTATAGATTCTATATCTAGAGAGAACTTAGATTGTGGCCAGAGAACCTAGGATGGTTATTAAACACTAACAGCCCCCCCCCATGAACATCACTAACTTTGGAAATTAAAGACAAATTAGGGAGCCATACCTCTCCATGGTATGTGTTTGCTAGAAACTTTGTATTGAGCTAGGTGAGTGTCTTGGTATTTTGGGTGGGATACTTATTGTGTGGGACTGACCCACATATAACAGGAGATCTAGCTTTTCTGGCCTCCCTGACTAACTGACAGCATTCCCAAGCCATTGGGACTACCCCAGACTCCCCCACCTACTCCCACCTACTACCCCAGATTCCCCCACCTAGTCCCACTGCCCCCTAGAAGGCAGAGTTGGTCCTGGTTGAGAAACACTGGGCTTGAATTTTGATTTGACAGTTTTAATCTTTTTGTGGAGCCTCTGTTGCTCAGGATCTTTGAAAATAGGACAGTGTTTCTCTTTCTGGTGCCTTTTAAATGTAGATAAGTCAGATGATCTCCTGAGCTCTGACCTCAGATGACCTCTAGCTCTAGAGTTTTAGGATTATCGCGTCAAGGTTCCTTACATCCCAAGAAGTTGGCTAGGGAAGCATGTTATTTTATAACTAGGAAAGTTTAAGCCAAATAACTGTTTTTGCAACTTGCTTTTGATCCTGTGGCAAGTCAGCACCGACTTTGGGAACATGCATCCCCCGGGCCATGCGGCCTGTACCCTCTTCCTGCTCTGACTCTGGCTTCTGTGGGAAACTTTGTAAAGCTCTTCCAGTAAGTTCAGTCCCTTTTCGCAGATTTGCTTTCTGCAGCCTATTGTTCCACTAGAAGATTAAAAAAAAAACAACTGTCTTGGAGGAAATCGCTTCTCTCTGTAAGGGATAGCATGGTGTTTAGCAGTCTCTGATGTCCATGCCCCCTAGTTTTCAGCATTTCTGTGGGGCAGAAGATTTACTGCAAACACACTATTAGATATGGTTAAACTCTCCTAAGGCATTAATGGGTAAAGGGGAGAGAGGGAGTTTGTTATATGAACTCTGCAGTTTTAATCTTCCCTAAAACTGGTCTTACCAGGAGCACCAGGTTGCATGCATCTTTCCAGTCGCCATGTGACATGTTGTACCTTATGTTTTTTCCAGAAAGTAGCAGTACAGTACAGGTTTCCCTGCCATTTCCTAGATCCGTGGTTTTCAAACTGTGTTCCAGGGTCTGAAGAGGAAGTGCCTCAGGAGCTGCTTCAGGCTGCAGGAAAAGGCCCAGATGTGGCAGCTTCTCCAAGGCTCTTAACCTTATTTCTGCAGCAGCTCTCCATTTACCATTCTGTGTCGTCTCTTAGCTCCACTTCATTTCAAGAAAGGGTTCTACCGCTTAAAGGGAGTTGGAGAATCCCTGCCCTGGAAAGACTAGGATTTGAGAGCTAAAAAAGCAGAGCTAAGTGGGGAGTGCATTCTGCTCCCCAGCATGATGCTTCCGTGAGACTTGGTTTGAGCCACAGCTGCTGTTCCGAGAGTTCTCTCTGATCCCCATTTAACTCCTCTCCAGCTCTTTTTTTAAAGGCATTACTGTGGTTTTGAATGTTTTTTAGGATCTTAAGAAATAATAGGACCCAGACAATTGTGTAATATATAAATCGATGGAAGTATGAATCTATTTTTTAAATGCAAATTAACTGATAAAATAGGGACCACTCTTCTGCTTTTCTCTAGTGTCTCTTAAAAATCCATGATAGTGAAGCAGTTTTTTTCCTCACCCATTGTTTAGTTTGGTAACAGCTTTTTTTTCCTGTTTGATTTTTCTGCTTAGTGTTACTGGCTAGTGCTATAGTCTGATTCTGTTGGCCTGTGACAGAAAACATTACTCTATCCATCTCTCCTTCCTAGTTTGACATAAATTCTTCACATTCACCTTTTAATTTATTACCCATTCTTCTTCCTTTCCCTTCCTCTCTCATTCGTCCTGTTTCGTTTCCACTTTTTGCTCCTCCCCCTTCCCCACTCTTTATGGGGTATTGTAACCTCAGAGCCGAATGATACCTAGAGGTATTTTCTTATTTTACTAATTTTGCTTTTAACCCTATAAATCATATAAAAGGTAATGTATAATTTAACCGTATAATCACATAAAATAAAGGTTTTGTAGGTCCAGGAGGCTGTTGGGGCTGAATTACTGTAGTTGCTCTGAATGTATGTGGGGGTGCTTAATTTGCATGGACTCTTCCATTTTTGTCCTTTTTTTCCAGGTTGCTAGGAAGAGGCTCAATGTTTGTGTTTTCACCAGATCAGTTTCAGAGACTGCTAAAAATTAATCCAGACTGGAAAACCCATAGACTTCTTGATTTAGGTGCTGGAGATGGAGAAGTCACAAAAATCATGAGCCCTCATTTTGAAGAAATTTATGCCACTGAGCTGTCTGAAACTATGATATGGCAGCTTCAGAAGAAGAAATACAGGTATAATTTTTAGACATGGTTTGGGGTATATTTCTTGGTTTTAGATGTATTTCTTCTTATTTAGTATATGTGCTGCCAAATCGAGCGTTTGAGGAGTATATTATTTAAAGGATATGAATCAAACAATTTTCCGTGATTAGAAATTTTTTAAAACTTTCCATATTACAGTAAAGTAGAAACTGAGAGAGAAATCATCTTTCCTTGTCAGTATTATTTTGGACTAGAGGAGACGGCACTGTAGAAGGAGAAGGGCAGGTGAAGGACAACTTGGTAAAGGTAGAGCAGATGTAGAGACTTTTCCCTGATTGGAATCTGACATTCTTAAACCTGGATTTTGTTTTTGTTTTTGTTTTTCAGTGAAAAAAATTTTTTTTACTGTGGTAAACTACATAACATAGAATTTACCATTTTAGCCATTTTTAACCACTAACTGTAGTATTAAGTACATTTATGCAGTGTAACCATCACGACCATCCATCTCTAGAACCTTTTAGTTTTTCCCACTGAAACTCTGTACCCATTAAACACTTATTCCCCAAATCACTCCCCCTCACGTTCCCCAGCCCCTGGCAACCACCGTTCTGTGCCGTGTCTCTACGAATTTGACAATTCTGGGAACCTGAAATAGGAATTATACATTATTTGTCCTCTTGTGACTGGCTTATTTCACTAAACATAATGTCTTCAAGGTTCATCCATGTTGTGGCATGTATCAACATCTCCTTCCTTTTTAAGGCTGGATGATACTCCGTTGTAGGGTTATACCACACTTGGCTTATCCATTCATCTCTCAGTGGACACTTGAGTAGCCTCCACCTTTTAGCTATTGTGAATAATGCTTCTGTGAACACGAGTGTACAAATAACTGTTCAAGTCGCTGCTTTCACTTCTGGGTGTATACTCAGAAGTGGAATTGCTGGATTATATGGTAAGACTGTGTTTAACTTTTTTAGGACTTGTCACACCATTTTCCACAGCAGCTGTACCATTTTACATCCCACCAGCAATGTACAAGTTTTTCAGTTTCTCTGCATCCTCCTCAATACTTGTTATTTATTTTTTTGGTAGTAGCCATCCTAATGGCCATGAAGTGTCAAATCTTGGTTTTAAGGCCATCTCCTAGGGGCACCTGGGTGGCTCAGTTGTTAAGTGTCTGCCTTTGGCTCAGGTCATGATCCCAGGGTCCTGGGGTCGAGCCCCGCGTCGGGCTCCTGTCAGGCTCCCTGCTCGGTGGGAAGCCTGCTTCTCCCTCTGCCACTTCCCCTGCTTGTGTTCCCTTTCTCGCTGCATCTCTCTCTTTCAAATAAATAAATAAAATCTTTTTAAAAAAATAATAAGACCATCTCCTGCTTGAAAGACTTAGGAAGAAGGTGTTCTTTATTCAGTATGGATTCTACTGAATGGGAGAAGAAGGTGCTGGGTACTGAATGTGGGAGGTGAGAATAGGGCCTGCTTCCTCCCCTGATGTTTTGGAAGCCAGGCTGAGCCTTACAAAAAAGGGAAAGAAGAATTATGCACTCACTATCTGTCCACCTAAGTTTCTGCTCATACACACTAACCCTAGAGACTGAGCATTGGTGTAGCTCTTGGAGCAGGACTGGATTGAACTTTGGCAAAATATGGAAATTTTTAGCTTGAAGAAAAGACCAAGTCGGAAGGGGGTGGGGGGGGAAGGTTACGATCAACAAATGTAATGGGGTTTTATATGGAAAGAGAGTAAGTGCTGTTTTTGGTATAATCATGCACAGCTAGCTCTCAGAAGTTGAGGTAGAGTTTAGGGACATTTACCTTCCTAACAGCTTGAGCATCCAAGTCCTTGCCACTCTCCGTGTTTAAATAGCTGTTAGGGATGCTATTATAGGAGACTTCTATCTGTGTGAGGTTGAACTCCATGATTTGTAAGATCCCCTTTAGCTCCAGCAGTCTGTCTTAGATTAGATCCTGGAGGGCCTGTGTGGTAATAACTGAAGTATTTCTTCACTTAGACATTAATGCATCAGGGGCACCTCAGTGGCTCAGTCGTTAAGCGTCTGCCTTTGGCTCAGGTCATGATCCCAGGGTCCTGGGATCGAGCCCCGCATCGGGCTCCCTGCTCCGTGGGAAGCCTGCTTTTCCCTCTCGCACTCCCCCTGGCTTGTGTTCCTTCTCCCGCTTTGTCTCTCTCTGTCAAATAAATAAATAAAATCTTTAAAAAAAAAGAAAAGAAAAAAAAGAAATTAATGTATCATTTCAAAAGTTGGAATGTTTTGGCCTTCGTTTTAACAATGGCTTAAATCATGCCTAATTCCTAATCTGGTGCTCTCCTCCCACTTAAAAAAAAAAATGTTTTGAAAGTGCGAATGGGGAGGAAGGTGTTTGAAACGTCTTCATTCCCCTCCTACCCACTCCTGCCCCTTTCGTTCCTTGCTTGTCTTTGAAGCCCTTTTTGAGACTAAATGCCTGAATGGAATTATCAGTGAAACTTAGACGTTTGAATTAATAATTCATTGTATCTAGCGTTTAGACACTATGTAACCTAGTAGTAAACTTACCTCCATATGAAAAATACTTAGTTTACTTTTTTTCCTAATGTATAGCACATATGCCAAAATCTATTCACAATTTTACCTAAATAGGAAATTCATGCTGGTTGATATTCCCTCCACCATATTATTAAGATTAAAAACATGTTCACAGAAGTGGTGTTTTTCGGCACAATCTGAGGTTTGGTTTTTTGGTTTTTTTTTTTTTAACAATCTGAGATTTTAATGAGGAAGTAGTATCTTACTAAGGTTGGGGTTCATTCAACCCATGATGGCAGGGCAGACTTGTAGCTTAATACCTTGTTTTTTGGCTTGGGAGCTAGCTATTTTTTGTTTCTCTTCAATGTCTGAGTTCATGAAAAACTGATTTTTTAATAAAGGTTCTAGATATCATTTTTGAAATAATACACAGAAAACAGCCGAGTTTTTCCTCTGTGTTGCTAAGATATTATTTATGCCAGAAAACCCAATTGTAGAACTTAAGGATATGGCTTTGATTTTTAAAACAAAACAATAATTTTTCTTTATACTGTTGGTGTTTTGCTTTTTATTTAGGATTTATCAAAATGTTGATTGCTTTGTCACTGCTGTAAAATATATTTTAAATTCTGGATGCCTGCGTGGCTCAGTCGGTTAAGCATCTGCCTTCGGCTCAGATCATGATCCCGGGGCCTTGGGGTTGAGCCCCACATCAATCTTGCTAGGTAGGCTCCTTGCTTGGTGGGGAGCCTGCTTCTCCCTCTCCTTCTGCCTGCCGCTCCCCCTGCTTGTGTTCTCTCTCTCTCTCTCTGACAAATAAATAAAATCTTTAAATATATATATATAAATAAATAAATATATATATATAATATATGCATACATATATATAATATACATATATATTTTAAATCCTCCTGGAAGGTAAGCTATTACTTTAACTTGTTTTCTTGAAAATAATAATTCCAAGGTTAGAAATAACCTGTTTTGCAAAAGCCAAAACAGGTTTTTGCAATTTATGAATTTAAATAGGCTGTTTGACTAAGGTATTAATATACAAAGGAAAGGATTATACAGTTAATTTTTGATTGTGTGCACCATTGAACAGTTCCACAATTCAAGTGACAGTACATAAAAAAAAAAATGATTCTGTGGCAGGGAAAAATTTTGGCAGCATGTTTTCCTTTCTTGGTCTGCTTCACCAAAAGTTAGTGGCAAAATTAGCTTAAGTGATCTGAAGGGAAGTTAGTAGATGGTGGAGGGAATACAGGTGTGGGAAGATGCTGAGCTGTGAGGGGGGCGGGTTTAGAGTTAAATTCACATAGACCGTTCACACATGGGTGATCAAAAAGGAATTGTATGTACATTTTTAACACCAGAGAACAGATCTTTAATGTAAATTTGAAAGATGCCTGACTTTAATCCATTATCTGGAGGTTTGGGATCTTTCTTGAAAAGAAAATACTGTAGTTAAGAATTCTGTTTCTCATGTTAACATCCTCTTTATTTTCTCTTTTTAATGAAAAGATGTTGGAGACTGCTCTTCACTCTCGACCCACCACCCTGATGGCATTCATTCACAGACCCATTGTCAGGCTCTTTCTCACCTTATCTGGGGAGAGCGGGTTCATTGACCTGAATAGCGCATGCACTAGGAGAGTTTCCCAGTTGTCAGTTTTACTCTGCGGGTGACTTGCAGTGTGATTTGGACAAGTCACTTCTTCCACTGTTCTCATGAGGAAGTCTTCACCATGTGTCTTATTCCTGGGCTAACATGCAGTTTGAGTGGAGCCAATACATTTGTCTTCGTTGGTGGAACTGAGTTTATAAGTGAAAAATCACCAAACAGAAGTAAAGATGAAGTTGGGCTTCTAAACATGTAGCTGTCACTGTCCCTGTGTTAAAGCCTTAATTTTCTGTTAGGAGCATGTCTTTTCTTTCAAAATCTGCAGGTAATTCAGAGATGGATTTTGTGAGATTATTCTAGATTAAAACATGGTGATAATGCTTGGCTTCTGCTTCCTTATAGATGGGCCTAAGACTTTTTGTTTTGTTTTAAATCAAGTATATAATTTGTTTTTGCAATTTATGAATTTAAATAGGCTGTTTGACTAAGGTATTAATATATGAATAGTCCTTTTTAATGGTTCATCTCGGTTTTTAAAATGGGAATTGAGGGGCGCCTGGGTGGCTGAGTTGGTTAAGTGACTGCCTTCAGATCAGGTCATGATCCTGGGGTCCTGGGATTGAGCCCCGCATCGGGCTCCTTGCTCAGCCAGGAGCCTGTTTCTCCCTCTCCTGCTCCCCCCTGCTTATGTTCTCTCTCTGTCTCTGTCAAATAAATAAAAATCTTTAAATAAATAAATAATAAAAAATAAAATGGGAATTGATAGTATTTGTATCCCAAAAGTAGGATCTTTATAGTTTGAATGAGCTACATCTAGTTTCTAAAATCATCACTGCATGGGGTGCCTGGGTGGCTCAGATGTTAGGTGTCTGCCTTTGGCTCGGGTCATGATCCCAGGGTTCTGGGATCGAGCCCTGCATGGAGTTCCCTGCTCAGCGGGAGGCCTGCTTCTCCCTCTCCCTCTGCCCCTGCTTGTGTTCCTTCTCTCACTGTGTCTCTCTCTGTCAAATAAATAAGATCTTTAAAAATAAATAAATAAAATCATCATTGCAGTTACAAGTTCAGTACAACAAAGTGAGTTTGGAGCCCTAATGCCCCACTCAATTCAAGCAACAAGGGAACCTGACTAGTCCCTTGAAGTTTGTTAGAGTGTTGTTTTGGAGGAGGCTTTGGTTATTTTTATTATTTTTATTTTTATTTTTATTTTTTTAAGATTTTATTTATTTATTTGACAGAGAGACATACAGCAAGAGAGGGAACACAAGCAGGGGGAGCGGGAGAGGGAGAAGCAGGCTTCCCGCTGAGCAGGGAGCCCTAAGCAGGGCTCGATCCCAGGACCCTGGGATCATGACCTGAGCTGAAGGCAGATGCTTAACGACTGAGCCACCCAGGTGCCCCCGGAGGCTTTGGTTATTTAAAAAAAAAAAAAATCTAGGGGTGCCTGGGTGGCTCAGTTGGTTAAGCGTCTGCCTTTGGCTCAGGTCATGATCCCAGTGTCCTGGGATTGAGCCCCGCGTCAGGCTCCTTGCTCGGTGGGGAGCCTGCTTCTCCCTCTCCCTCTACCTGCTACTCTGCCTGCTTGTGCTCTCTCTGTCAAATAAATAAATAAAATCTTAAAAAAAAAAAATCTAGACTGAAAAGAAGATGCAGCTGAGTGGTTTGTGCTCCTTTTATTCTACTATTCGAAAATGCTCTCAAATATCACTATGCTAATGAGTTTTCTAAAACAGCCCTCATTATACTTTTTGAATTTTCTAAGATAACTGTGCTGTATCTGCTTAGCATTATCAGAGACTTGTTTACCAAAGATCCTTTCTCCTGTTTCCTTCCCCCTCCCCCGCATCGTAACATGCCTCACATGCCACATTCTGATTGTCATAACCAAGCAGGAGTGAGTAATGTACAGAATTGCCTTAATCGTGTGGCTAACAAAGACTCTTGATAAGAGAATTCCTTCTCTCGGTGGATAAAACATTGTAAAGGACTTAGAAATGTTCTGAGAGAGAGAGGGAGGGTGAGATCGGGAGACTGAGAGCTGAGAGTGGTGTGTTAACTGTGCTTTTCCCTTACATGTAAGTTTTAATAGGATGTCCTGTGCTTTATCGTTTTCTATGTAGTTATTCAGATATGAAGATTCTGAGATGGCATCTGTCTCCTGGGAACAGAGGTGTGCTCAAAAGGCCATAGAATGGAAATTATCTTATACCACCCCCATCCATTCTTAAAAATAGGAGGGACCCCAGGAGTAGAAAACATGAATATCTGATGTATTTTATGATTAAATTCCAATGGATGTAGAAAGTAGGGTTTTTTGTTCGTTTGATGTTCAAGAATTTGATGGCCTATTTCAAAAGATTTATTTATCCATTTCAGAAAGAGAGGGAGGGCGGGGCGGGGAGAGGCAGAGGGAGAGAATCCTTCAAGCAGATCCCCCACCCTGTGGCTGAGCACAGAGCCTGATGTAGAGCTCGATCCTGTGACCCATCAGATCACGACTCATGTGATCATGGCTCATGAGATCACGACCTGAGCCAAAACCAAGAGTTTGATGCTCGACTGACTGAGCCACCCAGGCGTCCCTACTAACCTTGATTTCTAAGCTTAGAATTACTAACTCACAGTTCCCTGGATCTCAGCAACTAGTTGAGTTACTAAAAGAAAAGGTGACTTCTTGTATTTTGCTTAAAGTTGAAAAGAGGTAGTTTTAAATGAATGAAATGTTTTTAGGTAAAAAAAAAAAAGGAATTTGGTGGCCTAGTTATAATCATTTTTATCACTTTATATCTTCATATGGTATTAAACATGATTAGTTCTTATAAAGGAAGTGTATGTTTTTAGATTCGGAAATAGGTGAAATGCTAAATTTAAAGGAATAGGGTTGCTGTTTTTCTTTGCCTGGCCATTTTATTACTGCAAATATAAATGATAAGTGAATGATCTTGCATTTACTTTGATTTAGAAGATAAAGTTAGAGCCTCTACTGGCATGTCAGTTATTCTTAAAGATGTCTTTAAGCGGGTTTGTATCAATCAGGTTCTTTCTGATGTTTTCAGAGTGCTTGGTATAAACGAATGGCAGAATACAGGGTTCCAGTATGATGTCATCAGCTGCTTGAATTTGCTGGACCGCTGTGATCAGCCCCTGACTTTGTTAAAAGATATCAGAAGTGTCTTGGAGCCAACTAGAGGCAGGGTCATCCTCGCCCTGGTTTTACCCTTTCATCCCTATGTGGAAAACGGTAAGTGTGGTCAGGTCGCCTCTTACCCAGCATAGAGATTTATTAGTGTTTGTGATTCTGTTTTCCTAGAATAGCCTAGAATTTGAAGGAATATGGTTAACTCATGTAAAATATCACCTTGGTTAGTGCTCATCTTAATGAGGATTTTGTAGAATTCTGGTACTCCCTTTGCAGTGGTAATAGTGAATACTCAGCTGGGTCTGCCCGCTTGAAATTGAAAACCTGAAATGTGTCCATATTTTCTGCTCTGAAATCGAGCCTAAACCATTTGTTTATTAGCTTATAAGCTGAGTCAAGAACAAAGTGATGCCTTTTAATTTACCTGTATATATTGCTGAATGTCATAGCTGATTTGTACGTTACATCTCTTGTTCCAGACTCTCAAAATGATAAATGCTATTATCTTTTTTACCCTTCTGAAGACCATTTGTGTTCCAGCATGTATCATTTCTTTGTGTGACATTTGGTTTTGTGATTGCATAGTCTTGCTCTTCAACAATACTGAATGAAGAATATATTAAAAGAAATAGTTTGATTTCATAGGACTTCATATTTACTGTGACCTGGTTGTAGCCACGTTAAATCATGGTTTTAGCTAACACGGTTTGCATTTCAGGTCATGTTGAAAGTTTCAACTTTAAGCGTCTCCTTTGCATTTTCATAAGTTAATGTGCAGTAATACAAAAATTATTTATTATGTAAGTAATACATGTTAATATTTTAAAATCTTTAGTTTTCCCATTTTACTGCCTAGTTCAGCCTTGGATTCAAAAGCTCCAAGAGCTTGCAGACATTTTTAAGAAATCCATTACTATTTTGCAAGCGTTGTAGTTATCAAATATCTGTGAAAATCTGTCTTAGGGAATAATGCTCATGTTTGCTTATCACCATGGAAATCCAATGTAAATCATTGCCACTCACTTGCTCCTTCATTTCTTTTTCTCCTTATTTTTCCCCCTCAGGTCATAGTCCCTTCAGATTAAATGCTTGCTTTAACATTGACCAAATGACTTTAGATTTATGTTGATGATGGGGGAAATGGAGAATTCTTTAGACATAGGAGAGTGGGAAAGAGTGCAGGTAGACCTGATAGTCCCTCCCCCATCTGACTTCTCCATTTTTACATTCCTGGTGTAGAATCACTTGTCATGGTAAAGAAAACATTGCTTTAAGTGTGTGTGTGTGTGTGTGTGTGTGTGTGTGTGTACACTACAGTGAAAACCCTAGTAAGTGTCCTTGATCAGCACGGGAGTTTTGACCTGCTCCGTTTCTGACCTGGGCCGGTTCACCCCTCCTTAGGCAACCTGGTGGTCCCCCGCTCCCAGGAGGTCACCATATTGATGCCGAACTTAGTGCGGACACCCGATTGGCATAGCGCACTACAGCCCAGAACTCCTGGGCTCACGCGATCCTCCTGCCTCAGCCTTCCGAGTAGCTGGGACTACAGGCACGCGCCACCGTGCCTGGCGTAAATGTCCTTGATAATTCAGCAACCTGACCTTTTTTCAGTGCTGTTCACTGTGTAATTAAGTCTCCGCTCCATCTCTGTATTGCAATCACTAGTCATCAGGTTGTAAGGTCCCAGTTTCCTGTGTCCTGTTGGGCAACCACATGATAGAATTTGAGTGCTATTTCCTGGCATAGCAGGAGGTGGAAGAGCAGGGGAAGAAACATCAATCTAACCATGAATTTTATTTCCTTGTGTTGCTCACACTAAAAATTGAGAGGAAATCCAACTGGACAAGGCCTAAAAACAAGCTCCTTGATTGTGGGCACATAGCGCAGAGTTGCCTGTTGAGTCCAAGGAGTCTGACACGTGACACATAGCAAACCTGAGACAAGAAGCTTTGTTGCTGTGGGTGACCTTTAGTGACCTATACATTTTGCAGATTGCTCCACAGCACTCTATTATTGCTTCCTTTCTCTAAGTCACTAATTAGATCCTGATGATTTCCATGTGACACGGTGTGAGGACTGTGAACTGCAGAGTGACCTTGCCGTGTGAGTTCATAAATACTGGGCTGTTTTAAGAATATAGGAGTGTGCTTGGCCTACTTGGCTCAGTCTAGTTTTTAACAAAAAGCAATTGTAGATGAAATGATTTTTTTATAGTTTTTGGATTTGTCTTTAAATCACACCACAGCAATTTTGTTACTTAGGTTAAGTTGGAAAAAATTTAAAATGTGTTCTTTCTAATTTCAGTTGCAGTTTATTTGGTTTATTGACCCAGTTTTGGTTAGGGGTCATTAAATGTTTAATTTTTTTAAAACTAATTTTTATAAAAAATGCAGTTCACGGTAAAAAGAGTTCAAGCTGCTAGCAGGAGGGTATACATGAAAATTTTCTCATCCATTCCAGTTCCACAGTCTTGTTCAGGTCTCTTGAATACTCTTCTTAAGATAGTCTATGCAAATATAATTCTGTGTGCACGTGAAAAGAATGATTATATAGTTAAATCCCATTGTAAATCCTTTGGTTGCCTTTTTCCACTTAAGTGTATCTAGAAAATTATTCCTTATCAGCTCATATGTACCTACATCATCATCTGGATATAAGCAGTGGTATGCTGGAGCTGGTTTTACTGGCTCATGAGAGCTGATTATTACATTGTCATGAAGTTAGTGAACTGGTCATTGAACATGACTGTTCTTGAAACTGACCATTGTATGGTCAGTGGTGGGAGCACTTAAATCTTGGAAATTGGCAAACACTACAATAGCCTCTCCCCTCTCCAAGGTGGTTGGTAAACATTTACCAGCACCCCACTGGATGTATAACTTTACTTGATGAAGCCCCTGTTTATGTACTTTTAGGTATCACCAGTTTGCTTTATAAATAATAGTGAAATGAACAGTCTTAGGCAGGTCTTTGCACATGTGTAAGTATGTTTTAGGTTGCTTTCTGCTTTAAGAAACAGAAGGAGCTGGGTGCTGGGTGGCCGGCCAACACTTGGTTTTGGCTCATGTTGGGCTCCTACCAGTGTGGAGTCTGCCTAAGACTTTCTCCCTCTCTCTCTGCCCCCGGGCACCCCCCCCCCCCCCCCCCCCCGTGGTCTCTCTCTCTCTCTCTCTCTCTCACACACACACACAAATAAATCTTAAAAAAGAAACAAGGAACAACTAAAAGTTGCTTTTAAAAATTAAGAGTTTATTTTAGGATAGCGATTCTGTGGTTGGGTTAATTCTGTTATACAGCTGTTCTGTTGAAGTTCAGAGCTTGCTTTCTTTTCTCCATCTTCAGTGTATTGGCATTCCTCTTAGAATTACAAAACAGCTAATGTAGTGCCAAACGTCATGTGTAGGCATGACAAAATCTTGAAAAGAGAGAGGGGCAGAAGGGTGGCTCAGTCAGTTAAGCATCTGACTCTTGATTTCCACTCAGGTCATGATCTCAAGGTTGGAGCCCCACGTCGGGCTCTGCGCTGTGTGTGGAGCCTGCTTAAGGTTCTCTCTTTCCCATTCCCTCTGTGCCCCCCTAGCCCCCCCGCCCCCGGAAAAAAAATCTTGAAAAGAGAGGACGATTCTTCCCCAAACATCATTTTTTTTTTTTCATTAGTGAGGGAAACCTTCCCCAGAAATCTCCCCATCACTTTAGGGCCCATTGTCAAGGATAGGGGCACATGTTCCTACCCAGCCAGCAACTGGTGAGGGGTCTGGGACAGACATGGTGCACTCTCTGGGTCTGGAGGGAGCCCTCTGCCCTGAGCATATTTACACTGTTGAGCTGGGCTTGCAATGAATGTGGAAGGGAATTGGTACTCTTATGCGACGGATTATCTTCATTCATTTAAAAAAGTATTTACTGAGTGCCTAGGTGCTGGAGATATAGCAAGTGGAAAACACGCAGATAGTCTTGCCCTCATGGAGCTTATTTCTAGTGAGGAAGACAGGAAACGAATGGCATGCTGTTGGTGATAAATGTTACAGAGAAAATGAACTATAAAAGCAAGAAAGGGGCATCTGGAATTGGGGGTTGGGTTTGGGTGCTGTAATTTTATTTTTATTTTTTATTTATTTTTTAAAGATTTTATTATTTGAGACAGAGCAAACGAGAGAGAGCACAAGCTCTCTGTCAAATACATAAAATCTTAAAAAATATATAAAAACAAAAACCTGAAGGAAGTTAGGTCTAAGGTTATCTGTGTGATCCATTTCTAGAGGTGGAAGTGTTTGTGAAAGACAGTTTTCCAGATAGCTAGCCTGGGATCTTAACCCCGTTTATGGAATAATCATCTTTTCCGCAGTGCTTTGAAATGCTACCTTTATCATATACTGAAGTCCCGAATGGGTTTGGTTTTATTAAGATTCATCCTTCCGTGTGTGCCAATACCAAACTGTTTTCATTACTGTAACTTAGCATACATTTTCATGTCAGAGCACCAGCCCCCTTCTCGCAGTTCCTTTGCAGATTTTTGTTGGCTTATTTTATTTAACGGATCAACTGTAGCACTGGTTTAGCACTAGTTAATTTATAGATTAATTTAGGGAATATTGAGTCTTCCTAGCTAAGAATAGGATGTGCCTTTCATTTTATTCAATTCTTTATCTTTAGTAACAAAATTTTCTTCATAAAGGTCCTACGCAGTTTTTTTTTGATTTATTCTAGTGGTGTGTTTGTGGGTGGGATATTGTTAAATAGAAAATTTTCTTCTATCATTTTTTTAACTTTCAAACTTTTTCCCAGCTTTTGGGAAATTGACAAAAATTATATGTATTTAAGGTGCACAGCGTGATGATTAATGTACGTATACGTTGTGAAGTTATTACTACAATCTAATGAATGCATCCACCTCACATAGTTACTCTTTTTTGTGTGTGATATAACACTTAAGTAAGATCTATTCTTTTAGTAACCTTCAGGTATACAGTATAGTATTATTAAATGTAGTCATCATACTGTACATTAGATCCCCAGAACTTATTCGTCACTGGAAGTTTGTGCCCTTTGACCAATGTCTCCCTATTTTCCCCACCCTCCAGCCCCAGGCAGTCACCACTCTACAGTCTGGTTCTACGAGTTTGACTTGTTTAGATTCCACCTATGAGTGAGATCATGCAGTGTTTATCTTTCTGTGTCTGGCTTGTTTCACTTAGCATAATGTCCTCCAGTTTCATCCATGTTGTTGCAGACGGCTCTTTCATCATATTTTAGAATGAATGGTAGGTGTACATACCCAAGCAATTGATTTTTTGAGTATATACTAATTTTGTAATCATTTATATTTTTTAATTGTTTTATTGTCTCTAGTAGCTTCTGTATTGATTCTCTTGTGTTTCCTTGATCTGCAAATGGTTTTGCTACTTACTTTTCATATTTAAACTTTTTTTGCCCAAGTGAATTGGTAGTTAATTCCAGAAAATGTTTTTAAAAATGGTAGGCATTTTTGTCCTGTTTTTTACTTTAATGAGAATATTTCTACTTTAAATATGATGCTGTCTTTTGGCTTGAGATTGCTGTTGTTTGGCTTGAAATACATATTCTTTTAAATCTTGTTTCATTAAGAGCTTACAAAGTCAGGAATCGCTGTTGAATTTTGTTACCTGTATATTCAATATCTGTGGAGATAGTCATTCTGTTTTTTCTCCTTTGACTTGTTAAATTAATAGTACTTGTATACTGTGTATCCACCCTTGCATTTCTGGGCTTAGATGGGATAGTCTTCTTGTAACGCATTGCTAGAGTGTATTTACAAAAATTCTGAATAAATATATTAGCAAAATATTAATGAATAATAATTGATTTATATCTGATCTTTATTTGGAGGATGTTATCTTCGTTATGTTTTGGTATCAGTGTTCTGCTGGCTTTGTAAAAAATAATTTGGAATTTTTTTCTCCATGCGCTGGAACAATTTAAATTGCATGTGGCTCTCTGTTCTTGGAAAGTTTGGTAGAATTCACCTGGGAAACCAGCGAGACCTGTGCCTGTTGAGAGGTAGACTTTGGCAACTTCCTTACTTTCTTCTAGGGTCATTGTTCTGGTTAAATTAGGCATATTAAGTCTTAAAACTCCCATAAGTCTAAATAGAAATAAGCAAGACTCTGATAGGACTATTGCATGGAAAGAGCTTGGGCTTTGAGGGCTGGCCCTGTTTGAAACGTGGGCCTCTTGTTAAGGTTAGTGTTTCATCTCTAAGAGTGGGGCTAATCCTTACCTCAAGGTTTGTCCTGAGTATTAAAGAATCTAATGTATAGGAGAATGCCCTACCGTGTCTGTCTCAGTGTTGATATTTAATACGCGTTAGATATAGGTCATCCCATTCTGTCCTGTTACTTCGTTTTTGTTTGTGGCTTTATTGATCCTATTTGTTCACAGTCCTTCAGTTTGAAATATTTCTCAGTGTCCTTCAGGTCTGTTTGAGACTTCACTCTTTTCACAGTAATCATCATAATTTGATGACTTCATTAGGCATCGCAACTTTGTCTCCAAATGTACACTCTCCATTGGTTTATGTGACTTGTCCCCCCAGAATCTTCACCCTGTGCCTGTGAGCCAGGGGTCTCCGATTCACTCAGGTCTTATGTAGCAGAGAAAAAGAAATTACTTATTCTGAAAATCCTGCTAACATCTTTCGGTATGTGGTTTAAGTGCTCTTGTCTAGAGGGTAGGGTGTGAAGACACTAGAACCACGTCTTTGTTGTTTCCCTCTTGTTGGGAGTAGTTTCAGTATTATTCTCTTCTCATTGTCATGGGAAACTCTAAACAGAAAGCTATAGCTTAATTTTTTCCAGTGAAAATTCTGGATGCTCAGCTAGTAGGAAAATTAATACTGCCAGGGATTCTGCGTACAGTGAGGGGTGAGGGTCGATGGCTAGGGAGTGAAGTGTGCTTCATATCTCAGTTGACATGCTGAAAAAATATTTTTCTATAGAAACAGTGTTCATTTGTATTCATATAAATGCATTGGAGTGCCTAGTTTTGACCAGGCAACACTAGGCAGTGGAAATACAAAGATAATGACAAACCTGCTTCTAGTCTTAAGATATTTAGAGAATCATACAGAAGATAGATGTAAGCAGACAGTGGCAGGATAGTCTGATAAGAAATATGACAAAGTACTATGGCTTTAGAGAATGAAAGACCCATTAACTGCTAGGGGAGGTTATGGAAGGTTTCATGTAGGAGGTGACAGTTGAGCTATGTTTGTACCTGAGAAGCATTTTACCAGGCAGAGGGAACAGCATATGCAAAAGCATGAAGAGTGTGAACAAGGTGGGATTAGGGAAGGACAAGGTCAGTGTGGCCCAAGGGTGGCATGAAAGAAAGGCCCTTGACTGGATAATAGTCTAGTACCCAGTAGATGTTGTTGGCTAGATGGATGAATGAAAGAATGAATATTAATATATACATCAATAACTGATATATATGATGTAAGGGAATGTAACTACTTTCCCAAAGGAGAGTATATCCCAATTTCAGCTTGAACAGCAATCTTGGAAACACAGTCCTTGTTGCATTGGGTAAGGCTTATTCTAAATCAAATACTAATTTATCTTAGGGATTTTGTCTGCTAGTTAAGTTACACAAAGAACAGTGTATTTTCAGCCCTGGGAGTACCAAAATGTAATGACTCCCAGAAATGAAAAGTAAATGATCTAATCTAACACATTCTATTTACCTGGATAGTTAGTGCTTACCCTTTTTTTGCCATCTAGCTTAGAAATTCATTTATTTCATCCAAGCCAGCAGTCTCAAAGTAGGGCTATACACCCAGGAGAACACAAGACCGTTTATTTTGGGTTATAGGAAGAAAACATTAACATTTCTATTTCTACGACTTTGTATGCCAGTTGTTTAATTTACACACATACATGTACACACACACACTGTACCCAGCACACACAGATGCACCACATAGGCGCTCACACACACATACACACAAACACACGCTCCCCCCTCTCTCCTCTTGCCATTTCTTCCTGGCACATGTGATAACACGTGTTGGAGACCACTGATTCAGGTCATCCTTGCAAAACATTTTCATAGGGATCTTAAAATATTTTAAAATTCTGGGTTTTAAAAATAGAATTCACCTCATTTAATACCATTTTAAAAGAAACACTTTAATGAAATAAAAATAGGTTATAATTCATTTTTAATAACGAATGCACACTTGTGGGTACTTTAAATAGATTTTTACAATGAGGTAGCTTTCAAAGAACAATCCATACTGTGTTTTCTCAGTGACATAGTAATGATTCCATAAACATCTTTGCTGGACCCCACCCCTTATCTGATACTCCCCTCCTAAATCAGTTAAAAATATATTGCAAAGGCACAGGCAAACACGTGTCTTGCCCACTGCTTCCCTGGTGCTGTTATTTGGCCCAACAGTGACATCTAGAGTTGGCTGAGGCTTCTGTGTTCTGAGGTTCTGAGGTTTTCTGTTTAACCTCCCGCGTCGGAGCTTCTATATTTTAGCTATCATATTCTTAGTCTATTTTCACTTTTTGTTGGTAGCATGAGGTAAGTCATTTTGCATATGCAGGCAGGAAAATGTGCACTCTACTGTTACCCAGTGGCAATACCAGGAGAACAGTGTTTGCTCCAGGGTACTTTGCAAGATGGTTTTTCTTTTCTTCTTCCCCCCCCTTTTTTTTTAAACTCAAATTTTGGCACTTCCCTTCCTTTTTCCCCTCCCTCCCATCTTAGTCTCAGTGGCCCATCACTTCCACAACCATAAAGACAATTCTTCCACTCAAGACAGAAG
This sequence comes from Phoca vitulina, assembly GCF_004348235.1. Lineage (NCBI taxonomy): Eukaryota > Metazoa > Chordata > Mammalia > Carnivora > Phocidae > Phoca > Phoca vitulina. The sequence goes on from NW_022589793.1 coordinate 1,344,131, forward strand.
CAGACAGAAGCATGGGGTGTGACTTCTAATCTTCAGGGTAGGAGTCCTCACATACCTCGTATGTCAAATGACACAAATATAGGATATATGTTAGGAAAATGGAAATTTTTTAAATGTTAGACTACTCAGAATTCTCCTGGCAAGTTAGGAAGTATTTTTCAGTTGTATTTTGTAGGATTTTAGTATTTCGGGTAATTACTTTTAGTGATAGTTTCCTTGTAGTGTGGCATCCTTCCTTTTCCATTTACCTTTGATTGGCTTTTTAAAGCCCTGATGGGCGTATGTCCGATAACACTGTCATAACTTCTGGATTTGGACTTTCAGTGACTTAATTGAAAATTAAAACATTTCTATGGTCTTTCATAGTTGGAAAGTGCTCTTCTATTTTCGTTAAGTGTTGCCTTTCTCCTGCAAGAGTAAATAACAAGCCATATTTAAGGTTGTGTAACTGATGATGTCCCACTGCAAGCAACATTTAAACTAGTATGCCCTCCTGTGCCCTCTTGCATTCTGTGTCCCCAAGGAGCCGCCAGTAATCTTAAAGGTCCAGTTACTATTCTTCCTATATTTAGAGTAAGATGTGGAACTGAAAATTAATTTTCTTTTCTTTCTTTTTTTTTAGCATTTTTTCATTCTTTATTATATTTTATTAAATATATTAAGATTCCCTTCAATTGCATTTTTGTTGTCCATATTGTTGTAGAAGCAACAGGATAATTTGGCCTGTAGTGTTTTCCAGTCTGGGATTTGCTGACCGGAAATTTGAGATTTTGAGATGCTGTTGGGAGAGTCCTGGTTTACATAACAGTACTTACTTCTAGACTTGTCTTCAGGACACTTATCATTGTCTGTTTGCAGAAAAAGATGCTCCGGCCTCAGTAAGGAAAGAGTGAACAGGCATTCATAATTATTCAGAGTGATATCTTAGGTGATTAGACCATTTCTTTATGTATTTGTATACACACTGAAGTATGAAATGACTACTTAGACCACACTCTCTCCTGGATGAAAATCCTTTTTAAAAGTTGTATTAAAAAAAAACACAACACCTCATATCAGACCCTTGTTACATTTGCCCTCTTGGCAGCTGTTTAAGAAAAAAAATCCTTAGTTGTGTATTAATTCATTATATTATAGTATACATTTTAATTTAAATCTGAGTGGCCTGATTGTGCACCCTGGAAACTGAGTATCTGTTCCACTAGCACTAAAACAGCATCTTGTTTGAAAAACCTGTTATAGAGGACTTTAAAGAGACACTGTCAGATATCTCACAGATAATATGAATGCATTCTTCCTGCCACTGTAACCGCAGACTGAAGAAATACTTGATTTTTATTTTCATTAGCTCTTTTCTAATGTGAATTTATTTCTGCCTTGTTAGCAATAAGTGATGTTTTCTGTATAATTTGACCCACAGTTGTTTGCAGCATTTACTTACTGCCCGCTACTGCATGCATGCAAGGATCTTTTAATCCACAAAAGCATCCTTGTCTGAATTGAAAACATTGCCTATACCCAGTGTGTTTCTGAAAGATTCCACGTCACTAAGATGTCAACCTGGTCTCTATTTAATATTGTATCAGATGTCCTTTGTTATGTATTTATCAAAACAGGTTCTATATAAAAATGTATTCTATGTGAAAGTCCTCTTTCATATTCCTCTATAGGAAAACATGATTATTGATGGCTTGCTGGTGGCTTAGCTTTTTCACACATGCTTTATATCTGCATTACATCTCTTTGATATTTTACACTCACAGGTTGTTGTCTTGTTTCCACCTGTCTCTTACTATATAGTTCCTGAGCAATTTCCTGAAAAATACGTCGGGCACTCTTCTTCTGTAAACACAAATGAGAAAAAATTCCTGTCTCTCTTAGGACTAGAAGGGATGATTATTGCACATCATCTTAGCTTTGTCTTTCTTTACTGCCACCAGTCAGAACCACTACCGCCCCCCCCCCCCACACACCCAACCCCCAGCACATCTACACTGACCATTAACTCTTGTATTTTGAGTATGTTAGGTAGGGTTTATGGTTGAGAATGATCACATTTAAATCATAGTTTACCACTTGAGATTATCCTTGAGTTCTCAGTAATAAGAAATGGTTTCTGTGGTTGAAAGTTACCATGATATTCTCTGTAATTTTTTCATTATTTTGGGTTTGAAATAATTACAACCAGCCACCGTTTGAAAGGTATTTTACAAGCGTTGGTCTGTACCTTTTGTGAATCTTCTGTTTCTTTGTTTCTTAAAGAGTTAGATTTTGACTGTAAAGAAGAAAAGGAAAGTCTTATGAGACATTTTATGCACTCAAAACAGTTGTGGCAGACTTTGTACCATATTAAGATTAAACTAACTTAACATTTAAATGATATACAGTTAGAGTTAATTTCTATGTAATTCCTGAGATGCTTTTATTATATTAATAAAATAACAATTCCTATTGATGTTGACTATAGGCTTTGTTGTGATCCTAATATAGCATATATGTACCCCCTCTTATAGCCTATGAACAGCCAGAAGATATTCCTTCTCAAAAACTTTAGGCCTTTTAAAAATATTTTAAGGCAGCTTCTAGTCTCTTTGTTAACCCCTTTTTGCTCTTAAAGGCTGTTCTTAGGTCTTTTATAGATAACAGTAATGCTTCCCAGCGGAAAGATCGCAAATAAGATAGTTATAAAGAAGGATTTCTTATTCTCATATTACTGGTTTTAAAGAGAAACCATTGCAAGTTTTGTACTCTGATTAGTAATAATTTTAGTGATGAGAATTTACACTTCCATAGACTGTTCCTGCAGGTGGTGTTTCCTGCAAATGTACAGGAGGATGTTAATTAGGTGAGCAATTTCTGAGGCTCACATGTGGAGAGATGGAAATCATTTCCTTACGATAATATTCAAGGCTATAGGGACATCTAGTGCAAGGAAATTTGACTTACTTTGGAAAGGATTACGAAGATCACGAGTGCACCAATAATGTAGATAGAGAGCAGTGATACAACAGCTATCAGGAGGCTGTGTGGTTCCTTCATTTCTTTGTTAATTACAAAAACAGGAAGAGCCACAGTCACTATTGAAACATATTATTGCAAATACATACATAAAGTATAACTGGAGCTACAAGTGTTAGAGGCGAAACATGAACTGCTCTGCTTGGCTCTTCTTTTTTTTTAAGATTTTATTTATTTATTTGAGAGACAGAATGAGGGAGAGAGAGTACAGGAGCAAGGGCAGTGGGAGTGGGAGAAGCAGACTCCCCTGCTGAGCAGAGAGCCCGATGTGGGGCTCGATCCCAGGACCCTGGGATCATGACCTGAGCCAAAGGCAGACGCTTAACTGTCTGAGCCACCCAGGCGCCCCTTGGCTCTTCTTTAAACATTATTCAGGGTCTCTTGATTCAGAAGACCCTCAAGCAGGTGATAGAATTAAAAGCAGTTCATCAGTTCTTTAAATATGTTATACCAAAATTGTTACTCATTTTGAAAACTAAAAAAATTTTAAATTCAATTAATTACTTATAATGCTCAGAATCACTTTTTATATAACACATTATTTGAAGTTAGATAAACATTTTAGGACAGTTTGTTCAAGGACATTTAAAATTTCTTTTGATAGAAATGACGTACAAGGGTCACCAACAGTCTGTTCGTGGAGTTAAGATATTTTTGCCATGTATTTGTGAATGCTGACATTTGTAACCTTGACCTGTTTCGTATAAACAACTGAATAGTGCAGTCTGTCCAAGGATCTGAGAAGGCCATATGTGGAGGATCGTAGGGCTTACTACACCTTTAAACGGCAGGCATTGTTACACGTGCCCCTTCTTTCTAATAAAGTTTTGGAAGTAGAATTATTGAATCCATTTTCACATTCTGAATTTCTCCCTCCTTGTAGGAAGTGTCCCATGCTCTGGGTGGGGATAGAGCAACATGCCATGTCTTCTATTACCTGATTATTTGAGGCACAAAATACAATTAGATTTGTAATTATCTGAACAACTTGTACTTTTCAACGAAATATCCCATAGATGCTCATCCTGTGAACTCAGTTTGTACAGCATACATTTTTGTAACAAATTAACCATATCTGTAAAATTTTTTTAAAAAGTTTCAAGTGCTAAATTAGGAGTTCTGTAGAAGAGGCAGGAAATTGCTGTGTCTGTTTTAGTAATACTTCCATTTCTGCTCTTAGAGAAGAATCTGTCTTCACATGAACTTGCAGTCTTGAGACCTTTCATCTCTTTACAAACTATTTTTGGTTTTGGCTAACGTTTTTTATAGAAGACTAATACAGGTCTCCAAAGTTGTTGTATATTTGTTTTAATATCTTTAGCTGACATTTATTTAAGCATACTTGCTATAAGCCAGGCATCATCAAAAGTGCTTTATATGTATTAACTCATTTATAATTTATCTTATGGGTGAGAATAAACTAAGGTTAAATGACATTGGGATACCAAAAGCCCATTAGAACACCCCTAGTAATTAAAAGCAGGAATTATAATACAGGATGATCTCGGGTCCCTAAAGTCCTATTTTAAAATGGTAGGGCTGGTTGATTTTGAGTTAATGTTTTAATGATTTCAGTGCTCATCGTACCAGAGTCCTTTTTAACGGAAGAGATCCAAAAAAGTCAAGGACTATTTCCCTTCTCTTCTTTCCCCCAGAATTGTGTGAAGCTTTTTTCCTGAAATTTCTCAATTTTTTGATTTATAGGATGTAACTGGGTTCAAGACCCTCACTTGAATGAGGAAATTGTCATAGGTTTTAGCAAATCTCAAGAAGTCAGTGTCACACCGATCTCTTTCTGTTTTTCTGTCCGTGTAGAATGGGTGGGGTCAGAGGTCCCCCAGTGGCTTCTCCTCAAATTTGTGTTTATTCTCCATACTGCCTTTTTTTTCCCCCGCAGGTCCAATTTATTGGTCACTTCTGCTTTGTTCTAGATAGTGCAATGCCAGCCCAGTTCCCGAACAAGCTGCTCGCTAATCATCCCAAGTTTCCCTTTGGACTTGGCACATTACCAGTCACTATCATTCACAAAAGGAGGACCTGCTGGCCAGCCTGCGCTAGTAGCGTCTGGTCACAGAGAGACAGCCCTGACTTTGTGTCTGTGGAGGCTGGGAGATGGGACTGGAGTAGTGCTTCAGTGTCCTGTCAGCTTGTGTCAGATCACGCCCTTCACTGGCTAGGGTTGAGTTAGCACATCTGTCCCTTCATCTCTGCATATAAGTAACGTAATACATTCAAAGGGCTGAGCAAAGCCTCAGCTGACTGACCTCTTACCACCAGTATGGTCCCTTCTCCGGTCCGCTTAGCTCCTGGTTCCTTTGAACTGGGAAAGACGATTCCACAGATGTAGATGGCGCTGTCATTCAGAGCCACCCTGTTTACAGTGAGGGAGACTGCTCTTTCTGTGAGGACTTCCTTCACTGTGAATTTGCCTGCATCCCCGGTGCAGCCATCCACGCATAGGTTCTCGGGCTGGTCCGCACCGTAGCGAAACCATAGGCTTTGTGGTTGCTCTGAAGGGCACCCCGTGTGGGAGAAGGAACACCGAATGGTCGCGGCCCCTTGAGTGTGGGCTACTTCGAGGTAAGGCGGTTGATGGACAAAGACCATACACTCACGTGTCGCACCTGTGGGAGGAAGTGCATGAGCCATGTTTAGGGGGCTTCTCACTTCCCTTTGCCTGTGCTTCTGTTTTCCTGACATTTGGGGGCTAGGGAACTCCAGAGTCCTTTCTTTTCCTTACCGCTTCCTCAGCACAAACAAGACTGTACTAATAAGACAGCAGTGGTCCTCACTTTTCCTAACCCCTCGCGCTCGCTGACCTTACCCTGCTGTCGGCTATGAGGTCTGGTTACTTGAGGACAGAGAGGTCCCAGTAGAGTCAGCGTTGCGGGCAGAGGTGGCAGCAGATCTGGAGTCAGGAATTGGGGGACCCCAGGTTGACTCTTGGTGACCTTATCAGCTTTCCCTTGATCGCTAAGCATGCTGTCCCATCTGTACCCCGGGCTCCCAGGAGCGTTGTGGTCAGGGCGGTGACCTCATGCAGGTGTCGCTGCTGACCGAGCACAGGAGTGAAGGGATTTTCTTTTTCTTTGGCCTTGTGAGGGTTGGGATTGCTAGGAATTCATGGCAATTCACAATTACTCCTTTGTAAGCCTGGTTGTCCCTATAGGACACATAAAAGACAAGGTGCACACCTGGGGAAATACAGCCGTGGCTTAGCCTCCAGCAGATTTGGTTACCAAGCCGAGACCTAATGAGTTAGCCATGCCACAGTGAGCAGATTTGATTTCTCCCCTGCACCAGCACCCTGCTTTGTAGTCCCTGCTAGCTTCTGTCTCGTTTGGTGAACAGTGTTGTGATAAAGAGCACAGACTTGAGTTCAGATCCTAGCTTTGTGGTCTGGAGCAAAGTGGGGATAGTATATGCAGCTCAAGGAGTTAGTGGGAGGTTTAAGTGCATAAGGAGTACTTAGTTGGCTAAGCCTTGATAAGAATTTAATAAAAGGCAGCTAGTTCTGCTGCCGCGCCTGTCTCCACTTCTCCTGTTCCCATGGTGTCACGTGCCCGTTTGAGGGATAATCATGGGTATCTCAGCGGGTGTCTCCGCGGGCGTTGGCAGGCCCGGGACTAGACACCTCGTCCAGCGCTCTCTCTGCCGAATGCTTCATCCAGATTATGCCGCCTGGGTCCCCACCTTGGCCTTCTAATCCCAGGCCCGTGAGGTGGAAAGCCACTCTGAGGTTTATAGATGGGAAGATCTGCCCTAAACCCTTTTTGGGGTAAGGGAGGGTCTACGTAAAATAGTATTGGTTGAGACAAATTGGAATTTATGCAAGTTTTTAGTTTGACTTCTGCCTGGTCATGTGTTTCTACTTCTAATGGGGCTGCCTCTGAGTAGGAGACATGAGGCTGTATTTACCAGACTTAGGAGTGAGTCCAATCCCTCACCTGCAGACGAGTGAGGAGCCTTCTTTGGAATGTGTTCCAAATGGTCTTATTTGTCTGAGTTTGTCTTTTGTTACTCTAAATGAAATTGAAAAGTAATCCAAGTGGTCTGATGCTTGAATTTCAGACAAGATTTTTGTGTTTTGTTTTTTGACTTAATGGTTTTCTTAGTCTTCATCCAGAACTAGAAGATAAATTAAAATTAGAATCATGGCATTTGTGATGCAGATATATTCTCCCCATGTTTTAATTTTAGTATATGTACGATCTGAGATGAGCTGGGAGAATTTCTCCTCCCTCCTTGGTGGAGGGAATCAAAGAAAGATCACTTTAGTGTTTTAATGACCTGATAAATATAGACCAGAGGAGAGGGTAAGGTCACCTGGAGAAAGACCAGCAGGCTCCTCACTCGTCTGCAGGTGAGGGATTGGACTCACTCCTAAGTCTGGTAAATACAGCCTCATGTCTCCTACTCAGAGGCAGCCCCATTAGAAGTACAAACACTTTGCAAGTTATAATGATCAGTATATATTGGGGATTTCAAATGGAGTTGGGCCTGCCAAGATCTAACAGTTAACCAACAGCATCTCAGTCTGAAGTCCTTTTTCAGATAGTCTTAAAAGGGAAGCTGACTTTTAAAAATTTTGGAGAACTAATGTTCCAGGGAAGAAGAAATATTTGCAACTTTGGAGTTTCATGTCTCCACTTACTTCCGACTTCTGAGTGTCGGAGAAGAGCGGTCAAGGACTTCCTTTGAGAGCGCTGACGGGTGAGGAAACGCCTGCCCCTCCCCCGCACCAGTGACACAGCCTCTTCGCCAAAGAGAGAAGTTTGGGTAATGGGTCACACCAAGCCTAGTCCTGCAAGAATTTCTCTTTAAGAATTCTCTTACCCTGGGGCGCCTGGGTGGCTCAGTTGGTTAAGCGACTGCCTTCGGCTCAGGTCATGATCCTGGAGTCCCGGGATCGAGTCCCGCATCGGGCTCCCTGCTCGGCGGGGAGTCTGCTTCTCCCTCTGACCCTCCTCCCTCTCATGCTCTCTGTCTCTCATTCTCTCTCTCAAATAAATAAATAAAATCTTTAAAAAAAAAAAAAAAAAAAAAAAAGAATTCTCTTACCCTATAGGATTCTTTTTTTTTTTTTTTTTTCCAATGCAGTACACTCTGCAATGGCTGAAAGTTTATCTTCTTGGTGGAGGGAATAAAAGAAAGATCACTTTAGGGGCACCTGGGTGGCTCAGTTGGTTAAGCGTCTGACTCTCGATTCTCTCTCTCCCTCAGTCCCTCCCCCACCCCCCTCTTAAAAAAATCACTTTACTGTGATCCAGGCTGGAAAATAAATAGAAAACTGATTTGTGACACTTGATCACATGGAGAATTTCAAGCATGTGCTGTCGGCTAGCACGGTGAACTCCCTGCTGCGTGTTGCCGCAGTCTTGTCTCGCCTCTCCCCGCGCCTGCTCCTTCACCCCCCCAACCTGCTCCTTCACCCCCCCAACCTGCTCCTTCACTCCCACATGATTTTTGGGTAAATCTCAGATAGTCTGTCTTCATATCTGTCAGAGTAGATCTTTAAAAAATAAGGATTCTTTTTTAAAATAATACTAATGAAAATAGTTTATGAAAGTCATTTATATGGATTAGGAAAAAAAATCAGAATATTACTGAAATCACTCATAGTCCTTGTGCTCAAAATAACCATTGTTAACATTTTGATATATTTCTTTACAGATGAGAAAAAAACAATTTTAAGAGCTTTTGCTACCTTCCCTGTCCTATGACACAGACTTTGTGAGCAACTCTGAGATTATTAGCTTTATTACAACTATGATGAGATGGGTTATTAGAACCACTTTCTCCTTCATAGAGGAAAAAAGTATAAGCAGAATTTAAAAAATATATCTATTATGGGACGGTTATGCTCTATGGAAGGAGCCATGGCAGCTTTTTTTTTTTTTTTTTAAATGACAGGTACTTTTTAATTTACCGCAATCTGGCTTTTCAGACACCTTATTCTTTGAAAATATTCAGTAAGTACTGTGTAGTGCCTATCCTGTGCAGTGCGCATTTGCCGTACAGATACGACATTGTTGTGACTAGCACACGCGATTTTAAGGACATTTTCAACCCTTTGTTTGGTGAGGTGCTCTTCTTTAAAGCATCAAAGGGAATTTTCAAGGTTAATCTGAAACTTCCTCAGCTATTCTTTTATTACACTATTTGTCTTGGGAAAAAAGACCATTTCCATAGCATTAGACATTGAAAAATTAATCTGTAGGGGCTTAAAATATAAATGCATTAGGTGAGGAATAGTGATTGATTAGATAAAATGGAGGAGAAAAGAAAGAATCTTACCGACATAAAAGAGAATCAGATTGATTTCCAGGCCGAGAATGATCCTGCCTCCCTTCACAGTCTCCATTTCTTGGGGTGTGCGCGTGCGGTCGTGGTCACTGTGCATTTGAGGAGAGTTGGCTCTTTTTTTTCTGTCTCTTTAGAAAAGGAAGAACTGAAGAGAGGAACTCTTATTAAGGAACAATAACCGGGAACTTTTTGAAATTGTGTAAAAAATTGTTTGTAATCCAGTTTCACCACTTAGAGTTGAGGTTTTAGCCTAGAGCACATTTCTAAATAATCGTATGGTTAATTTTTTCTTGGGCTTGTAGATGTTTTGAGGGAGATTTTGATTTACACGTAGTGTGTATTCCCAGGAAAGGGTATCGTTTGACAGGTTGTTGGGACTTTAAATTTCCAGAGTAGTTGGGTTGCTGATGCCGGGGCCCCTGCTGTGTGCTCAGTGCTGGGCCAGGAACTGGAAAGCTGGAAGAAGCAGAAGGAGGCGTCTTCGTGTAGTGAGGAGAGAAGAATTAGTGACCAGTACATCGTGGTACAGTGAAGAAACGTGTGGCATTAGCGGGTTGTACCTCAGATTTGTGTAACCCCCTGTTACTGTGCTGTTGAAACCAAGTGTGGGCCCTCTGTCGTGGTTCCCTCGTGCCCCCTCTCCTGCCCTGCGGAGATCTCGTCAGGTTCTTCCCTGGAAGCAGCAGAAACGGACTCCGGCTGACTTCAGTGAGGGAACTGAAAGGATTCGAGGGTGGCTCACAGTCACGGGAGGCTTGGAGAATCGTGTGGGGTCTCCAGCCGAGACGGACGCCTCAGATCGTGCTGTACGGCTGATCGGAAGGGTGTGCTGCTGCTGCCAGGCACTGGGGGCCGTGGCACGGACCACCTGGTGCCGCCCAGCTGCGTGGTCTCGTGGCCACTGCTCTGGGTCCCTTGCTCTTCATTCCACGTGTCAGGCGAGTGTGTCCGAGCGTAGGCCACGCGCCGGTGTCTGCCTTCGCTGCCTCCCCGACACGATTCTGGGCAGAGGGTTCAGGTGCTGGGCCACCGAGAGGAGCGACAGATCTGTCCACTGTAGTGTGTGGACTCTTGGCACCTATTGATGCTGCCTTTCCTCACAGAAAGCCACTCTCTGTCTGAAGTTAGTAATACTTTTAACATGTGTGCATTCTTTCTAACATCACAAGTCCTAAAACCACCCCAGAACTGACACACACCATTATCTTTGTGTCCACGTGTCTGGACCCAATGCCTGGTGTGAACTTGAAGGCCTGAAGACCTTATCCAGGCGCCTCCACCCCCATTCCGCAGGCATCCGACGCTCGTGGGCTTGGAGGGGACAGATTCAGACTTCAGGCGCTAGTCCGAGAAATGCTAGGCTGACGCGTCCCTTCTAGTGCTCTACCTTTCTCTGGTTTTGGAGCTTAACTTTTATAAAAGTGTTAAGAAGAGTTAGGGAGTGGATCACCTTCCCTTGAAAAACACACCGATGATCTGTCTTTATAAATTAAAAGCCTTCATTAGTCTATTTTCAGCCTGATAAACCTTTCTAGTTAATACATTGCATACATTTACTACATCATGGGTATATTTTCTTGCATTTATCCCTAAACCTTCTTTCACATTTTATGGGTAACTCTCTGCTTCCATTTTCCTGTATTTAATGAGGAGTTCTCCAAAACCATGAACACTGACAACCCAGTTGGTCTAATGGAGGGTAATATCTAAAACTGTCAGAGAAGGTAAAAGTATGGGCTTTGGATCCAGATAAACCTGGGATTACCTTTCTGCTCTTATCCTCACTAACCTTGCAGGCTTGGGCGAGTTCCTCAGCCCTCTGGGTCCATACTTCATCTCTTTGTCCTCCTCAGCGGGTATCGGGGAGATGAGTCATCGAAGCACCCAGTGCTTGGCACATACCAGGTCCTTGGCAAATGTTGTTCTTCCTCCCTTCTCTCTTTGAATAACTTGTTTGTTCAAGAATTTAACTTAATGTTTCTGTTTGTTTTAGTAGGTGGCAAGTGGGAGAAACCATCAGAAATTTTAGAAATCAAGGGACAGAATTGGGAAGAACAAGTGAATAGTCTGCCTGAAGTTTTCAGAAAAGCTGGTTTTGTTATTGAAGCTTTCACCAGACTACCATACCTGTGTGAAGGCGACATGTATAATGACTACTACGTTCTGGATGATGCTGTCTTTGTTCTCAAACCAGTATAAACACGTGGAGGCCCAAGTCTTCAGCGCCCACCCCAAGAATGTACACTCCAGAAGAGGGTCTGCGTTTGTGATTATGTGAAGGGAGGACCTTTGGGGACTGCCATTCTGAATATCATGTAGGAATTTAAAAAGCCAAAATACTAATTATTTCTTTGTAGTGTGTAAAAGGAATGTTTTTAAAAAACAAAACCCAACTCTTTGAGGATTTTTATCAACTCTTTACTCAGTATACAGGTCACACTCCAAGTATGGAAGATATTTTTTATACTTAATTACAGTAGGGACTCATTCCCAGTCAAAGCAATAGTCAACGACCTCACGTGGAACCAATAAATATGGATGATTGTTTTTAATAAAATGAAGACTGGCAATAAAGCTGTCCGTTCAATTGCAAATATTTGGTTATAAGGTATAGCCACTGATACTCTTTCATGTTTAGAAATTCTTCGTCATTATTCAAAAAATGTTTTTAATCATGCTAATAAACTTTTTTGGAGATGACTCTGGCATCATGTTTGAGTTGATATAAGGCTTCCTTCCCTAGGATCTTTTATTGCTTTGGCTTCAGGGGTGCCCAAATAGGAGCAGTATGTGACAAATGCAGTCAGGACTATGTTACTGGGTGGGAGCCAGGGGATTATTGCAGACTGGTGAGCCCTGAACCGAGGCAGTCTAGACCAACCCTTGGAAGAACAACCTCATTCAGATCTAGTACTTCAGGGACCACCCCCCGTTCCCCATTTCATGTTGCTTTGGGAAATGCAAAACACTGGCTTCTGAATTCTGCTTTTCTGGATAATCTCAGGTTCTCAGAATTGAAACATTTGATGGTGGCTGCTGACAAAATGCAGCCTAAAAATGTTTTAATTCCACTTCTTACTCTACACGTGTATACCTCTTTCCCAGAACCTGGTTCTTCCTGAAATCCGTAACTGAGTTTATTTGCCAAGAATATGGATTGATGAAGACCCTGTCAGACTCCTACATTCTAGAATCCGTGAGTGCCTCCAGCCATATACCCCCAAATGTTGCAATAGAGGAACTCATTAGCGAGATCAATAACCATTGTGCATATTCCAAAGAGAGCAGAGCACTTAACCCAGAATCTAAAATCTCAGTAATAACAGAGGCACGGATTTGAGATTGTGGTTATTAACAATATGTTATTCTCATGACTTTATTTCTTTTTTTCAGCCAGGTGTTTCATTAAATATTCTCATTTATATGCTCATAGAAGTCATCAAGTCAACACATTTACTGCAACACCTGGGTATAAAGGAGAATGAAAGCCTTGAGAAGAATTACTTTATTATTACATTCCCACATCCTCACACCAATATCTTCCACTGTTATTGTGTTGTCATAAGAAGAGTTGGGTTATATGATTTATGCAAAATTGTTATTGGTGCATTCTAGTGCTTTTTTTCCTCCCAGGAATTCAAATAAGTGAAATGCGAATACTTAGCACCCTGGATTATAAAAATAGAGGAAATGAGTAAACTTAATGTTGTTCTTAAACAGTTGAGTTTTGTTTCTTTATAAACTGTCATAATCTTGCTGTTTAGACTGTCGAACAAGAGTGCAAGAGTAATGGATGTTCAAAGAGGCAGGTTGCTGCAAAGTGTTTCATAATTGTGAAATCAAGAATTAATTTGATGGTCTATTAAAAAAAAAACCTCGCTTCTTTATCCCCCCAAAAAGCAGAGAAAGCACACTCATTTATGCATTTCAGAGATACAAATAGTTTCTCAAAATCAGGTTCTCTGAAGACCAATATACTAACAGTTCGGTTTTAGGATGAAAATTTAGGGGCGCCTGGGTGGCTCAGTCGTTAAGCGTCTGCCTTCAGCTCAGGTCATGATCCCTGGATCCTGGGATCGAGCCCCACATCGGGCTCCCTGCTCGGCAGGAAGCCTGCTTCTCCCTCTCCCACCCCCTCTGCTTGTGTTCCCTCTCTCGCTGTGACTCTCTCTCTCAAATAAATAAAATCTTTAAAAAAAAAAAAAAAAAAAAAGGATGAAAATTTAAACCAGCAAATCCTAGCACATTTGATACTTGGTCTTGAAAGTCTTGGTGGTGTGTCGCCACTCCACTAGGTGGCAGTGTTGCTTACTGAGTGTCAATGGCTTCCACCTGCCCCCCCCCCAAATGGAATCCTGTTCTTTTCCCCAAAGTACAATAAAGCTGCCTTCTTGTCTGCACCATTCCTCGTGTAAGTGCTTCATATCAAATTTAAGGTTGTGCTGGAGAAATTAAGAGGAGCTCTATTTGTGGTCAAAGCAAGTTAACCTATTGACCTGGAAGGTCACGGGGAAAGGCAAGGCAAGCTGCACCTGTGATTCACAGCCCCTTGCACCTGCAGCACGAGCCCCTTGAGTGTTGAGCCACTGGTTGCAGAGACGGGAAGGAGAGAAGGTACAATACCCTCAGTCATTTCTCCCTTGTGCAGAGTAGTTAAAAGCGATAGTGTATTTTGCCCTTCTATATGTCTTACCAGTTTCTACGCAGTTGACCTTTAACAGCAAAGAAGCTGGGCTGGGAAATAAACTGAAATTTAGTTGTTTCAAGTCATCTTTCTGATTAAAACTTCGTTTTCCCTTAGATCTGAGTACAGCGTTGAAATAGACTCATTACTGAAGATGTTTTCATCAATTGCTTCCCACTACTTGGTTACTGATTGAAGTGTTTCATGGTCCTTTTCTCTAACAACTGCAGCACATATTCAACATGGACTTCCAGTGGCTGAAGTGATCCCCCACGTTTGTGCAGATGGCTGTGTACCCCCAAATTCGCTTCTAGCCAGTGCCTCCATATTACAGCTGGAAGACCCTGCGCCGAGTCGGGGCTGTCTGGTCTGACTTGCACTACCTAGGCACCCACTGAGCACATACTTGGCTTAAAATTGACCTGAAACGGGATGCTCACAACCTTACAACCAACTTAAAAGATAAAATGGCAGGAATTGGCAGAAGGAAGTTCACATTGTACCCACGCTAAGAAACATTTGTTCGTAATCTAAGTGAAAATATGCACCCAGAATCATTAAGGAAATATTGCCGCAATATAAAATTCAACAGCCTGCCTTTTTGCAGTTAGTGGATGATGAGGCGATAGGCGACAGTGAACGGCACAATAAAAATTAAAATTTCATATCTACTGTAGCTATGTATAGGCATTCATATTTTGCTGCTTCCTTTATCAATTCTAATATATTTGTGTTGTCTTTGTCTACTATGTAGGAATTAATCTGAACTTTTTTAAGTTGTCACTTGCTCTTTAAAAATTTATTTTTAAATAAATTTTTATTTTCATATAATGTTAGATTTGGAGAAATCTTACGGAGATAGCACAGAGAGTTCCTGTACACCTTTTACCTCGTTTCCCTAATGTTAACGCTTTATGTAGCCATGGTGTGTTTGTTAACACTAAGAAATTAGCATTGGTATATTAAGTAAACGCCAGTACTGGGATTTTGCCCATTTTCCCATTAATGAACTTCTTCTGTTTTAGGAGCCAATTCAGAATATCATATCCCATTTAGTTGCTTACTTTAAAAATTATTAGGGGCGCCTGGGTGGCTCAGTTGGTTGAGCGTCTGCCTTCGACTCAGGTCATGATCCTGGGATTCCGGGATCGAGTCTCGCGTCAGGCTCCCTGCTCAGCGGGAAGTCTGCTTTTCCCTCTGCCCTTCACCCTGCTTGTGCTCTGTTGCTCTCAAATAAATAATTATTAGTGTTTGCTGACATGACCCCATTATCTATCTTCCAATTTTTTTTAAGTTGTAGTAAAATAAACATAACAAAATTTACCACCTTAGTCATCTTTAGGTGTACAGTTCAGTGGTATTTAGTACATTCATACTGTGCAACCATCACCGGCTATCTTTAGAACTATTCATCTCGTAAAACTGAAACTCTGTGCCCATTAACGACTTCCCATTCCCCCTTCCTCTAGCCCCTGGAAGCCACCATTCTGTTTTCTATGAATTTGACTACTCTAGGTTGCTCATGTATGTGGAATCATACAGCATTTGTCCTTTTGTGACAGGGTTATTTCACTCAGCATAACGTTCTCAAGGTTCAGCCATGTGGTAGCATGTGTCAAAATTTTTCCTTTTTTTAAAAAAGTATTTTATTTATTTGACAGATATAGCGAGAGAGGGAACACAAGCAGGGGGAGTGGGAGAGGGAGAAGCAGGCTTCCCACGGAGCAGGGAGCCCGATGCGGGGCTCGATCCCAGGACCCTGGGATCATGACCTGAGCCGAAGGCAGACACTTAACGACTGAGCCACCCAGGCACCCCCTTTTTAAAAATTTTTTAATTCCAGCATAGTTAGCATATAGAGTTATATTAGTTTCAGGTGTACGGTATAGCGATTCAGCAGCTCCATATATCACCCAGTGCTTGTCAAGAGAAGTGCTTTCACTTCTTTTGAGTATATGCTCAGAAGTGCAACTGCTGGGTCATATGGGAATTCCCTGTTTACTTTTTTTAGGAATTGCCATACTGTTTTCCACTGCACCATTTACACTCCTAACACTGCACAGGGTTCCAATTTCTCCACATTCTTCCAAATGCTTGTTCTTTTCTGTTTTTCTTCATAAGTAGCCATCCTAATGGATGTGAGGTGTTATCTCATTGTGGGTTTGATTTGGATTCCCTATGATTTGTTTTTATAGCACAACTCGTATGCCATTGGGTTTCATTTACTAGTAATTTGTGCTTTGTGGCTCGCTATTTATATTGATATCACTGAATTGGAATCCGTGCTCACTGATATCAAAGTACTTCTTTTTAGCTATGACATTTTATACTTTTGGAGAATTAGGAGAGTCCTGTTACATAACTAGAACTTAAGATTTCCCTCTGGATTTTAGAGTCAGTATGCTGTAGTCTCATGAACTAAAAAACAGTATTTTTGTTACAAGACCATTTAAAAATCATTTTGAATATATGCAAAAATGAAAGGATTTACCCCCCCCCAATAAATGACCAGGTAAAATTGGAATGCCTTATACATCTACACTTCTTAAGTTCTGGAAAATAATTAAGAGCAGGTACAATGCCCGAATGTTGTTTTCTTATAGCCTGTTTAGAAGTCAACACAGAATATTGTGTCTTGTTTTGTTTTCAGAATATTGGCTTTAAATACCCTTCAACTGACCTCAACATTTTTCAAATGGTAGAGTTGAGGTGGATGAGAATACATTGGCCGTCCTTTTTATACTCAGCAGAACAAAACAGGTTTTCCTACACTTGATTTTGCCACCATTTTTTTTTTTTAGTTTTAAAAATTTAATTTTAATTTTTTAATGTAAGCTCCATACCCAACATGAGGCTTGAACTCACAACCCCAAGGTCAAGAATCACATGCTTTACCAACTAAGCCAGTCAGGCACCCCTGCTGCCTTGTTTTTATTATTTATAACGTGGCTGTGACTGATCATAAAGCCCTACTGGCTTTTGCATTATAAGTAACATGTTTGTTATAGACAAAGTAGAAATACACACAGGTGAAAAGAAGAAAGTGCAAATAAACTTCACCTAGCCTACAACCCTGAGAGAACCAGTATTAACATTTTAGTATATGCCCTTTCAGACTTTTTCTACACACGTATGTACCTCCCCACACACACATTTATAAACTTTTAACATTAAAAAAATGTAAAAATGAAAAGATACTCTTATCCTTCCAGGATGAATCATGTGAAACTCATAGACACCTGTTTTCTAAATCAAAACTTGACAAAGGATGAAAGACATTTCCCATCATTTAAGGCTTGAGAGTGAGCTTCTTGTTTAAAGGATTAAACCAAGAGCTGGGGATAAAAGAATTTTTTTTTTTTTTTTGAGAACACTAAACACTAGTATTATATAAATATTGACCGGATGAGCAACAGAACAGTACAGGTGGCCATTTCTTTCTCTTTTTTTTTTTAAGATTTTATTTATTTGACAGAGAGAGAGACACAGCAAGAGGGAACACAAGCAGGGGGAGTGGGAGAGGGAGAAGCAGGCTTCCCGCTGAGCGGGGAGTCAGATGTGGGGCTCTGTCCCAGGGCTCTGGGATCATGACCTGAGCCGAAGGCAGATGGTTAAAGACTGAGCCACCCAGGTGCCCCTAGGTGGTCATTTCTGAAGAGAATCTCTAATTTTGCCAATGACAAAATAATGTCGGCATTAGGGATTTTAACTATTTTAAAAAGTTCAGGTACTGAGATGTGTTTCGTTAAATATGAAGGATTGCAAGGAAATCTCTAGAATTCACAATTCTATTTTCACTAGAAAAGAGGTAAAAGTTATGCATAATCCCAAACCGTAACACTTCAATCGACTCCCTTCCAGTTTTAATAAAAGTGCATATTAACTTAACATTTGACTTTTTGGGGTTCTAAAATCATTTCCTTGTGTTACTATTACATGGTCTTTGTTAATGCCCATTTTAATGGCTATGTAACCCATAGAGTTGCTGTATCACACTTGATGTAACCATTTCTTTATTGGTGTACACTTACACTGGGTCTTTTTCTACCACCACTTGCTGTGTGTGTATATACTTAATGCTGGGGCAGTAAATATTTTGGTGCACGAGCCTTTTTTAACTTGGGAGGAATTTTTCTTTTTCTCTTCAGATAAATCAGGTCACATTTACAGACCAACCGGTCTGAACATATTCACAGTTCTTATTATTCAAAAAAAAATTTCATTATGGAAAAATCCCAAGCACTTAAAAAGGAAGAAAGGGAATAATTACCCCTCTTCACTGGTTTCAACGATTATCCACGCATGGCTCAATCTTGTTTCACCTAGGCTCCTGCCGCTTCGAGACCCCTTCACTTCCAAGCAAATCCCAGACATCATGTTTCAGTTTTGCAGACATATATCTACAAAAGAGAAGGACTTTTAAGAGAACCACATTACAATGCTCACACCTAAAAAACTTCACTTTTGCCTATCCAGTGACCACACTGCTCCAACTGTCATAATTTTTTAACAGTCTGTTTGCATCCGGATCAAATAAAGTCCCACGTTGCAAGTGGTGGCTCTTTTTCTTTTTTAAAGATTTTATTTATTTGATAGAGAGAGACACAGTGAGAGAAGGAACACAAGCAGGGGGAGTGAGAGAGGGAGAAGCAGGCTTCCCGCCGAGCAGGGAGCCCGATGCGGGGCTCGATGCGGGGCTCGATGCGGGGCTCGATCCCAGGACTCCGGGGTCATGACCTGAGCTGAAGGTAGATACTTAACGACTGAGCCACCCAGGCGCCCCATGGTGGCTCTGTCTTCAGCTCTTCATCCTCCCTGGCCGGCCGCAATCTCAGAGAGGGGCCAGGCGGCGTGCATTCCGTGCGTCTGCGTCTGGCACGCTCGGCTCTGCGACCCCCCGCCCCCGCCCGGCTCTCTGTGCGGGGGTTTCCACTCGAAGCCAGCGGGGAGGAGGTCGCGCCACGCAGGCTGGCGCCGCCCCCGCCTCTCCGGCCGCCCCGGGGGAGCCCTGCGGCCCCGCCCCGCGGCCCCCCTGCGCGCGGGACTCAGAGCGGCCGAGCGGGCACCGCAGGTGAGGCGCGCGCGGCGGTCCCCGGGCGGAGGACCCCGCGAGACCGAGCGCAGGGGACGTGCGCGGGCTGGGGGCGCGCCGCGGGGCCTCCCCAGGGAAGGGGCCCAAGGGGTTCATGGGGCCGGGGCGCGGGCGCGGGCGGCAGTGGAGACAGAGAAAGGAGAGTGGACCGAGGGCAATCGCAGCTTTAAGGGCTCTTGGGGGGGGGGGCGTCCATGGGAGGGAGAGCGTGCACAAACTTCCAGGAAAGGGCTTCGAACCCACTTAATAGTAGTAACAAGAACAGCAGTGATGGCAGTGATGGTTTGTAATAATAATAGCCGTAAAAACAATAGCATCAGTAATAATAGCTACTGTTCATCGAGTGATTCTGTGTGCCAGTGCTGGGCTCCGTTCTTTACCTATTTTCTATACGAGGCAAATTCTTTACATATTTTCCATATTTTAGCTCATAGCTGTTGTGAGCAAGAAATGGGCAAGTGTAGTTAAAGCAAATTCAGCACCGACTGCGCACTGGATAAATTTATGAACTTGAAAAATGTTTACAGAGTCTTGGTGAGGAAGGTACTGTTGCCATACCCATTGTACAGAAGAGAAAATGCAAGCCCAGAGAGGTTAAGGACTTTGTTCAAGAGCACAAGTTGGGTGGGTCCAAATTAAAGCGGCGCTCCTATCCTTGAGAAGGCTCCCGCCACCTGGAGTTTGAGGTTCCAGGTGCTGAGCAGGGAGGCTGGGGAGCAAAGCTGGTCAACGCTTTGGATCTTTTGGCTCTGGGTTTGGGAACGGCCCTTCCACTCAGTAGTGTGTGACCTTGGGCCGGTCATTTGACTCCTTGGAACGTGTTTCCTCCTCTCTGAAGTAGCAGTAATGGTAATATTTGCCTCAAAGGTTTGGGGCGCCTTGGTGGTTCAGAAGGTTAAGTGTCTGCTTTCAGCTCATGTCATGATCCCAGGGTGCTGGGATTGAGTCCCGCGTCGGGTTCCTGCTTCCCCCTCTGCCAGCCGCAACCCCTGCTTGTGCTTGCTCGCGCTCTCTTTCTCTGACAAATAAATAAAATCTTTAAAAAAAGAAAAAGGATTCTGCAAGGATTCAGTGAGACAGTGTATGTAGAGGGGCATATGCTTCATTCTCTCTCATTCGGTGGTTCCTGGAATTAGGACTCCTATGGAGCCAGGCAGCCCTGCATTGGGACCGCCTTTCTGTCCTTTGCGTGCTGTTCATTTGCTTGCTGTGTGACCTCATGTGCCCACAGAACTCATCTGTGAAACCCAGTGGAGAAAAGCCTGGCGCTGATGGGGAGAATAAATGAAGGAAGGGCCTGGCGTGATCACGCTCAGTGAGAACTTTCTTCCTCTCCTTTTATCACAGAATCCCAAGCCTTCCATTTTGCTCTCCTGAGACCAAAAGAATGGAAGGGGAATGACTGTCCAGAGTCTTCCCATCAAGGGAGGGGCTGGGGCAGGAGCTCAGGCCTCCGTCCTCTAGTCCAGAAAGTAACCACTCCTTTGAGTTCTGTACCCACTGTGAGCCTGGCCATTCTAACACCAAATCCAGTTCAATCAGCCTGGCGTTCTACAAGCCAGACCAGTTAGCCCACTTCGCACTGATAGCAATGAAAATTGTATTGTAATTTTTGGGGAGGGGGGTGGAAAATCTCCAGGTTGGTATCTGGATGGCCCATAAATGTGGGTCCATGATGCAGACCTTAAACGGAGCTGCTTTACAGACAGTAAAACTCCAGGTAATTGCGAATTGTTGGTTTGTGTCTGGGGTGGGGTGTGCCAGCGTTGGGGAAAACCCCCCAGCATTTCAGCAAGTTTCATAGAGGATGAAATGTCTCTCATCCGTAGGATGACCAACTTATCCTGGTTTGCCTGCGACTTTTCCTGTTTTAAAAGTGAACCGCGTGTCCCAGGAGAACCCCTCAGTCCCAGGAAACCAGGGTGGTTGGTCTCCCTGCTCATCCAAACGCTCGCTCCCTGTTGCTCAGGAAACTGTTCATTTCTGGTTTGTGGTTATTGTTGCTGTTTGCATTTTAGGTTCCACCAAAGCAGCCCCTAGCCTGCTTGATTTCTGCCAGTCTGCAGTGGGGAGCCTTTGGTGGGGAGGGGGAGGGGCCCATGGAGACAACGGTCAACCCCCCAAATCATTATTGCCCTGCACAGTCCATTCAATCCTTCTGGCCAATCTCCTGAAAGAGAGTGACCCAAAGGGCTTTTAATTAAAACCAAATCCCATACTGGTGATGCTCTGGGGTTTCCTTGGAACGAAGACATTATGTGCAGCAGAAAGCGGGGCATCTGTTTCAGTAATCCTATACCTCTCCGTTGAGTTAATAGGGAGACCCTGGCAATAAAGCACAAGAAGCCTCATTGTCTGGGAAACTGGAGAATTATGAATGAGGCCAATGCCCCAGGGCAGCTGACCAAAGGGAAGGGAAGAAAAAAGGGCCAAAGTTTCCCCTAAAGCCCCAAAGACCCCCAACCCAGTGAGAGTTATTATGAGAGTTGAATGTACCAGCTGGGGGGTGGGATTGGTGGGGCAGAACACATCTACAAAGGGCTTTGGGATCCCCTTCCCTCAAAATCTGTTGGAATGTGTGCCTTTTGGTGTTTGTAGGTTTCAAAAGTTTCAGTTTGTTTTTGCCCTGGGCAGTAAAATGAGCATAATTGTTTGCAAAGCTGATTGTGGAAGTCCCCTTGGGGGTTAGAGGATCCATTTGCTTAACAAGCTAGATAATACCAGGGAAATCTGTAAGAAAGAATACAGGGCCGCCTATAAAATAATCTCAGGAAAGCGTGGGTGGGCATGATGGGGGTTTCCTTCAAGTTCCTGTTAATACCCCAAGAGGGTAGTATCCCGTCATTGGGGTGTGGGCTGCCTGAGAGTCAGGTGAAGCAAAAAGGGCAGCTCCCAGTTTTCATCTGATTTGACCCATAAACAGATTTTGAGGGGTTCCCCCCTCCTTCCACTTGACCTGAAGGACCCATCCCCACTTGTTTCCCCCCCTAGTTCCTCCCCTCCTGGCAGCTTCCATCTCCTTTCCCCCTCATCTCTCCACACTCTCTCACTAAAAACACACAGTCTCTTCCGTTGCTTTTTCTTTTAAAAATCATATATGTGCAGAATTTCAAACACATACAAAAGCAGACATAAGATAACCTCATGTACTCATCACCTAGCTTCCACTGGCAAACCCATCCTCACCTCCCACCTCCCTCCTCCCCTATTATTTTGAAGCCATCTCTCAAACACCACATTTCTTCTGTAAATATGTACGTGTGTCGCTTGGCGAACTTTTTCAGCAGAGGAACAGAGAAGAAATATTTTCGGCTTTGTAGACCACACTGGTCTCTGTTGCACTGATTCAGCCCTGCCACTGAAGCTTGGAAGCAGCCACAGACGATACTGGCATGAACGGGCCTGGCCCGATTCCCTTACAACTTTGCTTATGGACACTAACGTATAAATTTCATACATGAAATTCCCATGTGTCGAGAGATATCGCCTTTTTTTTTAACTATTTAAAAAAATAGCTTATGAGGGGCACCTGGGTGGCTCAATTGTTAAGCGTCTGCCTTCGGCTCGGGTCATGATCCCAGGGTCCTGGGATCAAACCCCGCATCGGGCTCCCTGCTCAGCAGGAAGCCTGCTTCTCCCTCTCCCACTCCCCCTGCTTGTGTTCCTGCTCTCGCTGTGTCTCTCTCTGTCAAATAAATAAATAAAATCTTTAAAAAAATAAAATAAAAAATAAAAAAATAGCTTGTGAGCCCCAGAAAACCAGGCGGCTTGTTTGAATTTGGGTTGTGGTTTGGTGACCCCTTGTTCGGGGGGGGTCATTTGAGAGATCACAGGACTGTCGGGTGCACCCGGGAGCTGGCGCCCGGTAATCGGAGGCTCCTCATCCCCTCCCCTGTCCTTGGAATGTGCACTGTGCCCACCATTCCCGCACTAGGAGCCGTTTCAAGGAAGCAAACTCCAGGTAGCGAGTAGGTAGTAGGTCTCCAGGTTTCCACACAACAGGTTTCCACACAGTAGGTCTCCAGGTTGCCCACAACTTCTGTGTGAGGTGGCTCTGTTGCCAGGTGAACTAGGGAGACCCCGGGCCCTGGGGCCTCGACCCAGCCAGACCCGAAGGAGTCACCGAAGGTTCTTGGTCTTGTCATGAGAATGAACTCGAGGACAGACCCACAGCTCGGTGGATGACTAACACAAGCGGGAAAGTTTATTAAAGTGCAAAGCACACTCTCGAGATATGAGAGCAGCGAGCTCTAGAGAGGGAGAGAGAGAGAGTACTCAAGAGAGAGCGCGCAAGAGAGCTGCCTGTCGTGAGGGTCGGGTTTCTATCCTTTCTGACAGCTGTCAACTCAGGGGTGAAATAGTCATGACTTGGGGCGGCAAGCAGGGTTTTGTGATTTTTCTTTCTAATTTGGCCAGGGGTTTCCTGTCATGGCATCCGCCATCTTGGGCCTGGCTGGTTTGATCTGGCTTCTTGTGGCGTGCTGCCAGGACAGGGCTCTGACCTTCGCGATAGCTGGCCATGACCTCCTCGTTGCTGGCCTCCAGGCATCCTGTCAGAACCTAACCAACTGTCCAACAGCTACAAATCTGAGGTTCTCACAACCTCTTCCTCAGGTTTGGTCAATTTGCTTGAGCAGCTCACAGAACTTAGGGAAACACTTACTTTTACCAGTTTATGAGAAGATACGATGAAAGATATAGATGAAGAGCTAGATGAATAGCTAGATGAAGAGATACATATGACAAGGTCTGGGAGGGTCCCCAGTGCAAGAGCTTCTGTCCCTGTGGAGTTGGGGTGTGTCACCTTCCTGATGTGGATGTGTTCACCAACCTGAAAGCTCCTAAGCCCTATACTATTGGGATTTTATGGAGGCTTCGTCACACAGGCATGATCAATTAACAACTCCATTTTCAGCCCCTCCCTCTTCTCTGGAGGATGGGGGTGGGGCTAGAGAATCATGGCTTGGTTTTTCTGGTGACCAGTCCCCATCCAGGAGCCAACCAGGAGCCCACCCAGAGTCGCTTCAATGGAACAAAAGATGCTCCTAGTACTTTTACCACATAGGAATTTACTAAGGTTTTGGGAACTCTGTGCGGGGAACCCAGAGCAGAGACCAATATATATTTTGATGTCAATGGTTTCCTTTCTCTTAGAATCTCGGTCTTGTGCTACCTGTTGTCCAATGTCTGGAAGCCTTCGCTTCATTGTTTTGGTTGGTTTTCTAATTATTTAAGGCAGGAGGGTTTATCTCCTCCCATCAGACCTGGAAGCAAAAGTCCAACTTATTTTTATTGGTGAGTGATGTTCCATTGAATGATACGTATTGAATCTTTCACCTCTGCCTAGACAATTGAGTTGTTTCTGGTTTTGGGGCTATTATGAATGAAACTGTACAAGTGTTTGTGTGGACGTAAGTTTTAATTTCTCTTGGATAAATACCCAGGGGTGGAATTTGTGGATCATAGAGTATTGCATATTTAACTGTGTAAGACACTGCCGAACAGTTTTCCAAAGAGGCTCTTCTTGTTCCACATCATCATCAATACTTGGTATTGTCAGTCTTCTTAACTTTTAGCCATTCTAGTATATGTAGTGGTATCTTTTTTTTTTTTTTTTTAAGATTTTATTTATTTATTTGACAGAGAGAGAGAGCGAGCATGAGCAGGGGAAGGGGCAGAGGGAGAGGGAGAAGCAGGCTCCCTGCTCAGTGGCTCTCCATCCCAGGACCCTGGGATCATGACTTGAGCTGAAGGCAGACACTTAACTGACTGAGCCACCAGGCATCCCCCCCCCCTTTTTTTTTTTTAAGATTTTATTTTTAAGCAGTATCTATACCCAGTGTGGGGCTCAAACCTACGACCTCAAGATCAGGAGTCGCATGCTCTACCGAATGAGCCAGCCAGGCGCCCCTATGTAGTGGTATCTAATTGTGCATTTAATTTGCATGTTCCTGATGACTAATGATGCTGATAATCTTTTATGGGTTTACTGGCCATTTCTTTTGTTTAAAATGAAGCTTAAGTTTGTATCTTTTCTTGCCTCTATCTTATCTTCTACTTACTGAATTGTAAGAGTTCTTTTTATAGTCTAGATATAAACCCCTTGTCAGATATGACAGAGCCCATGCTTCTAATCACTCCTCTCTGCTGGATTGAGGGAAACAGGAGGGGATGTAAGAACATAAACAGGCCATTGTTGTCATCAAGGAGAGAGATGATTGTGTCTTTGACTAGCATAGGGGTTTAGATGGAGCAAAGTACTTGGAATTTAAAATGTATTTTTAAAAAGAGCTCAAGGGGTTCTGGGCCTATTTGTTTTTCCCTTTTGTCTTTGAATGCTCTCTTTCTTTTTTTAAAAAAGATTTATTTATTTATTTATTTTAGAGAGAGAGAGAGGATAGGGGGAAGGGCAGAGGGGGAGGGAGAGAAATCTCCAAGCAGACTCCCCATTGTGCATGGAGCCCGACTCGGGGCTCCATTCCAGCACCCTGAGATCATGACCTGAGCCGAAATCAAGAGTTGGACGCTTAACTGACTGAGCCACCCAGGTGCCCCAAGTCTTCTGAATGTTCTTAAATATATTTTAAAAATACAAGCCTGATTCACTTCTATGCTTGAATTAACTACAGGAGGATGTCCCAGGAACCTAGGACATATTTTCTTTTCCTGTTCCTTTTTCTGAGCCATGGAGTGGCAAGTCATAGAGTTCCAGATTCCAGGCAGGGTAAGTCCTGAGGGAGGAATAATCTGCCATAGTTTCCACACATCTTAGGGAAGGTAGTGGGATGGATCAACTTAGGTACAGGAAGCCGTAGAGTGTTCGGGATGTGTGCATACGTGTGAGTATGTGTGTGCATGCACACATATGTGTAGGATTTTCAGGATTATTCTAAAAGGGTTTTCAAACCAGGGTTTTCTCACCCTGGGCACATAGGAGCACAGGTATAATTAAAATTCACTAAAATTTTCCTTCACGAGTGACTTTTTTGGGGGGGGGATCTTTTCCTAACCCATATGTATATTTCTGAAGATTACAAAATTCAATTCTAGTTATACCTTCAATGGCTTTCTTACAGATTTGCATCCATTGTTGCAAAAAATGGCGGTGAGTATCCCATTTTCTTTTAATCTAAATCTCCTCTACTGGAACTGCCAACTTTTGGATGTTTTACTTCACGTTATTTCTTTGCCTTTTAGGAAGAAATAATAGATGGAAGCTATCTGAATGGTAATGTCCCCACTCTGTCCCCACTTTGCTGCTTCTAAAAATTTCAAACAGAATGTGCCTGTGATCTCTCTGGAATGATTCTTTTAAAGCTGTCTTTTTATTTTATTCCCGTGTAGCATTACTGGATCTCATACAGTTTCAAAGGTAACCCACCCTAGAGGGGAGGGGAAGGGATGGACTAGATGTTCAATAAAAATTCCTAAAGGTGGGGGGGGGGCACCTGGGTGGCTCAGTCGGTTAGGTGTCTGCCTTTGGCTCAGGTTGTGATCCCAGGGTCCTGCTCAGCGGGGAGCCTGCTTCTCCCTCTGCCTGCAGCTCCCCCTGCTTGTGCTCTCTCTCACTCTCTCTCTCTCTCTCAAAAAAAAAAAAAAAAAAAAATTCCTAAAGGGAAGTCTCTTAATTGTAGAAAGTAATGCATACGTATGTATGCATTACAAAAAAATATCAACCAGTGCACAGGTGTTTTAAAGTAGATACATTTGTTTCACAAACTTTTATTCCTCTCTGTTCTGGTACAACTGCTAACATTTATTGAGTGTTTACTATGTAGCAGTCCCATTCTTAGCACTTTGTTCATAGAAACATATCCAATCCTCACAGATCCCCCAAGGAAGGTCCTGTTTTTTTCCCATTGGACAGAACAGTGAAACTGAGGCACAGGGAGGGTGAATCAAGGTCATACAGCTGGGAAGTGTGGTGGAGCTGAGGGGTGTAACCAGTAGTGGGGCTTCAGGGCCCATTGCCCTGTCATGTTATATACTGCATTCGGACTGCTGTTAGATTCTGGGGATGGGGGGCAGGGCACTAGAGAGTCTTGTGGAAAGACAAATATTAACAGATAATTCTAATATGATGAATACTATGAGGGGGAAGAAATGGGGATTTGGGGGCCCATGACAAGGACACTCAATTATGTTAAAGTGAAAGAGTCCCCATAAACATTCTTCTTCCTAATGTAACTAACTCCAGTTGATAGTTTTGGATATATTCTTTCAGGCTGAAATCTATCTATCTATCTATCTATCTATCTATCTATCTATCTATCTATCAATCATCTATTTTTGTGTTCATTTATTCATCCATCTATTTATTTAGTCACAAAAATGGAATTATAAAGGCCTTCCAATTGTTTAAGGCAGGAAGATTTATCTGTGGCCAGTTACTCCATCATAGCTGGAAACTGAAGTCCAACTCATTCCTTTTTTATTGATGGGTGACATTCCACTGAATGGACGTACGATATTTGTTTAACCTTTTACTTGTTGTTGGACATTTGGGTCATTTCCAATTTTTGGTTGTTCTGAATGAAATTGTGCATTTTCTATGTGGTTGGGTACTGTTTTAAGCACTTTACATGTGTGAACGAATAGAATCTTCACAATTTTTAGCTATATCACATAGAAAAGGAAACTGAGGCACAGGAAAATTCGGTAAATTGCCTGAGGCAGCACAATTAAGTGGCAGAGCCCGGATTTGAATCCGGGTTTTGAGTTCACACTCTTAACTATGCTATTCCAACCTCTCATGATATACATTGTATCTGCTTTTTAAATTTAACATAGTAAGGACATCTTTCCAAGTCAGTTTGTTTGGACTGTAGTTAATCCAAGTGGATTGTTACAGGAATTAGAATATTGCACACAGCTCAGAAATGATAATTGTCTTTGAGAGAATGGGATCCTGGAAGATTCTTAGATTGGGGAACTTCCCCACCACTGTGCCAGGTTAACAAATCTCCTACCTTCTCCAAACACAAAGTTCCTAGCATCCCCGGCCCATTCCCCACATCCTGTCTGAACTCTGGTCTCCTGGCCACTTGGCAAGTAGGGGAACTACTCATCATAGGGGAGCCTGTCATTGTGACCTTCTCCTGTCTTCAACTGAAGCTCCCATGGGTGGACGGCAGACCTGTCCCACAGAGTCCTGGCCTATCTGAATTCACGGAATGTTGCCTTCACCATCCCCAGCCTGCAGGTGTGTACCTGAGACTCATCCCTATCATATATTTCCCTCTCAGCACTCCAGGGTTGTAAACTCAGGGGCCAGGTAGGATGGGGAAATGGACTATAAGGTATAGAGCTAGTTTTCACTTCCACAAGGAAACGTGTTCTGTCCAGTTGTTTTGAAACATGATACAAGCTCTTTTGTGTTCTTCCTCCTTTCTACCTTTGAAGGAGACTTGGTGTATTAGGGTGTAGGCTGAGCTGCTGTAACAAAGAGACCCCAAATTCCAGCAACACAATGTAGTTTATCTCTATCTCTTGTTATGTAGTTCAGAGCTCAGTGGGAGATCCAGAGAGGAGAGGAAGCTCTCTTTCAAAAGACTATCCAGGGTTCCAGCTTCCTTCTATCTGGTTGCTTTGTCATCCTCTACAGAGTTGTTTCCCACGTGATTGAAATAGCACATCCATTCTCCAACTCAGGAGAGGGGGTGGTGGGAAAGAGGAAGTGAAGGGCGAGCATCTTCTCTTTAAGGACATGACTTGCAGGTTGCACCCTTCTTCCTGCCCACATCCCGTTGGCTCACAGTCCACAGTCACATGTCAGGAGTAAGAAGAGAGGCCTTTCTGAGAAGCCACCTAGTCTGCTAAAACTTGTGGGATTCTTTTGCTAAACAGAATTACAGGAGACTGGCTCTTTGGGTGTAATGATCAGTCTCTTGATTATGGGTCCAAAAAATATTTTTCTTCCCTTTTAACTCTAATGTAAGAAAGCACAGGCATAGTAATAGATGACAAAGATATTTGTGGAGCAGTAGGGCTTGCCAGGGACTGTGGCAAACTGGACAGCACGTGTCTCATCAGCATGATCGTCAGCCCAGGGTGGTATGTCGTATCTTTACCATTATATTGTGAATAGCACAGAAAATTGAGGAAATATTCTTTCGGTATTCAAAAACTATCCGAGTCAGCAAAGAAGTCATGTCATTGACGAATGAAGTTCTGACATCTGAATGAATGAAGTCCTGACATCTTTATTGTTTCAATTTTTATTTACTTTATAATGAAAATGAAAATGAAAATATCAACCGACATTCACATGAGAGCTACATTCAGGGAGTTGGTTGCTAACTCTTTACCAGGACACCCACTAGCTGGAGGTGGCTGTTGGCCTCATGGCATCTGCTTTCTTTCTTCTGTTCATCGGTCTGTGGCCACCTAAAGGCAAGTAATGCCTGCCCTTTTCTCTCCAGCAGTGTTTTCTCATGAGATGTGTATATTTTAACCTGACTAGTAGATATCTTCTCTCTCTTCCTTTGTAAAAATTTATTTATTCATTCGGTATATCTACTTATCTAACCTCTGATCTCTGCCAGGCATTGTTCTAGACTCAGAAGAGAACAAGGCAGTCACACTACTACCTACATGGGCCTTTCATTCTAGTGGGAGAGTCACTGAGTGAATCATTATTCAACTCATTCAAGATAGGGAATAATGGGTGACACTTATTGATCTCTTACTATATGCTAGGCACTATTGAAAACACTTTACACACACTCCTTTCATCCTCATAAAAACCCTACATAGTAAGTTTCTACGGTGTCTATTTTTCAGCTGAGAAAACTGAGGCCCAAAGTAGTGTTGCCCGTTTAGCAAATAAAAATACAGTATTCCCGGGGCACTGGGCTGGCTCAGTCGGTGGAGTGTGTGACTCTTGATCTTTGGGTTGTGAGTGTGAGTTCTACATTGGGTGTAGAGGTTGCTTTAAAAAAAAAAAAAATACAGTGTTCCCGGTTCAATTTGATTTGCAGATGAACAATGAATAATTTTTTCAGTATATGTCCCATGCAATTTTTGGGACATACTTATGCTGAAAAATTATTCACCGTTTAACTGCAATTCAAATTTAACTGGGCATCCTGTGTTTTATCTACCAATCCTAGTTAAATAACTTGTCCCAGGCCACACAGCTAGTCGGTGGCAATGTGGGGATGTTCCCGTGGGTTGTCTGGCTCTAGAGCCCAGCTTTGCCCATGCCATCACAATATGCTGCCTCTCTAGAGCACCTTTATTTAATGGAGATTTAGAAAATAATTCCCCAGACAGCAGAGGTAATCTCTTTTAGGAGACACTTTTGTCCTCTCCTCATCACTTCCGAGGGGATGCCAAGAGGGAGTTTGTTCATGCTCCCTGAATTTTGTTTCTACGCTGGTAGCTTGGGGCGTGGGAAAGGGTTAGAGCAGTGCCAGTCGGGGGGTGGTAAACTTCCTGGACAGAGGCCAACTGCTCTGGACTTGAAACCCCAAACACCTATAGGGACCAGGCAGGCCACGGGGAAATCGGCTGGCTGGGTGGGTGGTGAATAGGAGTGTAATTACAGGGAAGAGCTGCTCCCCGGCCTGCTATTCTCATCAGGAAGGGGTTACGCCTAGTGTTGCCAAATCTTTGTGTTTTCCAAGAGAACTTGGAAGTCTGGATTTTTGTGGGGAATCCCCTGACTTTGAAACGTTGGCAGCTAATGAAAAATTTTGGAGCCAGCCAAACCAAACATGCCCACTAGCTGCCAGCTGGTGGGCTCTGATGGGAAGGAGGTGGCCTGGCTGGGCTGCTGGCCATGGTGCTGACCATGTGCTCCTGTCCTGTCCTCACTGAGTCTTCTCAACACCCCAAATCCAGGCAGCCGTGGAACACCACCTGGAGCAGCGTCTGTACCAGCCGCAGAAGCTCCTGGAGGACCTGAGGGAAACAGATGCTCAGCAATTCTGCACCGCCATGAAATGCCTCTTAGAAGACAAGAAGGACCTCTTGGTGAGGCGTTCTTGGCACCCCGGGAGTAGGGGAAATCCAGAGCCAGATGGTATTTGTTGAGTTGAATCCAACTGAGCCTGACTCAGGCCTTCTTTACGTCTTCCTCCCACCTTCTCCCTTCACAATCCCCCCAGGAGCTTGCAGACCTTAGCTTTCTCACTTACTTTTTCCGAAGTTCAAATGAAGAGCCTTATAGTATATATTCTTATGGGAACTAAGAGATGAAGGGTACAGAGGAGCTTCTAATAGTTTGGCTCAATAAACATCCATGAATGATTACTATGCATCAGTGGACACTGGGTTCAAAGATGAAAGACAACCCCTGCCCTCAAGGAGTTTACAGTCTGGGTAGAAAAAAAAACCAAACAGAAATAGACAAATTTCTACAAAATAAAGTTGGTGATCAAAGAGCATCACAGAGCAAGGTCTATGAGACCCAGAAAAATCCTTGGGACCCAGAAAGGTGAGGTTTAGAGTTTTCTTTATCAGAGACACTTTAATGTGGGAAACAGTGTTTCCTAGAAGGAGTTGAACCATGTAAACATTTTAATAGTCACAGACTTACTTTAATGTCTGTTATTAAAATAGAATGGGAACATCCAACCTGTGAGTTTGGTAGAGATGTATTGTTTCCTATTGAAATGAATTTAAGTTAAAAAAAAAAAAGTCGGTTTAAAAAAAAAGTATGAGGTAAATAATAGTAAAGGCAGTGCAAAGATACAGCAAAAATGAGGATGCTGGTCTATGAAAATGATATTGATTAATGTTTATTGAGGGTTTACTATGTGTCAGGTGTTATTCTAAGGGAACATTCATCAAACCGTTTCTGTAAAGGACCCGATACTAAATATTTTAAGCTTTGCAGGCCATGTATTCTCTGTCACAACTGCTCAACTCTGCTGTTGTAGCAGGAAAGCAACCATAGGTGGCCGGTAAATGAATGAGCATGGATGTGTTTCAATAAAACTTTATTCACAAAAACAGGCAGTGGGCCAGATTTGGCCTGTGAATCATAATTTGCCAACACTGTTCTCAGGGTTTAACATGCATGGACCAATTGAATCCCTTCCAGGACGTTCTGAGATAAGGACAATAATAATCTTACCATTTCAATATTCAGATAAGGAAACGGGCTTGGAGAGGTTGAATGAATAACCTTGCATACACAGCTCGAAAGTGGGAGGTTTGAGGTTGGAACCTGGGCTCCTGACTCTAGCTGTGAGTCCTTCTGGCATCTCGTGAAGCCCATGGGCCCCTTCTCAGAATAACTTGTGAAAAATCTATAAAATAAAACACAAAGGATTATAAAGGAAGCCAATTCTATTGAAGGGCATTTATTAAAATATGTAAAACAAACACATTTGGAGTATAGTAACTGATGTGCTTAACACATCCAATGACAAGATTTAACTCTGAGTCAAATAGCTTCTGTAATTTTGAGGAGGTATTGATTATAAAGGAGATTTCAAGGTATCTGTGACAACTGTAATGCGTTATGAAAGTTTCAGATTTCTACTGATGACAAATCCAAGGTCCTACTAGTGCTTTGGTGGCTTATTGTCTACATTCATTCCTGAAGGAAATGCTGGAAGTAAGTTCTGTGGCAGTAAAATGAAGGCGCAGTTTCTTCCAGTGTTCACATATGCCCTAAATTCTATCCACAGACCTCTGCTGCAGAACTCCTGAGCTGCATTCCTAACCACTACACTGTTTAGCCCCTGAGAGTAAATGACCGAAGTTAGGAAACACCCGGTCATGGTTAGAAGTGTGGGCTTGGATGCAGATACACCTGTTTCAGATCCTAGCTCTGTGTAAGTTTGGGAAGGTTGCTTATTCTATCTTTTGTTTACATCACCTGTGATCTTGAGATAATAATAGCATATAACATTTGTTGAGTGTGTGGTCTTTGCTCAGTCAGTGATGGTTATTATGTTTGCAGGGTGTGCTGGGTGAAAGACGGGTGCCAATCAAATTGTGACTAAGCCCTGTCAGCATTCCTGGGTTCTGTGGTTCAAAAGAGTCATTCATTCATTCATTTGTTCATTCATTCATTCATTCATTCATCCTAACAGGCTTTCTCAATATTTTCTGGATACCAGGCATTCCACTAGGCACATGGCTTGGGCGTCAAGGACTTTTCT